>NC_072836.1:15602500-16237500 GCF_027744805.1 Dunckerocampus dactyliophorus
AAGTAACTTGTCAAACTGTCAACAAAGGCGCGGCTTTAAAAGGCAATTACACTTTAGAATAGGTCGGTGAAAGGTACGTCAACTACAGCATGAACCCTGGAGCCATAATAAAGAAAAGCAATTAGTTCTTACAGCTGCTCGAAGGAACAAACGGCAGGCACGTGGAGGGATTTTGAGCCGAGGTTTTGAGTCTATGTTGTAATTGTGTCACAGCGTTGCGCGCTTGTCTCATGAAGTCAGACACAAAACCGAGACAGGTGAAGAGCGACTGGACGACTGAACCTGTAAAAAAAACGCATCTCACAAACTTCATTGGGGTTGAGCGACGCCGCAGATTTTGGCATCAATTCGATGCCGATGCCTTTTACCTGAAACGATACATAAATATGACAATATCGATAATGTAAGCATGTGAATGATCACTATTTGAATATTTGGAATAAATATGTTGAAAATGAGAGGCGGTTGCGAGCATGCGTTGGAGATATCATGTGTGTGAGCTCGGGGGCACAAATCTAAATTTAATGTGACCTTCATGCTGGTCCTGACTCATCAGCTATTCCAAGAAGCGCTCCTAATATTCCATAAGCCCCCCCCCCCCACAACATTTTATTTTTCTAATTTTGCAATCGAAACTTCTTATTAACTCACAACCACTTCAGTCCCGCCCGTTTTAGACCATTTTGGCTGATCTTTCGAGGCACACAGAATATCGTGTATATAAACATGGACCCAAAGAAAGATTAGACTCCCGTCTTTTCAGCAAAAAAAACAAAAAAAAAGCAGTGGAACATCAGTAAGTTTCAGGAAAATATCAGTTCCTCACTAAAAAAAAAAAAAACAGCTTTTTGTCACTCGTGGCATAACTTTCACTTTAACACAAATGTTTTTGCTTTTGTGACGGATCAAATATCTGAACAGCTACACAACAACATAAACAACACAAAGAAGTTTTATTTTTGCATCAAAAACAAAACTATTTACAAATCGAACACCGTGCCGCACGGTGGCCGAGTGGTTAGCATGTTGGCCACACAGTCAGGAGATCGGGAAGACCCGGAACTCCGGTTTCCTCCCACTTGTCGTGATCCGGATCACCCCCAAAATGTAGTCAGTTCTCCCACATCCAATGTCCAACAATTCCTGAAAATTTCACCCAAATCCATTCAGAGCTGTCCAGGTTATTTTGATCCCAAACAAACAGACAGACAAACAAATAGACAAACATGTGCTTGCGCTTGGCGGAGGTAATAATGCATGCACAGGAAGCAACACATGTCAAAGCCGTCATCGAGGAGCACTTTAATTAACGGTGACATGGTTTGTGCAGCTGTAGGCAGGGGCTGAGGTGATGGGTTGTTTCTTGGAAAAAAGACAGAAAAATAGGAATGCGCGTGAGAGAGAGAGAGAGAGAGAGAGAGAGAAGAGGTGAGAGGAAGGAGGAAGGAGGAAGCTCAGCACGTGAAGGCAGGGAGTGTGTTGTCCAAGAGCCATGTGCCGGAGCCAGGCGTGTGAGTGACACAGGCGGTTCACGTCACGCTATGACTCACGCTGGGAAAGGCTCCCTCCCTCAGACACACACACACACACACACACACACACACACACACACACACACACCGCAAAAATCCAACCATAAAGATAATGTGAACAGGACCGCCCACTCGGCTAAAATTACACGAGCGCACTTCAAACGGACAAAGAACAGAAACACACATTTAAAGTCAACCGTTCAAGAGCACAGCACACAGACGGATGCGGAAATTGCTTTTTTGTCACCGGCGTAATAGAGAATGTGCTGGAGCACTGCGGGTATTTTTATACAGTTTTATGCAGGTATCATTTATACAGATGTGCCTCGGCGTACGAGTGTCCCAACGAGTTTTTTAAAAAATTTGGGCTACGAGCTGATAGTTACCGGCAGGCAAAGCCGAAGACAGCTATCGGGAGGGCTTGTGTCACCTGTGAGCGAGCACACACGGCAGCAAGATGGCAGTAAAGGCTCGCTAGGAAATGTATTAGCGTTATTGTGAAAGAAAAAAAAACGTGCATGTTGTGTCATACTTCCACGCTGTTGAAGTGACCAAACCACGAAAAGGGTGATAGTGTGTGTAAAAGAGTGTGAGTCTACATTATGTCTTATTTTCTCCTATTAGATTTGCTATATTGGGTAATAGGAGTGTAAATGTGATTATAGGGGTGTTAGTTCCTGTCTAGAGGGCTCCAATAATGTTAAAACCCATATTTAGAAGGTCGTGAACAGGTTTTCTATGCCAAAACTGAGGGATTACTGTACTTTATGAGGGATTACTGTACAGTCACATCACATCACGTCACATCTCGACTGAGATTATCAGAACAAATGTCCTTTTACTGTCCGTTAGAGGTGGGTGGATCGATACAAATAGCATTATTACTGATACCAGGCAAGTATTGGTATTGGATCGATACCAGCGAGACGAGATTGATATTTTGGAGTATTTTTGAGTGTGTGTTTTTTGTTGTGTTGTTCAAATATATTGTATGCTGTATTGTTTACAACCTTGCGTTTGGAAACAGGCAAAAGAACCCCCAAAGGAACAAAGGAGTTTGTGTTTGTTGGTGGTTTTTTTTATGATTTCTGAAACCTTGTGCGAATGCGTGTACGTGAAAACAAGTGTGACAGTCCACATCCTCTTCTAAGAATAAGGAAGAGGGCTGTGTTTATCGAAACAGGGCTCTGACCTGCTTTAGAGGCAAATTTTACAACCAGCGGGCACAAGTGAAATATCTATAACGAGGTTTTAAAGAAAGAACGGAGCCGCCTCTTCACTGTAAAAGCAGCTGGAGGTCATTCTGGGGGGTGAGACGGAGGGCGGCTGTCTGTGCTGAGTTTGACAAGACAAGAGCGTGGACCAGCATGTATTTATATGAACTAAATGACGGACAATCGAGGGCCACATACTGAAAAATGAAAGGATGCAAGGGCCATTACATTTCTAAGGGTCATTAGAAATGTGCTAGAACGATTTCCTGGACGAATCCAGACAAGACCTTGAAGGGCTCGCAGGTTCTGCAGGGCCCGCCAGCTCAAACACACACACATGCAGTACACACGCTAGCGCAGCGGTTGCACATCACACACATGTATAATACATGAGAAAGTATGAGATGAGGGGAGTGTCCTGTTTCTCCTCCAGAACTGCTGACCTGCACATCCCCTCTAAATAATCTCACATACTGGATGTAAACGCCTGCCCTGCCTTTAAGTGGAAAATACATTTTCCACTTAAATTAATGACCTTCATTTCCAATCAACGTTGCGTTGAGTTTTGATGCTGAAGCTCGTGCGCCTTGGAAAAAGTAGGGCATCGCACTAATGTCACATGTCATGGTCATTATGTGACCAAATTCAAGGCTGAGCAACTGTTGTTGCCCCCTAATGGCCACTAGCTGCTATTGCAGTTCAATGCTCGCGCTTTAAAAAAAAAAGCAATGTCCTACCGCCATCTAGTGGTCACTGACATAACAGCAATTCAGCTTCACTTTCGTGGACTGGCCACCGGGAGGTTTACTGGTGGGCCGATTTACGGCCATTTTTTAAATGGATTTACTTATTTGCTGCACCATGCCTTTGTAACGACGGTAAATAATTCCACAACAAAGTACAACACGACATAACACAGGAGTGGAGTTGTTAGGTGACATCATCGTCTAGTTAGCATAATTGGCCATGACTCACGCGCATGTCTCTTTTAAGGACAAAATGCGGGAGACAAAAAGTGAGCAATAAACACAAGCAAAACAAAAAAAAAACATTTTGAAACACAAATGAACGTTCTTTTGTCTCTTGTTACTGAAAAATGAAGATGTGAGGGCCACTTTATTTTCTGAAGGTATGCTAAGATGTTATATATACGGTATATTTCAAGAAAAAACAAATTCAGCTTGTGTAAAAGTGCATTATTAGTCAAACCTCCGTGTTTGTTCTTTTTTCCCCTATTTTTTCTGATGTTTGTTTTCAAATGTTCCAAATATTTCACATTTCTTGTTAATCATAATTTTTTTCTGAATATTGCTACTTTCTTCCCATAATTTTAATTTTTTTTAAATGTCTGTAATATAATACTAAAATGTCATTTTTCCTCATAACATACGTTATTCTCATTGAATTACGACTTTTTCTCGTAAGATTAAAACTTTTTGTCTTAATATTTAGACTTAATTATTGTCAAATTATTGCCGAAGTTCCATTTTTTGTGGTTTTTTTTAAATTCCCATATTTGACTGAAGTCTTGTAACATTGTAAACCTAACTCAGCAAAAAAATTTTGCTTGTTTTTCCTATCACGGCCGTTAAAAAAAAAAAAAGCACTTTTGTACTATTTAAATGTTGTGCAACAAAAATGACATTAATATATTATTCCTGTAAAACATACATTTTTCTCAGTAGATACGTCTGTCTTAATATTTTGTTATTTTTGGAGAAACCACCAAAAACAAAACAATTAACCAGAAATGTCCAAATGAAGGCGCTGAGCTTGTGAACCCAACTGCTCCTTAACTGAAGCCAGCTGTTACACACCGCTGGAGTAAAGCTATGGCACCTAACACTGGGCAGGGAATACAAATTAAAAGCGCAGACCAGGAAGTGACAAATCCTGTCCTGCAGAGGATGACAGTAGCAGGCAGGCGAACACATTTTCAATGATTCTAACATGGGCGTAATGGTAATACACAAGTCTTTTTCATACACAGTTTATTTGTTTCTTCCAATAGAGTATTTGTGTTTATGCATTCAATTCTACATGCTCTGCACTGGCTCTATCTTTGTACCAACATGATGCGAGTCTCGTACAAGCAGTACCATATCCTCCCACGTCTTACAAGATAAATACTGTCGGCATCACGCTGACGCCACTGAAATGATAACGTCTACAACCATAGAACTACCTGAACCACTTGTTTAAATACATCTGTTAAGCAACTTTTTTCCAGCATTATTAAATAATGTCAGTGATATCAGAAAACAGTAACAAACATCACTCAAATTAGGCACCCAATTTCAGTTTTCTTTAGGTACAAGCAGGACGTTGTCACAATAATGTGCAATGAAGAGCAGGATCCAAGTGAAGCACATGGGAGTAAAAGCATACAACTCATGTACATACAACAACAAGTGGCATAATGTGCATCAAAGTCCGTGCTGCTGCCATGGGTACCGGGCTGGGGAATGCCAACCTTCCTGTCAGGGCTGTGAGCCAGTTTCACAGCAACAAGAGGTGCGGTGAAAGGAACACGGTGCTCCCTGGTAGGAACACCACCGCCCACTTGTCAGCTGGCATGGGCGCACCTCGAAAGGCTTAGAACACGATGTCGCTCCCCTGGAGTTCCTTTTATGCTCTTCTGACCTCCATTCCCTTCTTTTTTTTTCTTTTTACAGGTTGTTACTGGCCCCATGCAGTTTGTACATCACATATACGATACTTGAATTCCACATTAGATGAAGGGGATTCCTACCAGAACACGACAGTCTCTGCTATAAAGTGCTTTTCTGCTACCATAAGCGCGTCGCCATATCTCCTTTACACGACAAATGAGGAGGAACATAATATCATATACAGCGGTGGGACCTCAGTTTTTGTTCCAAAAGGTTCGACACCAAAAACCGAGAATGTTTCCCATAGGAAATAATGTCAATTCAATTAATCTGTTCCAGAAACCCCAAAATATGAACAAAAAATACATTTTTACAGAGAATGGGTATTGTTTTACATGCAGTAAATAAAGTACATAAATATGATGAATGGATGGAACTTATTGTTGATGCAGACTTCCCGTCCACATTCCATAGTGTTTCTCACCTTCTTTATCAAATTGCTGGCACTCGCAACTTTCTTTGGCCCCATGGCGGGTTATATAGCAGTCGCACTCAGTAAAAAATGCACACGGATGGTGAGTCGTACAAGACGGATACGTGCAATACTGTGCGGAAACAAAATTTGGGTAAAAAAATGTTGACGAAAACAAAAATCGGAGGTTTGTCCGTACTATTATGAAAAAAAAACGCTTATGTGGTGCTACTTTGTGTACCGGCCAAGACTTGACGTGGCTCTCAGTGGTTTCTTCTGGCCTTTGTGGAACCAACGCAGGACAAAATCAAAGTTGGCAGTGGTGGACATGGCGTAGAAGACGTTTGCTTTGTCTGGTATGAGCAACTCTGAAAGCAAACAAAAAAGAGATTCACTGATCAGAAAGAACAAAGGCGGTGAGACACTTCAGTATCTACAACCAGTGTTGGACAAAAAAGCCCTAAACTGTAGTTACTGGTTACTTTCCCAAAGAAGTAAACGCCTTCAAAAAGGTAGTGAGTGACCAGGAAAAGGAATAATTTCCTTTTTTTTTTTTTAAAAACTTCAAAAATGTCAAATAATTTGGATTTAGCTTTGTAGTGGCTGTGTTGTTGTCATTGTAGCCAAGACATACTATGAAATATTCATTATTTTTATAATGTATTACTATAATTAATGTCATTCGATCGCCTGTTACTGGAAAACAATAATAGCCTTATTAATGCCGTTATTTTTAATGCTATTACTTAATGCTACTAATGTTACTTCCAAAACGGTGTACGAATGCACACACAAAACAGAGCAATATCAGAAATGACACTTTCAGCAAGTGTCTTCATCTAATTTAACTCATTCAATACCAAAAATGTATTTATAGGGTTTTTTTAAACCCGGTTTTTGGCGCGAGAGGCAAAAAGAAGCGACGACACAAGTGCACGATAAAACAGGACAAGTTTCATGCAGTTTTAGGCCATAAAAACGGCCACAAGGTGGCAGAGGTGCATTTGATAAGAGCTCGGCAGGGAGCTTCTGCATGTATGAACACGCTCCACAGCAAGGAGGAAGTGAGAGAGCCTGGAGGAGTGCAGCGTGCAGAAGGTTACACGTTGTGGGGAAATTTTGACGCATTTACACGCAATTTAGTTCTAAATGTGAAAATTTGTTTATTTGTTATTTTAATGTAAAACAATCCTTTTTTGTGTTATGTCGGTATAGTTGTTTAGATATTTGCGCTATCACAAAAGCAAAAAAAAAATTGTGTCAAAGTGAAAGTTATGCTTGAAATGTATCTTTTCACAAAAAGCTCTTTTTCTCCCTTTTCTAGTTTCAGGAACTGATATTTTCCTGAAACTTACCTAAGAACGAGAAAAAAAAGAAACAATTTTTTTTTTCCTGATGACAGACGAGAGCCTAATCTTTCTTTTGGTAGGTTCCATGTTTATATAGTTTATTGAAAAATCAGTCAAAATCGTCTAAAATGGCCAGCACTGAAGGGGTTCAAGTTTAAAAAATGGCTGGGATTGAACGAGTTCGTAACCAAAATATGAGACACAGCTGTCGGTGCGATGCGGCATACTCAAGTCAAAACTGAATGTGCCTGAATGTGTCTTGACCGAAGCGTCCTGACCTCTCTCTTGTGAGATGACCTGTGTCAAAGTGAAGTCCTGCCAGTCCATGTGCTCCAGGTGGTGCTTGTCCAACGCCCGCTGTATCACGTGTGCAGTTTTGTCCTGGCTGGTCAACTGAGACATGCAAAGAAGCGCACACAAGTTACAATTCCAAAGCACACGTTTGTGCACTCAAACCATCAAACATGCATGAAGTCTCAAAGAAGAACGCACAAGACCTCGGACTGGCTGACTTGACGTTGCCTTGAGTGGTTGTCGACATAACTGAAAGCGAAACTAGCAATTGCTTGCACATTTAGTTGTACATTTCATTGTATGTCTTGGCTACAATGACAATAAAGCTTTCGTAGATGCAGAATTGACTAACAATCAAAAAATATTACGAACTGGGTGCATTTTGTTAGTTGCTGTGGTAGAATCAAGGTTATTAGTGCCTTGCCTTTTACTTTGAAGCTCAATTTGCCCTGAACAGGAAGTCACTGTGTGTGTGCATGTTTTCATGTGAAGTACTGTAGTGTTGTTTAATGATAATGACTACAACACATTGACTTAAATGGGCCAATTTTTCATAGTAAAAGTGGTTCTTAACTTTTTTGTCCACAGAAGCGGAATCGAGTTAAGTGAGCATCTTTAATTTGTGTATGTTAGACATTTATTTTGTGTTTTCACTGTTCTTGCTATCCCATTTGCATCTCTGCAACCAGTTTTCCTGTTTCCTGGATTTTTTTTCTCTTCTGTGTGAGTTTTCCACCTCCCATGGTGAGTTTTACGTAGCACCTAGCTGTGCTTCCTAGCCTGCATTATTTTGCTACTTCACGCTTTTGTGTGTGATGCCGCTCTTTGTGAGCTTATCTTTTGCTTCGTAAAAGACTTTGCTGATTGCACCGGCAACCATATCCTTGCATCCTGAGGTAACGCTACACAAAGTCACAGCAAAACAAAACCACAATCGTAGTTTTACACTCGCCTTAAATTTTTGCGGTCATCAGAAAACGTTTATTTACAGATAAACAATACTCTTTATAAACCATCATCTCACCAGGATGCTCTTGTACATGTTGCCGTTGTTACGGCCCAGGTCCACACTGACCCTCACAACGCAGGAGTCAGCACCCTGGCGGTTGTAAATGGGTAGGGATGTCATGGACACGGAGCGTCTGTGGTGGGGGGTGGAGGTGGCCGAAGCGGTAGCGCAGGATGTGGCCGGGGAGCAAAGGGAATCCGAGGACGAGCCTGAAGGGGTTGGGGAATCTGGAGAGGAGGCGGCCGAAGAGCAGGGAGACGAGGAGGAGGAAGAAAAGACCTCTGACACGTTGTTGCATGAGCTGTGGAACGACTGTGGGACGGAAAAGTAGAAAGAAGAGTAAAATTTTATATCATTTGCTGGGAAAAAATGGCAACGGTAACGAAAAGAATGCAAGTAATTGAGAAGCCCATAAAAACATCTCCTTTTGACCCTCTAATCAAGCCTGGGTGATGTGTATGGTGCAACTGTACGTGTGTTGTTTTGTGGTGTGTGAGGAAGGGTGTAAACATGAAGCTGATGAAGTTAAACTTGCTGTGTAACGCCAGCTTTACCAATGTAGGGCAAATTAGATGGGTTTTCCCCCAATAAACGACCTATGGAGATTATAATCACAGCAAAAAAAACGATCATTTGATCAAAAAATCTGCAAATTTGCCTGATTCCGGTACAGTACAAGTACAGTAATCCCTCATTTATCGTTTCCACACGCAACAGTGGTAAGTGAATTTCCACAAAGTAGCATTCCTTTTTTTTTTTTTGCAAACATTGAGTGTGTATTTACAACAGTGATGGACATATAGAGTGCGTATGTACGTGTGGTGGTTATAAAACGCAATACACAAGACATAGGACAGGTAAGAAATGGAAGGGAGGTTTTGTGCGATGTCGAGAGATTTGAGAGAATGCGAAGTGGGCTGTATACTAACAAAAGACTTAATAAATATAAGAGGGGTGGGGGAAAACATAATGATACATAGTAGTCAAGTAGTTGTGCTGTATTGGAGAGAGGAAGAGAGAAAAAAAATGCACTTACGTGTATAATATTTAAAAAAAAGGATAAATTCAAATAGTATTTTATTAAAAATGTAAGTTAATTAAATGAAAGTAGTATTCCTTATTTATAAATCAAATATTTTTGTAGTTAGAGCATAGAAAATATGTTTACGACCTTTTAAAATACAGTTTTCAACATTATGTAAGTCAAGGTCATATAACCACAACTAAATTAAATGGGTTTTCCATGTTAAATTAAAAGTTGTGCATGTATAATACCTGTTCATAGTGTAGGAATATTGTAAAGACAACACACAAAAGACAAAACGCTCCAGATAAGAAATAATAAACTAGTGAGCCCAAAGCCCCGATGAATAACAACCTTGGTGGCGTACGAACTGAAGATGTCGTAGAAGTTTAAAAGTGTCATTGACTAAAAGGGTCACTTGGTTTATTGTAATTGTCACTGGAAGTGTTTGTGAAGTACAAATGAGGGCTTTGTTCAGAGGACAAAGAGCCATTAACAGCAGAGACGTCATGGCAGCGTACAACAAAGACACCACTGATGAGGATGCAACCTCAGGAAAAGGACAGACTGTACGAAGATGTGCCACATTCATGCACATGTCTGTTTACCTGTAGTCTGATGGAACAGGCAGCGTTTGGGGAGGACAGATCTTCCAACTCTGAACCACTGGATCCGGAAGATGAAACACTGATCTGGTCTGCTGGGGGCTTTTTGGATCCTTCACTCATTGTCAAGATACTAAAAAAAAAAAGACCCTATTTCTGTTTACCAGAAGCCTTACATGAATAATATAGTATTTATGTGAATATGACACGGTGCATGACACTCACGAGGACAGTTTCTTGGTGAGTGTTCGATGGCTCCAGGCAGTTGGTGAACAAACGTCCACAGGAGGCTCCAACTGTCTCGACAGTTCATAGCTGGAATTTGAATTTCACAAAAAAAGTACCTGTAATCCTTCGCTAAGGACATTTTTGTAGCATCCTGTTAATTCATCAGCAAAATTATTACTTAACACTGGAGGGGTGTGGCCATCTAGGATTGTTTACCATTTCTAGAACACTCAGGGTTGGATGCATCCCTGGACACGAATAAAACCTGTCGTGCTATGACGAGGGCATCATGGGCTTCTCAGTGATGTGTACTTGTTGGGGGTTTAGAAAATGTTTCTTCCCAATAAAATGGCTGCCATACCAACCGGCATGTTTTTTTTATTATTATTGTGATTTATTATTATTTTGAAGATACTGAAAACAACCACGGTGGACATGAGGACTACTATTCCTACTACTGCTGATATACTTAACTAATACAACAGTAGAAAAAAGTATTGACTAGATACCGCTGTATTGCAAAGGGCAATTGCATTAAAAAAAAAACACACATTTTCTGACCTAAAAAAATATTTTCCAATACAGTGGCTTCCAGCATACTTGCAACTCTGCATTTGCAGATTTTGAAAAAAAGAGCACTATACTGTATACACCGTAAATTCTGGACGCGCCGGCGTTTAAGCTTCACCCACTACATTTAGAGAGAAAAACAGATTTGTACATACAATATACTGTATAAGCCGCACCAGACTATAAGCCGCACATGTCCACGTCATAAAATGGCATGTTGTGGTGTCAGTGAGACCAGGTAGCTCTTTATTTAAAAGGAGCCAATCATGAGCTATGAGAAAACTTACAACAAGCTTAGCGACCCATCGGAAATTGCAAATGCGAGGTCATTACTCAATATACCCGTCTGTCATCTTAGAATGCTAAAATCATCACATGGCAACTTAACACTCAAATTCATTCAGCAGCTGAATGAATCATTGCAGTGCCCCGGCAGCCATGGCCAATGAAATGCTTCGCTGGGAAGAAATGCATGATGGGAAGCCGTTAAAATAGTTTTTTTATTCTAAACCTGTATTGGTACTTGCCTTCTTGCTTTGTGATGATTTTAGCGATCTAAGATGACACCGTGAGTCAGATTGACTAATGACCTCCAGCGATTTCCCATGGGTTGACCAGCTCATCGTGAGGTCACTTATAGCTGGTGATTGGCTCCTGACAAAAAAGTGCTACCTCACTGACTTGCGGGCGGCACAGTAGGCTACCAGTAGTAGTTCGGAAGTAAAGGAGATGTCATGAGATGAAAACACGGCCCTAAATCAGCCGCACAGCTGTATAAGCCGCAGAGTTCAAAATTTAAGAAAAAAGTAACGGCTTATACACCGGTAATTATAGTATGTTTTTGTTTTTGTGGGAAAACTCACCTTTTTGTACATTGAATATTACTGCGCAAGCTTTAATTACATGGAAAGTAGCCAGGTAAAACTCAACAAAGCATGCTGGAAAGCTCACCTGCACACGTCCCCAAGAGATAGTTACCCAGCATGTCTTGCGGGTTGTAAATTAGCATACAATAGTATAGTTTAGCATGTATATTAGAATGCAAGCATTTATTTCGATATCCACATAGTTCGTATAGTGCAGTTATATTGTGTTTTCCACATGAGTTACTTTATTTTCAGCTGCGCCATGAGTGAGGCAGGGTGTAAACATCAAGATGATTCATTGCATATAAAGAGTACTTTCTGAGGAAAATTAATGTTAGTACCTGGATGCAGCAAAAATAGACACTACTATATGCGTCTCAGTTACATGCGTCTCAGTTGCATGCGTTTTTTTTTTTTTATGTGGGAATCAACTGTATTGTATTCCACCTGAACAATTATTTAATGCAAAAAAAAATTGCAACATCAGCTGACATAGGAGTTTGTTGAGGCGTGAGTTTAAAAAAGTAAAAAACCAAACATGTTTTTTCTTATTCTAAATGATTGTATGTGACTTTGTGAGCTTTCTCACTGCGAGTGATGGAAACTACAGTTATGTTATTTAGTATTCAGCACACCTTTCTTGGTCAGTGAGTAGTTTATGTCCTTGCATCCAATCAGCAATTCTGGGATGGTGAGGCAGGCTGAACTGGGAACAGGACGACTGCAGTACACAGATTTGCGACAGAACCTCAAACTCCTGCAAGAAGGGAAATTAACATGTAAAACTGAATAAAAATGCTAGATATTAAGAAAATGTCTACATCTAAAGCAGATTATCATGTGGACAACTTTTTATTTGGCTGCAACAAGATGACAAGGGAGAAAGAAAAAGGAAAACAAAGATATCACCAAGGGAAACTACTCACCCTCCTCCTCTTCTCAAAGTTTATGAGTCCACCCTGTCAAAGAAGTGAATTGTTACAAGGGTATGTATTTATAGCATTCATTAGTCAATATATAACTTCCTTTAACTCAAGCAGCAATAAATAAATACGATGAAAAATTAAAGGCATATAAAGGCATATTTTTTTTTAAATAAAGGCACCACATGCAAATGTTGTTTTTTGTCCTTCATAATTGAGCTTTTGGGAAGAGAGTGGACATTTTCGAAACTCCAGCTCAGCGTTTCGGCGTTGACGGTTGCAACAGAGCTTTTTGGTTTTTATCACAAGAAACGTGCGTCACTAGCAAACCTTATTTAACCGCACAACGTGAAGTTATTGACTTACAGGTGTTGACTCATTTCAAGCAGTGGTAAATACGTGCTTATTAAGACACACACAATGGCGATTAAAAAAAAAAAAAGATGTCTCTTGGGCTCTCATACCTCACTATATTAATGAACAGATGCGTTCATAATAATACACAACCAAGTCAAATGTGAATGCTTTTTCAAAATGAGCATGACATCCGGTGCATGTATTTTTATGTGGTGTATATGAGGTATGTTACGAGTTACAACGCTATCTACTGTACGGAGCTGAACAGCAAGCTACAGAGATAGTCCCGCTATAACATGCTTATGAGCAAGGACAAACATGCGCCAAATCTACAAAAAATGTAAAGCGGTAACGCCAGCCCAATTTACGAAGTTACGAAGTTAATGTATGGGAAAGATTGAAGTAGATTTTGAAAATCTTCCTAGAACAGAATATGTTTTGATGAAATATAAAAAGCAGGATGGGAAATAGTTCATTGTGTATTTTTTGTTTTGTTTTATCATCACCGACTGTGTCAGAAACTGTCACTTGGCAATAATATCTTTAAATCATTTCCTTCCTCCATGTAATGGAGTACAAAATAAATCAAGTGGTAACAGTGATAACAGGACTGTAATTTATTATATATACTCAGTTCCTTTAAAGGCCCTTTATTTATTAGTGAACATAGCAACTGTTTGTCAGGATGCATGACAAACCTCCACAGTGTCTGGAAGGGCTGTGTCCAGCATGGTGAGGACAGTTAAATATGTACCCAGGTAAGGCACCGCTCCACTGGAGGTACTCTGCAGAAAGACAAGACATTCCCAATTAGCCTTTTGTAACTGTTTAATATGTGCTGTAGTCAGATATTGGTGTATTTTTCGTCCACGCTTTCTTTAATGGCATTCAAAGTGCCCTACTTTCATGCAACGTAGGTCTCGGTTAGCAGCATTGCTGGCTCCTGTTTCAGCCCGGGAGACTTTGCAGATGACTCCGAAAACACTCCGCTGTCGTCTATTATTACTGGCCTATAATCCTGGTGGTCTGAGGCCACTTGAAACCTGTTTAGTACCGAGTGAGGCCAAAGATAGGTTGTGTCTCTGCCACACTCAAGACGCTCCGCTATGTACGTCAAATGGAATCATGTCTCTTTCGTGGAACTGTATAACTGTATAATGTTTTTTTTTTGTCATCTTGAAAACTGATTGTGCCTCCTTTAAAAACAACATAACACATCTCATAATGTTTTACTTGGAGAGTTCTTTCTCTCTCTCCCTGAGGCATAGCTGAATATTAAACACTGGATAACATTTCTCCCAAAATATCCACAGATGTTTGAGCTCCGTCCCATTTAAAAGAAGGTCAGAAGTAGCTACAGTATGTGCTTACTTCAATTGTAGGTTAATAAGTGTTTGTCAAATTTACACCTCAACTATGAAGCATTTTAGAGAGTAAAAACTGCCTTGTGGTGAATTGCTTTTATGTAAGAGCGAGGAAGGCCACGTTCAACCTTTTCTTTGAATGCAAAACCAGGCTTTGAACTCAAGTCATTCGTTCTTTTCGACTGTTCAATCCTACCACAGCTTACGGGGAGAGAGGCGGTGTACACCCTGGACTGGTCATCAGTCAACCACAGGGCACATACCCGTGGTCCTAGGGAGTTACGCGTTTCGGTGTGAGTCAGAGCTTAAGCCTAAATGATGTATTATATACTGTATAATTATATTAATTAAGTCACATGACAAAATACAAGAATTAAATCAAACTGTAATGAACACTCCTCACTTTTATCCCTGTGGTTGTCTTGCAGGCCTACCGTCTTAAAATATTGTCCTAGGCTCGTCTGCAACGATAACCTCCTCTTCCCCTCCCAGATTTCCTTGTAACAGCACACGGAATCCATGACCCCCCTCTAGCATTTATTAGCCTTCAGTTACCTTTATCCTTAATGATCGGGACGGTTTGGACCAACAAGCGTATTTTTATGATGTTTATTTTTACTTCCATGGTGATGGCTTTCCTTTTCTTTAGCACACCGCTGCTCGAGAGACATACAGTAATGAAGGCAAAAAAGTTACTACGGTAATAAGTAATGTTATTCTTTCTCAGTCTGGCTGATCAGACACAGACTGTATACTTCCGCCGGCGTTTTATTCATTTATGGGAGTGCGTTGATAACCAGGAAATGTAACACAGAACACCGTAAACCGAGGATCACCTGCATAGACAAACCACGATTCCCGCTCACATTCACACACGTGGAGTGTTCGCTTAGCCCAGCATGCATGTTTTTATACTATGTGGGAAGAAACCTGAACATGCAGACTCCACTCAGAGAAGGACAAACAATTCAAACTCAGTGAGGCACCATCGTGCTGTCCCCTTGTAACATTTTTGTAATTTCCCAGCAATACTATTCAAAAAAGAACATAGAGTACAACTTTTAATAATTACAGTAGAAACATCTAGAAAGGTGTCTCCTTCAATCCTTTACATATTTCACTTAACATACTGTAAGATTAGTGCTGCATTGTATCAGATGTTAAAAGATAGGATATGCTATCTGGTGTAATGATTTATTACGCCCTCGGGTCAGATCACTGAAAGCACTCAAACTCAAGGGTTGACTTTCACAGATACATTAACTTTTAAAAAATGTAGGTAGGTCAAACAACAAAGACTGCCTTTTTTATTCATACTTTTTCACTCACTATTTGTAGCAATAAAAAAACGATTACCAACATTAACAAGCATTTACATTTACTGTATGTGATTTACAAATGTCCCAATAGCGTTGCAGTATTTTAGTCTCTCAATATGGATACAAAAATAATGCAACTGATTTTTTTCATTAGTTACAGTAACATCTTTTTCCGCAATTACCACATGCACATCAACCCACACCTCTCTGTTATGGCGGGACATCAACAGCTGTGCAATTCCAGCACCATATACGTATCTCCATTTCACAAGCATGTCTCTCCGTTCAACCTCGGAACAAAACAACATCCTCATTCCCACCACACGACTACGAGGTGCAATCACAGACACTCCGAAATCCCAATCGTCACAATGACATCATTATTATGTGGGGTCCAAATAAACACAAAGACAAAGAATTTAAGCATGCTCGGAAATCCCAGAAAATACACTCAAAACTTGAATTCAACTTGCGCTACGTGGTGTCTTTGAATGCATCTCACAGCACACCACCACACAAAATGTCCCAAAAGGTATATACAGTACACAGATGAATTATGTACCATCTACAGTGGCCGAAGAGGGCAAACCTGCAAGCACTCCAAACAAAGAAATTATCCACAATCAAAAACACACAAACACCATAAAACAAAGGCAAAGGACTCAGTGGTTAGGAATCACTGCCCTAGGGTGCATATTTGCATGGCTCCAGCTTGACAACATCTTTCAGCATTCACGCGCCCTCACTCGTAGGGGAGCTCCAATCGATTCCGGCTGATACCAATCATATGCATTAAATGTCAATTTTTCGATTTATTTATGATGAGTTGTATTGCCCAGCGGCGCCATTTAGGGGGGAAAAGTTAGGACAATAAAGGGCCCCTGACAAGGTAATTATTACAAAATACAAAGGAGGGGGCCAACATCATTTTGTTTTCATGGGGCCCAGAATTTTTGTCTGCACCTCTGCTATTGGCTATATGATCTGAAAAAAACGAACCATAAAAATAGCCTTAATTTACACAAAAACATATTTAACTTTTTCAAGAGCGACTTCCAGGTAGCACACAGCGAGGCTTCCGCCGCTGAGAAAGGCTTATCATTTAGTGCGATTAATTCTATTACTTTGGGCCTTCTGACTGTCACGCACATACGGACGAGTGCTACCGAGCATTGGCTACGTTAACTGCCGTTTGACTGTTTTGGTCTCACCTCCATCAGGAGTGCTCTGTTGGTGAGAAGACGGTTTTCATCAGGGAAGGTTTCACAGAGGTTATCAAATGTAGCCATGCTGTCCCTGGAAAAAAAACATCAACAGAGATGAGTATATGATATATATAGTATGGAGCTGCTTAGCTTCATACTGGATATTTGATATAATGATTAACTAGTGTCTTTTATAATAGTTGGGACAACTTTGTCCACAGCAGGTGTTATGTCACAGAGAAAACCCTATTAAGTTTTGTCTTTGTGATCCTTGGCATTTTACTAGCTTACTGCAACATTCAAGGCCCGCCCTGTAATGTGGGTCAGCCAAGAGCGGGTAATTTGCTGACATTGCTCTTGACGAAGGTTCAAGGCCCACATTAAAAGTCAGCTACGATACACAACATAAAACCTAACTTTGGATGGAATCAAGAGTTTTGCAGGAATGATCGTCTGTGTTTACCTGCTGACTGCAGCCCAGGTCTTTCTCAGTCTGTAGACTGCATTGGACTGAAGGGCAGACAGGATCGCCCTGAGTGAGGAGAAGTTCTTCAAATTGTGACATTCCTGCAGAGATACAGTATACACGTGTTAATATTTTGTAACAATAGTGTATGTGGGGCATATCAGCGGTGTGTCATCAGGGCCAGCTGGCCTAAATACTATCAGAAGCACTGACCTACAGTACATTTACACCTTAAATTCTAGTATTTGTTTCATGAAATTGTCTTAATTTGTCCCAAACACGATTCCGTGGTACCGATATATCATTGACCAGTCTATTACATGTACTCACATTGCAGATGAAATTGCTCTTTCTTCATTGTTTCATTTGGTCACCTAAAGACTGATGCTCATTCAACAAGCAGACAAGTCTGGAGTGAAAAGAGCAGCACCCACCTGTGCTACTCCGATCCACTTCTCTATGATGCGAGCTCGATACGGTGGAGCAGTGGGAGGCAAGCGACAGGAAGTTGGACTGGAGCTGCCACATGCAGGGCGGCAGAGCAGCGACACGATAACCAGGTTGGTAACAGCATTAAACTGGGCCACGGTGGCCCTGATCGTGGGGGACATGTTCTCCTTCTTGTCTCTTTGTGACCAGATGCAGCCCAAACATTGGTAAGGTGCCACTTTGACGAATAAAGCCTGAGAAGAAATAAGAATGACCCCCGTTAAAACAATAGAAAAAGTTACCAAATATAAAAAGAGCTGCAATAAATGACGTATTTTGACCACATATTGGAGCAAAAATTCTTAATATACAGTCAAACCCTGCTTTTTGTAGCTTTTTGTACCTTTTTGTACGATTCGGTTTTTGTATGGCCAAACATTGTGTGAAACAAACTAGTCCGTCCACATTGATGACTCAGTCTCTGTGCTATTTTTATTGAGTCCAACAGCTAAATAAACCACAATGGGGCAAAAGAAAGTTGCGAGTGCCTGCACATATACAAAAATGCCGGATGTGTGGCCAATCGTGGCTGTACTGGAAGTCATCAATGATCCTCCCGCTCCTTGCCATCTTCCACACACCACCACCAAAGTCATGTTAAATGTTCATTTATCTGTTTAACTCATTTTGCATTGTTTTCTGTATGTAAAATAATACTCATTCTCTATAAAAGGTATATTTTTTAAAATGTCTGGACCGTTTTAATTGGATTTACATTATTTCTTATGAGAAAAATTTCTTTGGTTTTCAAACATTTGGGTTTTTGCCTTCAAATATTTTGGTTTTTGTCTCCCTTTTTGGAATAATAAAAAATGAAAAGTGAGATACCAATGTATTTTATTATTTTATCTCTATAAAAAAGGCAGTTTCCTGCAGAAAACACATCTCATTCACCATAAGTTTGTAATAATTTACAAATATCTGATAATACAGGTCAAATGTACAGCATACATGTACCATTAAAAAAAATGTTTTTTCTTGTTTATATCTTTATGATAACATTTTTTCATCAAGTGTTGAGATTTTGCACCTGTTTTGTAGGTCCTTCAACATACCATAATTACGTTTTTTGTTTCGTTCGTTCTCCATTCAACGAAAACCGAGGTCTGACTGCAGTCCCATTTGGTCAAAATAGCAAACACAGCATGTAAACAGTACAGTTTGAATTTCACACATTTTCAATGATTTCTGCCAATGCTAAGAACCCGCCCATTAGTTTGTAAGGTTCTCTCACGTACAGAATCAATGCGAGTGAGTTGTTCTGCGATGGCTCCAGCTGAGAAATCCAAAATGTCACCTTGATCCTGGGAGTTTTTACATCCTGAATACTCATCACCTGAAAGCTGCTTGCGTTGTTCCACATCTGCCTGCGCAGTTCTCACTGCTTCTGAAGAAGCAGCACGAAGATAAAATCAGCGTAGGTGCTTAAAACAGAAGCAATGATATACAGTAGGACTCCTGGCCCATTTTAATTTTGCACATTTCATACAAGTCTTATAACGACTACATTGGATTACCTTCTTTCTGGAACCTCTTCAGCAGGTTTTCAGCTTGCCCAGCCAGCGAGCACAAGTTGGGCTGGCAGTGTAGTTGGTCATGCACAGCAGAGCTGATCCTGAGGTGATCCAAAAGGAGACGGAGCCCTGGGTGCAGTGGAGGATCCCTGAAGTCCTCACTGTATTCATCCAACCATGTCTGGACAAACGCCAATGGAGGACTAGTGGGAAACGACAGTGAGAAAATCATTACCTTAATTATGGACCAGCAAAGTCGGAAAAGGATGGATTGCTCCCTCCGGGTTGGGAGTGAGGTCTTGCGCCAGATGGAGGAGTTCAAGTACTGGACTTGAACTCTTGCTCACGAGTGAGGTCGGATTGGCAGATCGACGCAGCATCTGCAATAATGCGGTCGCTGGACCGGACCGTCGTAACAAATGCAGGACAAACCATGCATAGAACCCCCACACAAGTTACAGTATATCATTGGAGAGGTCATTATGGTGGTGTAGTGTGCCTACAGACATTTTATTAAAAATTCAGTCTTCAGGCCACACCTTGCATATACACTAACATGCAAGAAACCTGCAAAGTTACTATGCAGGGCCAGAGGTGAGCTACAGGCAGGCCTATTCAAAATGTGCGCAGACATTTTTCTAGTTATTAAGTTATAAATAATTTTAACAACAGTTGTAGCCAGCAAAGTTGACATGCGCATGTGTGTGAGTAATTCTAAACAATGACTGGATGATAAAACACAAACTGCACACAATCAAGCATAGAAACCATCCACCTACCTCAAGTTGTTGTCCAATTCTGATGCTGCACCGTCTCTGTAGGATGACAAATACAGCAATAATAAATCTATGCAATTACATTTTTCTTGAACATGCAGTATTTTTAAAGAGTATTCGCCCTTACTCTGGAGTGACCAAAGACTCATGCCGAGCTCAGCCCCTTTGTACATAATTGTTGTTGTTGTCGAGTGCATCCTGCTAATGAGTACCTGCAAGCTGCTTATTACTTCAAAGCGAGCTTTCTAAAATGATTCAGAAGCAACAAGACAAGTGTGCAAGGAGAGAAGCTTGATGTTGTGTTGCTTAACATCACACGCCACCAGGTACACCTATCCAGTCTAGTGAGATCCAAGTACAAGAAATTGATCAAAAAGTGTGCCTTTCCAACTAAGATAGCGGGATAGAAGATAATAGCATAAAATATGTACTGTAATACAGTGCAACACAAGTATTACGGTCGTCCTTTGTTTATCATGGTTAATTGGTTCCAGACCCGACTGCAAAGTAGGATTCAATATTAATAAATGAAATATTTTCATAGTTAGCGCATAGAAAACTATGCTTTATGACTTTATAAATATGTTTCTTACCATTATTGGAGCCCTGTACACATAAAATAATGCCTCTATAGTCATCTTTACGCTCCTACTATTCTTTGTTTACACCACATTGCTAATGCGCAGGCTACGGGATAACTGCAAGGACACGAGAGACGGCCACAGTTGCATAGCATGCTAGCTAGCTCACTAGGTAGCAGTTATTTATTCTATCCTTAAGAAAGGGTTGCAAACGGAGTGGGGGAGAAAGACAAAGTAAGAAGCCAAAAAGCAGAATTTTCAGAAACAAGAACGCTTAGTTAGTGGTGTCATATTTCGTATTACAGTTTGGACTTTTGGCTTGGTTTGCTTTTTCTCCTGTTTCTGCCATTACTTCTATGATATTAATTTGTTTTGGTTTATTTCCTGTTTGTTATAAAGCTGGGGAGCGCACCTGTGTATGATTTGTAATTAGGGTTGAAAGTGTTTCCTTGGACTATGGTTACCTGTGTGTTTGATGCCTGCCGTTGCATCGCCTTTGGGTGTTTTCCTCTTTCCTTATTATTCTCCTTTTCTTGTGCATTCCTGTTTTCCATCTCCAATGGGGAGTTTTTTTGTTTTCCTTAGTTGCACCTCCTACAATTCTTTGTCATTTTGGTACTTAAGACTGTTGATTAATGACTTTGTTGAACCAGCCTGCCACCGTGCCCTTGCATCCGGGGGTATACGCAAAACAACACAAAATAATAGCAAAACGTGACAACTGAACCATAAGTCTTTGTAAGTTATGTGATATTTGGGACAAACCAATTGTAATTGGCTGTAGCACTGTTATTATTGCACAGCCATGAGACACTCTCTGAGGTGACTGAGGTGCAGTGTGAAGAAATGTGGAATTATACCGATGAAAGATGAGCTCCAGAAGCTTTGCCGTGGTGGTGAAAGTTCTATATGTGGAGAGGAAGATCCTGCTGTAGTCCTGCTGCTCCAGACAGGCGGGGTCCAGGAGGTGACTCACAAGCATTTGCAGACTGGCCGCCTTCAGACGCCGCACTTTGATGGTTCGGTACTGGACGAAAGCGCAGGATGGATTTGCACTGCTGGGGTCAGGCGAGGAAGGGACAGGCACCCGATGCAGGGTGATCCCGTAAACTGCACCATCCTCAAATTCTTCACCCCACTCCTGCACTGGGTTCTGTGGGTTGCAAGGAGAAAAAAAAGCATTGGATGATATCAGATTTACAGACGTGGGCATGCGCTGAAGCTTTACGTTCCTGAGTGCCTTCTCCAGGATTACTTTTATGTTTTACAATACATGATGCAACAGTTTAACTCATAGGAGTCTTTTGAACTTGTGGAAAATGCAGGTGGAGCATAATCAGTGGTTAGCAGCATGATGCTCCCTTCGAAAACATAGACTTCAACCTGCCCACGAGTCTTTAAATGGTGAAAATCGGTCAAGTAAAAGTTTTAGAATCATTAACTCATTCAATCCCAGCCATTTTTCAAAGACAACCCCTTCAGTACTGGCCATTTTAGACGATTTTGACCAATTTTTCAAGGCACACAGAGCACTGTGTTCTATGGCTACAGTATATAAACATGGACCCTACCAAAAGAAAAGATTAAACTCTCATCTTTCATCAGAAAAAAAATGTTTGTTTTTCCCTTTTGCCATTCTTTAGTAATCGGCAAAAGAGCATAGGTAGGTTTCAGGAAAATACAGTATCAGTTCCCAACAAAAAAAAGGGAGGAAAACAGCTTTTCATTTTCAAGCAGTTTTCCTTGCTTTTGTGACAGATCAAATATCTAAACAACTATCCCACAACATAAATAAAAAAAGGGTTGCTTTACATAAAAATTATGTATTTACAAATATAACACCATGAACTATTAACAATATTCACATTTAGAACAAAACTGTGTGCGTGAGCGCGCGTGTGCATTTGCATGCGCTAAAATTTCACTGCAATGCGTAACCTTCTGCACGCTACACTCCTCCATGCTCTTCCACTTCCTCCTCGATGTCAAGTGTGCTTTCACATGCAAAAGATCCATGCCGAGCTCTCATCAAATGCATTTCTGCCACCTTGTTGCCGTTTTTATGACTTAAAACTGCTCTAAAAGGGACTTATTTTAGCCTGCAGTTGAATTGAATGGGTTAATATTCACCATGATTTTGTCATTGGTGTCGTCATTGCACATTTGGCAGCGCTTTCGGCGCAGGAAGGAAGCTGCTTTTAAAGCAAAAGTAAAGCAGCGAGGAAACATGACACCACCTTCCTATTGGTGGAAAAAAGTAGGAGTGCACGATAAATATGAGGAATTGTGATTTCATACGGATGAATCCGATAACAAAAAAAAATAGCTCAGACAACGGACAAAAAAAACGCTCCAATGAGGCAAGGTCACCCGTACTGTGCTGTAGGTGGGGGTGTGCAAATTAAGTGCTTCTTTTCTCCCATGCGTGACGGGCCGTCAAGACGCATTGTAAGCAAGCATGGTGTCGATCGTGTGGTGTGGGACCTTCCCACTGCCTCAGACACCTCCTTGCGCGCTGGCTGGCTGAAAGACTTTGAGACAAGATAAAAAAACATCGACCCTCAACACATCAAACCCCACCAGGCACCCGAAAAGCCAGCATTGCCACAAGAGCGCCCTGAAAGCCCACAAATATGCCCGCTCTGCCAAAGAGGCTGCCCTAAAAGGCCCAGGGCCCGGTCCTATCATTCACCATTGCCAGCAAACCACTCCGACCCAGGGTTTGTACTTCTGAGTCGCCATCATATTTGTGGTGATGTTGTGATACAAGTACAAATCCTGAGTCGTTCTTATGTTCAGGTGTGCAAAAACTACAGTTAAATCTGAATTTTAAAAATCGGTTATCGGTATTGGTCTTGAAAAATAGATATTGTGCACCCCTAGAAAAAAGATTGCCATCAATCAACCAAAGCATGAACAGCCCTTTGGTTGCAGCACGTCATGACTTTGTAAGCCTGACTTTGTCCTCTGGATGATCAAGGATGTTATATTCAGCCTTCTTGAGGTGACCATGAGGTGGACAAAAACATTTTTTGAATGGGACACTATTTATTGTGTACATACAAGTAGTTTGCAAGTAGTAACTGCCTGAGGCATGTACATTGTACTAAGCAGGGGTCATTACACTTTTCTTTATTAATTTTATTTTGTTGGGTGATATTAGCGCCCAATGTGTTAATACATTATATCAAAACAAAAAAACATGACACACGTGAGGCTGTACTAGGAAAAAAAGGGACCCAATCGAGGCACGATAGTTTATAGAGTATAGAGGTAAGCATAATAAGCACGTGCTGTAAAAACCCTAAAAACCACCCTGTACTTCTTGTCTTTTTCCAATCCTTTTTCTCATCCACGACACACAAATCCTTTTTTTTTTTTGCAGTTCTGTACAAGCATAACAAGTTGGCGTGTCCTTTTAAAAAGTGTTGCATAACCCTGGCGTCAGTAACAATGCCTGCATGACTCCAAACTAATCCATTTGGTGTCCACACAAAAGCCTTACAAATCTATACAGCAACAAGTAGACATGCAATGTTATTTACTACTACGCTCCGCACCGTATTGACCCTTTTTTTTTTACTGCAGCTGAAAGAAGCTGACAGTGCCAAAGACCTTGTTACAACCAATCACACACATACACACACACACACATTGTCTCTCGTAGAAACTACTGTTTGCTGTACAGACAGAAAACATTGTGCTCCCCTTGCACCCATGCTAGCACAAAGCACGACTATCAGTCCAATGTAAATACAGCTCCATTCATGGGTTTCTTGCTAATTATCAAAACTAAAAAAACGGCCATTTATATTCCCGGGCGTGCTTCTTTTTTTTTTTTTTTTTTTGGAGGTACAATCTGAGATCTTAAAGTGATTAAACAAGCAAATAACAACCAAACCACGGACTCATATGGGCGAATATGTGTTTAGAATCAAGGTATGTGTCTTTATTAAGATTACCGCTTGTAGGGGTGGGCAATATTGCAAACAGTGGTGCCGATGCCAAGTAAATACAAGGCCTATTGCCGATACCGATACACTTTACTTGAAATTCCTCAAGCTATTTGTTCATCTTGATTTCAATCAGATTAAACAAAGGACAAATGTCCTTTGTTTAATCTGATTCAAATCAAGATGGCAAAGCAAAATTAAATTTTTTTTTTTATTTTGTAGAAACACAAAAAAACGTTATCCCGTATATTGGCGGCGTAACAATACCTGTATCTGTATCGAACCATTCAATACGCATGCGTACTGAACCGTGACCCCTGTGTCGAACGATACGCAGTTTCATATTTATTTTATCAACTTCTGACGGCGCTCTGTGCTGAAAGCTCAGTGTATTTGCGATCAACTACTCTGGCTTAGGTTGCATGGTCAAGCACAGAGCCACTGAGCTCCGCCTCCCACATTCATACCATGCCATGTTGAAAAATGTGTGATGAAAAAATATCAAACCGTAACACAAACGTCACGAACTGACTCGAACTGTGAATTTTGTGTATCGTTGCACCCCTACTGTATATATATATATATATATACAGTGTATAACCCATTTTTGCTGTTAGTTCTACACTGTCCCGCGGGCCAATCAAAAATGAGCCGCAGCTTGGACACCCCTGACTTACTCCCTCAGATGACTTTTTGTTTGTAAACGATATGTCAATATTTCAATATCCGCAACACAACAATATAAACGCCACAACAGAAAACAGATATTTGGGAAAATAAGAGACCTGAAAAAAATCGATCTCATCATGCTTGTGTGGATCCGATACTGGTACCACCGTTGGCGTCCATATTATCAACATATGAACCACCTCTAATTTACATTACTGTGCATGTGAACACGTGTGATTTTTGATTTTTGCCTGCAGAATGCCGTATCCTCTTTTATTTGTATACATGTAATATATGGGGAATATATGACTTGCAGCTTCACAATTACATTAAGCTTTCCAGTTAGTCAAAAGAATGCGAAAGGCATTTTTATGTACGGAAGATATGATTGGCTATCACACACAGTAGTCATTGTATCTTACAAACAAAGCTCACAGACTCTCATTTATAATTGACAAGAAAGAAAATGAAAAAATAAACACCTTACCATCGTTAGCTCCCATTTTCCCATGTCGTTTTCCTAAGGAGAATGAGCTTCCATTTTGGCTGGCTTTTAAGTCAACTTTGCAGTCACTTTTAAGGCTCCATGTTTGCTGACGTTAAAACTAGCTTTGTTAGCAAAAAAAATAATTAAATTCTGCTACATTTTGTAATATTTAGCATACACGGCGCGGATGGGACCAACCGATACCAGCAAAAATGTTCTTCAATGACTGAGACTGAGTGTGTGTGGACACACCGGCTATAGAGTCATACTTCCAAGCCTTTGTAGTGGGAGGGGCTGTCTTTGAGCGTGTGTTTGCGTCGTTGTGCGTGGGTTAAAGGGACTGTACGCAACTCGCTGCAAATGACATTTTGTGAAACCAAACAATATGAGAACACCACCACCATGTTACCTATAGTGGCTGAAAAGAATAGACTGTATAACAGAAATGTCAATATTTTTCACAATTGCGAATTAAACTGCAAAAACATTGACAACGAACATAACTATTGCACGTGCGTGTGTGTTACGTCGGGCGTACCTTACGTACTCAAAGCAGTAAGACGACGGGATATAGTTGAGGAAGCCATTGCATACTGTCATTTTTAGTATGTTTTACAAAAGCAAACTGCTGCCTTTTATAAGAATACTGTTCACTTTTGATTGACACTGTCAGTAATGTGTCAGTAAAACTGTATTACAGGATGGAAATGTCGGCTCCTTATAGAGATCCGGTTCTTTTGGATCGGTTCACAAAAAGAGCCGACTCTTTCGGCTCCCAAGTGGGTCCTCAGATTTTTTTTTTGTTGCCTTAATTTATTACCAAATTATGTGTATTATATTTGTGTTTTAGTTCATTTAGCTATTTTTATTCTTAAAAATGCTTAATTTAGGGAAAAATATGTAAAATTTGCTCAAAAATGCAAATGTTTTAACTAATAATAGGCTGTATTCAACCACAAAACAGCATGATGTTGTAATTCATATATTTTGGAAAAACCGTGATAGTGGGAAGCCGCAAAATTCGAACCACGAAGTGGCGGGGTACGGTCGTATTTCATACCTCTCAGTGTTTGTATTTGAAAACAAGTGAAATTTTCCAGAAAATAAGGAAAATTCCCCAAGCGGTTAAATATACAACGGGTGATATTTTGTGGCATTTTAAGTAATGAGATGATAGGAAGCGTTAGGAATGATGACATCAGACACTGTGGTTTGGCGCTCTTTATGCTTTGCCAACAACACCTGCTTGTACTTTTTCAACTGCCTCATATTCCCACAGAAGGCTTTCTCTGCTGTCCGTGTGTACAAATGTTTTAAGTTCAATTGTATGTAGCACAAAAAAATTACTTGGTAACATGCTGCTTAGTTTGTGTAATGAGTAATATGGAAAGCACAGAGAGCACCATTTCCATCTCCCTCGGTAAAAGAAAAAAAAAATTAGTTTCCTGATTTCAACACATGTTGGTTATAGATTAGATTTTCAGAGAGGAGAACATGCTGGTCTCAGTGAGTCCTGTCAATGTTTCTCCTCCACAATGCTAACTTGGACCGGACATGAACCATGCAGACGTTTACCTCCGCCAGTGCTCATAATTGTTTAAACGTGCCTGACTGAGAAAGGCTGCTCAAAGACACCCCAACGACAAGAAGTCCCGCTCTAACAAGAGGATAGGCAACTTAGACATTGTTTGCAATTAAACAATGCAAAGAAAATAGCTTTAAATCATATGATTTAACATGCATGTACAGTGTACCAGGTGCTTGTGTAAACCGCGGTATGCAAGAATGGACGACATTTTAACGCAGGATGGGTGCGCAAAGGTCACAGCAATGTCAAAGAATGCAGACAAACTCTTTATCAGCACAGAACAAGAAATGCTTTTCATAAAGTCGGAGCATTCATATGACTTGGCAAAAAAACAACAATCAAGCATGTCAGGGACTGCTACTATCTGGATGTGACACAATGTTTAATTTGATGTTCAATGACACTCGGAGTAGTTCACACATTAATCAGTAGTTCCACCTCATTTATTAACAATAAACGTCTCTAGAAGAAATGTATTCATTATTTGATTGATTGGATTTATTTATTATTACTATTTCATCTGTTTATTTTATAAGCCATCCATCGAATATACGGTGGCCAACAGGGGCAAAAACCAAAAACAACTGCATGAGAGGAATGTGTTTTGTTAATATTTTTGGGTGACTTCATTGGATTTCCAATTTCTTAAGGAATAAATTGCTTCCGTTTTTGATACTTTCTGTAAAGAATGACTTACTGTATTTCTTTTTTTTTTTTTTGCCTAAAATCTTAAAATTACGAAATCATTGAAGGATCTTGAAAAATTGTAATTAAAAGTATTGATATTGGCATGAATGGTCCTGTCCTCTCATGGCATTGGATCGATCGCATCTGTTCTTAAAATACGCCTTTCATCTGAGCAGGCTTCATCAGTTCATGCTCAAAAAAGGTAGGACAGCTCTAGTCTGACTAGATAGGACAGCTCTAGAAGGCTACATCAGTTCAGAAACTACTACTAGACAGGACAGCTATACAGTACAGTAGAGGGCTTCACCAGTTCATTCCCAAAGACTAGGTAGGGCAGCTCGAGAAGGCTACATTAATTCAAGCTAAAAATTGTAGGACAGCTCTAGTCAGACTGGATAGAACAGCTGTAGAAGGTTACATAAGTTCATGCTAAAATACTAGGTAGGACACCTCTAACCAGACTAGATAGGACAGCTCTAGAAGACTACATCAGTTCATGCTAAAAGACTACGTAAGACAGCTCTATAAGGCTACATCAGTTTGTGACAAAAGACCAGGTAGGACAGCTATGGTCAGACTAGATAGGACAAGTCTAGAAGGCTACATCAATTCATGCTAAAAGACCAGGTAAGACATCTCTAGTCAGACTAGATAGGACAGCTCTAAAAGACTGCATCAGTTCATGCTAAAAGACCAGGTAGGACCACTCTAGAAGGCTACATCAGTTCATCCTCAAAATACTACATAGGACAGCTACTGGATATAGTACAAGGCTTCATCAGATCATGCTCAAGGCCTGGGTAGGACAGCCCTGGTGTGACTAGGTAGGACATCACTAGAAGGCTACATCAGTTCGCCCTAGAAACAAGTTAATTTTACCCCACTGATGTGTGGTTTTGTAACAGCCCTACCTCTAGTCCTAGAGCTGTCCTACCTAGTGTTTACAGTTCAGTTGTTTCAAGGACCTGAGAATTACCTGGATGAATGAGAACATTCACAGGCCTGGTATTGGATCGATACCAACATTTTTCAGTATTGTTCCAACACTACCCTCCAGTCCACGTTTGCACACCATTTAAAGAGCAAGACAGTTTGATTGTAGCTTTTTTCAAGCTCATGTTTCACGTCTAGAAGCGGGCATTGTCTCCTCTCAGGTGTTCCACTTGAGAGAAAAAAAAAAAAACAGCCTTTATTATCGACCTTTGATATTTAAATATTGACATGGAAACATCCCCACACATACGGTATATTACCCACATGCTGTTTATCATGTTTGGAGTTGCCAAGGCCACGGAGGTTGCTATCAAGTGCATACCAGCCAGTGTTAAGGGCTCCACTCAGGCTGCTCAGGTGTTCTCCATGGAGACGGGAGCGAAAGCCACCCCTCACTGCCCAGCAGGCTTTGTTAATCACTCAAGACCGATGACGCACAAACGCTGAGAAAACAACCTTTTGTGGTGCGACTCCTGAATTATCAGTGCAAACAAAAACCCAAATGGAGTTATACAGTATGCCCCGAAGCAAACGAGGCGCATGATCATGAGCTTGCAACCCTGAATGGGCTTTGTGCTGTGGATTATTACATAAAATGCATTACAGTTACACAGCATTTAGAAGAAACGTTGTACCGTGGACTGGTCCAGTCCCGGGTATACCCCGCCTCTCGCCCGAAGTCATCTGGGATAGGGTCCAGCATACCCCCGTGACCCTAGTGAGGATAAGCGGCATAGAAAATATAAGCACACACTGCCATCAAGAGGCCAACTGATGTAAAGGTACACAACTCCCAACATGGATGAGTATGGAAGCATTTAGAGTTAAATAACAGCACATACACACAAAGTACAAAACAATGTTTTATTTCAAAAACATTTAACTCCAAAAACATGAAATGGGGATAAAAAATGACCTGAAAAGTATTACAAAAACACATTAAATGCGACATGCAGTGTGCACCTCAAATTGGCGGTACAATGGCTTTGGTACACAAAGCAAAGAGATATCTTTACATTATATATATATCTATATGTTATACATTTTCAAGGAAAAACTCCAAGGAAAACTGTTACTTTTAAGTTAATAGTCATGTACCTTAAATATGACAAATATAGAAAACTGTGCTCTTAAATGAAAATTTGACTGCACCGCAAATGTACAATCTGCTTAGATGTTTTAAAATCCACCAAGCTTCATATTAAATATCTGATATGGCGACGATCGTTTAGGCCGTTTCCCCGTCCTCTTCTCCGCACGATGACTTCAAGCTACCAACTTAAACACAGTAACGCTGCCACTGGTAGCACAGAGGAAGCGCTCTAAGACGCTCGGGCGTTCTTCTTGTTCAGGACTTGGCGGAGGCTCTCAGGCATGAGGTATGGCCTCTCTGGGCTGCCGTCGTTCCTCTCCAGATCCTCCACTAGAGAGATTCAAACAAGACATGTCATGATTACACGTGAAGATTAGATTCTCACCACTGCCAGCATTGTTTTGTGTGCAGATATTGGAATAGCACCAAAACAAACCATTTTGCAATTAACAGATTAACATTAAAGTTTAGATTCCTCATTTTTTTTGTTACTCGTCAGTAATTCTGCTTTATTAGAGCAAGTACATTGAGAAATGTGTTCTTAATTGCCATCAAACTGTTGATTTACAGTAAAAACAAGCATTTTAAGGCAATTCAAGGTGCAACAAGGTTATTTATACAGTGGATCCCCAATTTCGCAGCAGTTACAACCTGAGACCAACTGTTTCTGGTCAGCATTTGCAATAGAAGCGGCGGTTGTGTCACTCAGCTCCAGATCCCTCCCCTTCCCTCAATTGCCGTTGAAAACGTACAGGTACGCACCACTGATGAATGATTTGAGGCCAGATTTTGGCACTAAGGTGCGTTAAAGCACCGCCGGCCAAACAACACTGACGCATATGACAAACGTACAAATTGTGGGCTTTCTAGCAGTGGTACAACTTTTTCACTTCCGATACAATACCAGTCCAATATCGGCAAGAATCATACGTACTGACTTGTGACTTTTTCCTGTAGCATGGAATGGCTTGATGAAGTGATACTACTCAGAACAACAGTCAACACTCACCGCCGACAGGGGCTGGCTCTTTTCTGAGACAGTTTGTGGGAATTTCTCATGCTTTGCACACGTTTTGGACGCCGAAGGCTGTTTGACGGAACCAAAAGGTTTGTTTCTTCTCATCCAGGGCCGTGCAAAAATTAGTGGTGTGTGATAATTATGATGTTGGACCTGTACCAATAAATCCAAGGGTTATCGTGAGAAGCATGACCTGTACATCCTGTAAACATGTGTTGTAAACAAACAAGGCGTCAATCGTATGGGACGTCCCCACTAACGCTTCATGACGCCCGAAACACCGATATCGCCACGACGGCACACCAAAGTCCACAAAGACACCCACACTGCGAAAGAAGCCACCCTACAGCCAGCAGTGGGGCCCACTGCCATCTGAGTCACTGCTATTTTTTTTTTTTAAGAAATTTATCGGTATCGGCTCCGAAAATAAATTTAGCGTGCATCCCTGGCGAAAATCCTCATGCCGTTTTGAGGTTGGTCTATTTCAACTTCCCCGCTTCTCTTTCATCACGAGAAACGCGTGCATGACAAGTTTTGTACTCCGCTGCAACGTCTGCCGACATCACTCCTGCTCCTTGCCTACTTCCTTAGCACGTTAGCACAGGCTGTTGTGATCACGCGGTCTGTGCATGCGAGAGCGGAGTCTGGAATGGGCCGCTTGTAGAGAGGAGATTTTAGATGCAGACCCATTCACATTACTTTTTGCCGATTTCGGACCGATCTTGCAATGTCACATTTTTATTTTCAGGTGAGTGACCCTGTTCATGTTACCGGTATCTTTATAAATGATTTTCGACTTATGATGGGTGAGATTTCTGCGCAAAAACTGCCCCCCAAGGAGAAAAAAAAAATTGATCAAGAACAATTTGCTGAATCGCGAACGTGAGGGGATCCACTGTATTCATCATTGGTACAGATCAAATTTGGTTTACGTTCCATAGGAGGCATGGGAGGAAATTAGGCACATTGTGACTTGAAATGGCCAATAAATGACTACCAGTCACATTTCCCAACACCGAATTCCAACATGTTTTCCGACACACTTGACAATGCAACAAAATGGGAGACCATGCAATTGTGAAGACCATCATGAAACATATCACAGTAGAAGAAAACATCCCTGTGGTGCATGTTTGCCACCTGTAAGCGTGCTACACTATCTACAGTAAGCCCCATGACAAGAGGTTCAAAAGAGACACTTTTCCTAATCTACAGAAGCGTTTTTGTCGACAGAACTCTCGTCTACTAAGATTATGTCCTCCTCCTTAGCTTGTTGTTGCTGCAGAGTGATGTCATCTTCATCCTGAGAAGCTGATGGATCCTCCGTCTTGTCAGCCTTGTTCTTCAACAGAATCTCAGCCAAAGTAGGGGATATGTAATAAGGCCTCGAGGGTGAACCGTCATTGCGCTCCAGGTCTTCACCTTAATTCGTGTGTGTGTGTGTTTGTGTATGCGTGGGTCAATGGGTGAGACAATTAGTATTGGTGGGCGGGGGGGGGAAAAAAAGGTGTTAAAAGAAGGAAAGCATAGGTGAGTGCGTTGTGAGGAATGAGTGAAAGGAGGGGAAAAAAAGACAAAGAGAGAAAGTCAACCAGCAGGTAAGCAAGGAAAAAGTTCCCACACATCAAGACAAATACATTCTCACTCCGTAAGACACACCGAGTTCTAATTTTAAAAATGCCAGTTTCATTAAGACACTCAGTCATGCGGTTTAAATTTCGTGGCAGCCCGACACCAAAAGCAAAGCAGTTATTGAACGATCCGGTCCTCGAAAACACTTTGTGCGAAACATAACGTCAGAGTGCCTGGAAGAAAGTGACCGAGGAGGCGGCTTTACTTACAGAAGCAGAGGAAAAGTGTGTCCACGCACATGGAATACACGCTGAAAAATCCATGGGCGATGAGGAAGGAGCCAACCATCGCAGTCTAGTGAGGACACAAGCATTAAACATACACGACTTACAATATAGAGCAATCCCATGTGGAATCGTGGTTGCACAGAAAACCCATTTATGACTTTCTCATAGACATTAGAGCCCTCTAGGCATTAAATAACACCCCTATAGTCATGCTCATATTCCAAAATATAGTAGACAAAAACCTTTAAAGACACACAAGAATCATACTCGTGTGTGTTGCTGTAAATGTGTTCTAGTGCTAGGGGAGCTAATTGGGGGAGGGCAGACAGGAAGTGACGTCGGGGGTGCAGGGATGTTTTGGCTTGGTGCGGGTTACGGCCGCAAATGGTAGCCCGTGTTATGGATTATTGTGCCTGTCGTGAGATAATTCAAACCTACAATAAAAGCCAATAAAAGTCCGGCAATCAAGGCTATGTCCACATATATGTGGATTTTTTTTTTTATTTTTTTTTTTTTTAAACGCACATTTTTCTATGCGTTTTGGCCTTTCTTCCACACACAAACATAGGTTTTTGTCCTTGGAAAACTCTAGCCAGGGTCAAGATTTAGGAAAACTCCGTCTTCTGCGTATGGACGGTGAAGACTGAGCTTTTGGTTTGTTGCCGACAGATGATGTAACAATCATGCGCCGTCATTTCCACACTAGCCAAGTATAATGTGTGCAATGGTAAACATTACATTGCTGGTTTTAAGCATAATGAAATGAATTTCACTTTGTTGACGAACAAAGAGGCCATTATGGGCTTCCGAGGATGACGCTGCTGTTTTGCTGGCTAAAACTAACAACTACGACGTTCCGGCCAACGACAGCTATTTAGGACAAGACCCCATCGGACCTCTAGCTGGTGGGACAACTTTGACAAGCATGTCATTTTGGAAGAATGGCGTGAGAATGTTCGCATTGCAAGGACATCCATCGTTTGACTGAGCTGCTTCGCCCACACATTGAAAGCTTCCCAGTTATTTATGTCTGCCTTGTGCTACCTAACTGTCGTGGAGGCAATTAAGCACCGACAATTTGCCAGACACACACACACACACACACACAATTATTTCCGCAATGACGGGGTCACAGCCGATGGGAGTTCCGTCTTGCATGATTATGAATTGTGATAATCATCTGCAGCATTTAGGAAAGAAAAGGTTTCATTTTCAGTTTTATATTTTGCTGACAAATGTGAAATAAACGACTGAAAAGTAATGCTGCTTCACTAGCAGCACACATTCATCTTATCCTGCGAATCGCCATATTTGTTATTGTGCCGCCGCCTACAGAAATGACGTCTGACGTTTGGCTAAAATTGCCTTAACATTCCGTGGCTGTTTTATTCTTCTTTATTCTCTGGCAGTTTTTTCCTGCAGAAAACAGATTCCAAGTCGGTCATAATTCTACAATACAGTAAACGGTACTACTAGTAAAAAGGTAAAACGTACAGCATGTATCTACTGTTGGAAAGCTCACCATTTGTACACGTCTTCACTGACAAGGTTTTTTTTGTCACACTTTGTTCGGCAGTCCTTGAATGCACCATAGTTGTGCACCGTGGGATACCAACATTTCGCTGGCTGCGTAAATATTACTCGCATTTTTTGGCCATTTGCTCGCGGCCCTGGAAGCTAACTCTGATGAGAAACGTCCCAGATCAATTATCTTCTATTGATGAAGTTTCTTAAAAAGAAATAACTCACCACGATGGACACCCAGTAATAGTGGAGATTGGGTGCTGTGTCCTCAAAGGCCTTCACTCTCCCCGAGAAGAAGAAAAAAGCAAAGACTCCTGAAAAACAATAATTTATGTGAATACAGTACGTACAGTCACCATACTCTGGTTTTAAAGAGGGGGAAAAAAAGCCCAAAGCCAGCAAACGCTCACCCACAAGTCCGACAACGAGCAGTTTGCCCAACAGCAAGAGAAAATCTGTCACTTTGTTCAACACAGCCACCCTATGAATGAAAAGAAAGCACTTTGCAATGAACCTTATTTGAAGAAAAAAAAAAACAAAAAAAACAAGCATTTGCTCTAGTAGAAACACTAACCTGACAATATTCCTCATGAGAAGGAAGAAGGCATCCCTGGCAGAAGTGCAGAAGTTTTTGCCATATATTGCCACCTAAGGGCCAAAAGTGAAAAGTACAAAAATCACACACACACACACACACACACACACGTCTAATCTGAGCTCTGACAGGAAGTTAACACCGGACCCAACGCACCATAATGTATGCATTTCTATTGAGGAACTTGATGAATTTCTCCAGGCACCAGAAGCAGCACTTCAGACAACACAAGAGGAACTTGGTGAACTTATTTTGGGTTCCTAGGAGGGAAAGCGTTTCAAAGAGATATGCCATTAAGATCATTTTAAAGACAAAAGTGCACGTCCTAAGCTCCCATTATCTTTTTATGTTTTCACAGCAATCATTTTGACATTCTTTCTCATCTGTGGGCAGTTTAAAAAGGGCCCTATCCTCATTTAAGGGGCTTTTAAAATTATATTGGATCCTACCGGGGAACTATACAAAGTTTCTTTGAATAAACTACTCCATATATCTCAAGTTGGGTACAGGGTAAATCTGCATTCTTCTCCTCTTGGCCAAAACGCTCCATTCGGCAACCTGTTGCAATTGGTCAGAGGTCAATGGCTCGAGCCCCCGCCACCAGTCAGCGCGTAGAGACACGCCCCCCCTCAACTGGTTATGTGATGATGGCTATCGGCAAACGGTAAAAAATTGGATATAATGAGGGAATCTAGTGTTGAACTGTGCATGAAGTAGGGAGAGCTGAGGAGCAGGGACCGTGAGTGAGGTCTTTAGCTCCCCGGGAAACAAAAAAATATTTACAGTGCTGCCTTGCTCACAGAATTCTTCCAGCCGAAAAAAAAAAATGCCTTCTGGCTGCCATTTTTAAGAAAAAGCGACAACACAGAGCAGCGGCCATACGTCAAGTGGTTCTCAATATTTTCTGTCACACCCCCACTGAGGGACAGAAATGTTTTCTAGTATTTATCAACGACAAGTGAAAGGAATAAATCAACATTTAAGGTTAGTTTATCTTCAATTAAGCCGCGACTGTTCCCAAAGACACGATGTGGCAGCAAGATCAGCACCTTCCTGTTTTGTCATCAGCAATTTCTTGAATTCCAGTGTTTTTCACCTTCTTTCCCAAAATGCTGGCACATGCAACTTTCTATGGCTGTACTTTGAGTTATTGAGGCGAGAAACACTGTTGAAGACGAGAAATAACTAAACAGGAAGGTGTTTTTAGGAATATTCGCATCAAAAATCGCATCTTGAATGAAGGTCAAGTAACCTTTAAATGTTCATTTATCCTTTTCATTCGTTATTTGCGTGTATTTATATATCGCTATATACATTCTCATATGGTTTTCTGCATGTTAAACTATAAAAATGTGTCTTGCGTCGACATTTTAAGCTTTCTAGAACAAATTCATTGAATTCACTGGACAATCCACCTTGTGGACAGGGTTTTTTTTTTTTGTGTGTGCGCGCGTGAGTCTGTCTCCAGGCAACCGAAAAGTCATAATTTCATGACATGCTTGGACATGCACACTTACTCAACAAGACACCGTAGACCACGCGTGTCAAAAAACTCCAACCAGTTTCTTCAGCAGGTGATTTAATTGATGACCTCCTTCCCTCAAACTGAAGGTGTTGATCATTAAAATCACCTGCTTTAGTGACTGGCTGGAAAGAAAACCTGCAGTGTCTCGGCCCTCCATGGCACGAGTTTGACATCCCTGCCGTAGACAAAGATGCAGACGGATGTAAATTAAGCCAAGTCGACTTTTTAAGTTATAGCGGGCCCTCGCTTTGGGAAAAATGAAACTACCACCACCTCTTTAATGCAAAAGTTATTTTCAAGACAAAATAGTATATTGATGAGGATATTTATTATATTCGATATGTACTGTATTGCACTTGGCTTTATAAAACCTGAAGTGAACAGTATTTTTGCTGCGTGTGCAAATAAAACAAATCAGTGTGACCAACCTTTAAGTTTATGGTCCAGATACTCCAGCAGAACCCTGATGACCTGGACTATTGCAAGGATCAGAGAGCCAAAAGCCAGAGTTCCTGTGTGGTACCTAAAATTAAAAAAAAGTGAATAAAAACAGGTAGTTTAGGCCAATCCAAAAATGATACGCTACCCACAAAAACACACACCTGAGAGCTCTCCCGAGGGCCGAAAAGATTGGGAAGGCAGGTATGTCGTCTGGCTTGACAAAAGCCCAGTAGTAGGAGGCAAATGCTCCCGCCAATGTCATCTGTCCAAGCGCTATCACAAAGTTGACACACCAAAAGAGGAGGAAGACGTTGTAGAACTGCAGGCCGATCAGGTATTTGTGGTAAACCGTGTCTCCGCCGTAGTAGGCAAAAAGGCACTCCGAGAAAGGGCACTCCTTAAACATGTCCGTTGTATTGTAGTTCTGTGCGCAGACAGGTCAGATAAAAACATGATGTTCAAGCATTTTACAGCCTCGTCATTCAAGGAGGGAAGCACCTTAAAAAGGTTCATGTGTGGAAGCTCCAAAATAATATGGACAACTCACATCTGGATTGCATGTTGTCATGGAGTGCGTGCACGCCGTCTTGTTGACTACTTTGTAGACGGGCTCATTTGAGGTAGACAGGAAACTGAACAGCCATGTCAAGGACTACAATAAAGTGGTTCACGTCTGAAAAATTCCAAAGTGATCACTCCCTTTCCCCCCCCAGGGTCATTGTGGGATGGTCTGGCCACTCCACGACAGCGCTGTCGCTGGTCTTTGTGGCTCCATCTCATGTTGAGGAACAAGATAAACAAGGATACACAGCAGTCACTGCCCAGTAGGCGATGACCACGGCCAGAAGCAGGAAAGTGAAGAGTGGGTAGAAAAGCGAACACATCACATATCCAATTGCCCTGGGAACACATCAACACATATTGAGCCCATGTAAAATATAACATTACCAGTGCTTCCCACAGGACTGCAATCTATCTGTGGCATTGTAATGAAAAGCTACAGATGTGTTTATGAGTGAGAGTGAACATGTAGCGCCAATGTTTTTTTTGTTTTTTTTTTCCAGTAGCACCAATATATCTGTGGTGGTCGTGTGGGAAACACTGATTACTTCAAATGTGGACTCTACTAACTTGCTGGCTTCTTTAATGAGTGCTATGGCAATTAGGATCCTTTTCCTGAGGAAGATGAGCAGTAGGATGATTATGACCTCCACGATAGCAAGGATGATCACTAGTAGGAGAAGGTGGCATTAGGAGGGGACATCTAAAGCCATATTGATGCCTCACAGTACAGTTCAGTATGCTGGTAAGCTTTGTAAAAAGTGTCACATTACATCAGTAAAAATGAGGAGCAGCATGTAGATCAGGATTCTTTGGTGACGCATTAACAGCCCTCCACCCGACCACTGCGGTTGACACCCAAATGAAAGGATACCAAACCAAACTGTACTGCTTGGTGGACCAGTGCATAACATCTGTAGGCTTTATGTGCAACTTACTGAAGGCCAGCCAGGTCTGTCTGATCTGAAAGTAGATAGTGAAGTCTGCCTGCAAGCCAAGCTCCTGTAGAGTCACATCAGCACCAGCCTGTCCCTCCCGGCGAGCGTACTCCATGTAGCAGTGAAAGATACCTACATAAACACATACATTTCTACTGCCGTACTCAAATGGTCACTTGTAATAATGTCTCAAGCGTTTTTGTAATGGCAGAATGTTCAATAAAGCCCTTGCATTGGATATCAGTGAGCTGTGCACGTGTGCCTCATAAAATGTCCGCTGCCAGTATGTGGGTTATTAAGGAAAATTGTCATATTTTTTCATAAGATACGAATGTTAATGTTCTGCACAACAGGTCACATAACTTTTGCCTAATTTTGAGTGCTCTATACATTTTTGTGGCATCCTGTTAAGTCTGTGATTCTTAAATGGTGCGTGGAGAGTCCTAAATGGGTTTTTTGCTGGCGCTTATCCTGCACTACCTGAAATAAAAGGATAGAGCAATTTGAGTTCAAACATTTTTGCAATTTAGCTCGCCGCTTGTCTTTAAGGGGTGATCCCGGCAGCCAAACCACTGTAACACTACTGTATTAAGGACATGTCTCACTTCCTGTTTACAGCATAGAACCAGGACATTTGAATTGAGTCTTACCATATCCTATGACGAGTATCAACAAGGCAATCATGACCCAGACCATGATCCCTGCGAGGAAGCGCAGTACGATGATGAAGACCAGACTGAGGACCGTTGCCATAACTAAACATCTGCAGATAGTGAAGACAGTGAACAAGCAAAACAGTTAGTCTCGGAAACCCCAAGTAGCAGCTGTCAAAGTGTGGAATGGCAGCTTACAACAGGATCCAGTACCAGGACTGTGTGTAATCCTCAAAGATCTTCATGAACACCTGACGAGATTCAAGAACCATAGACGCATTCCTGTTTGTGGGGAAGGTGTGGAGGTATCACTTGTATTATTTGTATCATTTCTGTGAAAAGACGGATGTTTCCTTACTTCACTGCAGGTACAAGATCTTCGGCGTTTATGTCTTTTTCATTTTCATCTTTAAAAGTATTTTTGTCTCCCACCGTTATCTGTCCGTTTTTTTTGGCCAAAGTTGGGAGGCATCTACGAAAGACTACAAAAAAAAAATAAGAATCACTTTTCTGGATCTTTAAAATCATCCAATGCTTTTTTTACAAATATGGCGTTATAGGAATTTGACATGCTGTATGACATCCCCATTAGCCATGGACTACATAAACATACCTCCTCCTTTCTATTTGTGTGTATGTGATGAAGACAAGACATGAGACCCAGCAACTAAGGAAGAACTACGTTCCTCATCACGGATCTCCGATCAGAGCGGACTCACGGGACCAAATGGGGGGGGTAAGTCACTGTTGATATAGTCCAGTGCTGATGGGGATGTCATAATTTCATGTCAAAAAATCCGAACTATCCCTTGTTGGAAAAACTGTCCTGTGAAAGAATGAGATCTGATGGAATTAAGTGGAGATGGTTGCTGGCACATATAAAACATTGATGAGTAATAGCGGAGTTGCTTTGCAGGCTCACGAAACTATTTGTGCAGAACACAAGACATTAGAAATGTTGCTTCTCCCACAGCGGCTGGGACCGGAACTACAGTGGCCAACAGGGGCACACATGCCAAGTCCAGGCACGTAGTGATTTAACAGCGGGAACCCGGCAACACCAGGAAACTAATGCTAATTGGAAAATGCTGCAATTTCACATTAGAATGTTTGCGCCCGTCGACCACCATACGAAAAGTGAGTAATCATTTTTCCTTTTGAATTTTTTTTTTTTTTTTTACACATTATAAAAAGGCAAAATTGAGTAACAACCACTTGTATCTCCTGAAACATACAAAACTGCACATAAAGAAAGTAGAGAGCTTGGATCATTTGGGAAGCAAAATTTAACAAAAGATGCGGAGATTGAACTCACCAGGTGTGCTGGGGATCAAAATGCCAGGACAGACACCTGATTTGAGGAGTTCTACTGGAGTGGCCTGAGATACATAAAAACTGTTAAAATGCTGTGTGTGTGTTTTTGTGTGTTTGGGGGGGAGTCATCAAAGTAAGACACATGCCAGTTGCGTGATATCCAAGCTTTCCTTGCAGAAGGGCCGATAGTCGTCGAACTCCGAAGTGAAGGCGCTGGTCAGCGTCATAAACTTGGTAGGGCATTTCTCCACACATATCTAACAGGGAAGAAGTTGTAGGATTGCATCAGCACAGGAAACACATACTCATCAGTAAGCCGCGGCCTGAAAAGCTCCTATATACTGCAAAGGAAACAGAAGCATGCTTATGATGCTTAGTATGAGCTGCGTGGTGCTGCCACCTGTGTGGTCGGACACTGGAACGCCAGCAGAACCATGGGACTGGCACACTTCATGATGTTGAAGTAAAACAGCAGCGTCTTGTTCCTTTTGAAAGCACAAAAAAAATGCACACAAGTCACATACGAAGTTAAACAAAATGGAAAAATCCATTCTTCCTTTGAGCAAATTTAATGAGAAATAAACTGAAAGTAATTAGCTATTAGGCTACTTAACATCCATTTTAAATTATGGCTACTTGTTCAATAACGCTTTTGTTTCTTTATTCATATTCATTCATCACTTATGATTTGTCCCGTAACTTTTTTTTTTTTAAATAAATTGTATTGAATACGTTTACTATAACTGTCTCTCTAGATCAGGGGTGTCCAAAGTACAGCCGGGGGGGGGGGGCATGTCATGGCCTATTAGTCAAAAAAATGCTGAAAGACAAGTCATATGTAGTATTCTGATCACTACTATGCATCATTGATGAGACATTACTTGCATGAACTCCGCCCTGGAGGGAATAGTGGGGAAATAGTGGGGAAAAAAATTCTCCTCCCATTCCGTGTGGAAGTGGTACATTTTTGGCTTCTTTGTCCATCCGCACACATTTTGAAACATTCTTAAGTTTAGAATAAATAAAGCGAAGGCTAACTAGTTAGCTTGTAGTGCTATTGTTAAAGTGGCAGCAGTCTTGTGTGACTTCAGAGATCGCATAGCTTGCGCAGAAGCGGTGCGCAGTGTGGAGTAAACAAAGCTAGCAGTAGTGTCAGAGTGTACGTCTAAACACAAACAACACAGTTAAATTTGTAATATGAGGAAAAATAACATCATTCTATTAGGATAAAGTTGAAATATTAAAGAAAAAAATGTTTTTTTTTTCCAAAGTCATAATGTGTTGAGAAACAAAAAGTAATTTTGGGAAAATTAGGTCGGGGCAAATGTGATGCAACTATAGTCATAATATTACAAATAGAAAATGTACCAATTTTTTTTTAATGAGTTAAAATTTAATTTTTTAAATTTTTTTATATAAATACAGCCAAATTTACAAAGCTGAGATCCAGTTTTTTCTTGAAATATATAAAACCTCTTAACAAATAATTAATATCAACGTGGATTTTGCATCATTTCCTTTTTCAGTATGTGGCCGTTGGTGGAAAAAGGTTTGGACACCCCTGGTCTGGATTGGAAAGCTGCAAATCAATTGTGCATTGACATGAATAATGTGTGATTATAAATTAGATCCACATTCTTTTGCTCTGTTATGGCACCATACCAAATAGTGCAAAGATGATTTGTCTTAAGATGCAATAAGGGGGGAAAAAAAAAAAAAAAAAAAACTTTGCGGTTGCCAGACGTTGCGAAAGGGACTTTTCTGAGCACAGCTGCTTGTGGCGGGTGAAAAGTAGAGCAGGGAGAGTACCCCAAAACCACTTCTCTGTCAGTCATCTGGATGAGAACTCACTGTGAGCACATTGACAAGACTTTATGTTCTCTTGATTTGAGTCGAAATAGTAGTAGTCGAAGTAGTACAGTCACCACTTCGAGCTTCAAATTTTGAGGCTTCACTCAAGACTTTTCAAAAATATATTCATAAATCATGCAGTTTTGTAGCTGAATATGGCAAAATGTCAAACATGTGCATATTTAATCATATCTTACATATTTTTGCCAAATTTAAGCATTTTCAAGCATAAAATGAACTAAAATAGAGTGTTCCCTCGCTACATCACGGTTCACCTTTCGCAGCTTCGCTGATTTTTTGTGTGCAATTTTAGTTGGGTTTTTTGAGGGGTTTCTTTACGGCAAATGAATGCTCATTGTGTTCTGTGCCCTGATTGGCTAAGGAAGAACCCGACAATTTGTGTTTTGTGTCCCGATTAGCTGTAGACGTTTGTCAGTCATTCTCCTTCGTGCCGCACTGCCGAGTCTCCTGTTGTGTTCATCGTTAGCAAACTCCTTCTCCCTGACAAAACCCACAATGTTCTGCAACCAAAAGGCAGAGGAAGATGCTAACCATCGCACAAAAAGCTGGACTTCTGCTGAAGGATGGTAACAGTCATGCAGCTGTAGGGCGCCATTACGGAATACTATAAATGAATAGTCGGTTCGTTCGATAAAGGACGCCGAAAATAGAACGACTGCAGCAATGTGTTTTAACAAGGATCCAAAAACGCTACAGTGGAGCGGCGCCCGGACGAAGAGGCACGGTCAGAGGAGTGAAATACACGCGAGTCACTATTAATTTCTTGTGTTCAACCCCGTAGGTTGAGAATTCAAATTCAAATGAAGGTTTGAGCTTTGAGAGTGTTTAAGCAAGTGAGAAATGTGAGAAAATATTATTGCCTGTCTGAGAAAAGTATAACGTGTATGGTGAGGGGTTTTACAGCCTTAAAACAAATAATTGTAAAAAAAATAAAATAATGCTGACGACTTTGAGGATTTCACTTATTGCGGGCTATTTTGGGAAGCTAACCCCCGCAATAAACGAGGGAACACTGTAAGGTATTTAGGGCTAATTTAAATTTTTTCAAGCACAAAATTCCTAAATGAACTAAAAAACAAATATCAAGCATTCAGAAGACGCATTTGAGGACGTTATGCTATGTAGTATTCTACACTGGTCACTAGGTGTCAGTAATGTTACTGTAATGTTCCGGTGAGACAAGCACCAGCCTTCATCGCCGGAACAACAGCCTTTTATTGCAGGTTTGGATTATCTCACAACAGGCACAATAATCCCTAACACAGGCTATTGTAACCAAGCTAAAACTCAACTCTGAACCTCCAACGTCACTTCCTGTCCCCTCGTGCCGGAACCCAGCAACACACACAAGTATGAGTCTTATTTATGTTTTAAATGGAATATTTTCCATTGACTATATTGGGTTATACAAGTGTAAAGGAGACTATAGGTGTGTTATTTCATGTCTAGAGGGTTCTAATAATGTTAAAAACAGTTTTCTGTGGTGTAACACAAAAATATTCCATTTCTAAGACTCCTACTTGGTGGAAATTCAGTTATCACAACCACAATCAACGAGGGTTTACCACACATTAATTGATCTAAATTATATTTCTATGTATTGTATTCTATTGATTTTTTGATTGAAAGCAAACTTTGTCATGGCATGTTGCGTTTTGGGTATTCATGATCTGATTTGTTTAAGCATCCCAGAGGGGAAAAAAAGGAGCTGCTTCAGAATGGACTGAAAGTGATGGCCTGCTGTTGGCTTTCTGTGAATGTCCCCTTAGGAGACCAGCAGAGTGGAAATAACAATTACTTCTAAATAATGGGACAGGAAAAGAAAAACTCACTTAAGTTTGCCCTGCCCACAGAACTGGCCTTCGCTGTCTGTGGGATAGATCACCTTCCTGGGGTCACCCTGCGACCAAGCTGGGCCATGAATAAAAAAAGTTATGGAAGATACAACACATTTTAACATGTAAACAAAAACAACAGTTGCCTTACCAAGTATTCCCACTGCAATATAAGCCAGTATGGCAAGAATGAAGATGATGCAGCACACAATATCTGTGCAGCCCCTGGAAACAAGTTTGGAGGCTTAGTTCCAGCCCCAACAATACTTCCACAGTCAAACCCATCAAACCCACTCACCTGTTGTGGATCGGGCCCTTGAACGTGGGATCATACTTTCTGGGCTCGCCTGTATAACAAAGAGGTGTATTTTAAATCTTAGACATCTTCACACGTCTCCCCCACACTGACACATGACGGACAGTGAAGGCTTCTTAGCAAGGAAAAAACACTATTAGGGTAAAATTTCCATGTGCTCCCATCTTCCTACCATTCTCCCTGCCGGCAGACACGCCTGGCAACCAAACAGATTCCTCCCTGGTGACTCAGCACAATGCAAGCCAAACCATGAGAAAGAATGAGTGCATTAAAGCCGCTGGAGGGAACGCAGTCGTTTCCTGTGCTACATTTACCCTGAATAGCATTGTTTTTCCATTTGTGATGAAAGCAAAGTGAAAGTGGTGTGGAGTGGTGAAAACAAGATCTCACGAGGATATCCGTCAAGGCGTTACGAATGCAGTTATTATTTTCCAGTAACGGGTAATCTAATTCAGAAGTGCATAGTAATTAAAGGAATGATGACGTCATACCGATAAATCTGCTAACATTGAAAAATAGATCAGATAATAAACCCTCCAGTGAGGGAAGATTACCCGTTCTATGCTGTAAGGTGACCAAATCAAACCCTCCTTTTCTGTGATGTGCTGCAAACGGCCTATCGTAACTTCCCCGGGTGGGTATACTGCGAAGCGGGTTTACTGTGTTAGCGAGGTCTGTTTTCTAAAGCCGGACTTGCCTGTACAACGAAGGTGGTCTTCTTTTAAAAGTGGCTGTATCACCATGGTAACTTAGGCTAAACTCATAACCATGTGGGTGTAGCAGAGTAATATTTAACATACAAAAGCGCCGCCGCGTCAACGTTATAACTCATTTGGAGATGCCGTCACCATTTATTGAGAACCCTGTGAGCATGGGAGCAAAGAAGTGGGAGTGGCTACTCTGAAAGCACACCAATTGGCGAGCATTCCCTGACGAAATTCAGCCGAGGGGACACAGTAGATTTGCTCACTTTTTCAGGACAACATGAGGAATAAAACGCAATATGAAAATATTATTTCGGCAAATGTTAGCAGACGTGTATGTCACAGCAGTTCCTGCGTGAGAAGAAAAGTCGCCGCAACAACACAGCCACCTAGTGGTCACTACGAGGTACAGCATTTTACAGCCGTAAAATATGAGTTTTTGCACGGAAGCAGAATAATATGACGCCTTTTATTTGAATGCGCACCGAGCGCAAAGCCGAGAAACGGGCTTGACAAAGTAAGTTGATAACCATCATTGCAGTACCGTACTTTGTTGAGCTGCATCTGGAGCACAAAGCCCGGGTTTGTTGAGCCATTTTTGTGATTTCATCATGGATAGACGCAGAATGACCAGCCCTTTACCATCGTTGGAAGATATCGCCTTTTGTCGGCTATTAAAACCATCGGCCCTTATACGTTTCGTTGGTGGGATAGTATGGATGTCATGATATTTGGTCAGGACTAATACACAGCTACTTTCTCAAATCCAGTTTGTTTACTCAATTCAGTATCAGCATCAGTCTTGAGAAGCAGGCTGTATCGCTTGAAAGAACTAACTTGTACATCCCTAATTAAAATACTATTTCAAACATTACAAGGACATTACCGTTACAGTGAAAGGTTTCACTCTATTATGCACAGTCGGCCACATCTACTACTACTACTACTACTACTACTACTAAACAGGAAACGAAATAGCTGGTCAAGGAGAGTTGCTGTTGCTCACACTCTGCAAAGCCCTGCCTGACCGCTAGTGTTTTGGTAGGGTAGAGATTTACAAGTCACACGCTCAGTTGTCAGCCTCATGTCACGAAACATATTTCCACAGCACACGCCACTACTCTGCTAAATTTGAACTGGTTTACATCTTTGAAGGTTATACTTTCCTTGGTCACCGGTTACATTTAGGAGGAGTAATTAACTGAATTTTACCCGAAACCGTTGACAGCACACACAGGATTAGGCATGGGCATATAAAAAGCAAATATTTGGATAGGGTTTTGATTCCGACAGTTAGAAAATGATAGGATTTCTTTCAGCTATTTATTATTTCATATCTCTGGATTTTCACATGTATAGTAAGAAGAAATGGAGTCAGTCTAGACATGAGAGTATTCAGTGGCGTCTTTGCGTTTCAATTATGGATGCTTTTAGGGGGGTAATGCTGTAGCAAGCATTTACCAAAGTACCTCTTAGAGACATCACAGCTTCCGGTGAGAAACATTGCTGGTGTTGTATTGGCGGTCCATGCTGCGATGCCATATTGTTTCGGTTCATTGGCAGGAAGACTGCCAGGCCTGACACAGGTCATTTTGGTGATTTTTGTGAAGAAGCGTTAAATCGGTTTTAAGATGAGACGCTGCTTCTTCACTGGTTTGCTAAAAATGGCATAGGGACTCATGTTCAAACAAATAAAAAATCACCAGCTGCATGTTTCCTCCTGCATAATCACAGCACACACCCAAACATTTCCCACAAAGCCGACACAACTGCTCCAGTTTCACGCTAAACAATTCACCAAAAAGGCAGCATGGAGCTTTAGATTTAGTCAGGAGGCACAACAAACATGAAACAGGAAGGGTAGTTACCATGCTTTCCATAATATTGGCCTTCCTCCGGCATCTTGAATTCCTTTCTGTGGTTAACGTTGAAATGTGCCTTGAACTCTTTTCTTTTCCTCAAAAAGACACGCTATTTGGCACTCTCTTGCCGCTGCTGTAGCTTTTCTAAAGCAGGTATCATGTGGGGCAAAACCTGTCTAACCTGTCCCTGAGCGCCTGGGCCAGCTAACAACGCTCCACCTTCATCGCCGCAACCCCCGCACCTCCACCTTGTTTATCCTGAAACAAATGCCTCCTCCCAATCTGTGTTCCACCTGTGTATTCCCCTAAGTCTCCTCCCACTTGCAAAAAAAAATAAAAGGACACCTCTCTTTCTCTTTCTGGTTTCTTGTTGTCTGCGGAGATCGGCAGCGAGGAGTAAACTGGCGGAGAGGGACACGAGAGGCGTGGCTGTGTGAAAGAATGGGTGAGAATTGTGGGCGCATACGAAGAAAATAAAGTAAAGTCATGTTGTTCTTATTGGAAACATGTGTTTTCTGAAAACAAACTGGGGGAAATCTGGCCTCTGTTGGGTGTTTTGTGGAGCTTTTACGTGAGATTTGCCCAATGTCTTTCCATTCATTACACTAAAACAAGGGTGTGGCCCGTGGGGCAGTGCAGCCCACGTGTCAGCAGTAATTTTACAAGAATAAAGTTCAAATACAAGTAATAATTTGATGAAAATACCATATCATGAGGACAAATAACATCATTTTAGTAGCATAAAGTTACCTTTTTCCTTAAGACATTTTTTTAATAATTTTTTTGAAGTCATAATATGAGGAACAAAACAATTTTTTTTTTGTAATTTGCTTGGAAAAAAAGTTCTAAAGGGTGAAAATATTATGGAAATAAAGTCATAATATGAGAAGAAAATTTACAAGGTGAAATAGTTGGAAAATAAAAATAAAAATGGGAAAAAAACCTGTAATTAGATATAAATAAAGTTGTATTCTAACGAGAAAAAGTCACTATTTTACAAGATTAAACTTGTATCATGAGGTAAAATAATGCCATTTTAGTAGAATAAAGTTAAAATATTTTTAAACATTTTTAAGTCATAATATTATGAGAAACAAAACAAAATAGTTGTTGGAGAAAAAAGTTATAATAATATGTGATACGGTCACAATATCATGGGAATGAAGTCATTATGAGAAGAAAAATGTACAAGAACAAAGTTCATATAGTTGAAAAATGTAAAAAACAGCAGAAGAAATGGAAAAAACAGTAGTAATTTTAACGTTGAAATTTTTAAAGATAAAAAATAATCATGAAGAGATGGCGTGAAGTAGTGGAAGTGGAATCCTGGTAGAATGGTTCGTGCAGGGGTGTCAAACTCGTGCCATGGAGGGCCGAGACAGTGCAGGTTTTCTTTCCAGCCAGTCACTAAAGCAGGTGATTTTAATGATCAACACCTTCAGTTTGAGGGAAGGAGCTCATCAATTAAATCACCTGCTGAAGAAACTGGTTGAAGAGAAAACCTGCAGCGTCTCGGCCCTCCAGGGCACGAGTCTGACACATGTGGGTTAGTGTTAGGGATCGGATGGCTTGTTTGCGCAAGTCAAAAACTCTTGTTATGGAGAAACATAACATTTTAGAGACATACAGTAGATTTGCTTGTTTTTTGGGGGTTTTATTTACTATTTTGTAAAAGGCCTAATATTTGAAACAAAAAAAACAAATATGTCATAATATTAAGAGTAGAAAATGGACAGATTTTTTTTTTTTATGTAAAAAGACTACAGCCAAAATTACAAAGCTGAGATGCCGTTTTTTCTTGAAACCCTTTCATTTCGGTGCAAACACCCCTGAGCGAACGTGAATACATTTCAAAACTGTGCTAACTGCAATTAAAATGCAACGTAATGGTGACTTTATGGGAATGAACGCCTACATTTTCGTCTCAGTGGTGTCCACCTTGACACCTGTGGCAGAAGTGATATGAAAGGCAAACAGTATTTTTGTGATGTCGCGTCTGCGGTCAGTGTCTGTAATCGGCGGGCGAGGCAGAGAGATACGCTGCATGAACAAAGCTGTAAAAAATGAACAACGAGCCCACAGAGAGGAAATGCCAAGAATATTTATAACAGAAGCAAAACATGACCACACGTTTCCATCCATTTTGTTTGCACTGCGCATGAGAAGACCCACTTCCGAATTTGGCTGTGCACCAAACGCACAATACGCATTACAGGGACCATCCACGATGCCAAAACAGGTTTGAGTGGTAAATTATGAAATGCTAATAAATAACAATGTATTCAGTGATGCAGGGTGTGGCATTTTAATCAGTTAAAAGCTCTCCCAGAGGACCTAATCCAATTCCAAGGTTCTAACACGCTGCGACCAGACAACTATTTAATTTGATCATCGGGCATGTAAATTAGATTTCCAACCTGGTTAAGCTAATGCTTATCTTATTTAAAACCGGTTTTAGAAAAGAACTGGACAGTGAGGCTAATCTGTTCAGTTTGCTAGGCAGCATAAAGACTGGGACTGCTCGGGTGCAAGGGCACGTCAGGATACGAGCAGATGCCAGGTGGCGCAGCTGTGCGAGAGCACTCTGGCAATTCTCACTCCCTGACACCTTAAGAGTTGCGCTGGACAGCGAGTTCACGCTCGCCTGGCGCTCTGGACTCTCATTCTGTGGACCCTGGTTAGGTGGGTTACGCTCAAGGCTTTTAGCCCAGGGGTGTGTTATTGGCGCACAGCACATTCTAAAAATATAACTAAAAAAAAGCAAAAATATAAAAACTAGCAGTAATTTTACAAAAAATAAAGTCAAAATATTAAGAGAAAAAAGTTGTATAATTTAGTTGGATAGTTGGATAATTTATATGGGTGAACACCCCCCCGAGTAGGGCATATAGTGAGGCAGTTAAACCAGGGGTGTCCAAAGTGCAGCCCGGGTGCCATTTACAGCCCGGCGCTGTTTTTTTATTGGCCCTCAAACGTTCAAAAAATACAATTAAACAAGAAAACTACCAAAAAAACACAGCAAAACTGAAAAAAGAGCAGTCATTTTACAAAAAGGACCAAATATTACGAGAGTAAAGTTGTAATATTGACCCAAAAAAATGCAAGACATTGAAAAATTAAAAGGAGAAAACTCATAATATGAGAAACAAAAACACATTTTGGGGAAATTAAGTCGGGAAATAATATTACAATGATAACGTCCAAATATAAAGTAAAAAGAAAAATGTAAAGGCACATTGTGAAAAAAAAAATGTACAAGACAGTTGAAATATTTGTGCACATAAAACAACAGCAAAAAAACAGAAAGTACAATGTAAGGAGAAAAATGTCGTACTAAGATAATACACGTTGTCACTGATACGTTTTCTTTAAATATAAAAAACGGCTCAGCATATCGACATGGGTTGGTTGGCCCCCGCATCCCTTGATTTTTCGGTATGTGGCCCTTGCTGGAAAAAAGTCTGGACACCTCCGGTTTATACCATCCTGAGGGCGCAGCTGTTGCCATGCCAGTGTTCCACGTGTCTTATTACAGGGTGTGGGGAGTACACTTAAGGTGCCTCCCCCAAAAGAAACACGAGCATGATGACCAAAACGTCCATTACAACTCACTTGGATTCTCTTTAATTTGCTTTTACTGTCAAAATGTGTCCACAAAACGCTCATATTAATTAAGTGTGCCCCCTCTCAGTCAAACGGTTTGGTAAGACTTGTGTTGCCCGGACTGCATTGATTGATTTTCATTGAAATGTCCCCCACTAAACACCTCAACTACAACAAGTCTAAAACTCAGGCTGAAATCACAAAACTGTAGCATGCTAACTTTCCCTGACCTTAATAGAGCGTAAGCGTTGTGTCAGCCCTTTGTTTTTCTGGCAGTTGGCGAGAACCCCAGTTAGCAGACTCACATGATTCTGTCTGGGTTATTAAGAGCACGTACAACGGAGGATTAAAGTCAAAACAGCTGGCTGCAATTATGAAGAAGTCGACTGCGACCGGCGGGTAAAAAAAACCTGGTAGTCGCAGCAAAAAAACAACAAACGTAGGTCAGAATCTGAAGCTTCGACAAACGTCAGCGAGGGTGTGAATCGTGTTTCAAAGCACTCTTCTAAATATGGCTTCTAATTACAGCTCATCTGCGGCAGGGCATGGCTGCTTCAGATCCTGTCATGGGGGAGGGTTTTTTTTGGTGTGTGTATGTTAAAACTCGGCCTGAAATTACTCCATCATGTGAAGCCCACAACTTGGAAGCAATGACAGGTTTTCTTCCATGGAAACCTGCAGCTTTGTTCCAACACTGGAGAGAGTGTGTTTCGTAAGTTTTCAATCTGAGTGCAAGAACTGACTTTTCAGACTCTTACCAAAGACAGTCTCAAACAAGAGAATCTGCCTAAAATTTGACCTGTGCAAATGTTCTTAGGGATTTAGATATGTCATGTGATGTTCAAAGTGTCAAATACTGTCATTTCATTGGTCACACTTTACCGTAAGGTACACAAAAATACAGTAGTTATTGAGGAACTAATGAACTAATGAGAAACTAATGCAGATCTGACAAGGAACTAATGACCAAGGTACATAAATTTTGACTAGATACTGAGTAGAGTAGTTAATGAGGAACTAAGGCACATACAGTACATTTAGAGTAGTCACTGAAGAACTAATGAGTAACTAAGGAGTAGTTGTTTCTGTTACGTAGCTTTGTTCCTCATTAACTGCTGTCATTTTGTGTACCTTACTGTAAAGTGTTACCATTTCATTAACTGTCCATGACCTGTTTACTGGAATGACTAAATTGGACCATATTGCGAGAGTGGGGTTTCACACAAGTTGCTGACACAATGTTGCAGCCTTTGTCTCACAGGTCCATGAACAGTTGTTACTAGGTTGCCAACTGTCTCAAGCAGGCACACATTTCCTTGGTAAAGGTCTTTCTAATTCATGCCTATTGTGTTTATCGTTCATTTAGAATCACAATCAGCTTTATTGCCAAGTGTGCTTACACAAACAAGGACTGGTTAAATTAGCTCTCAATGTACATGATACAAAGGGATAATACTATAACAGTGCATTTCAAGTTGGATGTTGTGATTAAAAGAACAGGACGTTATCTGCATTCAAAAAACAGTATATACATTTTTTCTTCCAAAACAAGATTTATATGTATATTTATATATATACCCTTAACCTAATTAGGGTCTTTGGAGTCAACTCTCCATCCAAAATGTCAATTATTTCTTCGAACACAATGAATATAACTACAGTGTTTCCTGTATAGTCGTCCCTCGCCACATCTCACTTCAAATTTCTTGGCTCACTATCACAGTTTTTCAAAATATTTTAATAAATCATATCTGTTTCTTAGTTGACTGTAGCCTATTAGTAAAAAAAATGCAGATCTGAGTCTTTTTGGCCTAAATTAAGCACTTCCAAAAATGGCTAAGTGAACTAAAATACAAATCTAAGTCATTCAGAAAACTCATTAAAAGAGATATGTTGTGCTATGTAGTACTCTACACTGTCCACTAGGTGTCAGTAATGTTCCATTATGTTACATTGATGAAACAACCAACGCAGTTAAATGCTGGCGACCAAAAACCAGATTGGGAGTCTTTCTTATTTTCTATAATTATGTTAATAATTGGTTAGCATGTTGGCCACACAGGCACAGTCTGGAGATCGGGAAGGCCTGGGTCCGATTCTCCCCTGGCCACTTCTGTTTGGAGTTTGCATGTTCTCCCCGTGTATGCGTGCGTTTTCTCCGGGTACTCCGGTTTCCTCCCACGTTCCAAAAACATGCATGTTAGGTTAATTGGAGACTCTAAATTGTCCATAGGTGAGTGTGAATGGTTGGTTGTCTATATGTGCCCTGCGATTAGCTAGCGACCAGTCCAGGGTGTACCCCGCCTGTCGCCCGAAGTCAGCTGGGATAGGCTCCAGCATACCCCCGTGACCCTAATGAGGAGAAGCGGTATAAGAAAATGGGTGTATGGATGGATGTTTACTATACTAGGTAATACCTACAATAATATAGATCGTAAAGGTAATACCTACAATAATATAGATCGTAAAGGTGACTATAGGGGTGTTATTTCATGTCTAGAGAGCTCTAATGTTAAAAACCGTATTTAGAAGGTCGTAAAGAGCTTCACTTATCACGGTCGGGTTTGGAATCGATTAACCGCAATAAATGCGGTATTACTGTACATTCACTTATTTGTGGTGGCAAATTGATAGATTTGGCGCAGCCTGTTAAGAATTTTCCATGTTTATGCACATACAGTATATGCCGACATTCTTGTCCCTTGCGTTTCCAGGTTTGCTTACGTTATGGTCAGTGGATGCCATTCTCTCCGCTGATGTGAGTTTTCTACTGCTGTAAGACAGGGGGTGCCATGGAGGTTGCAGGTTTTCTCTCCAACCAGTTTCCCTAGCAGGCAACTTAACTGATGAGCTCCTGCCCACGAATTGAAGGATTTGTTGATCACCTGCTTTATGTGACTGGTTGTAAAAAAAAACAAAAAAAACTGCAGCGTCTCGGCCCTCCATGGCACGAGTTCGACACCCCTGCTTTCAGATATGACTTAACCTAAGTGTGTGTGATGTTTTTTGGTGTTCTGATAACATAGTGAGAATGACATCAGTTTTTATTTAGTAACAAGTGATATCATAGTGAGAGTGACATCAATGTTCATTTAGTCACGAGTGATATCATAGTGAGAGTGACATCAATGTTCATTTAGTAACGAGTGCTATCATAGTGAGAGTGACATCAATGTTCATTTAGTAACGAGTGATATCATAGTGAGAATGACATCAATGTTTATTTGGTAACAAGCATATTTGCTGCCATTCTTTATATATGTCGTCGTCCCTACTACTTTGCGGTTCGAACATCGCATTCAAAAAGTAATGATCCCTATTTCGTGGTGGAATGTAGCCTATGATTCTTGACCTAAATTAGTCATAAAATTATCAAAATTAATATATAAATACAAGGCAGAAGCGTTCTAATTGCAAATGTAGTATTCTACATTGGCCACTAGGTGTCAATGTTCGGTGAGGCAAGGGCCAGAAGAGGCTTTTTTTGCAAGTTTAAATTATCTCACAACGGCCACAATAATAGTAATAATCATAATAATAACTCGGACTACTGCTGGGGCCATAACCCCACGACAAGCTAAAACTCAACTCTGAACCTCCGAGCACGAGTTTTATTTGTTAATAAAAGTGTAAAGCCATTTAAAGCTGCCAATACAATACATTGATGAGACAATAACCACCGCAAGATGTACACTGTCCAGAAAAAAACACCAAATTGCTAACGTATGAGTTTATGTTGTCATATTCATGTCAAATATGTTCATACTTTACTCATTAGATCTACTATAATATGTAATACAAATGCAAAGATGACTATATGGGTGTTGGTTCATGTCTAGAGGGCTCTAATAATGTTAAAAGCCAAATTTAGAAGATCGCAAACAGGTTTTCTACGCCATAACTGTAAAAATTTTCCATTTATCAATATTAAATCCTACTCTGGGAAAAGTCATTTATAGCGGTTGAGTCTGGAACCACCAATTAACTGGGATAAGACTGTATATTTGTATTGGTCAACCCACTGCCATAGATAGATTGCAGTCCTGTGGGAAACACTAGCGTAGTGCGCAACTCTTATTAGAAAGATGATGGCTTACATTTTTAGCTGGCTTATCTTGTTAAATGTGTTGCGCCGCATTATTTTCAAGGATGTCTCATACCACTGTCATTTCTTCAAGGAATTCGCAGACAGGTCACTACTGATAATAACATTATTCTCTCCCTGAAACACACACACACACACACACACACAAACTGCCCCGCCTTCCAGCAAAAAGACAAAGCCACGGGTATGCTGTTAGCATGGCACTGAACCCTAACCAGAGCTGTAGCATCTGACAAAACACTGCTGTACTGTAGTGGTCTTGTTTGCAACATTCGGGAATTAAAATGCATATAAAACAACACCCACATACACATAACACTTGTCTCTCGGAACACAAGAAGAGCTGTACCCTCTGCAAAGCTGGACGTCACCCTAAAATGCAATCGCCTCCTGCCATACCCATGTGAGGAATGTGGCGGCAACTGGACAAGCTATATACAAGATATATTGGGACACAGAGCTGCACAACACCAACATACTTGACAGCTTTGTGTTTCTGCGGCTTAATGTGAGGCGGGGACGTCTGAAATGAGTTACCTAATCACATTCATTTGGGAGCAGCAACTGCAAAACCCCTATCAAGTTAAATGCAGGACCGCAGGAAGCCAAACAAAGCACTTGTTTTCAAAGACAACAAGAAAGGGATATAGAAGACGACGTCTGGACAACAAGGAATAAAAGACAACTCGAGCCTTGATGCACCTGATGTCATCAACAATTAGCAATATTTTCTAACCTATTATGTCAAATTCGACAATATTATGGTTACTGCTTAATTTAGATACACAGACATTACTCTTTTCTTATTACTTTTTAAATTACGGGATTCAGTCAAAAATATCTCCCACTTCCTTCTTCTTAACACTGCGCAAACTATATACCGTCATTGTTTTCATCCCTATTTGCTTTCATTCAAGTTTCATTATTTCAACGCCTTTTCTTCACACAGGAAGTTAAGACAATTGACATTACAGAATCTAAACAAAGAAAATATTCTCAGTGTCGATATGAAAAAGATATGACTTGTCTGAATTATACGTAAACGATACGGATTAAAGATGATATGTGTCGTATCAGCTAATATAAGAATCGGCAGCTAAGTTCCAAGCTAATAGTTAACTATATATCAATGCATATGCACTGGATGGCATAAGTGAAAGTGGTCCACTCGTTCGGGTATCAGCTAGCTAACAAAACGTCAACACATGACTTCACATTCCGCTAGAAACGCGTTCGTGTGGATAATAACGTCATTTCTACAGTAGCTGACATGAAAAGACGCTTAGTATTGGCTATCAGAACATGCACATCTGCGTATTACATGTATAAATTACCGAATTTGGGTTTCTCCTCCAGTTCCATGATGTCGGGCCGTTTCTTCCAACATAAAACTGCTCAATAGGGGGACGGTTCGAGTCTATTTCCAGCCTTTAAGTCTTATCTTCAAGGACTTGTGTCCATGTGAACGCAGGGTAAAAGTCCACTCCAAAATCTTCACTGCCCTACTACCGTTTAAAGGGGCATTCCTCTGATGAGAATAATGACGAATCGAAACGTAGCGTATACTGATTGATACAACGTTCAACGAATGAATGACAAGGGGCGGGCCTTAATGATGTTTTGCTTCTTCCTAACAGTACCGTTACGCGACAGAAGCACGAATGGTCGGAGCTACTGTGTTATAAATTAAAGGCGTCAAAAACACAAAGTTGATGCTCAGGCACGAACACTTTTTTTAATCACAAAGGCTGTCAATACTTGTAATTAAGTAATCAATTGTACAGGGCTAGTATTTCAGATACTGATATTGCTATCAATACCTTTTACTTGAAAATGTTCAAGCATAATCAGAATAAAACGCAAGACGATGATGGGCAACAAAACAAATATCGAAAGAGTTAAAATACGAACAATTTACGGGAAACGTGATATAGCGACGGGAAACAAGAAAAAAATATTGGTAGGTATGTTAATGATGCTAGTATCGATCCGATACTGTGATTACTCTTGGTGTTGATGCAATCAATATTTGGAGAGATCCGCCCACCCCTACTAATCACATAAGCGAAGCCATATTTGAATTGCATGGTCTAACAACTACTGAGCTGCACAAAAAACACACATATTGATTGGAATCAGTTATGATGAATCAACAAACAATCCACCGCCCAAATAAAATATGATTCCACCTCCACCGTTTAATGACACGGCATACATTTTTTGGCCCACGATGAAATCCCAAACATCATTAATTATGAATACAAGGAATACATTTGTAATGTAGCCGCAGGCCTACCATTGGTTGGCTTTTTTTTCTGTACTCCCAGCCCACAGAGGCAGAAGAGCTTTTCAGTTGTCCTACTTAAGCTAAATGGAGAAAACCACTTTGTAGCTACTTGGGTACAAGTTAAGAATTCTAACTGTAGCTAATAGCACTTATTTTTGGTGCTCATGCATTGTATTATATTGTATTGTATTGTATTGTATTGTATTGTACTTTATTAATCCCACAGCAGGGAAATTAACTTGTTACAGCAGTAAGCAAGATACGCAAGTAAAGAATACATATTGACACATGGTTCAGGTGGTGCAGGTGTTGTAGAGCCTGACAGCGGTCGGTATGAAGGACCTGCGGAACCTCTCCTCTTACACCGTGGGTGTAACAGTCTGCTGCTGAAGGAGCTGCTAAGGGAACCCACAGTGTCATGTAGCGGGTGAGAGGTGTTGTCCATGATGGATGTCAGCTTAGCCAACATCCTTCTCTCCCCCACTACCTCCACAGAGTCCAGAGGACTGTCCAGGACAGAGCTCGCTCTCCTGATAAGTCTATTAATCCTGCTCCTGTCCCTGTCCGTGCTGCCCGCTCTCCAGCAGCCCACAGCATAGAAGATGGCTGAGGCCACCACAGAGTCATAAAAGGTCCGTAAGAGAGTCCTGCACACACCAAAGGACCTCAGTCTCCTCAGCAGGTGGAGGCGACTCTGGCCCTTCTTGTAGAGGGCGTGGGTGTTGACGGACCAGTCCAGTTTGTTGTTAAGGTGAACACCCAGGAATTTGTAGCTGTCTACCAACTCTATGTCCGCTTCCTGGATGTTCACCGGTGTGAAGTGAGATGTTTTCCTCTGGAAGTTAATGATCATCTCCTTTGTCTTGCTGGTGTTGAGTTGCAGCTGGTTAAGCTCACTCCAGCTGACAAAATCCCTGATGACTGTCCTGTATTCCAGATCATTCCCCTCTGAAACACAACCAACAATGGCTGTGTCGTCGGAGAACTTCTGGAGGTGACACTGTGTGGAGTTGTGTGTGAAGTCCGAGGTGTAGCGGGTGAAGAGGAAAGGGGAGCGCACCGTACCCTGAGGGGCACTTGTGCTGCAGAGTACCATGTCAGACACACAGTGACGGAGCCTCACATACTGTGGTCTGCTGGTGAGGTAGTCTATAACCCATGCAGTCAGGTGTTGGTCTACTCCCACACTCTCCATCTTCACTCGGACGGCTGGATGGTGTTAAAGGCACTGGAGAAGTCAAAAAACATGACTCTCACGGCGCTCCCACTGTCCTCCAGGTGTAGCAGTGATCTGTGCAGCAGGTAGATCACTGCGTTGTCCACTCCGATCCCAGGCCGGTAAGCAAACTGCAGGGGGTCCAGCTGAGTGCCCACCAGGTGTCGCAGGTGCTGCAGGATAATCCTCTCCATGGCCTTCATCAGGTGAGAGGTCAAGGCAACAGGCCTGAAGTGGTTAGGCTCCTTGGGACGCGGTGTCTTTGGTATCGGGACCACACAGGAGGTCTTCCACAGGGCCGGGACTTTCTCCAGGCTCAGGCTGAGATTGAACAAGTGCCTGAAAACTCCACAGAGCTGGTCAGCACAGTCCTTGAGGATTCTAGGGCTGATGCCGTCTGGTCCCGGGGCCTTCCTTGCCTTGATCTTCTTTAGTTGACTCCTCACCTGATCATCAGTTATGGAGAGGGGGGTAGAAGATGGCTGGGATGGGGATGTGGGGGTGAAGAGTGGTGAGAGTTTCGGGGGGGTTGAGAGGGGAGTGGTGAAGTGGTGAGGGGGGGAGGAGTGGGCTGGTGGGGGTTGGGTGTTGAGGGTGGCAGGCTGAAGAGTGGATGGGGAGGGGGGGCTGTCCCGGGAAGGTGTGAAGAGGGGGCAGGGTGGGTAGGGGAGGAAGGGGGTGCAGATGCAAATCTGTTGAAAAACAGATTGAGTTCATCTGCCTAGATCTTTTCCCCACTGGCTTGGTCTGTCCCCACTCTTTTACCATGGCCTGTGATGGTCTGTATCACTGTAGTAATATGATTTTGTAACTTAATGGTTGTTTAATTTCTATTGTAGAATCATCTTTTACACCAACAAACCTGTCCGACACTATATTATATATATGTAAGTATTGTACTGGACATCCAGCCATGTCTGTAAGTATTGTGCTCCTTAGGGCCAAACAACCACTCACACATTCATACATATTGACAGTTTAGTGTCCAATGCCTCGCATGCATGTTTTTGGGACGTGGGAGGAAGCCAGCGAGAACTGAAAAATTGCAATTGCTGTAGAAACAGCATGTTGTTGACGAAGGCCACAGACAGCCAGGAATTTAGGTGCACAATGCTGGTCATTACATCGCTGCATATTTTAGCAAACCCCGGAAACCATGGCCTTAGAGGCATGGTTTTGTGTGTGTTGTCTGTCCATGTGCTCATCATTGATGTTTGAGGAGTAGTTTGTTCTGTACAGAAAAAAAACAACAAAGAAAACACTTGTGACAAAGTGCTACTGCTTTGGTTGAGAGTCCGCTTATGTAACGTATTACTTTAGTTTACTTTATTATGCTATGCTACACTGTACTACGTTTTTGAACATCAGTATGTGGAGTAAAACTAAGGAACGGCTTGCGTAAGGAAATCAAACAATGTACCAATATGAGTACGTTTATGAGTACAGGTATATGGTGTTGACAAGGTACATGGAAGAAGCAGGATGCTGAGAGTCACATCTGACATCATTTATCCTGAATCCATTCATTTATTATCATTTATATATAATGCATACCACAGTAATATCATTGTTGACCTGAACGTATTATTCTTTGTTGAAAAGAACTCCAGATGCCTTTCTTGACACAACCAAAGCTGGGAATCGAGCCCATGCCCTCTACCATGAAAAAGGAAGAGTTTACCATTACACCACCAAGGATCAGGTGAGGTCATTTTTTTTTATTTTTTACGGCACTCCACAGAGTCTGATATAATTTCCCTGAATGAAATCATGTATTTATTATTATTATTTAATGCATTCCACTGTGTCTGATATCATTTTCCTCTGAATTCATTCATTTATTATCGTATTTAATTCATTTCATAGAGTCTGATATCATTTATCCTGAATTCATCCATCCATCCATCCATCTTCTATGCCGCTTATCCTCACCAGGGTCGCGGGTATGCTGGAGCCTCCTGAATTCATTCATTTATTAATATTATTATTTAATGCATTCCACAGTGTCTGATATGGAAACCAGTTTCTGCCACGGAAAGAAACAAAATATGCGAATGGTATGTCATGATTCTGAGATTTAAAAAAGTCACAGTTATGAGATTAAAAAGTCGACATTACGAGATAAGTTATAAATATGAGATAGGAAAGTCATAATTATGATATAAAAAGTCGAAATGATTAGATACAATCTGCGCATGTGCAGAATGCTCCCGTCAAAAGGACGGCGCCTGCACAGTCTCTATCTCATTATTTTGATATTTTACCGCATAATCATGACTTACCATTGATTTATTTGTTTCTTTCAGTGGCGGAAACGGGCTTCCACGCTATGATATTATTTCCCCCTGAATTCATTTCTTTATCGTTGTTTTTTTTTTATCGCAGATCATGTGCTGCATTTATTTCCTTACTCAATGTTTTTGTCAGTTTGATCTATTACATTGTTCTGTATTTATTTACTCATCATACAATTTGGTCAGTTGTATTACTCCTGTGTTTATTCATAATTTATTCCTGATTGTTTTCTCATCAATGTAATAATTATTCTGTTGATATTTGTCTGTTATACCGTTTTTATCTACTTGTGCATCCATACAGTGTATTATTGGGTGGTGATAAATGAGGAAGCACATACACTTGTGGGTGTTTACTTCCTACTGAGGTTCACGCCCCGCTGATGAGCCAATCGCGATCAGCTGCAGTCGCTGAAGTAGCCGTTAAATTTTCTTTTCTTACCAATAAAGGTATTAAACACATCGAGTTATCTGTTAACTACTATGTACCTGGTAAAAGGTAAAACCAAAGCGCAAAACGCGTTCTTGTCGCGCCACGGCAACACGCTGTGACAGTCCTGTACGCGATGACGTCACTGGCTACGCTTTCGTAACCAAAGCAGAGCAGAGAAGGGGATCCAGGACAAGCGTATCTAAAGACAGGTACTTACAGCCAAACCAGAAGTTTGTTTTTAATAGATAACTTACTCATATATTATAATATATGATATATAAAATACACTCCTTCTTTCTAGCAAAGCTACAAACTAGCGTTGTTAGCTGGTAGCTAATAAGTTGGACATATGTTAGCTGAGTTAGCCTAGCTTGTTGTCATGTGGTCTTGTCACTTCATTTCAGAATCCGACATTCCAGTGTATAAAATGCATAAATATACTCTATATAATGTATAAAACTTGTCCTTTAACAGCCACTGGAGTTTGTGTAAACACTGTATCCTCATATAGCTAACCGGTGTCAACACACTTTGAAGGTTATGCCACCAAGTTCCCTTTACATACTGTATGTTGTCTTCTCCAGGTCTCCTTGTTCTGATTTCCTAGACGAATCTCCATCATGGCATTAAGGAACGTGTGTCGCCTCTTGGCTCAACCTCAGAGATGTAACATCCTTTCAATAGCTAGAGCTCAGGGCACTGCAGCAGCTGCCAGATGGGGTAAGTCATTAATGATAAGAATAAATAGCAGAAACTGCAAGTAAATGCCCTGCAAACGTTCAGTGGAAATTCACAACACATGCTCATAGTTCGATGTGGAACAAGTTTAGAGCCACACTGAATGGAAGAGTGTAGTTAATTGCAGAGAGAGACAACAGTAAGAGGGTTGCACAATAATGCAATAAATGTCAATCACAATTTTTTTTTGCTTAGAATTGAAATCGCAGGGACGATTCTCCCACACACACCGTTCAAGGCCATGTGCTAGTGCATTTTAAATAAATCGTGTTTTTCGTGTTTTTTTTTAATCATTAATATTAGATGCCTCATTGTCTGGTTGCAATGGTCTGCCGCTCTTGATGGGAGCTGCTGATGGAAGACTTTTTTTTTTTGATAGAAATAAATACAAATAGAAAATAATCCATCAAGTCAAGTGCATTGCTTGCTCACGCCACAACATATTCTTGCATGTGATCAAGACAAGTCTAAAAAAAACATAAAATAGAGAGGCTTTGCCTCTAAAATTGTATGTATTTTATTGGTTGGTGTTCAGCAGTGAATGACGGTAGACATGTTTCTCTCTTATTTCCTCAGATGCAGAGAAGACTGAGAAATCAAAAGCACGTGCGTGTTTGAAAATGTTTTTGGGATTGAAAAATTATTTTTAACAATTCAAGGTTGATTGATTGATTGATCTCTGTGCGGTCCAAACTGAAATGCCAACAGCTAAAGTCCAGTTCAACTGGCGTGATGCTCTGGACCTGGAGGGCCTACTGACAGAGGAGGAGGTCATGATCAGAGACTCTTTCAGAACCTACTGCCAAGACAAACTGATGCCTCGCATCCTTTTAGCAAACAGAAATGAAGGTAAATGGCGCACACAGTCCTTAAATGTTGTGTATTTCATTAAGTCACTACAGTCACGGCTAGGGATGCGTTTCGATACTCAGTACCTTAATGGCAACCGGTGGCGATGTGAATAGTAACCAGAGCAAAAAACAATGTAGACATAAAATATAGTTGCTGCAGAGTCGTAACGTAAGTGTCGTAACAGCGGCACACTTGACGTTTTCGCCGGTTCGGGGTGTTATGGCAGTTTTTTCGAATCAATGAATATTGTCCACCGAAACAAGTTGTCTTTTGTGTATTTTATTATGAAAGCTTCGAGTGGCCACTGAATAGAGGGCAGTCCCTCCAAAAGCGCCGTCTGTCCAGAAGTGCAAGGAACAAAGACGCAAACATGTCAGTGTGGGAAGGTACAGGAGTGGGGAACTTTTCTTTCCTCCTTCTTTAAGGAGTGGACACTCCCGCTATTGAATAGAAGCCAGCTGTGCGATAGCACGGACCGGCCGACCTGAACACATGTAGCTAGTTCAAAGGACCAGTGAAAGGTGAAAAATTACCACAAAAATAATTGCATCCAAACATGGTAAAAGTTCATACAGTGAATATATTGATTTTGCCAATGCAGGGGTGAAACGCTCAAAAGTTTGCTTATACTTTATCTCAATCTATGCAAAGTCAGCCACCTGCAGCAAGCGCTTGTCATTCTCCAAAATTCCCCAACATCACCAGAAAAAACCCAGTAGGTTTTTCTAGTGGCGTCTGAACGCTTGCTGAACATTGCAACAAAGTTGTGAAGTTGGCAACACTGATTCCTGATCCCTTATTCTTTGGCAGACCATGTATGCAGTACGGAATTGTAACGACAAGCTACATTCACAGACAGTCCTGTTATAATGTGCTTATGAGTGAGGCCAAACGATAACTCGAAATCTATTTGTCGTGGGCCACCACAAATGAACGTATTGGAAAACACTGGGTTTTCTACATTGAGGACTCAAAAGTCTTAGTATAGAATATTATATCAACTACTACTAAATATAATCATTTTTTGCTATTGAAACATCACATAACTTGAGGTATTTGCTTTCAGTGTTTCACAGAGAAATTGTGCCGGAAATGGGGGAGATGGGGGTCCTGGGTCCAACCATTAAAGGTCAGTGTGAACATGTCTCACTTGATTCCACCAAAACAATGGTCTGCAGTTGCTCAGTCAAGCATTTTATCAGTTTTTCACCACATTCATTTTGCCTGGCGTTAACTTTTTGAATATTTTTTAAATGAAATCAACACCATTGCTTTAGTGTTTAGGCTTACCATTGACAATAACAGCCTGTGTATGTTGTAAAGGGTACGGCTGTGCCGGGACAAGCTATGTGGCCTACGGTTTGATTGCCAGGGAAGTAGAAAGAGTGGACAGCGGCTATCGTTCAGTGATGAGTGTGCAGTCATCACTCGTCATGCATCCCATCAATGCCTACGGCACCGAGGAGCAGAAACAGAAGTACCTGCCCAAGTTGGGTAAGTAGAAACAGCCCAGCTCCTCGAGAAAGTATTGCTTATTGACAGAGACGTCAGGGAAGGCTTTTGTCTTAGTATCCATGATTTTAAACTCCTATGTGGTGAATACGCCTGTTTCTTCCTTAGCTCGTGGAGAGATCCTGGGTTGTTTTGGTCTGACAGAGCCAAATCATGGCAGCGACCCAAGCGGCATGGAGACCAGAGCCAAGTACAACCCGTCCAGTCGCACCTACTCCCTCACAGGCTCCAAGACCTGGTGAGTGCTGAGTGTGTGTCTATACAGCAAACACCTCCAGTACAATTGATGACAATCCTGCTTTTTAAAAGCATGACAATGCTTGGTTCTGATTGACTCCCTAAGAGAAGCACTCATTTAAGCATGTTTTCTTTCTCTGTGATTTTTATATTTTGATGACTCAGCACCACGAGAGGAAAAGATATTCAGGGATCAGTTCTACGGCTGTGTTAATGTTTAAAGTTAAATTGATACTGTATTTTCAATTTTTGCAAAGTGCCTTAAACTGTAACACACAATGTAAAGATTAAAAAAAATATATAATGCTCTTTCAATGAACATTTCAAAGTAAAATGTACCGTTTCACATACATTCATAACCATATAGATTTGGGGCTGCGTGTTCGCATTATGGGGTCGTCCTTGTAGCTTGTCATTCCAACTTCGTACAGTAGATGGCATCGTAAGGCTGCTTCTTAACACATCTCATACGCTACCAGTGAGACATTAGTACTACATTTTACAATGACTGTACATTATCTTTAAAATCAGCCCATACTTACATGGAGGCAGGATTTTATTACTTTTTTTTTAGTCGTCAAAACGTGTTATATGGCGCACACGTGTACCACTGAGTCAATACTTCATGTTCTGTTGTTAAATAAGGTTTAAAAACATGAGACACGCGCACGAAAAAGCTCAGTTTTACCCGTCTGCACACAAACACTGAGCTGTAGTTTGTGAAAATCTCCATTCTGGCTGGAGATTGGCAGCATGACCAATTATGTAAATTAGACGATGACATCAGCTATATATATTTATATTTGTAAACAGTAGTAGATATTTGTATAAATAGGTACCACAGGTGTAAAGTCATGGATCAGCTTGTAAAAGTACAGTACTTGAAAATGACTTTTGAAAAGGAGTTTTAACCCCTAAATATGAGAAATGTCAGTATGATACATACCAAAACTACAAACACAATAAAAAGGGATTAAGTTAATACCTCTGTGTCAGATAAATAAAACAAGATAAAATACATACATACATACCTATTTTCTAAAAAGGACTTTAAGTGTGAGGCGGAAGCCAGAAGTCTTCAATGGGAGGCACAGCAGCTGGAGAAAAATACAGAAAAACATTTTTTTCAAACCTGTTAAGATAACTCAGGTGATGTCTAAGGCAAAATGAATTGATTTTTCGTTCCTAGATTGAGCGAAATAACCGAAAACTCCACAACAGTGCTCTAAAAGGGCAGTAGGAGAGGATTATTCTTGTATTTGTATTATTTTCTCCAAGGGGAGGCTTATTATTATTTCCTATTTTTTTCTTGAAAGGTAATTTTGTTGCATAGTAGTGAAATGTTATCAAGCAGCCACAGGGTGCAGCCCTTTACACTTAAAATAATACATGAAATCCACATCTTTTCTGCTGATTGAACATTATATGATGACAATGACATCTAAGTACGTTTTATCTACTGAAGATCTTAAGTGAATACACTTGAAGCTGTAGTTGCTGCCACCTGCAGGATCACCAACTCCCCGGTGGCAGACATTGCGGTGGTGTGGGCCAAGTGTGACGACGGGAGAATTCGCGGTTTCATCCTGGAGCGTGGCATGAAGGGCTTGTCGACTCCGAAGATTGAGGGAAAGTTCTCTCTGAGAGCGTCTTCCACTGGCATGATCCTCATGGATGAGGTGGAGGTTCCAGAGGAGAACCTGCTGCCTAATGTGTCCGGCCTTGGGGTGAGTATGTGCTGGAAGATTAACATCCTTCTTTTTGTGCACTTGCTTTTTTGTGTGTGTGTATACATGTTTTGGAAATTCCTGCCAGGGTCCATTTGGCTGCCTGAACAACGCTCGTTACGGCATAGCATGGGGGGCTCTAGGGGCCGCAGAGTTCTGTTTCCATGCAGCTCGGCAGTACACACTAGACAGGTAATCACTGTCTGTGCGTGTATATTTTAAGCAGCCTTATGAGTTCTTCTTCTCTAAACCAGGATTCAGTTCGGCGTGCCGCTTGCAAGGAATCAGCTGATGCAGAAAAAGATGGCCGACATGTTGACGGAGATCACCGTCGGCCTGCAGTCCTGTCTGCAGCTGGGAAGACTCATTGATGAGAAAAAGTGAGAACACGCGTAGTGTGTCAACAACTCTTCCTTTGATCATGATATTTCATTGACATTCTCAGGGAGGCTTCCCGCAAGGCATGCTGGGAAGTCCACACGTACACTTCCCCAACAGAAAGTATCCTCACGGTTTATTAGTATAAAATAATATTGTTTTGCATGCATATTAGTGTTGAACCGCATAGCCTGTGTGGTGCAGTTACATTGTGTCTTCCGCATTGGTTACTTGTTATTTTTGGTTGAAACAATCGTGAGCAAGGGAGGTGTTTGGTTTGACTGCGGTTTTGTCACCAGAGCGGCCCCAGAGATGATCTCCATGCTGAAGAGGAACAGCTGCGGTAAAGCCCTGGATATCGCCAGGCAGGCCCGAGACATGCTGGGAGGAAACGGCATCGCAGACGAGTACCACATCATTCGCCACGTCATGAACCTGGAGGCTGTCAACACATATGAAGGTGAGGCGTGTCACAGAATCAGTGTATTTCATTTAATGCATGTATATCTTATACATATGCGCACCATCTTCCCCTCCTCAGGTACCCATGATATCCACGCCTTGATCCTGGGCAGAGCCATCACTGGGCTGCAGTCCTTCACTGTGGACAAGTAGACCCAAATTCTTAGTGCTGCTTTCCACCAAGCTGGAGTCTGCTCTCTGATACATTTGCCTGTGCAGACTGTCATGCATATTTAACACCTAAAGAGATATTTTTGTAATTTCACAGCAATGCGGTGATTTGTGTTTGATGTTTCATTTTGTATCAAGACAATTCTTGAATTAAGGACAGTTCTTAAGGTCAACAATCAGATTTGGTTACTGATGTCTAAGATAATTAAGATAAAGATAACATTAATAACATGATCTCAACTGTTTTTCTTTTACGTCCAAGGGATGGTTGTCTGACAAGACTCATTATGATGATGATGCTTCTTCATGCACTTTATTGGTTCTTTCTCTAATATGATCATGACTTTGCATGGTTTGCCAGAGGTCAACGTTTTGCATCAGTGCTTTTAATAAAATGTATTTAATAGTTCATGTTTTACAAAAGTATTTTTGGGCTGTTTGTATTCTGTTTAGATCAGGGATGTCCAAAGTGCAGCATGGGGGCCATTTGCAGACCACGGCTATTTGTTTTTTAGTGGCCCACAGCCCATTTAAACAATATAGACAAATCTGCAGTAATTTTACAAGACTAAAGTCAAAATAGAAAAAAGGTGTATTCTAATGGGACAATGTTGTAATATTCTGAGAATAATGTAATAATCCGAGGAAAAATAACGTCATTTTTGTAGGAATAGAATTTAACAAGAAAACTAAAAACAGCAACAACAAAAATGGAAAAACAAGTAATTTTACAACAATACAGTAAAGTTAAAATATTAAGAGAAAATAGTTGTAATCTAATGACAAAGTCGTCATTTTATGAAAATAACAATACTATGAGAAAACGTAACATCATTTTAGTAGCATAAAGTTGAAACATGAAAAAAGAAACTTTTTTTTAAGTTGTAATATGAGAAAATGAGTAAGTAATTTTTGGAAAATAAGGTTAAGGAAAAAGTTATAATTTTATGAGTATGAAGTCATAATTATGAGAAAATGTACAAGAAGAGTTGAAAAAACAATATGGAGAAAACTTAAGAAAAATTAAAATAAACATAAAATAATTTCCTAAGAAGTCCAAATACTAAGAAAAAAAAATTGTAACGTGAAAACAACTTGCAGTTTTATAAGAAAACTTGTAATATGATTGTAGAAGCACAGAGTTGAAATATTTTAAAAAATGTTAATTTAAAAAAATTGTAACATAAGAAAAAGTAAAATTCGGTTGGGGAAAAGTTATACAATGGGATTAAAGTCAAAATATGGGAATAATATACTGTATACTCTTAACAATATGAAAAAAAATGTACAAAGATTAAAAAACAGCAAAAATGCAAAACCCGCGGTTCATACCAATAATATGCTTTTTTTTATATCACAAAGATGAGATGCAGTTTTTTCTTGAAATATATAACTTCTTAGAATTTCTACAAAATATCACAGTGGCCCTTGCATCCTTTTATTTTTCAGTATGTGGTCCTCGGTGGGAAACGTTGGGACACCCCTGATTTCGATGGTGTTCCATTCCTCTGTTTTCTATACTGCTTGTCACCATTAGGGTCATGCACATCCAGAAAACCAGTAAGTTAAAGCAAAAAATGTTAGAATCTATCCATAAATCTTCTATGCCGATTATTCTCACTAGGTTCACGGGACTATGCTGGAGCCTATCCCAGCTGACTTTGGGCAAGAAGCGGGGTACATCCTGTACTGGTCACCAGCCAATCGCAGGGCACATATAGACAAGCAATCACTCAGACTCACATTCATACCTATGGACAATTTAGAGTGGCCAATTAACCAAACATGCAAAGCGGTATTCAAACGCTGCCCATGAAAAGCAGGAGATCACATGGTGCAATTCATGTGTAAGACGTACACAGACGCAGATGGCGGTTACATAAGTGCGGAGGTCACACACGCCAGTGTTGTCCATCCTCTGGGATGCTCACGTTCACGTTCATCCTGTCCCTCACGAGGGGAAGAGTCACCACACCTGTTGACCTCAAGTTCACAGGATTAACACGAACACAGCCTTTTATGTTCATACATTCTGAATCCTATACACTATACGTTAGAAGAATAACATACATTTCACTTAATAGCCTGACATATGTAATATGTTTCACAATGCAGCTCCTCTGTGATGGAAAAGCGCAGATTTTAAAGCGGGATGCACTCTTCCCCAGACGGGGGGCAGAAGACTTGTGGCAGGTGCAGCAGCATCTCAATACAATTTCTAACAAGGCTGCTATTAAAATGGTTTACATACGATGTTGTGCTATAATTAGTTATGAGTAACATTAAAGCGTGCCTTCTTAAAAATAACAATTTGAAAAAGTGTGCCATTTTGCTCTTTTTTGTTGTTGTTTACTTTTAATGTTAATACTTTCAACGGCCACTCCTGGCATAAGCGGTTGGAACATCATTTTGTCATAAACAATAAACATTACACAGCCTGCCTGATTTAAAAGTCTTCTGCACTCAACTTCATCCTTTGTCTTAGTGTATTTGGGTGCTAAAAATAGACCAACATACTCTACTCCCGATTATAATAATCTGATCATATGGATTTTAATAATAAGTCTTGAAATGTGCTTCACTTCCAAGGTGTATTCCTCACCTCAGTAGCAAAGTTCACAGGTAACTCAGCAGCAGTGAAGCCTACGACATACAGTATTTCTCGTGTTCAGTGAATACATGAAGGCATGAGGGCCGTGGGGGTGGGCTTGCACAAAAAGACCTCCATCCCCTCCAGCTTTATCGCATGTCTGCCTTTGCCACTTTGAAGTGAAAGGAATTAAAAGAGCTGCAAATCCCTGGCTGTGCACGTCCTGCACGCCTCTTACATAAGGAAATTACTTTCGCAAGGTTTTTTGCCCCCGCCCGCCTCTTTTGGACCAATGGCTTTTCATCTTTTGGGCGTGTGTAGATGTGAGTCACTGTGACTAATTGTGGCCCCAACTGTGTGTCCTTTCGGACGGGGATGATGATGGTGATGATGGCGGCTGGCGTGATGGCTCGCTTGTGACGTGAAACCAAGTGAAGTGAGGGGAAATAAAAAGAGCTGTCATCTCTCGCCTCCGTGCTCGTTTTCGCTCATGCGGTCTGATGTGGCAGACTAATACTGGGATACTTAGGATGAGAGAATGAATCATCCCGGATAAGAAGCTCAGTGGGACTCATAATTGCCAATCAAGAGGAAATCCCCTCCTCACACTGACAGCGAGCCTAATTTGGGTCTTATTTTACCATACATCATCAGCACCAAAGAAAATCATCCTTGCCCGGATAAATTGGGCAGGTCTCCAGAAACCTGGGGTGTCCAAACTTTATCCAGTGAGGGCCACATAGTGAAAAATGAAAGGACGCAAGGGCCACTTTGATATTTTGTAAACCAACACATAGACATATGCTAAGAAGCTATAAGTAGCTCAAAAAAACGCGTTTCACCTTTGTAAAATACGTGAAATGCTACTAAAAACGACGTATTTTCCATAATAATACGAGTTTATTCTTGTAAAATTGCAATTTTTGTTCTTCATTCGATTATGACTTTTTTTTTCTTAATATCTTGACTTTATTCTCATAAAAATACAGCTGTTTTTTTTTTTATTTCTGCTGTTTTTTTAATTTTACAACTATTTCATTTCAGCTTTCCTCTTGTAAATTTTCTTCCCGTAATTATAACTTAATAATGGATTTTTTCTTTATTTCAATATTGTTACTATATATATTGTTACTGATGTTTTTCCTCATTTTACAAGTTTATTCTCATAAAATTGCAACTGTTCTATTTTTTCTCTTAACATTTTGACTTTACTCTGGTAAAAATTCTGCAGTTGTTTTTTGTTTTTTTTTGTATAATTTTCGAAGTATTTAAACTTTCTTCTCCTAATATTTTCACTTTATTCCTATGTTATAAATTTGCACCCAAAAATTACAACTTTGTTCAATGTTTTTGACTTTTTAAAAAATCTTTAATATTTCAACTTCATGCTGCTAAAATAACATTTTTCCTCATACTATTACTTTATTCTTGTGAATGAATGACTTTTTTTCCTTGCTAGATGACAACTCTTCTCTTAATATTATTACTTTTGATTGATTTTTTTAAATTTTATTTATTTATTAAATTTTCTTGTTAAATTACATCTTTAGACTGTGCTGCGGGACGATAAAATCACAGCCGCGGGCCGCACTTTGGACACCCCTGCCATAAACGGTTTGATGAAACCAACTTGAGGCCCCAGTTTGCGGTGGAAAAACCACCAGAAGAACACCTTAGCCCCAGTGAAGCATGGTAGTGCTTTGGGATTCTAATTCTTCTACTGAAACTGTAGCTTTGAGTTTCCCCAACCTGTCCACATCTGCTGTGGGGGGTGCTCCGGGAGTACAGGGTCGGTGGCGAGCGACCGCGTGGCATTCGGTCCTTGTACAACCAAAGCAGAAGCCTGGTCCGCATTGCCAGCAGTAAGTCAATCCTGTTCCCAAGCAAAGGCCCTTTGTCGCAGGTTCTGTTCTGTTTTTGGACAGAATTTCTGAGTGCAGCCAAGGTGTTGAGGAGGTACAGTTTGGGGGGCCTTCGGATCTCATCTCTGCTATTCGCAGATGTGGTCGTGATGGCATCATCAAGCTGTGACATTCAGCATTTACTGGGGAGGTTCATAGCCGAGTACGATGAGACGCCAGGGTTCTCAGTCGGAAAAGGGTGGATTGTACCCTTCGGGTCGGGAGTGAGGCCTTGCCCCTGGTGGAAGAGTTTAAATATCTCTGGGTCTTGTTCACAGATAGTGAAGGCCGGAGCGTGAGGCAGGCGGATTGGCGCCGGCGTCTGCAGTAATGCGGTCCTTGTACCGTACTGTGGTAGTGAAGACAGAGCTGAGCCGAAAGTCAAAGCTCTCCATTTTACTACAGCCGCAACAATAGCCCATGTTATTATTATGCTTATGTTATTATTGTTGTGGCTGTGACCATTCAAACCTGCAATAAAAGCCTGCTGTTCCGGCGATCAAGTCTTGTGCTTGTCTCACTTAACAGTTACTGAATGCTGCAGTCACATTTTGAACGCGTCTTCTTAATGCCTTGTATTTGTATTTCAATTCATTTTGCCATTATGCTTGAAAATGATTGAACAATTTGGGCAAAAAATAAGCAACATTTGCTTAAATATGCATGCACATTTTTTTAATAATAGGCCGTATTCAACCACGCAACAACATGATTTAATGAATGAATATACGCTTGAAAAACTGTGATCATGTGAAGCCACTAAATTCGACCCGTGATGTGGCGAGGGATGACTATATTTTGTTATTTTGTTCAGTCTGTTACTTTAATAACTAATGGTAACATATGCTAGCCGGTGGTGTTTATTATACAGTCTATGTTATTATACATAATATACAATTTTTTTGGTTTAAAAAAAATTATAGGGGTTATTGGTCACTTTAGGATCTGGAAAAAATAAATGAAATAATTTAGTCCAATCTACTTTTATCTGTTACTGTTGTATTTATTTGTTAATGCAGTTTATTTTCTGTTTATGTAATCATTTATTCTTTTTCATTAATTTTACCTATTATTATTAGCTTATTTATTTTGAACTTTTTCCCCTTTCTTTACTGCACAAATCATCTACCTATTGTTACACGCTCTTTGTTCTTTTCCCTCCCTGTTAGAAAATGGTAACATTTAAACACAGGAATAAAACAAAAAAAGAGCAGTCATTACTGAGATGCGGCGAAGTGGTGCTTCTTCCTACTCCTTTCTGGACATGTTGAACTGTGCAAATGTTAATGTCATTTGTTTGAAATGTACTTTATTTGGCAACGTTTTGTTTACTTTCTACATCTACTATAGGTGCAATAGTGTTTTTTTTATTTTCAGGAGGGAAGGGGTTAAAACGTCTAGCTCCAAACAGAAAAGGCAGCTTCTGGCTAACTTGAGGGAATTAAGGGCAACATAAGCCCGTGGTGAGCAGAGGCGTGCTGACGACATGAGGAGAGAGCCGATCACTCAGTGCCTCTGCTGGCTTGAGCAGCACCGACCTCCTCAGCGGACCTCGAACAGAAGGTGAGCTGTCTTTTGTGAATTATTCACATTTCTAACCTAATGACATTTTAACACCTGCTTTGTATTTGCAGTGCCACTTCATGAACAGTGACTGGAATGCCTGCGGGACTTTCACATGGAAGGAGCATCGATTCTTTAGGAGAATGGTCCATAACTGAGTGACCAATACAAATAAAAAGAAAAAAATCTTTCCACAGCGGCCATGAATGGATTTAATTTCACCGTGTGGAACTCCACTGACGAAGCCCATGCGTATCCCTATTCCACCGCCATAGAGGACCCACTCTACAAGCAGTACAAGCCCGTTGCGAAAGACCTGATCCCCTTGCCCAAGGCGGTGCTCTACCTGCTCATGGCGGCCTTGGTGGTGGTCGGAGTTGCCTATGCCATCATTGGACATCTCATCAAGGACCTTGCCATTGACATAGCAGGTGAGATTCTTCTTTAAACTAGTCAAAAGAAAGTCAAACATTTAGTGAATAACCACAATTGACAATTTAAATGTTAAGTATTTTGACATATTCTTTATAGGAACGGGTACAATAGCTGCTATTGTGAAATAGAATGGAGGAATTGATTGTTGATTAATCGCATGCTGACGCAGGTGGGCTGCACTACCTCGCTTCATCCAGCAGAGGCGCTGTTTAGTCTCAAGTAGTTTGTGGTTTAAAGTAGTTTCCCATTTGTTTATTATGAAGGCATTCAGAAAACGCATTCAAAGCGTTGTCATATGTAGTATTCTACACTGGTCCCTTGGCATCAGTAATGTTACATTGACGAGCCGCCTCAAGTACTTTGCAGCAACAGGAAGTATCACTAATATGAGTGTAAAGATGAAGATCGGTGTGTTACTTAATGTCTATAGAGCTCTAATAATGTCAACTAGAAAATCTGCCATGAAAACTTTGCCCGGCATTTGCTCGAATGCTATTAGCATTTCTATATTGGCATCATGTCATATTTACATTAGCACTCTGAAATGAGTAAACTAGCTAAAATGCGATCATGCTAACAGTTAGCATGCTAAGTTGTGACAGTTCTGGTGTCCCCACATCATGCCATGTATTTACATTTAAACACAAGTGAAATAGGCAAAATACTAGGTTAGTATGCTAGCACCTAGCAAGATGAAGAAAAAAAAATGTCACACTGATATTTATTTTATAAAATCAGACACCAAGAACAGACGTTTCATCTTGAAAGGCAAGTGATAGTAATAAAATGGAGAACAACAGGCTATAGTCATCTGATTTCCTTTTGGGGGGCATTTCTGTGCCTCCCACACTCCAAAAACATGCATGTTAGGACTCTAAATTGTCCATAGGTGAGTGTGAATGGTTGTTTGTCTCTATGTGCCCTGCGATTGGCTGGCGACCAGTCCAGGGTGTACCCCGCCTGTCGCCCAAAGTCAGCTGGGATAGGCTCCAGCATGCCCCCGCGACCCTAATGAGGAGAAGGGGCATAGAAAATGGATGGATGTGTTGCGTCTTTCTCAGTTGTCTTTACAAGTTGATGTTTACATTGCAAGCTTTCAGTGGTACAGGAGTGACAGCAGATATTGGCACACAGGCCTCGAGCGCCCTCTCGTGGCTGTCAGTGTGGAAAAAAATCACATCAGTCGCTCATACTCGCTCGAGTATGAGTCGCAGGATCAGCCAGACCATGAAAAAAGAAATGTATGAAAAATACGGTATGGATATTTATAGTCATATATATTGACAGTTACAAGTGCAGCCACAATGTAAACGAGCTTGACACCCCCTGATGTAGAGTTACATCGACTTCAAATGTATGCCAAGGTTTACTGAAGCTGTCCTAGTTAACACTTAAAAGCCTCTTTAACGCAGAGATCCCGCATTGGCAACATTGGAGGCACAGTAGATCTTTCCGTCAAACTGTATTGGTCGATTCACGGATGGCAGAAACGCCCATAAGTCCAATATCCCTAACCCGCCGCTGCTAATGTGCTAACATTATTCACATTCATTTGAATTAATTCGTGGCGGACTGCCACCAAAAAATGGGAAACTCTGGGGTTAAAGCTGGCTTTTAAGGGCAGTTAAGTATCCCATGGTCAACTCCTATCCTTTCACACTTTTCTCATATTAAATCAATATACCTCATGTTCAGATTGCATGCTGGGTCCACTTGGCAACGAGGACAAGAACCGGAACAACACACAGCCCACGGCCAGTCACCCACCGCACCCCTTTGCCCACAACGCCTTCCACGTGTGGGACCAGGACGACGTGGTCATCCCTCTACCACCCGAAGACAGCCCCCAGACCAGCCCACTATTGCTGGCCGCCATTCCCTACATCCCCTCTTTTTTCCCGCACAGCCCGACCAGTCATCACAACTCGCCAGCCCTCCCTGACTCGGGAGAACAACAATGAAGACTAATGTGACTGTGAACCATGACAAGAAGCAACATGGGGGTAGAGAGTGCCCATTAAACTGACTTTGACGTAAAAATAAAATGAATAATGGAGTGGATGTTGTGCAAGAGATTTGCCATTTGCACGCAACGTGTGCAAAGACGCATGCGGACACACACGGAAATCAAGTAGAACCCACTGTGTGCTACTGTTAAATTTCCAACGGTTTCTGTGAATAATTCAACGTGACTCAAGACTCACGCTTGATGAAAACACGGAAGCAGTCTGACAGGAAGGCGGCAAAGATGAGGGGGATTATCCCAGAAGATCATTGGAAAATATCTGTGTGCCTGAGTTTACGTGACCATAGATTGAAAAGACATACTGGTACATTATTTGCTTAATTAACCATTCATTTCTTTTGTGTAATATGGTGTTAATGCTGATAAGTGTGTGTTGTTGCCATGTTTGTGCAGGCAGCATCACATTAAACCAATATTTCACACTATTCCCCAGTGTCGGATGTCGTATTTTATGGTGCCACACATTTGTTACCGTACAGTCCAGACTCCCATTAGTGTTTACCTTTGAATCCAGTCTGCACGTCAAGTCAGGCCGTCGTCCAAACCTGTAAAGTGACCAGCTGGCCGTCTCACACACTTCACTAAAACGTTATTTCAAGACGGTGAAGGGATTAAAGCTTAAGACGAAGACTTAGGTAGTTCCAGGGAGTCCACTTGTACACAACCAAGACTTAATCCTGGAGTCTTTTAGAGTGCAGGGAACACACTCATGGATTCCCCCAGCTGGTGTGCAAGGCCTGTCATGGAACATACATATTATACCAGTAGGTACCAGTGAAAATAACTGCAAGTAGAACAGCTGCCATTCTTTTGGGAGTACTTTTAGAGTGTGTCGGTGGAGATTTGTCCATTCATCTGGATAATGATTTACACCTAATTTGCAGCTATGCTTTGAACTCAAGTAAAAGCGTTCACAAACCTAGAACACTCATATTCAACATTTTACAACTGTTTTTTCTAAGAAAAATATAGGACTACATGGTTTTTTTTTTAAATTTTATTACTGCTATTTAATTTTGGTGAGACAAGTTCCTATTGGTTGCATCTAAGAGGGAGTCCAACACAGTAGTCCCTCGCCACTTCGCGTTTTGAGTTCCATGACTTCTGTACCACGGTGATTCAAAAATATGACTAAATCATGCTGTCTCATGGTTGAATCCAGATTAATATTAGTCAAAAAAACAAAGTATTGTAACAAACTGTAAACAACAGGCTTTTATTACAGGTTTGAATTATCCCACAACAAGCGAATAATCCCCGACACGGGCTGCTGTTGCAGCCGTAACACACGTACCCACGCTAATATTCAGCTCTGAACCCCCGATGCCACTTGCTGTCCTCCCTGTACCCAACTTACATTTACAGCAACACACAAGTCCAACTCTTGTCTTCAATGGATCATTTACTCTCATTATGTCTACTATATTAGGTAATGTGTATGAGTGTAGGGGTGACTCTGTTATTTCATGTCTAGAGGGCTCTGACGACATTTAAAAAAAAAACAAAAAAACATAAGGTCGTAAACAAGGATTCTATGCTGTAACTATAAAAATATTCCATTTATCAATATTGAATCCTGCTTCGCGGAAATTAATTTATCACAGTCTGGTCTGGAACCAATTAACAGTGATAAACGAGGGAATGCTGTACTTTCTACTTTCGACGATGGAAGCTTTTTAATAATTCATGATTTATGTTTATGTATGAGCACATTTACCATATTCACTTTCATTAGCTTAGCATGTTTTGATATCTAACAGGTTACTTTTGATTGATTAGTTGAACAAGATTTTCTTCAAAATGATTTATATGAGACAAGTATAAAGGAAATGGAAATTTTATTTTACCGTTGAATAGGAAACAGTGATTTCTGTACAGTCGCAGTTATGTATTTTTATAACATGGAAGAGTGTCAGTATTGGAGACTGATGCTTTGCATGAATGCAAACAGCCTCTTCATGATTTCAAAAGCCTGTAATAGAACGTACTTAATTATGGCAACAATGACAGCCATTGAGGTGCCAAAGACCTACAAAAAGACCTGTACCAAACTCAGGAGTCGAGTCGACACATGGGGCTGTCGTAGACCATCTGTAGGTTGACCTTGTGTCCCACCAGCTCTCTGATATTGTTTATGCCGTATTTAATCATGGTGGGTCTGCAATGACATGGGACAAGGCTGAGTACAACATACAGACCTGCTGGCATGTTTGAACGACATGCACAGGTATCAAAGTTAAATATTGACACTTCCGATTAATCTGGACATTTTCACTTAGGGGCGTACTCACTTGTGTTGCCAGCTATTTGGGAAAAAAGGCTGTTGACTTAATTTCAGAGGGCCGTGAAACCATATTGCTATACTCGCTGTACACTGACTACTGTAAGTCATATCCCTGTTTCTCATCTATGTTATTATCCCTTGAGAATATATAATAAAAACAATTGCTGAAATGTGAGGCATGTACTCTGTCAGCGTACTGTAATCAGAAATGCTTGTTCACTCTGTATGACCTTATGCAAATCCAGGGATTAAAGAAACAGCACAGCTTTGTCTGCCAATTAAGAAGCATAACAAAATTCAACAATAATTTATAATAATTGAAAATGCCAATCGAGGATTCCGGCACACTCATTTTTTGTGTGTTTACCTTTCCAGAGACAGCCCCCATGCAATAACCGATACATCTTCAGGGAGGCCCATCGGCAGCAGCATCTCTGGTCTGAAGACGCCAGAGTTCCCCACTTCCACCCACTTTTTAAGTCCTGTATTTATAGAGAAATATGATACACAGATATAAAAAAGCATGTATTTTTGTATGCTTGCAGGTAGTGGACATGTAGTGTAGTGTGCAGCAAAACTTGTGCCACGCTAAAGCAGACAATATATGAGGCGGTATACCAGCACTTATGTTGGCTAAAGTGTGTATTTCAGGAGTGTCATAGAGTTTACACCTTCATGATAGCTGAACACCTCCATACTGGGCTCTGTGTAGGGGTTGTACGCAGGTTTGAAACGTAGCTTTGTGATTCCTAGAAAACAAATTAAGGTTTGAACATCCCCAACAAAAAAGCAGACAATCTGAGCAATTTCAACAATAATAAAATTAGCATGGTCTTCCTGCCTTGACCTCTACTCTTATTGTTATACTGTAGATGAAAATATCTATATTCACTTATTTATTGTATGGTATTTTCAACAGTAGAAAGCACAAACTGTGTATTACTTACACTTAGTTATATTGTGTTATAACGGGTTATATTGATATGAACTAATAATGATTTGGTATTTGATATTATCCTAAAAGCTATCCACTCTCGTTAACATGACCATGCACATGTCATTTTGTAAGTAGTTAAATGGTAGAACTGGTGGGAGTGTTGCCATCACACACACTGGACAGTTATTACTGTCGTAATAATAATAATAATAAAAGGAAAAAAGATTTAAGGATTTTTCTGTACTTTCTAACCTAGCTTTGTGAAGAACTGATGCAGGACGCCCATGAGGTCCCCAAGAGTGAGCCCATAGTCTGCCACCACGCCTTCTATCTGGTGGAACTCTGCTAGATGGGTGGCATCTAAAGTCTCATTCCTGAACACCCGATCGATGGAGAAGTACTTGACAGGGGTGAACTTCTCCTGGTGGAAAAATAAAAATGCAAAATTAGTCCTCAACAAGTGGGACACACACACACACACACACACACACACACACACACACACACACGGCTTTCCGGGAAACTGAGTGTGCAAGGATTGTTTCAGTTCAGCTGCCAAAAGTATTAGTGAGGTCAGACGTTTGGCATGGGATACTTCCAGGTTAAGTGTCAGGGTGCACTGCAGCAACAAAAGCTCTCTCTATACCCTTCTGAATAAGCACATTTTGAACTCTTGAAGTGTTTAGTGAAAACAAAAATCAAAAAGCTTATTATCTCCATAACTGCTGAACAAGCGTTTGCATCTACAGCTCACCTGCTGTGCAAGTTTATAAAGCATGCGTGAGCTGACTGCTGTAGTGTGCGTACGAAGGATGTTCTTCTGTGCTTCTTCAATCTTCCAGTCGTATTTGTACCTGAGGAGCATTCGTAGGAGGCAACATAGTGGTGGAGTGGTTAGTTGCCTCAAAGCAAGATGGATGGACATTTGTGTGTGGAGTTAAAGCATGTATGCAGGCCTGCCAACCTTAAGGAAACTTTTATATCTATAAATATAGATTTTTTACATTATATTTTATTTTGTAGAAAGGCTTAAAAAAACGCTATACATGTAAATATGTACAGTATTTAAAAGCAATAATGTGTGTTATTAGTTTTTAGCATCAACATTTCAGCCACATTATGGCTTTTGCTCTAGTTTGTCACATTTCTGTGTTTATTTCTCGATTAATTATCATTTCGCAAATGGCCCCTGGGTTGCACTTTGACACCTGTACTTTTATAACTGTTGACGTGGCTCTCGTCAACTACAGTATTTGGCTTGTTAGTGTTCTTCATCGCCAACAACGGTAATTAAAAACAGAAGGGGAATGGTATCGCAGCTGGAACTAAGGGATGCTTCGCAACAGTCATTTCTATTGCAAATGTTGATCCGAAATTTGAGGAGAAGGCGTTCCTGGAGGCGGGCTGCACGCCCTCTGAATGAGTCGTATACCCACAGGAAATGTTCAAAACACCAACCAATCACAGCCTTTACGTTCCACGCTGCCGCAACATGAGATTAGATTTTTTGGAGACGCCTATTATTCTTTGTTTACACCACATTGCTAATGCATAGGCCAAGGGATCACTGCAGGGACACAAGAGAAGGCCACGGCTTTAAGTTTCGCATGGTAGCCAGTTAACTAGTTAACCTCAAATGTATTTATTCTAAACTTAAAGGGTTTCATACGGAGTGAAGGAAAAAGGACAAAGGAAGAAGCCAAAAACACATCACTTCCACACGGAATGGGAGGAAAACTTTTTTTTTTTTTTACACCATCAGGAACGAGTGTACGCTGGTGCCTTGGAAGGTCTGTTTATGTTAATTGTTAAACTGGGGACTTTAATTTACCCAACGGTGTGAATGTGAGTGTGAATGCTTTCCTTAGTTATTCATTTTTAATTAATTTGCAAACAGAAGAAAAATTAACGAGTGAATATGAATGTGAATATTTGCCGCATGCACTGTGATTTACTGGTGACCAGTCCAGGGTGTCCCCTTAATGTTCAAACTTTTTACTACATAATAACACGCCCTTAATATGTCTTCATTATGTGATCATGGGATTGCCTCACCCTTGTGAACCAAAACCCCCATCCGTGTGGACCCTCTTCACTCTCTCCAAGTAGTCCTGTGGCAACTCGCGGGCAAGCGCAGGATCTGAAAAATCGATGGAGTAAAATTACTTGTGATTAACCCCCCCCCCAAAAAAAAACAATTGCTACAGTTAACTGTGGGACAAATGTCCAACACACTCACCTGACAGGAAGAAGGTGTCATGCTGGTCTCTAGCCGGGTGCTGCTGCGGTTGAAACAGGGAGTCAAAGTTCCAGAAAGAGCTCTCTATGAAGTTGTTGGTTGGCATCTCTGTGAAACTGAAGACACAAGGTTGTGTTCAAGTCGCTTTTCCTGCTCACTTAGTAAAAGCAACTCACCCCATCTCCAGGAAGATCTGTCTGAACTGTGTTCGCACTTTCATCAGCGGATGCAGGTGGCCGCACTCTGGAGCCACACCCATTGCCTCAAAGTTGTACGGTTTGAATTTTTTCTCTTTCCAACTGCCGCTACAATGCAATGCATTGGATTAGAAGACAGAAACACCACAGAGATCATCCAAGCGCCACACATCAGATGCTTCAATAAATATTATCAGGTCTTATGTGTTGTAAACCCATCAGTGACATAAAGCGGCACACTTTTGATTGACAATGCCAGAGAGGTGCTGTATGAATATGAGAATATGTTTATTATTGTTCTTGTGGTTTGCAGGAGTGTAAAACTGCACTGCATGATAGGGAGATGCAAATGTTAGAAGAGGTTACATTACAATGAGATGCCCTTTACCACTTGGTAGCTTGAGCACATTCCTTCCATAATGGGTCTTTAAATCAATTAATTTGTGGCTCTGTGCCGCCCTGCCTTTAGGACATTGTCCTCATCTTTGGACATGTCCCCTTTGATGAGCGGAGGGTTCTCTACGTCCTCTGTCTGAAACCCTGCAAACTGTCACTGACTGACAGATCAGAGCAGACCCAGACGAATTCTGAAGTTTTGTGCAAACTGTCTTACAGTCAAACAGCATTTTAACAATGTCTAAGTAAACAGAAGCTGGACTTACGTGGCAATCATGTCGGGTGTGAGCTCCGTCTCCTGTTTGGTGACAGTGGTGCTGAAGGAGGTTCCTTTTGAGATCCAGTAGGACTTTACCGTCCTGAGGACAATGATAACAACGAGGACATTTAATCACAGACACTCAGATAGCTCACTCATAAGCTCGCTTGACTTAACGTCCTCCTCTGACTTCAGATCAATATTTTCAATAGGAGTGACTTGTAATTATTAGATTACAGTAATATCAAGTAGGACCCCAATTATAAATGGAATATTGTTGTAATTAGAGCATAGAAAACCTGTTTATAACCTCCTAAATACGTTGAACATTATTAGAGCCCTCCAGACATTAAATAACACCCCTATAGTCACTTTTACAATTTCTAAGCCAGTCAAGGGGGTGGACGGACAGTGACATCTGGGGTTCAGAGCTGAGTTTTATCTTGGAGTGGGTTACGGCCGCAACAGTAGCAGATGGTAGGGATTATTGTGCCTGTTGTGAGATAATTCAACCCTGGAATAATAACTTGTTCCGGCAATCAAGTCTGGTGCTTGTGTCTCCCACCAAACATTACAGTAACATTACTGACACATACTGACCAGTGTAGAATACTACATATCATCACAGCGTGTTTGAGAATGCTTAACTTAGGCTAATGTGCATGAAAATTGCATACACATGCATTTTTTTATAATAATAGTCCGTATTTGACCTGGAAACAGCACAATTGATTAATTAATATATTTTGGAAAAACCATGATAGAATGAAGCAGCAAAATTTGAAGCCCAAAGTGGTGAGGGATTACTGTACAGTCAGCAACGTAACCCTCTCCTCCTCGATTCAATATACCTTACATACTGATGAAAATGCATATATACACAAGTTCCTCTTTTGCACCTCACAACTATGGTGCATTAAAAGACCACAAAACAGCATAAAATCTCAATGCTTGACAAAAAAAAATTATATACTGTATATATTAGACATAGTGTGCCCCCTTAGAGGAAACACTGTACATTATTTTGTGCCAACAGCTAATTTACCATTTACATGTATTTTATTCATCATGCAAGCACATTAAGCACAAAAAAATGACTAAATATTTTCTAAGAAACCATCCAGACAAACTGGCCTATTGTGGGAATTCCATGATCTGTTTTACCACTTGAACAATCTTTTGTTAAAAAAAAAAAATGATTGAATTACCTACAAAATGCATGAAACCATCAAAAAGTGGGAGGTTGATGACCCATAGATGAGTTAGAGCTGCTCAAATGCAGACCTGGTCTACAAGAACCTCTACTGCCACCTACTGGTACATAAAGGAACACCTGCATCACTTACACTTCAGCGAGAAGTTTGCGCTTCTTTAGCTCGTTCTTTTCTTTCTCTTCCAGGTTTGCGGCGTCACCTTTTTCAACCAGAAGCAGCTTCTCTCTCACCTGGTCCTCTATGTTCTCCACCTGTGAAACCAAACAGAACCGCACAATTAAACACATCCTCTCACACGGGAGAGTTGAACAATCTAATTGGACGGAACACATACGGTTCTGAATAATCTGGGGCCGCCTTCATGTCCTTTGTCCAAACGGATCCACTTGTTGGACATGGCTTTGCTGAAGCCAATCTTTCCGAAGGACAAGTTCTACAGATGGAGACAGAGAGCATCAGAAATGTCTTTGCACACCTTAAAATGACCAACTATTTGAGAAGATGAATGTGTAATGATGTGACTAACCATCTGTCACTCTCACCATTAGGTCACTTTGTGCCAGTCCCTCCAGCGGGATGGAGTTGAAGACCCGGGCTTCATGACTGCCTTGCTCAGCAATTTCTTTGCCCTCGACTGTCAGCTCCCAGTGTTTAGAGGAGCGCAACTCAGCTGAGATGATCTGAATGCAAGAAAGCAAATAACTATTATGATTTGCCTTCATATGAACTTTACTAATGGCCCCCGGGGCCGCACTTTGCACACCAGCGGTTGTTTTGAAGCAAATGTTTATATTACAGGAGGATGTTCAGATCGTTGCGTCTGTTTGTGTGAGAATTAGTGTTTCTAGACCTGTATGACTTACATTTACGTAATTTGTTTGTATCCCCAATACTCCGTAGTTTTATGAAGTCAAAATGCTTACGTGTCTGTAGCATTAGTATTTGTACGGAGTGAATAAAATTAAAAGGATAAAAATGCTAGCTGATAAAAGACAGCTTAATAAACCTCCCTCGCAGCAACTCACACATCCAGTCTACCGTCCTCATTGCATCAGTCCCGACAATGTGACAACTTGACTTCCGGTGACACTAACACCGGGAAAACTCACTTCGCCAAGAGCCTGCAAACTCTTCACGGCGCCCACGACGACCTGATGGTCCACTCCAAGGCTGGACGCCACATTTAGGCTGTCCACGCCGTCGTCCACCTTCTCAACGCGCTGAAGCAGCGTCTCCACCACTCTCGTGTCTGCCATACTAGGTCGCCGCCTGAGAGCAGAGGGACCGGACATGACGTCGCAACGTCCGTCACTCAATAAGAAGGCACTGCCTGGTACTGTACAGTAAATCATACCTGTCAAACCTCCCATTTTTACTTGGAAACTACAGTATATTCCCACTCTTTTTCGGCGCCGTGCCTTTATAATAGTAACGTCATGAAAAAAAATCTCCAGTTTTTTCCAGAGCAGCATAGCTTCCGGTCCGATCACGTAACACATCCTGCACCCAGTAAAGTCAGGCCTTCAAAATAAAATCAAAAAGCATCAGTCGCTGGGAGGTGACCTTACATTTCTGGAAAATTTCCCTGATTTTGTCTGCTTTTTAACGATGTCATCCAACATACATATTCATAATGTGTAAAGTGGAAATATAACTACTGTATCTTATTATACAAAACTATATCTAGTTTTAAGGCCGTACTGTACAACTTTAAATAACTTGGATTTAAGGCTAAAAAATAAGTGTTTGTAAACCGTTTTAGTAGAAAAACAAATATGATCTATTCTTCCACAGCCTTTGCCTATAAAGGCTTTGAGTTTTTCTTTGTTAAACACTCCCACACCCTCCCTTTACACCAACAACAAACTCACGTACTTTGCCCTTTTTTCCCGTGTCCCTCCCGTTCTAAAATTTCCCGCATTTTAACAAAAAAAAAATCAACTCCTGTTCTGCCGGAGCAGCACAGCTTCCACACTCTGGCAACATCATGTTCGTATCACATCCTAGAGTCGGTAAAACCACGCCTTCAAAATAAAAGAAACACGCCAGTAAAACATGGTCACCAGTATGTTGCATATCTGGTTTATAAACAATAGCACCACTCTTTAGAAAAACTCCTAAAGTTGCAAGTTCTGCAAAGATGGAAAATAAATACGTGATTCAAATTTAATGTTTTATTTTCAAACCCACTACTAATCTACTCTCTGGGAGTGAATAAAAAACGTCCAAGTCTGAAACATAAATTGAAAATAATTTTTATCAATACAAACACATTGTTACATACACAGAAGGGGAAAAAATACACTCACAAAATGAAAAGGTAATTAGAGCATTAATATGGATTAAACATCAGCAAGTGTGCAATTCTGGTCTCCGCATCATTACTAAATTATGTAACCAAACCACAGTAGGAAAATAAAAACAAAAAACTCAAAACTAAAAGAGGAGAATATCTACAAGCCTTGAATCGTTACAAGCGGAGATAAACACTGCAGTTGCCATGCAACTTGTTAAAAAAAATGTTTGTGCTACACAAGACCAGTTGCTCCAGATTTCGTACTTAAGTGGTTTTATAAATACAGTACAAGACAAAACTAGAACTAAAAAGACAGGGCTGAGCTCATCAAATCTTTTAAGCAGACCACCAATTTAGCCACAACTCACTCGGACATCTTCTGTTGATGTGCAAAACAGAAGCAAATACGCACATCAACAGCAAACATGGAGGAAGGTAGAGAGAGCCCGGGCGAGCCTTTAATTTTTTTTTTTCTATGCAGGTCTGGGGGAGATTTTGAGCTGAGGATTCACACGAGCAAACTCAGTCTATCTATATTGGTAAGTTCCGCTGGCGTCTGCCTTGCTGTAGCTTGCAGGACTGTGGTACTGAGAATGGCTGGTGCCAAAACCTTGGTTTTCCCCACCGCCTCCCTGCGCGTTGTAATTGGACTGGTTGTTGAAACCTTTACAGGGGAAAATTAAAATCAAATACAGCATCAATTATTCAGTTACTTTTCGAAAGGGTAACTGGATGTGGCGAAAGAATGCATACTTAATGCACTTAGATTAACAAACATCACTCACCATCATAATTGTAGTCCTGGTTTGCTCCAGTACCTCCGGTCACCTGGCTCGGGTAGGCAGTGCTATAAGAGTATGCACCTGCACCACCCTGGTTGAAATTCTTCTTTCCCTGCCCATAGCCTTGGCCATACTGGTTATAGGTGCCCTGACCCGAAGGGTTGCTGGCCTGGTAGCCTCCTGGAGCTCCACTGCTCGCGCCTGATGGTGTTTGAAAAGAGGGCTTTCCTCCCCGAGTGGGGGGTTTCTTTTTGGGGATTTTAGCCGCCGCTGTGGCATTGTAGGCTCCGTCAATCTCGTAGTACGAGCCAAACGAGCTTTGTGATGATGCTTGTCCTGTGCTGGCTGCAGAACCACCTGAAGGGCCACCTGACGGCCCGCCTCCTCCGTTTGCACCACCATTGTTGTAGTAATCTGAGAAGTAATAGCATGGCACTATCTTAGCATGCAGCTGGCAATGCTGTATGTTTGTAACCAGCACACACGCACACACACACATGGAATCAGACCATGTAGGAACACAGTAATTAATGGTGAAAATCACATTTATTGGAATAAAAACACTTATAAAACAAGGATTTTGTGGGAGGAAATGTTGGTGATACCATATCTGCTTAAAAAGTAAGAGCATCACACATTCAGTGCAGCCATAAAACAGTTCAAACTACAGTTTGCAGTTTATAAACTACAGTTTAAGTTGCAATAAAAGCATAATCATCACAGATGTCATAAGGAATGTATACTATAAAAGCAATACTCAACAAAAAGGGAGACTTTAGACATCCAGATGTTTGAAACATCCATAGCAGATGGTAACTTATGATTAAATGCATGCAGAGGCAGAGTGTCTTGTGGAGGTTGCAAGTGGACTGACAAAATAGGGGTCATTATATTTCCAGGGTTGCGGACTTTGAGTTGAAGGGTGTTCTGGAAGCAGCTGGAACACATCTGAGTGTTTTTGTCTAGCTACGACATTTCTTTTTTTGTCTAGTTCTCAAACTCGTGGTAGCCATAGAAGTCTGAGACAAAGTCACCTAAAGAGTGAGACAAGGCAGAGAAGGAGGGGAAAATGTCAAAATTAGGTTTATATTAAGATTTTTCTGCCTTAAAATTTGGATTCATGTGTCCAGATTGTATTAAGCATGATTTCTCTGCTCCTGTCACGCTCAGGTAAGTCAGTGCTCAGAATAGGCTGCCAAAAGTAAGAAAAGGTTGTAGGGGGTCTGTAACTTAAAGTGGACACATTTAAAAATCACTTAATTTGGGCAAGGCATACGAGATGTGGCAAGTCCTGGCCTGACATAACAAGAGCAGGTGTATGGTCGCACACAGACTGAAACTACAATCAAGCAAGAAAGCAAAAAAGTGAAAGGAATACTTACTGTATCCAGACATGGAGCTGTTTCCATAACCGTACGTGCCAAAGCCTGTTGAGTGACAGAACAGATCAGAAACTGAGTGATGGAATCAGTAAGATCTATTAATGGTTCAAACAGGCAGTGATTCTCAACTGCTGAGTTATAGACAAGGTCTGGGTAGGTTGCTTGAACTAAAACAGCAATACTAAATGTGCTCAAATGTTAGACTTTTGTCATTTGGTGAAAGTTTGTGTTGATTTGGGATTTCTAAAAAAGGTACATTTTGTATATTGTGGATAAAACGGAACTCCCGTATTTGATATCTGTGATGTCAGTGAAAGCATGATGATTTGGCAAGGTGTTAAGAGAAAACTTGTTTCATTCAATGAAATTTATTGTTTATGAATGCAGTTACCATTTACAGCTGATTTTTATGACTGATGTGCTTAGAAATTAGCATTCACAGCACCAGTTTCAGGGATTTTTGGTCATAATTTTTGTTTTTTCCGAAAATAGTCTCCGAAGAAAACACGTGATTCACCATGTATCAGTAATGATTTATAAATACATGATAATACAGGCAAAACTTACAGCATACATGTACCACTGTTAAAAAGCCCAGGATTTTTACTTGTTTGTCTTTATGCTTCACTGATAATGATTTTTTTCGACAAGCATTGGGATTTCACACTTTGTGGCAGGTCCTTGAATGCACCATAGCTCTGAGATGCAGAAGTTTGTTGAGCTTTGGCAGTCAATCAGGCTTCAAAACTTTCACAGAGGTAAACACAGAGCAGCCAGCAAGCGCTTGGGGAGTCACTGCAGCAATAGACAGACATGGTTGTATCCGTAATCTCCAATGTGTAATTTATAACAATATGGGAATCAAGTACATATACAGATCCCCAGGCTTCGCTTCTGGAAAAGTGTGTTACAATTTAACAACCACAAAAAAAATGTGGGTCCCAGTGTGACACCAGTTGAAAACCCCTGCTTCAGGAAGAGAGTGTCTGGCGTTTTACCTCCTTGGCCACAGCCTCCTCCGTTATTGAAACCCCTGCCCCTTCCACGACCTCGCCCTCCTCTCCCTCTGCCCCTGGGCATAGTTGCGTCGCCAGGAGGTCCCATCATGCCAAAGCCTTCGTTGTTCTGAATAGGACATTTTCATCCAGATGAAATTAAATGGTCATTGTCAGATTGAAAATGAACATGCTTCTCTGGGTGCTTACCGTAAGTGATCCCTTTTTCTTTTTAGTCGCTTCAGTCACAGAACCCTCCGGAAAGAGCCGATCCAAAGCAGCCAGTGCCGCATAAGCCTTGGCCACCTTCTTGTTAGATCCTGTCCCCTGGAACTTCTGCCCATCGATCTCCACTTCCATGACAAAGCGCTTATCATGGCTGCCGCCGGTCTCTGAGGTAAGTTCGTACTTCAGGCCACGGCGCTTCTCGTTCAGCTCCATCACAGGGTTCTTGCCGTGTTTGGTCAGAATCGGTCCCTGTTGGCGGGTGGTCTGAACAGCAGAGAGATGGAGGAAATCAGCGTTGGACAGAACTCACACTTCATGCAGGTAAAGTGTCAGGGGCTTTGTACCTCTGCAGCATCAGCGTTGTCGGTGACGGCTGGTCCCGTGGCCGCTGGAGCAGCTTCAGTGGTTGTTATCACAGGCTTTGAATCCTCCACTGGTACTGGAGTTTCTTCAGGTTTTATGAACTCTGGAGTTTTTGCTTCCACTCCCGTAGGCAATCCCATGTCTTGCAGGGCCTGTAGATGTTCAAACAAAAAATGCAAGAAGTGGCGTTCAAAGCAAGTAGCTACACAATTTCATTGGACTTTGGACACTCGTGCTTTTATAGCTCTTCGTCAGAGTTGAGCTTTTGATGTGACGTCACTTCAGTGAGCAACCACAACTCCTGTCTACTATTTAGCCAGTTAGCTTGCTATCGCAAGCAAAACATTGAAAGTAAAGAAGGAAGGGGCGCATTATTGCATCTTGAACTGAAGAGTGTGTGAAAACAGTCAGTAGAAAATCGGAGAAGGCGGCGTTTGCGAAGGTAGGCTGTCCACCTTCTGAACGACTCGTATACAGACAGGAAATCATGAACTACAGGCCGATTAACGGTCAGCGTTGCTGCAGCTTGAGGATTTTTTCTTTTAGACATGCGCACTGACTGAACAAAGAAACTGAAACTGGCAAAATGCAACAAAATGCGCACCTGAAAGCAGCAAAGCACACGAGCATATGAAAGGGTCAAAATGCATGCAACAGCTTCTAAGACATTCCTTTCCATACAAACTGTGCTCACCTTTACAGCTACATGCAGCTTGGCAGTGCGTTTGGACGGACCGGAAGCCTTGAAGGTCTTGCCATCAACTTCTACTGACATGGTGAAGACAGGAACATGAACTGGGCCCGTCTGGGATATCAGCTTGTATTGAAGACCCGGCTTCAGCTGGTTGAGCCGCATCAAAGCGTTCATAGACTGGGGAGGATCAGGCTTATCCTCTGCAGCTGGTGGACAGAATACAACGATGGAATTGGAAACATGCGAGTATATTAACTCATAGTTTCAGAGAGTACAAGACTTATGAATGTGAAAATTGAGGAGAATATGCAGTACATGAGTAGTAGATCGTGAACTTTAACCCCGTCATTTTGATCAAATGCTTTAGACCAGGGCTTCCAGTTATGTCAATCGCAAGCTACCGCATAGACGTCACTTTGTAGATGTCATGCGACATTAGCTCCGCTTCTGATTCGCTGTTGCTCCCACGCGGCAAAGATTAAGTGGTGAACAGACATCTGAAGCTAAACACAGAGATGCATTTTTATGACTCTGAATATGAATAAACTAACTCAGCGGTAAGATGCCTAAAACTTACCCCTTCACTTGTAGCGGCTAGTTATGTACAAAAAAAGTGAGCCGTTTGGTGGCTCATGTCCTGAACTCCACGACAGAAATGCATGTTTTCCACATTTATTTCTTAATCTATTATTTCATGATTAATTGGAAAATTGCCCATTGCTGTGAGCTTTTAAATAAGTTGCCTTGGCTTCCGCTGCATTGTCTTTTGCATCATGATTTTCATTTCTTGCACACCTAATGTTTGATATCAAATGCTGAGACCACTACACTGCTGAGTTATCAAACCATTTCCCTTGTTCAAAGATACCATCTTTGTCCTTGATGATGATCACGGAGTTCGTGCGGCTTGGATTAAGCATGCAGCCAATGTTGGTCGGCATTTCTGTACTTTGAGCATTTTATCTGTTCTGATTTCACGTCATCTTTCTTTTCTTTGATGCGCTGCCATTAGAGGAGTCTGCCTCACACTTTGGAGACATGATGTCAGGGCAAAAAAAAGTGATGTCACTCACACGTAACTTGTTCTCATTTTCTTTTTCTACAATAACAATTAGAATAATAATTCATGACAGTAACAGAACGCAAAAACAGAGTTTGTAAAGGGCGTTTGACAAAGGAACATTGTGTAAATCTGGCAAAGTGAACTTACATTTCTTCTGCAGTTTTTTCTTCTTCTTATTGGGGCACTTGTCTTCAATTCCCTCCTCTTCCTCAATGGGCCGTTTCATTGGTGGAGCATATGCTGTGCTGGGAGGGATTTGCACTGAAGACAATGAACGTACAAGGTTAATTACACATACCGATGTGTTTAATTGCTATATATATATATAAAAAAAAAAAGTCATGAGTTTACCTATATAATCAATTGGAGGTCCAGGAGTTTTCTTGGGTATCTTAGAGGGAAGTGGGTCCATTCCAAGCACTTTGTGAAGCTGTCCAAATGCTGACAGCCTTAAGGCATGCTATGAACACGAGCAAGGGTAAATTTCCCAATTTGTAGATACACCTAAAACTCACATCCCATGTCATCCCACTCACTTGTGCACTCAAAGTGATGTCTTCTCTCTGCTGGTAGTTCAAGTGACTAATGGCATCTGTGGGGTCCTTCTCACATGGATCACAGATTCCAGCTCCGTCTACAACATAGGAGACCAAAGCCTGTTTTGGGCCACCTTTTCCCCATCATTGAAAACAAGCAGGTGATCTCTGCAGAAATTGTAGAATTCTGCAACATGCTCACAAGCTCACCTGGCATCAGTATTCCTGAAGCAAGACATTCCAAAACTCTACGCAGTGCTTCTCCTGCCATCATGGGACGGTTTCCTGTGCCAATGGCTTTCTCGCAGATTAGCTCCAGTGGCTGCAACACCAGGACACAGGCACTTTTTAAGCTTAACTCTAAGGAGATGTGTAAAATTCATGCACAGCGAAACAGGTGGCGTACCATGATGATGCTCCCTTTCAACTCATAACAAAGTCTTTCAAATGGTAAAAATCATTATGTAAACCCACATTTATGATCAATAATGCCTGCCTTGATTTGGTCATTGTGACATCACATTATTCCTCATTTGTAAGAGCTTTCGGCACGAGATGGCAGCTGCTCTCAAAGGGGAAGTAAACAGGCAATGAAACATGGCACCTCCTTCCTCAATCAACCAAAGAATGACTGGCCTTTGGTTGCAGATGGAGAGGGAAAGGTGAGCCAACAGTGACGTACACTGGCCAACTGATGTGAAGACACACATCATGGCTTGGAAAGGTCAACACTTGCTGACTTTTCCCTCTAACAATCAAAGTCGTATAACATTCAGCTTTCTAGAGAGGAACAAAAACAGCTTTTTTTGTTTGTTTTTAAATGGGCCATATTATTTGTTGTGTACATAGTTATAAATTGTTAGTTTCTGAGGCCTTGCCTGGCTTTGGAGGTAAATAATTATTATACAGTTGTCCCTCACTACATCGTGCCTCGAACTTTGCTCTCTCACTATATTGTGTTTTTTCCAAACATGAATTAATAAATTATCACTGTTTTGTGGTTGACTATGTCATATTACTAAAATATATATATATATATATAATTAAGCAAATTGTACATATTTTTTGCCCAAATTAAGCATTATCAACCATAAAAATGGCTAAATGAACTAAAATACAAATACAAAGTGTTAAGAAGACGCATTCAAATTGTGAATGTAGTATTTTACATTGGTCACTAGGTGTCCGTAATTGTTTGGTGAGACTACCACCAAAGCTTTAACCGGCTTTAATGCAGGTTTAAATTATCTAACAACAAGTTAAATCTCAACTCTGAACCCCCAATGTAACTTTCTGTGCGCCACTGATTCTGTTCTTGCACTCAGCTGAAATGTCTTTTTCGAACTTTAAAACAAAAGTTTTTCGGACTCTAAAAACTACAAACTCTCGCACAAGCAGTTGTGATTTCGTGGGTTCTGCATGCTGCCTAGAAGTGCTGCTGCTGGATAAAAGTGCTGGCGCAGCATCTGGAATGGACTGTTTGTATCGGAGTGCCAATATTGGAGATTTTAGATGCAGGCCGATATAATCCGATGTTGGACCATTATCAATGGTCCAATATTGGATCGGGGCACCCCTAGAAATCTTGGCATCTTTGATTTTATTTTATGACTTACAATAACATCCAGATCCTCTCTTAATCAAGAGCCTTGCACTCACCCAGCCACAAAGAGGAGTCCATGTGGGGACACGGGCACACAGGTCCCTTAGAACCCGGATGACAATTACACAGGAGCGCAGTCCGTTGGCTCTGGCCTGAGGACACAAGTAAGGGAAGGGGGTTTGGGGGCACGAGGGCGACAAGTAAAAGTAAGTCAAAAGGGGAGACGACACATATCATTGAAAAAAATCCATAAAAATTGAACTAAATATGAAAAAATTATGTCACACACACTAGAACACCTTAGTGTAGTTACTATGGAAATATACTAATGCAATAGGAATCCCTTATGTGAGAGTCATGAGTCATCTGACAATGAGATTCACAGTAGAGCGATCAAGCATAAAACATTAAAACCAGGACTTAAGTGTCTACAGAGCCGCCTCCGACATACGTCAAGCTTAGAATGAGAGAGCCAAGTGAACCTTTTAAGATGGCTGTACAGTATAGTCAATGAGAGTGGGAAAAAACAAAACAAAACAAAAAAACACGAGACTGGAAAGGTGCAATATTCCTGATGGATTTGTGGCACAAAGCGACAAACAGCCACAAAGCAGGAAAAGATGAGACTAAGAACGGAAGCAGCGACAGCAACGGAAAAAAAGAAAAAACACAGAGCATAATTATGTGCTTGCATGTAATATTTCACATGCAAACACTTTAGTTCTCTTCATTTGGCTCACAGTCAACATATGGAAATATAACGGAAATCAGGTGAGACCTCCAAATGCTGATTGAAGAGCTTCATTTTTGCACAGGTGTACATATTACGCTTTTTAGTCAGCATCCTAGAGCACTCACAAGCAAGAACTTTAACAAACCTGTCAGCCAAATTTCAGAGAAGCAAACCTTTTGTTTGCATATTAATAATGTTGCGTCTTGGAAACATTCAAACTTGTACATAAATCTGAAATATGATTTGCTAGCTTTACATACACCATTTCAGGGGTGTCCAAAGTGCGACCCAGGGGCCGTTTGCGGCCCGTGGCACATTGTAAAAATATAATTTAACAAAAAAACACAGCATAAATGGGAAAAATTAAGGTTATGGGAATAAAGTTATATTGCGAAAAGAAAAATTACAAGACAACTTTTTTTTAAATGTAAAAAACAGCAAAAAAGGGAGGAAAAAGCAAATACTTCATACTTAAAAATACGCTTTTTCACCTATGTCAGATGCATTTTTTTCTTGAAATAGATGTATAACTGCTTAGCTCATCTACATGTGTTGCTTTACAAAACATCAAACTGGCCCTTGCATCCTTCCATTTTTTAGTACGTGGCCCTCGGTGGAACAATTTTGAACACCCCTGCACTATATGGACAAAAGTATTCAAACACCTGGCAATTGCAGCAAAATTGAAATTGGAAGGAAACAAGTATTTAGCATGCCCCTGGCGAAATTTTTTATTGATTAAGAGGTGACCAAGACCTTTGTCCATACAGTGCACTTTCATTTTAAAAAGAAAAAAAACATTCTTGCATGGCAACTACTACCACTACTTCTCACATCAACCCTGACGTTATAGAAATATTGCACCTGGATACGTCGATGTAATTGTGCTGTTAAGTTAAATGATGAAAAGCAAAAATATGCTATTAAAATTTGCATCTGAGTGCGTAATAGACTCAAGGACACTGTAATGGCAAATGTTTTACATCAAGAGTCACTACAGGAAGTACACGTCATAGTAGCCAATATATATAAAAAAAAAAATTTAAAACGAAAACACCAATTAAAACACAAAAAAGACACAGCATAAAAACAAACTTGAAACTACTTCTGTTTTAGAAACAAATAAAGACAAGATCCAAACCTGGAACCACTTAGCGTGGCGGAGAGACGCCAAGGCAGTTAGGCATTTCTGCCTGTCCAGAGCATCCGGGGGATCGTTGACTGATAGCGTTTCTATTGGCAGGTGGAATAAGAAGACAAGGTACAGTTTGACCAAGGGGAGTTCTGTCAGCCGGCCAGGGGGAACACAGGCAGCCTTCCCAAACCACAGGCAGGAGGGGTAAGGGGAGGGGGACTCCTCCATTGGAGAACCACCAAACGTCAACCTCCGACTTAACATGGCGTTGCACGGTCCAGCAGGAAAGGCATCCACTTAAAAAACGACCAGCTACAGTAATGCGAAGTTAAGTTGACATTTGAAAATTTGAAGGAGTATTTCTTAAATGGTTAAGTGGTTGTATGTGGAGGTTGTATCTCCATGGTTGCATCAGTGTCATGTTTTTTTTTTCCTGAGCTTGACAGGAGGAAGAGCCCCTCCCCTTTGCCCCAATACTGGGTGCACTGCACTTTGCCCCTTCCGAGACAGAGAGCGGCCAGTTGGTCAAAGGTCCAGCGTCCCTAAAATTGACAAACTAGAAGGCTTGACAGAGAGAATCAGAATTGGAACCACAGGTAGATAAAGTACACAAAAGGTGGGTATCAAAACAAGTCTGCACTGCAGCAAAATTGATGGCTTACAAACAAAGACCCAAACTACGGGGTACCAGTAGCACAGGAGTTGCAGATAAGGTCAAGAGCCCTTTGCTTAAGACCTCCTAAAGGTTTATGCCTCCTTTCCACCAAGATGTACAGTTCAGTATGCATTTTGTTTCATTTTCCATTGGCAGCCCTTTGTCATAGTGGTATTGACATTGTTCTTGTGGAGCGGCACAAACTGTTCATTAGTGGACAGAGAATTACCCGCCTCCTTCTGTGTTAAAATGGGTAAATAATGCTATTAATAACAGGAGGATGGGGGATGATTTGCAGCGTTGTTTCTTGTATTCAGGTACTGTCAGCACACTGCACTATACAGTGTTTAGTTTATTTAGTGTTGAAACACACCATCCTATTGGAAATATAGGCCTGATCAGGGTTTAACGGATTCGAACGCTACCACGGTGAACTGAACAACTTGGTGGAAAAGACTAACTACAATAAACCTGAGCTTGTCACCGCAAATGTGCAGTTAAAAGATTCTTGTAGATCAAGTAACTCAAGGGGAAGATCACATGGACTAACAACACGAACATAATGAATCCACACATTCTTGTCCTTATTTGGAACCCTAAGCTTTCGCAGCCAGGGAACACTGTAGTCAAACTGGGTCAACCAACCAATGACAGTTTCACAATACAGTGGAACCTCGGTTTTCGAACGCCCCAGTGTGACAAAAATATTTCCCCCGGGTTTCATATACCGTCTCTTCTATTGCACAGCAGGGGTGTCCAAAGCATTTACAGCCCGTGGCTGTTTTTTAAATTTTTTTTTTTTAATTGGCACTTGGCACATTCTAAAAATACTATTAAACAAGAAAACTAAAACAAATAACAGTAACAATGGGAAAAAAAGCGAACAAAGACAAAATTAGGGATGTTCCGATCCGATCTTCCGCTGTATTGTGACGATCAGATAATATCGGCTTCCGCCACGAGATCGCGGCGATCCGGTTGCTGTATTACGTTCGTAAGTCTGGGCCACACTCCAACACGGTAGGTGCGGTAATGCGCCTCAAAGCTGGTTGCCAATCGACTCGCGCCACCCGCAAGAGAAGAAAACGCAACACCACCGTGCAGACATGTCCGCAGTGTTCCATGGAGAAGTTAGTTTCATGTTGGACGTTGGATATTCAGCTCCGTAGCTACAGCGATAGTTCCCCTCACTGTGCATGGACTGCTGTGTCATGGTGCGGAGAGCACGCACAGGAACCGCCGCTGTAACTGCTGGTTGTTTATACTAGGGACCGTCAATATAGAGTATTACTATTGTGTTGAAGAGAGTTTGTTAAAAAAAAAAGTCATACAGTATATTCTAAAACACACCATAGAGTGATCTATAGTGATGTCAAATGATTAGTCATACCCTAAAAGTATTTTGCAGACCCATTTTTTCTAATTTTATCCTTTTTTTGGTTGGCCTTTTATTGGCTTAGGGACCCGACTCACTGAAGTTTGTTACAAAAGCCAAACATTGTTGTTGGTCATCCTGTGGAATAAAAAAGTAAATTCAGCAGTACTTTGGTTGCATTATTTTTAATGCTTTGAAGAGCTATTTTCATAACCACATTCAATTCCACAAATTCATGTTTGTAACAAAAGCTTATTATTATATTGAAAGAAATTGAAATAACGGAAGGTAAAATAATTTTTAAAAAGTTGTAATATGTAAAACAAAGAATAAAGTTGGTCAACTTTTAGAAAATTACATTGGATAAAAGTTATATTATGATAATAATAATAATAAGTTATTCAATAGCCGCGTTTTGTTTGCCGTAATGCACAGTCTAGCGCATGTATGTGATTGAATCAGTTGATGTAAATAAAGTCGTGTGAGCACAGTCATTGTCTGTGCGTTCTTGGATATACTGTGGCTATGTTGACAAGTTGCTGTTGGTGTGATTCAAGCCAAGTGTGGATACCCCTCCTCCCTCGCTGGTCCAACTGCTCGTCTTGAAGTCAACCATAAAATAAAAAAGGTAAAATGTTAATTTACCCATTTCACTCATTTCTAATTATATTGTATTGTTTTCTGCACGTAAACCTATAATTATTTGCTAATATTGTTGGGTGTCTGCAATAGATGAATTAGATTTACATTATTTCCCGTGGGGAAAAACTGCACGTGTCAGTTTTCATTGGACCTTTTGGAACGGATTAATGATGAAAACAGAGGTTCCACTGTATATTGTGCTACTCATTTTTGCTGCAATGCAAACCGTTCATCAATGATAAAGCACATGCAAACAAAGTGGTCTCTCTTTTTGTGTTTGGTTAAATTCTCAGTAAGCCTTCATTTCTTTGGTGACCTTGACCTTTCAGGGAGAAGAAAAAGCTACCTGCCCTATACTGTATATTGGGCCATCAAAAATGTACAATTACATTACATGGAACCATGAGAGTGTCTAGAGAGCTATAAGCATAGCAGAGTTTCATTATGTGACAGTGTAGTCTTGTCCCCTAGCTCCATTGAAGGCCCAATAAACAATATCTGTCTTGTCTTGTTGCCTGCATGGCCTCCCAGCTGGAGGTGTGGCGTGCCAGAAAAGAAACACTGCAGTCCTATTGCACTTACCGCCAGCAGCGGCCATCTCCATCTCCTTACGAACCATAGGGGAAGTCAGGTGAATAGTGAGGGTCAAAGGGGGCTCCTTTGTGCTCTTGATGGTGATACTGGCCTCCCGGATATGCTGGTTTACCACGTACTTGTCTTCTGTGACGACCTGCAGGCAATATAATGTCCAGATAAATGTAAACACTTCACCTACAACTCCATTTTGGTTCCAATGGTTGACATTCAAACTAGATGAAACGCACAAGAAAGTGTGAAAGTCATACCCAGTGTTTTCCAACACATTCATTTATTTAATACTAAGGGATTTGGCGCTACCGGTCATCTGCCCTGGCTGATGAACACATCATCATAGGACTGTCTGTATGTTACATAGAAGAATCTGGCACTCAGTAAAGTCAAAGTTTCTCAAATATTGCGCCTCGCCGAACCCCAAATAAAGCAATCTTGAAGAAGGCTTACACATGAACGGCATGAAAAGTGCATAAGCAGGCCTTTTGTTGGACGGCTGCAAACTGTTCAACACAATCTGAGCCATTTGCAAATACAATACACTGCATAAAAGGAAGGTTCTGTCTGTTACTTCAGAACACGCTAATTGGTTCCAGACCCAACTGTGATACATGGAGTAGGAGTCCTTCTTTATAAATTGAATATTTTTGTATTTAAAAAGGCATAGAAAACCTTACGTTTTTAACATTATTGGAGCGCTCTACACATGAAACAACATCCCTATAGTCACCTTTACACTCATATTACCCAATATAGTACACATAACAGAAAATAGGCCATTTAAGACATAAATAAGACTCATGTGTTGCTGTAAATGTGTTCGTTCCAGTGCTATGGGAGCAGGAGTGGGGGGCAGACAGGAGGTGACGGAGGTTCAGAGTTGAGTTTGGTGTGGGTCACAGCCGCAACAGTAGCTCCTGTTAGGGATTATTGTGCCTGTTGCGAGATAATTCAAACCTGCAATAAAAGCCTCTTGTTCCAGCGATCGAGGCTGGTGCTTGTGTGTCTCACCTGACAATACAGTAACATTACTAACACCTAGTGACAAGTGTAGAACACTACATATGTCACAGTATCTATGAATGAGTCTTCTGAATGAACTTTAGTCTACTTTTATGCTTGAAAATTGTTACTTTAGGGAAAAATACAGAAAATTTGCTTCAATATGCATATTCCCTGATGAATAATAGGCCGTATCCAACAACGAAACAGAATAATTTATTAATATATTTTTGAAAAACCGTGAGAGTGTGAAGCCAAGAAATTCAAAGCGCAAAGTGGTGAGGGATTACTGTATGCCCTCTGCCTTTTACAAGTAGATATACTTATCACCATGCCAGTGCTACTGTAACCATCTAAGTCATGTGGAAAAATGTAGGACTTGTGCATGCTCAGTCTGTATGGATTATTCTCTCACCTTAAGCTGTGTAACAAGGTTGTCAGACACCTTCTTCAACAAAGTGATGGTTGGCTTGTCCTTGCACAGGAGCACGAGTGCAAGGTCCAGATCTCCCTTCAGTAGCAGGCCCTTTGCCACCAGGCCCACTCTCATAACGCCACGAAGCGTACGGGTGGCTTGATCTTTGTGTTCACTGCTGCATGGAAATTAATCAAACAAGAGCCAGAACATTCACTTTGTTGTGATTTTGAATATACGTGTAAAAGTAAGCTAAAATGCATGAAAGCAGAGGGCCTCTTTTGAGGGGATATGCTGATAGTCTGTCACCAATAAATTCTGAGGTTCTTGGTGAATGTTGAGTCACATGATGTAGAAGTTGTGATGTCTTCATACCTCTCTTTATCGGCGTCTGATCCATCACAGTCAGTCTTCTCTTGTTTATCCAGCCAGTCTGAGACGGCCTTGAGAGCTCGTTCTGTGTGGGACACCATGTTTTGCACATTCTCCAGTTCCTCCTGAGTTGGGTAGATGGCAGAATGCTTGGCCATGACGTGGCGGTCGTCATTCAAGAAGACACGCAAGGAGCGGTATCGCAGTGGGGGGCCCTATTGGTTACAAACAGCAGAGACATTAGAATAGAGACACATTAAGACATTTAGGCATATATTTCAGTTTATGATCAAGTGCATTAACACAAACGCATGCATGTTATCTGCTGAAACTAAGTATAAGTTCCCAAGAGCAACAATCTGACCATTAAAAGGCAGCCCTCCTAATTTCCTGGTAATATACTTGCAAGCAAATTGCAATAAAAAAAAATACATGTAACTATCAATTTGTCTGTTAGACTTCCAGTCCATTCATTCATGGCTAGCGGGCGAGCCACACACTTTGGGAAACTCTGATTTAAGGGGCAGACATAAATTTATTGATTACCATTTTCATTGTGGAGACGATGTTATAGCAGCAGCAGGTTGTGTCGCAATGTTGCCTGAAAAGGGAAAAAAACAAGTTATTTCTCTTGTTCAACATTTAACACATTTAATGCACATTAGCAATCCGTGCATCAATTCACAGTACTCGCAGCCTTGGTGTCACAGGAAAATAGAATTCAAGCCGATACCATTGTTACATTTCGCAATAAAATAACATTTTCACAATGTGAAAATCAACGTAATTCAAATCTAGGATGACTATCAAAGCCTCATATGTTTTTACGCTGATTAGTACGAACATTTCAGCAGGGGCATCTGAACACACCACGGAGTAAATGGAGCATTAATAACACTTAGCCAACAAGTGATAACTAATAGTGCGATCAAAGGCCTAGTGGCAAAATGTCGATTGACACACCTTCATCCTTTCGGTAGTTATACCAACGTAAAATATGTAAAAGTGCACTATTATTGTTAAAATACCCTGCACCATTTGGTCAAATTTGGAAGGCGACGCCATTTTAATTCCGTACCAGTGCTACTTGATGGCGATGGCTAACATTAGCTACCACCTCCTCAGAAGAATACAGCTAGCTCATTGTTAGTCATCTATGGGCCCAACAAATCACAATAATGATTAACGTGTACGCTCATTTTATTTTATTTGTCGGTTTTAAGCGTTATATGCGAGTAAAACATCGATTTACAATGAGCTATCAAACACCAATATGAAAGAAACGCACACATCCTAAATTAACATGTTAGCTTAGCCTTATCGACATAGCATGTTATTGTTTTAAGCAAAACTAATCATAAAGGGAGACGAGCTTAATGGCATCTACACTCTAACTACAGCACAATATTCATGTACAGATGCTGATAGCGTTAATACTTGCATTTTACTCACCTTGCAGTAGTTTCTTCTATCTGCACGCAAGATTTCCGCACTCAGCAAGAGGATACAGTAGACGCCAATGTGGTTACGCCCACTACTGTGTTGATTGGACGCTGCTTGCTGGGGGTGTGATCTAAACACACCCTAGTCACTTCAAATTAAAGGCAAAATATTATTATTTTGAAAACATTATTAATATTTAACAAATTAAATTTATAATCTAGACTTCAGTAAAAATAAAGTGTAGTTGTTGATGTGCTTTAATCATACATTTAAGGGTACTGTAAAATGTCTAATATGGTAAATTAATATTGTAACTAACTAAATAACTAACTAATTGGATTAGATTAGATTAGATTAGATTACATTACATTAGATTGTACAAATTGGTACATGTATATGTTTATATGTACTGTATATTTATAGTCTGTTTTCCTATTTTTCAATGTTGTTTATTCTATTCTTCTTTCTGCAACAGTATAAAAATGTATTCAATATCTTTATTATACAACCAGAAAAAAAAGAAAAACGACAAAAAGGCAAGACAGGGCAGTAAAAGTCTCTACAAATGGAAACTGTGCGGCCGAGGAACTGGCTGGATGCTCTAGAAAAAAGGTCAATTAAAACAAAAAACTAATAGTGGTCTAAGACTTTTGCACAGTACTGTAGTTTTGTTAAAATAAAATTCATGGATTTGGTGTGTTCAGTGGTCCTTGAACACACCATAATTTTTTGTGGCTATGGAAGCACTAGCTTTAACAGTCAGGCTTGAAGAAACGCCTTCTCTGGCCGGCTAGCTTCTATTGCTAGCCTGACAACCAGCCTCAAGGCAACTCCGCGACTCCCATTCCATCTGTTCGTCAATCATCTTACATTATCATTCATTAGTGGTGAGTACCTGCAGTATACATTTTATACTTTATACATTTTTGTCATTCCCTGGTGGTCCTGGATGATAACACCCATGAAAATTGGGGCTCTACTGTAACTGTGGATCTCCGCGTCCCTAAAAGAAACAATGCTTTGCAACATCAGTCTTCACGAGACAAAAAGTCGCATGATACACTTTCACTCACTATGCCATTCATGCGTTGTGTTCTCGTGGGTCCCTTTTGCAAAAGCTGCGACAAACACACACATTTTGATTCCAGCTATAACTCTTTATTTTCAGATTTCCACAATAGAAGCACAATCACATTCATGCCACCGTAGTACACCAGACCCTCGGGCGGTTTTTCACATCATCAAGATGAGCTTAAATAAGAGGAGGTTTGCTCTCCATGCGAGCATTTACACAAGTCATTGACTCTTCTACTTTTGTACTCCGTCACACGGCAAAACACATATAACTTCACATACTATGTGATGACATACTGGCCACATTAGGTCTCCTTCAACAAATAAACTTTTGAATTTGCTTTTGTTCTCATAGAGGACATGCTTTCATGCAAACATGTGGTGTACAATTTGCATTTGCACTATAAACTACAATCAGTTCACAACGGATGAGTGTCTTTCCCACTTTTTAGTCTAATGTGGGCTTGCACACTTTTACTCTTGGTCATTCAGAATCCCATCAAATAGTAACACACGAGAGAAGATGGCTCCTCTTCCCGTCATCTTGTCATTTAGAATGCAGAGTTCTGACCAGATGGCGTGTGCCGTCCCTTAAATCTTCACATTGTGTTTCTCCGAGGTCTGAAGGGAGCTGACCTCCCAGCGGAAAGAGCGAATCATACTTCCCCTCAAACTGGCCTGCCTTTTAGTGATGCTGTAAATTTTACGCAGGATGGCACGCCGCAGCAGGATGTAGACCCATGGGTCCAGGATCTGATTGCAGGTCGCCATCCTGACACCGGTCACCATTAAGGCTCTGTAGGTGTCTATGTTAGGGTATAGGGAGCCCCTATAGGACAGGGTGGCTGACATCAGTCCAAAGACCTATAGGAAAAAAAATTCAGTGAAACGGCTTCAGGCTTATCTTTTAAGAACAGAAGAAGAACTACATATATGGCACAGTTGGTATACCTACACAATCAACTGAGGACCAGAACTGTACTACCTTGTAGGATTTCACAAGCTTTGAAATTTTCAGGAAATAACATCGCATCAGCTTGTTATTTTACAATTTTGTTATATAACATATTATATATACAACTGTTATAAAACAATATAACAATCTGACTCACAGCGTCATCTTATAAATAACACTATACTCATCACACAGCAACTTAACACTCAAAATGTATACCTGAAAAATATACGAGTTTAAAATAAAAAAAAAAACTCTTAAAGTTTTCCCATAATGCAATGACATCAGCCTCCCTCTGGGCTCTGGGCTCCTCTGGCTCTCTCTGGTGAACAGAGACAGCATTGCAACACTCATCCATCCATTTTCTATGCTGCTTGTCCTCCAATGAAATGCTTTGCTCAAATGAAATGCATTTTGGGAAAACTTTAATTTTTTATTTTATTTTTTATTTTAAACTCATATTGGTACATGTTTGTATATTTACATTTGTATATAGGTATACCTTTTGAGTGTCACATTGCTGTGTGATGAGTTTAGTGTTCTTTGTAAGATGAAACCGTGAGTCAGGTTGTTATATTGAGTAATGACCTCCTGCAATTTCCAACGGGTTGACAAGCTTGTCCTGACTTTTTTTACATTTACATTCCAACATTTCAAATTCTGTCGTTTTTACATTCTTCTAACTATTACAACATCAAAAATGTTCAGTTCCTTCAGGACATGTAGGCAATCTATCAAGACTTTTTCCAAAATTCCCACATTTTCCATGACGTTTTTCCCCATTGAAAATGAATGGACAATTTCAATGTTGCCCCCCTACTGGTGGAAATCCACTTTACATTTAACATTACATGCGGCATTCTGCTTTTTCTGTGCATGGTTGCATGGCTCAGGTCCTAGAGTGGTTATCTCCCACCCTGATGGTTGGCTTGGTCGATCCTCGGTGGGTGAAGAGATGTCAACGCATTCCTAGTATTTTTTTTTTACTGAAATTGCTTCATCTAGTTATTTTATTGTTGTGTAAGGATGACACAAAGAATATTTGAACCCCTGATTAACGTTTGACTGTGTGAATATGAAAGTAAAACTTTTTGACACTGGCTATAACAGATGCTATACACGGTAAAATGTATTAATGGCCCAAAAGTTCCGGTGTTCACATGCGGTATGCCTGAAACTCACCAGCAGAGGGCTCCAGCAGATGCATGAGGCGACCATGATGCCGACCAGCTGGACCACCATCTCAGTGTCGTGAGACCTGGCCGAGACACGTTGGGAGCTAGACTTCTTCTTTAGTCGAGCTCTCACCAACGTGATCCCACTGATGGTGTTACACACGAAGGCCACGGACAGTGAGCTCAATGCCAGTCCAGAAAAGAGTGTCACAAAGGCCAGGTCCGTGGCTCTGGTACCTTCCATCACCCTGATAAAGCACCAGGTGCCAGGGTACTGGTAAGTGTACGCTCCTAATCCAAAAAATGGCAGCAGGGCCACACATAATGCCAGTAGCCAGATGAGGGCTAGTGCCATCTTTGTCCTTGCCGTGGTGACAAGACGAGCGTGTAGCAAAGGTCTGGAGACGCCCAGGCAGCGCTCCGCCGCCATGGCACATCCCAGGAAGAGGGGACACAAACCAAAAAACACCATGCAACCGCCCAAAAACAAACAGGAGCCATCTGGATTACTATTGAGATCGCCTCGTGAGCTGGAGGGAGGGCCATCCGAGGTCGCAGCCCCTGCTGAGTATCTTCTGAGCACCAGGGCTCCAGGGATCACATGTCCTGCTAGATCAGTCGAAACCAGACAGCTGGCCAAGAACAGAAACGTAGCCTTTGACCTCCGGCGGAATCGTTTGTAGGCATTGGCGAGAATGAGGAGCGCCACCACATTGAAGATGATTCCAAGAGTCATCGTGATGCCAGGTATCGTGGGACTGTTTGTCGGTCCGGTGGTATTATTGAACACGGATCCCACTTCTGGCTCCTTCACCATGACTCCGTGGGTCGATGGGGGCGAGGAGGCAAAGAAGCCTGAACTGTTGTCACGCTGCATTGCCAACATCACTGCTCAACTTCAGGGTTGATGTGGTCCTCTTGGCTGAGAGGGTCCTTGGACAAAAAAAAGAAGAGATTAATTTACTGTTTTTTAAAATGATGACTTGGATAGTAATCAGATTAAACTGTTTGGGATAGTAATGGAGGGAAGGACCGCTGGTTTGAAAGAGGTGTAAAAGAAGCCACTCACATCAAACTAGAAAGGCATCATCAACTATCGTCTGCTTGAAACAATCTCTGAACATCTCTCCCCCAAAGATTGCCTCATTCCACTGTTAGAGTGGCCTCGAACAAGATGTTTTGTCACGAAGCTGACAAACGAAAACTACTGTTATGCAGGACGGCCATTCACCACCTGCTTGTGGGTCTCACCGAACTTTACAGTAATATTTCTGATACCTAGTGACCAGTGTAGAATACTGCATATCATTCACAGCGCCTTTGAATGCGTCTTCTGAATGCCTTATATATGTATTCTAGTTCATTTAGCCATTTTTATAGGCTAAAATTGTATTACATGCTTGATGTAGGCAAAAATATGTAAAATTTGCTTCAATATGCATATTTTTTTTACTATTAATAGGCCGTATTCAACCACAAAACTGCACGCTTTATTAATGAATATAAAAAATCGTGATAGAGTGAAGTCGCAAAATTTTAACCACAATGTGGCGAGGGACGACCATAATACTTCAGATTTTGGGCTCAGTGACGGTAAAAAACATTTTAAATCTTTCTCTAATGAGGTTTGACTTTGCCTCCCTTAATACCGACAATACAGGTTGTTTGAACAAGTTCTAACAGTCTTGTTGACATACTTGCTTTCCTTCAAAAAAATGCAATCACGCAGCAAATGCAACTTTCGTTGACCTCTTGTAAGTACTGGATGTATTCTTAGTATTATGTACTGTTATTAGCAGTATTTTGTGAAGCACACTATGAATGTGAGATTGAGATTTTTTCAATAAATGACATGTAATGTGTAATTAAACAACATTTTAAGCACAAAACACATCCATCAGAAGTCTTTATCGTGAGCTCACTTGCTGAGAAGTCACACATTTGCAGGATCACAAAGGATCACAGTTCAGTAGATCTCTCACGTCTCATTGCAGTTGGTTCTGCCGAGAAGAAGCATGGACACTCTTGGATCCTTTTTTTTTTGCAAAGAAAACAGCCTGCTTTCTTTCGTCACGATTTAAATGTAAATGTTTAAACCTGGGGTGTTTGCAGCAAACCGCTGGTTTTTAATTGTAGATCTACTTTATAGAAATTTGAAAAAGGGAGCAAAAAGCCACAATGCAAAGAGAAAAAGCTGAAATGTTGATACAGATAACAAATAACAGCAACACGAATTGAGCCTTTTTACAAAATTAAAAATGTATAGCTATATCAAAGTGGCCCCCTGGCCTTTTTTCAGTATGCAGCCCTCGTGGAAAAAGTTTGGACACAAAATACAAGAAAAAAACCAACTCCAAATGTTGAAAACAAACCTTAGTTCATCCTTTCTAACAAGAAGAAATCTACAGTACCTCTGAGAGAGGAAATCTATGCATTCCAAGCTTGCGTTGACAGCCAGGCATCGGTGTTGTTATGCTCCCTGTGACGATCCAAATTTCAATGTCTTCTTTGGTAATTCCTTGCAGTGTGGCTCCTTTGTGATTCCTGTTGGAGCAAGCAGCCTCACAGTGACATTGCACAAGCATGCCCTCTGTTATTTGACTGTGGCTGTCTGCTTTTAGATGTGGGAGCTGCAGCAAGCCAGCGTCACCTCTGGGTGTCTCACTGACATCCTTGGAGGAGAGACCGCCTTTTTCTGACCACTCCACTAAATCGCAGATAATGGCATAAATACTCACACGGAATAGCAAATTACTGTGGTTGCCGTGTGTCTCATTCGTTGCTAAATGAGGTCATTGATGAACTGTGCAAATGTTAAGTGCATCTGAAACATATTAGGGCCATTCCATCACCATTTGCGTCCCAAGGAAATAAAATGTATAAATTTTTTTAATGATGCAAAGTGTCCTGCACATTGATCTGATTGCATATTTTATACCTACAATTTACATTTTTTATTTAAACTGCCTTGAACACTGGAAAAATCTGAATTCTTGTCTGTCCCCGATTCCTAAAATTGTTGTATTTTTCTGCAATTGGCTGGCGACCATTCGAGAGTGTACCCCGCCTCTCGGCCAAGGTCAGCTGGGATAGGCTCCTGCACACCCCCACGACTCTCGTGAGGACAAGCGATACAGAAAATGAATGAATGAACGTTATATTTTTTACATTTTTATGTTACTCCCTATCCCAGCAAGACTTTAAGTTTATTTTTTTTAAATTAACGAACAACAATTTCGTTAAAATTCACACTCTCTGGGTTGTCACTCAGTCCTGTTACCCTAAGACATTAGCCCCCCCTGAAAAAAAAAAAGTCAGGCCCGATGTATTTATTTTTCTTTATATTCAATGATATTTCAACTGTGACTCCTGTTACTTTCAGTCCTGTTACTTCATCGAGTCATCTTTGGCTTAGGAAACGTATACAATACAAAAATACAAAAATTATCGTAAATTCCGGTGTACAAGCCGCTCCTTTTTTCTTAAACTTTGAACCCTACGGCCCATGCAGCGGTGCGGCTAATTTATGGCTAAATTCTAATCTTGTGACATCTCCTTTAGTTCAGAACTACTACTAATTGTTTAAATACTGTGCCACTCTTGAGTCGGTGAGGAAACGGTAGCTCTTTCTTAGGCAGGAGCCAATCACTAGCTTTCAGTGCACTCGCAACAAGCTTGTCAACCCATTGGAAATCTCAGGAGGCCATTATATATAACAGTACAACAACCTAACAGCCTGCCTCACGGTGTAATCTTTCAAATATCACTAAATTCATCACACAACAACTTAACACTCAAAAGGTGTACCTGACAAATATCCAAACATGTCCCAATATGAGTTCAAAACCCCTCCAACATTTTAAAGTTTTCCCATAATGCATTGCATCTGAGCAATGCATTCATTCAGGCGCTGTAATGACGTCAGCCGCCCTCTGGGCTTTGAGCTCCGGGTCCTCTGGCTCTCTCTGGTGGACAGAGTAATGACCTCCTGCAATTTCCATTGAGTTGATAAACTCGTCGTGAGTTTTTTCGTAGCTCATGATTGGTTCCTGTCAAATAAAGAGCTGGCTGGTCCTCACGGACTCGTGCGTGCCATAGTATGCCATTTGATGACATAGACACGTGCGGCTTATACACCGCTGTGGCTTATATATGTACAAATCTGTTTTTTTCCTCTAAGTTTAGTGAGTGCGGCATATACACCGGAATTTAGGGCCAGTACACATTTTGAGTAGTTCAATATGTGTATCATCAGAGTTAGAGTTGAAAAAAGGCAGACACCGTAAATAACACACGATTCACACCAAACCATAGCATACTCATGATAATAAACACACGGTTAATAAAAACACAAATTCTGTATTTCATAAAACGTGAGACATTTTCATTAAGTTGCACAGTATTGCTTCTTGTGATGCTTATTGTGATACACCTGTACATTGCAATGACAATAAAAGTAGCAATTCTATTGTAGTCTACTGTAATGGCAGAATTGCATGCATGAAGGCTATCAGTAGACTGAATAAAAGCTGCTTATAACCTCATACTGTGCCTTTCGAAGTGCTATATAGAAGCCCTATAAAGATTTAATCAGCTTTAGACTCCACAAACTATAAACAGGTTGTAGTAAGTTTATCTCCTTTACCTTTACTTTGAGTCTCTTGGGGCTTATCTTCACCATAGATAATTCCTGTAAATTCAGAGGAAGAAAAACACTCCTTTGTCTTCTCCAGCTGAAAAACCACAAGAGTTTCCGTTTCATCCGCTTCCTTTCCAAACATCTCCGTAATTGTCTGTGCTGACTGTGACTCTGAATAATCATTTTCACTAAGGACAGCCAGACCACAGCTGCTGATCCTGTTGAGAACATCAGGATTTAATAGGCTCACCAAAGCGGGTGTTTGTGAGGGAAAACACAGGTCATGAAACGTGTAAATACTGAATGATGAAAAAAGAACAACATACAGTCCAACCTTGGCTTTGGAACGCCCCCGTTTTTGTATGATAAATATTTCCCCGGGTTTTTGTACACCATCTAGGTTACTATACAGGATTCTACTGTACTGTACATTTTTTATTGCTTGTAACTGCTAAATAACCTAACAAGGGGCCAAAGAAAGTTGTGAATGCAATAAATTTGACAAAGAAAGTGAGAATTCTAGAAGGAACCAGGCCTGTCACGATAAAAAAATTTGCAGGTCGATAATTGTCAGAGAAATTCTTGTCGATAATCGATATTATCGACAATACTTTCTGAAACCATTTTTTTCATTCATTATATGGCATAATAATGACAGTACATCATAGTATCAAAAGAAATAAACTTTAATTTCTGAAGAGTGTTTCACATTTTAATTGGAATGTCAAGAACTTGTAAATAAATTAAACAAACAAACAACGTAATTAATGAAACAAACAAAAAAAGACCAAGGAAAAACCTCAATGAAAATAAAATGGACTCCGTCTCTGTTAAGGAAAAAAAAAAAACACTCTGTTATGTAGTGTATTGTTAAACTAATGTAGGGGCCATATTTGAGCTGGTGTCACACTCTACGGTGACACAGGTTTGTTACCTCTTAAGTTTATCGGCTTTATGCTTATTTATTATATTGTCTTGTCTTCTCATGCCCCGTGTGCTTGTGTGCAGAAGCAGACACCTGAGCTGGGCGGAGCTACTGGGTTCCCGCACCTGTTCATCATTAAGCACCCTTTATCATCCTCTCAGCTGCTCCTAGCCAGTGCTGGATTATTGTCTCTGTTTGCTACTGCAACCGCATGTGTTTGTCATGTTCTGGACTCACCTCCTTTCAGGAACCCTCCAGCTGCCGTCCTGCAGCCCCAGTAGCCCGTCCAGCTTCCACGGTAGAGGTAGCCGAAGGTTATTCGTGCCTCTTGAGTAACCACGGTGCCTTTTCTGCTTTTTGTGCGCCGTCGCCTTCAGTTGCTGTTTGTCTCACTTACTTGGACTAATTATTATTAAACCCTTCTCACTGCTGGAACTCTCCTGTCTCTGCATCCTGGGATTCACCCACATCGCCTTTCCAAGGCGTGACAGCTGGCCCACATATCTGTGGTGACAGTAAAATGCAATGTTTCTGATGTCCTTCAACACGTCTCCTTTCACTCGGTTACACAGTTCAGCAATTGCTGCTTGTGACATGTTGTACGTGTACGCTCTCACAGGCGATTCGTACTGTCTGTCAAACATTTTTAACATTTCCCGAAATGTTGCATTTCTTTTGCAATGTAGCGAGAGACACTGACTGACTGTCGGGACGAAGGCTCCGTTCCACCTCCGTTTTAGGTGTGCACACAAGTCGAGGCCGCTGACAATGATCAACGTTTTTTTTTAAATCATTCAATTCATTGATTTGTTTATTTGTGACAGACACAGAAAGAACTCATCGCAGAGTACGAAGAAAGGCGTCCCCTGCCCTCCTCCCTCTCTCCTTGCATGTTGCAATTAAAGATAAAAATGATGTCAAATGTTCATTTGTCCTTTCCTTTCAGCATTTATCATTATTTGTCGGCGTTTTCTGCATGTAAAACTATAATTGTGCTCTATAAAACTTATTTTTACTAATAATTATGGTTGTCTGGATCGGATTCATTGGATGGAAATGATTTCCTATGGTTTTCCGCTGACTTTTTGGAAGAAATTAATAACACAAACCAAAGTACCACTGTCGTACGAAGGCAGGCTGACTTTTGCACCGTTCCAAAATACTGCACATCCTGTGATCATCCTTACTAGTCTGCCAACAGTGGAGGGATTCTGTACCTGAATGAGGCCCAAATGTGCACAATATGCCTCTTTGTTCACACACACACCACAACCTGCAGAAAAGGTCTGAAGTAACTGCTTGGATGTACAAAAATGAAAAGCACTGAGTGAGTGAATGCATTCAGGGGAATTTTACACGCTTGCACATACACTATATGGACCAAAGGTCATTACGCCTACAGCAGGGGTGTTCAAACTGCTTCCAGCAAGAAAGAAAGGAGGAGGACGAGAAACTGAAGGATGCGGGAGCTACTTGATGGATTTTGGGCATGAAGATGCTAAAACCAGTCCAATGTAGGTCTATATGAACTTAGGCATACGTTTTTCCTAAGGGTACCAGATTCACTGCCACCAGTAGTAGGACACCACTTCATCTATTACACCCTGTTTGTACAAAAATACCACAATAAAGTGGCACGATAATGGTCCAAAATTATACAGTCGTCCCTCGTCACTTTGCAATTCGAATTTCACTCTATCGTTGTTTTTCTAAATATATTAATTCATACATCATCCTGTTTCATGGTTGAATACGGCCTATCAGTCAAAACGTATGCATATTTAAGCTAATGTTACATATTTCTTGCCTAAATTAAGCATATCCAAGCACAAAAATGGCACAATTAACTAAAATACAAATACAAGGCATTCAAAAGATGCATTCAAAGATGTTGACATGGTATTGTACACTAGTCACTAAGTGTCGGTAATGTTACTGCACTGTTTGGTGAGACACACAAGGATGAGACTTGATCGCCTGAACAAACTACTGTTGCAGCCGTAACCCACAGCAAGATGAACCCCCGGCGTCACTTCCTGTCCACCACTCACTCTTCTTCTCTAGGGAACACATTCATAACAACGTACATGAGCATGAGTCTTATTTATGTCTTAAATGGCTTATTTACACTTATTATGTTTACTATATTGGGTAATATGAGTATAAAGATGACTATGGGGTGTTATTTTAATGCCTAGAGCAGGGGTCGGGAACCTTTTTTGCTAAGAGAGCCAAGAAAGCCACATATTTTTAAATGTATTTCCGTGAGAGCCATATACAACTAACAACAACTGACAACACAACAAAATGTGTGCATTATTAAGCATGACCAACAATTTTAGAGTATAATAAGTCTCTGAATTTATTATTTTTAATAACGCTGTTATATTGAAGCTAACCAATAATAAATACTGTAAGATACTTCTTACCATTAATGTGACTTCTGTGCTTGCGGTAGAAAATGGATGGATGGATTAAAGTGCGTAAAGAAGTTTTATATTTTGAATGTTATTTTTAACACTGTGATTTCCGTCAAATAAAATTCCAACGAAAAAATGTGATTGTGTTAAAGCCAGAGAGCCAGATGCAACCACCAGAAGAGCCACATCTGGCTCCCGAGCCATAGGTTCCCTACCCCTGGCCTAGAGGGTTCAAATAATGTTATTTAAATATTATTTTGAAGATTGTTTACAGGTTTTCTATGCTCTAACTACGAAAAATATCAAATTTATAAATCAGGAATCCTACTTCAGGGGAATCCACGTATCACGGTCAGGTCTGGAACCAACTAACCGCGATAAACGAGGGATTATTGTAATTGTAAGTGCAACAGTGTATGATGGGAAACCCCTAATACCACAGCTGCAAACGGACTCCCGGAAATTGCCTTTGTCTACCGACATCCCGACTGAAGTCACACATCTTGCGGACTGTGGCTTTTGAGAGAAGGTGGTTGATGAACAACCCTTTTCCTTGCCGCCCTCGCAGTCATCCAATCACCACACAGGACACATTTACGGCCTCACAGACTGTCGCAAAGTAGTAAGTAGTAAGGTCTACATAAAAACACATTCACCGGCTGTCATTGATGCAAATGTCAATAGTATCCATATCGAGGGTAGATCAGTATCGGATCGACACGAGCGCGAGGATATCAATATTTATCAGTTTTCGTCGATGTCTATCTTCTGTTACCTGTTCTCGTGTTGGTTTATATTGTTACATCAGTATCTGTATCGCCAGTACTGGCCCTGTATTTAGTTGGTATCGGATTGATACCAAAATCTGTATCATTGAGTACCCCTACTGAACAGAATAGAAGCAACCATGAGTAAAGATAAGCGCAAAGAAAAGACAAGACGGCAAGAATCCAGTGGGTTCTGCAAAAGAACACATGAGGGGTATTATGGGTCATTTAATAGTATACTCAGACTTAACAGCAATAGCACTGTTGCCAAATATTGCAGCCAAGAACCATGAAAGCACATGAAAACACACTTTTTTTCTAACCTTGGAAGCAATACTTTAAAAACGTTTTCATGTGTTTCCCTCAGGAGTATCTACTGTAGTTTTAGTCTGGTTTCACATTAAAAGTCAAACAAATGTTGAAATACTGTTGATAGTTCACAGGAAAGCGACACACAACACAAAAATGTTTCGACCTTGGAACATTTATCATGTATTTCAGTTGAACATTGAAGAACTCTTGCTACTTTCCACTCATTGGTTTTTGTTTTTCTGCCTTAACAGCACATATTGTAGGTATTATTGAGTCAAGTACGGTACATAAGGCCTGATCTACTAAAGGTTTGCTTGTATAAAAAGATGCGCAAACTTGATACTGTAGCGGATGCAAACCTGATCTATTGACACATGGGTGTCCAAACTTTTTCCACCTCGGGCCACATACTGAAAACTGAAACGATGCAAGGGACACTTTTATTTCTCTTGGTTTGGCTTCACGAACAAAGATTTAAGGGAGTTGAGCACGTCTGGTGCAGGCACACTCAGCCACAGCGGGTGCAGGGGAATGACCAATTTGTGCTGTGGCGACACGGTTCTTCCTCCTACTGCGCTTCTCCTCGAAGGCAGCCAATTGGTTGCTCTCAAAGGAGAGTCACGGTGCCCGGTGGAGAGTTCACCATAGAGGACGATCTTGGGCAGGCGGTGATCCTCCATTCTGGAGACGTGCCCTGCCCAGCACGGCCTCGACACTGGTGATCCTTGCTTGTCGAAGCACTTCAGCGTTTGTGACGTAGTCAAGACTCGGGTGAGTTATGTATGTTCGTCGAAATATTCAGATATTATGTTGGCTTATCGTCACAGCTCACTGTGGGTCGGTGACGTCATCGTTCTCGTATTGCCCGTCGACAAGGCAACGACAAGCCGGCGTTGTCAGATTTTCCCATTCCGTTATTAAAAAATAACGTTTCAGGTCACCCAGAACACCGTTCCCGTGTGAATGAGGGGCTGAAACAATAAAATACTTTGCCCTTTTGACCTGAAAAAGCTTCCCGTGTGGATAGCCCCTGAATGCACAAGTTACACAAACCATACCCTCATTTATCAACACTCAACATTGCACAACTTTGACATTTTAACACTTATCCGTTTAAAAAATAAGTAAATTCCGGCAACAACTGTCTTTTTTATCTCTGAAATTAAGTTACTATTGTTGTCAAATGCTGTATCTCATTGTGACCACTAGATGGCAGTGTCGACATTGATGGCAGTGTTGATGTGTTGTGGCAATCTTTTTCATTTTTACATTTTTTTCCTTGTTATAATAAAGAAGTGTTTCCTTCCAGTGGATTGATGCCTTAGAGTGCTTGTTCCTCCAGCAAACAGTAATATAAGAAGACTAACGGGCTGAGCACTCACGCACGGACTGCTGTGACATATAAGTCTGCTAACATTGGCTGAATTATTAATATTTCATATTGCTTTTTATTCCTTGTGCTCGGCTCAAAAAGTGAGCATATCTAGCGTATTCGCTCAGATGAAACTATCTTGTTTATAGATGCATAATCTTGTTTTTTCTCAATTTTCTTTTCCCCCATGCCCTCTCCGTAAGTTCTCCATAAATGGTGACGCCATCTCCGAATGAGTTAAACAGTGAAACTGTGGCCGATTTTAAGCTGAAAACCAGGACAAGTTTAGCCTGAGTTAGGTGCAGGTGCACCTTCGCTGAACATCCACTCCACACAGCTCGCTAACCCACGTCATCGCACTTTGCTTGTCAGTCCTGCAACGCACCATAACTGCTGTGAGAGGCAAACGTGAAACCTGTAGATAACGTCTACACCGTGACGCCAGTTCCAGCGTCAACATCCAGCGAGAAGGAGGACTTTCAGGGGGAGAGGTGTTAAAAACAGACATTTTTATGGGCGCATCAGTTACTCCATTTGCTGGTGGCCCCACGGCGGCGGGGATCTACTGTATATGCATCTACACACCTGTTCTCCACCTAGACTTGGTTGTGTAGGACCAATAAATCTTGAATCCATCATTGTTGATTGTGGCCAAGACCACCAGCGTGCGTTCCTGCACGTACATGAAGTGACGTGGACTGACGATGATGAAGATGAAAGGCCCTGCTTAGGCACACAGGGAGTTGATTTAAACACTCGGAGTCATCACAAGGACCTTTCAGGGGCCAGTAAACCACAGTTTCCTTCCTTGTCTGTCCCATGCATGAGAATTTGCACTCATACCTCAGCTGGAGGATGTTTCTGTCGCGTCACTGTGGGGGGTCGCGCTTGCAATCTGCTACACGGTGATCAACAATACAGTTTTAAAGATATTTTGTTGCAACTACACACTGTAAGTTGTTAGAAATACACAGCAGGTTCTCACAAGACATATTTTGGCAAGAGAGTGGAAGCCATTTATGTCCACGCCCTTCAGACAGAAGTGGTGGTTGTCGACACGGCGACCGAAACTTGAACTAACCATGGCGTCCACATTTACTTGTGACTTTGGCCAGAGACATTACCATATTTTATACTCTTATCTAACTCGATTACGGTGACAATGAAGCTTTCCGAACACGCTAAGCAAAAAATAAACGGGTACATTTTGTTTGTTAAACTGCACGTTTTGGAATGGCCTAAGGCACATCACGCTGTCTAATCAGCAGCTTGATATGCCACACCCGTGAGGTGGCTGAATGAAAACTTTAAACACATTTAAGCGAGAGAGGCCTTTTGTGTGGCTGGTTTTGCATCTTTGGGTTCAGCTGGTGAACAACGGGAGCAGAAACAGAAATCGCGTTTATGTTTTTGTTGAGCGCACATAACCTCCACTGCGGCACATGAGCCGCTGACAGTATCATCCCCATCTTTCATTAAACGCAGGTAATGACTCCACGCACTGGTGTGTGAAATAGCCACGGCTCAATGGTAAGAAGAGTATTGTCGCATGGTCAATGAGATGAAAAACCCATTAGCGATAAGTAAAGTTAAAATAATCACGCGCTATACGAGGGGTTGCATCGTTCTGGAAATGTCAGCGCGGAAATAAAAGCGGCGCCTCGATGCATAACTTTGCCATTCCACTCGCAGACGGTGAGTCATATCCATAAAAAAACGAATAGCTTTTACCCACTCAGAATAAATGTTTGTTCTTAGCTGTTCAAAACATTATGATTACAATATTTCTATTTCTTGTTAAAATCGTTTTTTTCCAGTAAATTAGCCTTCAAAAGGTGAAACAGTGGTCATTTTCACCTCCCTCACATATGTCAAGTGTAAGATATTTTCAGCTTGACTGCGGGACTCCCATTCTTAGCATTTGCTCCAGGCTTGCTCGTACTTGTCCCGACTTGGAGATCTCTCCTTTTCCTCTCCTCGGTCTGTGGCTGGAATTGAAACAATGTTTATGTCCAAAAATGCGTGCCAGTGAAAGAATAGCGAATAAATCATTGTACAGAAATTGTGAGGAGCATAACATTGCGTATTAGTTCACTTTTTAACTTCATGATGTCTCCCAAGCAGCAGTGCACCAAAGTAAAGGAAAGCCATCATCATGGAAGTGAAAGTAAACACCATAAAAAGTTCAGAGAGAGGAGTCACACACACCAGTATTTCGATTCGATTAAGGATAAACATTACTGAATGCTAGAGGGGTCATGGATTTTGTGCGCTGTTTTAAGGAGATCTGGGAGGACACGAGGAGGTTATCCTCCCAGACTAGCCTGGGACTATACTATAAGAACAGGGGTGTCTAAAGCACAGCCTGGGGGCCATTTGCGGATGTTTATTTTGCAGCTTTTGTTTTTTAATGGCACATTATAAAAATATAATGTAGAATATAATTAAGAAAACAAAAAAAAAAGCAGCAAAACTTGAAAAAGTAATTTTACAAGAACAAAATCAAAATATTAAGAGATAAAGTTGTAATTGAATAAGGAAAAAGTCGTCATTTTGCAAGAATAACGTCATGATATTATGGTGAAATGATCATGGGCATGCATCGTGGGCATGCATTGTGGGCCGCGGGCTCCATTTTAGAGCAGCAGCGCTTGTTTATATCAGATTTTCTGCGCTAGAGAGAGATACACGACAAAATACTTGGACCGCACAAAAGAGAAAGGCGGGACCGTAGTGAGGCAAGGGTGCAAGACTTCCCAGTACGGCTTGGTATGGCTTAGTATGGTGCTCCGCCATCGGTTGCACTGCACACACACACACACACTCACATCTCCGGTTCCCACGTAACAGTGTATCAACCCAGCGGTGCATCGAGGGTGACACTGTGCTTCAGCCTGTCTCATTTTACATCCATAACACTCATTTCCGCTTCCAACAACCAAACATAAGCATGCTGTAGCATGTTTGCGGAAAGGGAGTCAATACTAGCACACGTATCCTCGCCAGCGCACTTTCACACTGCCGACTGTGGTTAGTGTTGTTGTTATTTTTTTCCTTTTTCTGCATTAATGTCACGCACGCCACCTGTCACACCTGTTGCCCATCCTTCATCTTGGAGCTCCTGATTCTGCACAGGTGATCCTTGTCACCTGTGATTACCTGCTCCCTATTTATACCCTCTGGTTCCTCCTTTTAGTTCATTGTGGTCCCATGTCACGTCCTAGACCCTCTGGAATGGATTAATGACGTTAAAGTAAACAGAGGTGCACTCAGACAGTGTAGACCTCCGCCAAGCAGCATTTCCTGCAACATTCATTTCTCGTCCTTGGCTCGCTCTGCATCACCAAACTGAAAATCAGTCTAGTATGTCTAGTATGCATTTATACAAATTTCGAACTGTTTTCGGAATGTAAAACGATGTGATCTTGTGGGCGTTTGGAACGGATTAACTGGAATTGTATTATTTCTTATGGGAAAATTGAGAGTACGTTTCGGTTTGAGTCGGACGTTCTGGAACAGATTGTTGACGAGGTTTTACTGTACTGTAATGTAATTTCAATGTGCCGCCTTACTGCGATGTCTTCTCCAAGCATGAGACTATACTGTACATGACTGTTACCAATGTCGGTGGAATGTTGTCAAGAATAGCAACCTTTTTAGAAAACCAGGGGACCAAATAGCACACACGATTCAAAGATTATTATGTCAGGACAATAAGAAAAGTCCACAGTGGGCCATTGACTTCAGCCGAGAGTTCTTTCTGGAACAATAAGTCGGTAAGAGAACTGTGTTCCCAGATATGGGAGATAAACAAGGGTGGGTCACTCAACACGTCTTTTCTTGGTTTTCTTTCGAGCTTGACAGGTATGCCTTTTTAAAGCCTCCAGCTAAAATCACTCCCACTTTGAAGTCGGAACACTTTTAGACTAGCCCTTGTACACTAATTGTGCAGCATCTCAGGTGTATTTAACACGCACTAATAAAAAAACATGCAGAATGGGGGCTCACGCTATGTCTCAAGTGGAGGTGGGAGATATCGCCAATTTTAATTTGCTGATCATAATCAGAATAAAGGAGAACAATTTGGGGTTAACAAAACAAAAAAAATGAATTAACAGGGCATAGCGCTGTTGTCCTGTGTGTCGAGAGAGGTGGCTCCGATTGTGCCAACTCGCCCCCTTTGTTGTGTTATGTCTGGAGCGGCATGTTCCTGGGCCGGCCCGGGAGATTAGTTACCGTAGTTACCGACGCAAGGTGCAGCAATGGCCCCCAATTGGCCCATCAGTGATGGACCCACTAGAATAACACCCAGTACTCCCGATGGCCAGGCCGCCCCTGCGTCAATTGCCATTGTTCACTTGCGACAAAATGCAGGTTTAAGCTCTAAATAGAGCTCAGACACTTGACTCATTCAGCCATTTTTCAAAAGACAACCCCTTCAGTAACGACTTTTGACTGATCTTTCAAGGCGCACAGAATATTGTGTTCTATGGCTACATAAACATGCAACCTACCGAAAGAAAGATTAGACTCCCGTCTTTCATCAGCAAAATAAAGTTTGTTTCTACCTTTTTCCATTTGTTAGTAATCCGCAGAAGAACACAGGTAAGTTTCAGGAAAATATCAGTTCTTGACTACTTGTTTTTATTGTTTTACTGTTTTATTAGTGTCATTCATTTGGTCCATTGTTTTTACCTTTCAGTTGTACAATCTATAATTAGGTGTTTTGAGTAGTTTTGTGTTTCATTAGCTGCTGTACAGCACTCTGGGCAGTTAACTGTTGGAAATGTGCTCTATTAATCAATTTGATCCTTGACCTTCAAGCGTAACTTTCACTTTGACACAAATATTTTTTGCTTTTGTGACAGCTCAAATATTCAAACTAGAGCACAACATAAAGAACACGAAAAGGTTTGTTTTACATCAAAATGACAATGTATTTACACAAATAACACCATGAACTAGTTACAATTTTCACATTTGGAACTAAACGTTCAGTGCGTAATCTTCTGCTCACTACACTCCTCCACGCTCTCACTTCCTCCTTCCTGTCGTGTGGTTTTTCCATCGACATCATCAGTCAAGCTCTTATCAAATGCACTTCTGCCACCTTGTGGCCGTTTTTATGGCTTAAAATTGCTCTGAAGCGAAATGCATTAGTGGAGAGTTGCGTCGTCACCTCTTTTTGCCTCTTGTGCAAAAAAAAAGTAAAAGACCTATAAATACATTGTTTTGGGTCTCTAAAAACGTAAAACTACGTCTTTGGTATTGAATGAGTTAAACGCATTTCAGGTATAAAAGGTAGAAGTATTCAACACTAACCGATGATAATGTTAAGATGACGGACGACTGTGGAAGCTGGTGCTTCCGTAGCCAAGCTAATTTTTGTGTCTCAGCACACAACTATGGTGCATTCAAGGACCATAGAACAAAGTGCAAAATCTCAACGCTTGACAAAAAAACATTATCAGTGAAGCATTAAGACATAAATATGTCAAAATTGTGCACATTTTCTGGACCAAAAATCCACAAATCAGCAGGATCATGAATGTTGAAATGGCGAATGTGCAGGGATCCACTGTACGCTTTTTAGAGGCAAACAAAAACAGTAACCGAATTAGGACACCTTTTTATGGAAAATACATGTAATCTATATTGAAAATTGTTTAAGTTCAGCATTACGCTACCGTTTTTTTTTTTTTTTTTGCACTATTGACGACAAGCTTATCTCTATCACCAAAAAATGGGAAGCATGCATTACACGGCCATTATGTGACGTCATTTGTTATTCCAAGCAATCTCGGCCCATTCCAGCCCTTCCCCTGTAAGAGTGGAGACACGGCAGGTCAAGCAAGGACAGCAGGCTGCTGTAAGACTAAACACTGCCTTACTGTAGAGTTGTTTTTGCTTCACCTCTCAACATACATCTAATCAGCAATAGCGTCCAAAGCTGTCCCATTGAGTATGTACCACTCGCCACAAATGACATCACCCCTCTTGATGATGATTGGTGTATATGCAAGGTTAAGCTGCTCGGTGCTTGTTTGTTTTTTAGCTGTAGTGTGGGAAAGAATGTTGTCTAAGAGACTAAACACACAAATAACTGGAAACCGGGCTCACTCTTTAACATCAGAAACCAACTTTTAAATAAGAAGTGACGTGCACGCTCGCCATTTATTTCCACGGAGTTGGTCAGTGAAAGTAATAACTCGTAGTTATAGGTTTTTACAAACCCGAACGCCCGATCCCAACAACATATTCATGTTTTACGTTCTTGTGTGAAAGGCAGAGAGGTGATGACGCAACCAATGCATTTCACTTCAGAGCAATTTTAAGCCATACAAACATGGCAGAAGTACATTTGATAAGAGCTCGGCAGGCACAATGTAAACGGAAGAATCACACATGGCAGGAAGGAGGAAGTGAGAGAGTGTGGAGGAGTGTAGCGTGCAGAACGTATGCATTGTAGGGAAATTTTAACGCATGCACACGCACACACACAGTTTAGTTCCGAATGTGAAAACTGTAAGTAGTTCATGGTGTTGTGAATGGGGAAAAATGTCAAAACAAACTTTTTTCGGATGAAAGACAGGCGTCTAATCTTTCCTTTGGTAGGTTCCATGCTTATATAGCCATGGAACACAATATTCTGTGTGCTTTGAAAGACCAGTCAAAATCGCCGGTACGGAAGGGGTTGTCTTTTGAAAATTGTATGTTAACATTTTTGGCTTTCTGGAACGAATGAAATGGATTTACATTATTTCTTATGGGAAGAATAGATTTGCTTAGCGACCGTTTTGTTTTTACAGTCAGATTAGTGACATTAACCAAGGTTCCACTGTCTGTCCCTAACAAAGATATGAACAGTACAAAACCTTTATGGTAAGAAAACTGTAGTCGCAATTAAGTTTATTTAATTTAAGTTTACATGACGTTAATCCAATAATGGACCCCTGCTGCTGCTGCTGCTGCTGCACTACTAGTCCGACTACTACCAGCCTTCCTTTCTTGACCTTCACGCTGGATGAGGGAGATAAAGACCCACTGACTCCCTCCCAATGTAATAAAATACTGTGGTATAAATAAAAATGGAGAGTTTAACTGGTGATCTCCAAATCGCTGATAAAAAATACTTCACAGGACGAAAATAGCCTAACAGGAAGGTTGAGGAGGAGGACACACAACTGAATAAACAACTGAAACCAGAGCATCACGGGGATTTGATCCCATCTTAAAAGGAGAAAGACCATCATGTCTCTTCCTGTACTTGTTGAGTTGAGGAAATAAATAGAGATGTCAGGCAATTGGCCTCATCAAACCTCATACAGACTGGTGCCCACACATGGAAACAGGAGTACAGAAGCACAGAACTTCAAATTTCATGGCTTGACTCTATCACGTGTTTTCAAAAATATATTCATTTATATTTAATTTTATTTTCCAACATAAAAATGGCCAAAATGAACTGAAATACAAATATAAGGCATTCAAAAAACACATTCAAAGACATTTTGATATGTAGTTTTCTACACTGGCCACTAGAGGTCAGTAATGTTACAATGATGAGACAATAGCCACCACAGGAAGTACTCTCCAAATGTTACCATTGTGTCGTAAATGGCTTATTTACTCTTATTATGTCTCCTATATTGAGTAATATGAGTTTAAGTGGGGGTGTTATTTTGTCTCTAGATGGCTCTAGTAATGTTAAAAACCGGATTTAGAAGGTCATAAACAAGTTTTCTGTGCTCTAACTACAAAAATATGTGGTTTATAAATAAGGAATCCTACTTTGCAGAAATTCACTTATCACAGTCAGGTCTGGAACCAATTAACCGCAATAAACGAGTGATTACTGTTAAATTATTCAACTGTTAACAAGTACAGTAGTGTACTTTTCATCTCATCATATACAATCCATCCCACAGATTTTTTTCCCTCTGCTTTAAATTGGCATTTTTGTTTATTTTTTTTAACGGTAACTTAATATAATTTGGTTTGATGGCGCTATCTGCAGGGGGAAAGAGTACCGCAGTCATGAATCCTGCAGAAGGCGCTCTCTCACGAGTCAATTCACTTTCCAGCAGGAAGATGCTTTGACAAGACATCATGTTGTGTAATAGGCCGGCTGGTGAGCGACGTGCTCCCATCCAGAATGGTTTAAGAGTCTTCCACAGTTTTGATTGGCTGTCAGATTTGGAGGGAATTTTGGCCTATCAAAGTAGTTCAGAGAAGCAAAAGCGGCCGGTATGAACTGTCACAAGATTTCCTAGAGTTAAGTGAAATATTAGTTCTGACTCTGCTATTTAGGAAACGAAAAAGATGTGAATGGGTCCTGACTTACGTACATACTGTAAATGTTCATGTAAACTAATGGAGCCAACAAGTTCCAATGCCGCTGCTTTTTTGGTTTTACCGCCTATATTATTTTTTGGAAATGTCAAATAGCACCGGGGAATCTGACACGGCAAGTATTATTTTATCCCTCCATGTTTACCGGCGAGGGAGTACTGAATAGCATTCTGTCCGCTCATTGGTCCGTCAATGAAATTGGTCTTCGTCTGGGCGACAGCGACGAAAAGTTGAACATTTTTCAACTTTCGCGAGCCGGCGTGTGCACGATGACACGCACGAGCACAAAATTTAACATGCACTTATATCGCGTGTCACTTGGCAGGACGGAAACTCGCGATTTCAATTTCAATTTCCTTATCTCAGTTTCCTTAATGGGCTATGTGAAAATGAATGATCAATTAAAAAGTGTCAACTTCCCATATAGTCAAAATTGTGTTGCTCTTCTTGGGGAGCACAAACTCGTTGAGCGCCTCTGCTGGCTGCTTTTCATTAGCCTCATTTTCTGCAGCTTTCTCAATTTAATGGCCCCGTCACACCTTGACGACTTAGCCAGCGCATGCCCGACGTGATCATTTTGATGGCATACTGTTGAACTGTCGACGTTTTTTTTTCAATTTTGGGCGTGTACATAGAGTACTCATAACGAGTTCGACGTATACATGATGTATTCGGAACTTATATAGAACGTTTCTATAACTTATAGACAACTTATACCAACGAATGAGTGGCGTGTTGCCGGCGTTCACAACTTATGCCCAACGCCAGTCTAACTTATGCAAACTGCTCGGCAGCGTATGGCTGACGATCACGTGGCCTGAGCCTATAAAAAGTCTGCCACTTGATGACTCAAATCATAACCTCACTAGACATCGCAGTGTCTACATCACCATCATGCCGAAGAAAATTTCGAAGACCGCTGCCAAAAAGTATCAGGGCAGTGACGGAGGCGGAGGGCGAGGACGTGGACGTAAGAAGGATCCATCACCACCCACATCCTCCCCCTCCCACTCTCACTCCGCCTCTCAGGCATCGTCAGTGGTATCGGAAGCTGCTTCCCCAGTGGCCTCCATCTCCTCTCAGCCAACCCTTGCTAAGAAGAGAGCCAAGAAGACACAGTTTTGTCTCAATTTTGTCTCAACGTGTGTGAACGGGCATCAATGATCGCATAACTTATTGCCCGCGTATGCGGGACGTATGAATCATGCGTTGACATTCGTCGAAAAGTTTTGTGCATGCACAAAATTTTTGGACCACTTGGACGTATGCTTACCCATAACTTACCCATAACTTATTCGACGTACGCCAGCGTATTGGCCAAATTTTTCAATTTTTACGTTGGTGTACGCTGGCTAAATCGTCAAGGTGTGACAGGGCCATAAGTCATATTTTTCCGACTGAATACACTTGAATGACACTGGTAAACATACAAATAGTAGAAGTCTTATTTTTCAGTATAAAACAGCATGTTTTGGTGTTATCTCTCAGGGCCAAATTGGGGCCCTAAGGAGAATTTTATTTGGAGTAGTGGATTGACGTAAGATGAACTCAACTCAACTTTGGTTTCGGAAGTCTCTGCAAATTATTCAAATGACGGCAAACTTTCAGTGACTCACACTTACGGGAAAGCCGGAGCGAGACATTAACCTTCATTAATGAGCTGGCAATGAGGCGCTAATGCGTTGCGGCTGCAGGAATCATAAGAGTCGTTATGGTGGTCAGTCATTACATCAGCAAACCAGTAAACATACAGCTTTTCTTTATGCTGTAGTCAACCTCTGCTGCTAGCTCCCTATGTAATCCAATAATAGCGTACAGTGTTACATGACTCACTCTCAGCACTCATTCACTGTCATGCAGTATAAGTGATCTGTAGGTCGTAATGTTTAGATTTACTGCACAACAGGTCTGGAATACTCCCCTCCTGTGCTTGTCATTTGGAATGCCCTATGAAGAAAAAAGGGAAACTGAAATCGTTGACTCAAGAAGAAGCATATTAAGATCCTGGAGTGGCCTAGCCAGTCTCTGGACTTTTATCCCATTAGAAAATCTACCAGGGGGACCTAAAACTTCAAGTTGCCAAGCAACAGTGGAGTGGGCCAAAATGTCTCTTGAGAACCAGCTACAAGAAACATCTGACCTGTTAACCAACAAGGATTTCTTTGCAAGGTACCAAGTCACTTTTGGCTTGGGCGTGAAATACTAAATTTCACTCAACCAAACGCTACCTGAGCCCAATATACCCCAGCACTGGGAATCAACGATGATATGGATAATATTCCATAGTCATTGTCACGATGCAGATGCTGTATATCTACATAATGCAACGAGCATTGGCTGAAAGCTCAGTAAAACGCATTTTAAAACCACAAGCACTTAAAACAGGAGTGTCTAAAGTGCAGCCGCAGCCTGGGGGCATTTTGCAGCCCATGGCTGTTTTTATTTATTGGCCTGCAGCATAGTCTAAAAATAATATTTAACTTTTTTTTTTTTTAAACAACAGTAAAAATAGAGAAAGGAGGCTGTGTGTAGCACTATTGGATCCCAAGATACTTGGAAAATAAACAAACAGCTGTAATTTTATGTGAATAAAGTCTGAATAAATGAGAAAAAAGCTGCCATATTATATATATATATATATATATATATATATATATATATATACAGTAGACGCCCCTACAACGTAAATAATCCGTTCCGAAAACCTTTATGTTATAGGGTTTTTATGTTATACGAAGCGTAAAATACATGTAAATAGCCTGATCCGTTCCAAAACTCACCTCTTTGGCACTTAAAAATATTCAAAGTCCACCAAATATGGTGGGAAAATATAAGAAAACATTAGCATAAACATAGTAGAGTAACATTCCAATATAAAATAAGGTAATAAATAAGATTACTGTAAATGAATAAAACTGAAAAACAAAAACAATCCTACCGTTCACGAGATGTCTTGATCAGGAGCACAAGTGGAGGCTTAACTGTGTGCTGTATAACTCAGCCAATGAGATGAGAGCGGAGGCGGTGCCCTCGAAAATCAGCCAATGAGAGCGTGATGCGTCACCAAGTGTTAGTCTGAACTTGCGCCGACTTGAGGCATTAATAAAGTTGATTGAAAAGGAAAAAAAAGACTTGCACTGACTTGACGCTTTACGTTATATGGAATTTCTTCTGTAATACGAAGCAAAAACTTGACATAAATTCTTTATGTTAAGTGGAATTTATGTAAAAGGAGGTTTATGTTATGCGAGGTACTACTGTATATCTTAGCATATCTTTACAAAAAATCAAAGTGGCCCTTGCTAATATTTCAATGGCAAACTTCGCCTAATTGAAGGTAACATGAGCCGCTCTGAACGATGCAAGTATTATCATAAAAATCCCCCGCCAGTTCAAAAATGAATGTTTTTGATTATTAGAAATCCTGTAAATCCTACTTTGTTTTGGGTTGTCAACCACAAACGACGGCACTGTTCTGAGGAAGCGTGCATGTGCAGACAGAGGTGATGGGTTACATCACAACCATCACGCAACAACCTGCGGTGATGAACAATGTCCTGGAAGCGTCTCGTGGAGGATGGCAGCTGGATTCACTAGCTGTTCCTGCTCAGTGTCTCGGCCTCTTCTGAGTCACGATAAGAGATAGATGGAAGCAAAGGTTGCAGTGTGGGAGAGCGATTTTAAATAAGTTTTCTCGGAACTCATTTGTAAACGTAGTTTATGCAGGCTGCAATCAAAATGATGGGAAACATACCTTACTTCTTGCTACTCACATTTTCTTTTTTTTTTTTTAAATCCGCTGGAAGGCAGGATGTCTCATACTGCTCGCTTGAAGCGGATAAAACCAAACCACCGAGAGACGATGTGAGGTTATCATCACAAGTCGACATCTCTGTCAATGTACACAAGGAAGCGAGGGCGTGAGTGCACGACGGAGGGACGCATTTGATCAGTTAGCCAGTTGACGTGTGCGTTTGAGCGCCACTCGAGGAGAAATTCCATTGGCGAAGATGTCCGTGATTGGCTAAAATGTGCGGGGGAAATTGCGGGGATTGGACAGGGTTGCAAACTTGTGCAGAATTTTGGGGGGGTGAGGGGATTGGTTGAATTTGAGAGAATTAGTGCGATCACAACATTGCCAAAACCTACCATGTACGAGTGCATAAGGCAGCCGTACCAATGCCGCCGTGACCCGTAAAATCGGAATCAACCTGCGGTATGAACGTAGCCTTGGTGAGCACGTCCCCTGGTGGTCGGTACGGGCATAAAACTTTTTTTTCGTCCCGCCAAAATGTCACATTTTGTGCTCAAGGCTTGAACCGACGCGCTTGATCCATTTTCAGCTAGTGCGCTTGTACTTTAGCCAACAAAAGGTTCCGTTGGGACGTTCATGTGGCACCGCGGGCGTCCAGTGTCCTCATCTTACAAACTCTTCCTGTCCTGCTCACTTCCTGTTAAAATGAGCATCACTGAAAACAGAACACATGTCAAGAAGGAATTATGGAGGTGTCAACAGGAAGGAGAGGTCAAAGCACAACCTTATACACAGTAGATAAGCATATCCATCATTCCACACACTCGAGGGCCACGGTCGTGCATGAATAGAAAACGCCATAAATGGACCTGAACCAGGTTTTATTACATCACAACAATTGAAGCAATTTTCCTCAGTATTTGGCCTTTTAATACCATTAGGCACGGGTTATGTAAAGCCAATCGTCCAAACAATTGACCACATTTAATGCCAAATGAGCATTATCATAATGTTCTGGCTCAGACAGTCAAATATGGCGGACGCGCAGCTCATTTTGCTACCTCGACACTCTCGGTAAAAGCATATGCAGCAGGGAGAGATCAATACAAACGCTCCGTAGGGACAGGAAAGAGCCGAGCTTCAAAGTAAACAGCGGGATAGATGAGGGTCTAAAACAAACATATGGAAGCATGCAGGAAATGAGATTCATGAGAGCGATGCACATCTATAAACGAGTAACGTGCCGGCGGGTTATGTAAGGAGAGAAAACGGCTGAAATCGGCGCAATCGGGAAGCCGTGTCGGTCTGAAAGTGAGCAGTTGGGTTCTGATAGGAGATGCTGCTCTGATGAGGCTTCAGGCACCTTCACGCATCTCGGGTTTTCCTTCCTTTTAAACACACGGGCCAAATGATTCCCAGCCACTGCGCTGCAGAACAGTCGTGTGCCATGAGAGTGATAGGAAATGATCAAATTTGATTGAACTGGTTCAAAAATATGACAAATTTACGACAAAACATTGTCTTCATCTATCTATGCTAGTGATGCACGATGGCAGACATAATTAACTACTGGGGTTACTTTCTGGGGCCACCAGTGAATGGCGGAAAACTACAAATTGATACGCTCATAGAAACGTCTATTATTAACACACGGCTCGCTCCGCCCCCTCAAAACCCACGTGCAAACTGACGTTCTCCCCCAATTTCACAATAAAACTGACTGTTGGAATTATTTGATGAGATCACATCCAGAACCCTCCTCTTCTCTTTTCAACTGCCATCGTTCGCTTGCCCTAAATATGCCTCACCCTCTTATTAATCGCATTTAAAGTATAAAATGTACAGGGACTTACCACTAATTAATGAGAATGTAAGATGGAAGGAATCTGAGTCACGGTGTAGCATTTAGCCTGGTCGTCAGGCTAGCGCTAGAGGCTAGGAGAAGGCGTTTCCGAAGCCAAACGCACAACTTTTGTGTCTCACAGCATACAGGTATGGCGCGTTCGAGGATGAAATCAAATGAAATTTTAATCCAGGAGTCACACAATTCATGGGTTTTTGAATTTTCTTTTATCCAAAACTTGGAATTTAAAACAAAATTTCCAAAAGTAGGCGTTTTTCATTGACCATATGTCAGCAAAAATGTATAAAAACATAAAATACAGTTCAATGTGCAGCATACATTTACCTCTGTTTTAAATTCAGTTAAATAATGTATTTAAAATTTTCATTATACATTTTATATTTAAAAAACCCATAAATAGTGTGAATCTCGAATAAGTGAGAATGCGGGGAAAAAAAGCCTTCTGGAATGTTCCTCCACTTATTAACCATCTGATACCACCACCACACTGGTATTGATAATATCAATATTTGGACCGATCCGCCCACCTCGTCTCACCAGCGCTTTCTTTCTTTTTAAGAATCTACCAAACTTTTGATTTGGCCCCACCTCTGTCTTCCGAGTAAAGGAGCATTTTCGATGCCGCTGTTGGACCATATTAGAGTGTGCTGATGTACCTAATGTTATGGCCTATGTCGTGACCTTGCGGAGGCGTTTCTGAATGTTTTCACAGGCTGCGCCAAAGCCAACAGACTTAAACGTGTTGACGTTTGTGTTGACATTTCACATTTAGTGGTTTCACAAGGAGCGTTTACTTAAGAGCACAAATCAGCCTTCTTTCATGATGGCAGTCTATCACGCCTCGCCAACAAGGTAGGTGATACATAACAGTACAGCAATGCCATATTTTGGCTTGATTACACGGCAGGATATTTCCTTTTGAACTCAAAAGACAGCTCTTTGCTGTTTGTGTTCGCACGGTGCAGCGTTTCTTCTCTTGCTGGAGTCCAAACCAAACATCCAACTGTGAAGGACTTGGAAGCACCAAACCATCAAACATCCTTTATGGTTTTTACATGTTCAACCAGGGCCATCACATTTCTAACATTGTTTCAGTGGAGAAATAAATCAAATAAATACGCTAAAACATAACATTTTGAAGAACTGTGAAGAAGTGTGAAGTGTGAAGAACTTGGAATGCTAGTGTTAGCAACAATGCTAGTGCTAACAAAACATGAGAGATGTCCGGGTTGGCCCTTTTTATTAGATTGTTGATATGATTTTTCAGTTCTCTACAATGTTTGTTTTTTTTTTTTGTTATGTTGTTCATATTGCTACATTGTTAACATTGCTATATTTATAGAAATAGTTTAGAAATAGTTTAGTAATACAGCGGATCCCGCACATTCAGGATTCGGTACCCACGACCTCATAAATTTGTGCGTTTTTGTTCAAAAACATTTTTTTTTCTCCAAAAATATACGTTTTTCCCCACACGTCAGTCATCCTAAGTAAGTTAATCATTGATAAATATGTGCAGCACACATGTACCATAGTTACAAAGTCCACAATTTTTACATGTTTATGTCTCCATGATTTACTGACGATGTTTTTGCCAAGTGTTGTGATTTCGCACTTTTTTTTGCTGGTCCTTGAACCCACCATAGTTGTGTCCTGTGACTGTAATTCCATCTGTTCTTCCACAATCTTACATTATCATTCATTAGTGGTGAGTACCTATAGATTTTTATACTTTAAATGTGTTTAATAAGTGCGTGAGGCATATAAATGTGTGTATATAATGTCACTTCCTGTCCGCCTTGCATTGAGCTTCCTTAGGGAATACATTTCTAGCAACACACCAGCATGAGTCTTATTTATGTCTAAAATGGCTTGTTTACTCTCATGTCAACTATATTGGTTAATACGAGTGTAAAGGTGACTACTGGTGTTTTATCGCATGTCTAGAGGTCTCTAATAATGTTAAAAAATGAATTTAGAAGGTCGTAAAAAGGTTTCCTATGCTCTACTTAAGAAAATTTGAAAATAAGGAATCCTACTTTACAAAAACAAGGGATTACTGTGATCCAGGGTTGCCATTGCAACAAAAAATATAACCACTCTTTATTATGAGCCCGTGCGTAATTACAATATGATTACTTTAAAATTTAAGTCACTGAATTCAACCGGATGCGCCGCCACAGCGCATGGGTCAGTGAGAGGGCTGAATGTCCAATCAAAACAACACGGACAAGCAATTAGGGCGCACGGTTATTTACCTTAACTCAAGTACAAGGTATTTTGACAGAAATAAATCATTTTACTAGGTGCAATAAATCAATAAAGCCCCGGGGATTTACATGCTTTTTAGATGTTTGAGTAGTCAAACGTGCAACTCTGTGCATCGCATCTCTGAGAAGTAATCAACATCCATCACTGACAAGAAACTAATTGCTTTCATGGCAGGTGCCCGGTCAATAAGAATTGATCTCGCAGTGGCATCCTGAGACGTTGGATAAAGGGAGCGGAAGTATGAGGTAAGGTCACTGAGGTCTGTCTGCCATGCAGGTTTGTTGTCTCTTCACCAAGCCCTTGAGTAAAAACCCTTTTAAAAAGATGCCTTAAAAGCAGAGATCGATATTCTTCATAAGTGCAGAGCAGCGCATTACCATGTCCCCTCTCTTCTAATGACATTTTTGTGTCTTTTAACTGATTTTACAGACAAAGATGATCTGATTCAGTAGATTAGAAGAGGGTTCCGGGATTTTCTTCCCCACCCCACGTGTTTACCTTTTTTTATCGGTATTTTTAAAACAGGGGTTTTCAAACTCTATAAACTTCTGAGCTGAACAAAGCTGCGACAAATAGTGGTCATATGCGGGAAGTGGCCATCGACGAAAACTCACGTTGCTAGATATAATTAATATACAAGGTCAGGCAAAAGGATCTGACACATTTGTAGGTTAAATTAAAGGCAAATAAAGTAAAGAAACAAGAAAGTGTTTTTATTTTCGAAAAGTACATACAATGCCATTCTGTTTCATTATGTTTATTATTAAATCAGTCAAATGGGATCCATTATTGTCCCCACACTCGACCCATAACAAGATAGTGTTTGGAGCTGGCACGGGATCATGTCTACCAAGGTTGAAGTGCAAACGGAACGCTCGTTGTGTTGCAGTTACAGATTCATTTGTTTCGATAAACGTTTCCACAATGAAAGCGCGACGCTAACCAGTCCAATTCATGGCAGCAACCGAAAAAGAAACGAAAAACAATGGCATTATATGAAAAAAAAATGTCATTATATGTACTTTTGTTTCTTTACTTTATTTGCCTTTTATTTAAGCTACAAATGTGTCAGATCATTTTGCCTGACGCTGTACTTATAGATCCAGTCTAATAGCTTCGTCTTGACACACACACACTCACATAGCATAATCAAGAGTTGCACAACACTTGCATATGACTCATGGGAAAAATACTGGGAAAAGAAGCAAACACAACAGATGCATTGCTCTCTCTCTGTCACGCACACAAGTTTAACTTTCTTAAGGGGCACGGCAACTGTTATATATGCTTTGTATATTAGCATTCTGGGCTCTTCGTCAAGCTACCTTGTCGATGCTACTGTATATCCGGCGCTGTAACCAAAAATATTGCTCTTAGTTTGTTTTTTTTAATTGTGCGATCGACTACTTCTTTGATAGCATAGTCCAAAAAACCAGGAAGAAAAGCTAAAGAAAGGAAATAACCTTTACAAAGTCCTGCTTATTTCAAATTCTATTGCACCAATACTAAATTCACTGTCCTTAAAAGTTATTCATGGCAAAATAGCGATTTGAAACTGCACACCACGTTATCATGTTTTCTCAGTACAGCGGAACCTGTAGTGGAACACAATCCATTCATTGCCACTTGATTTGTTACACCTTCGAAAGGGTTTTTACCCCATAGGAAACGGGGAGCCCCTGACATCCCGACGCAAGGCAAATTTGCGGGGCTAAAGACCCGACTGCACACCGCCAATGTGCAGATGATGTGGTTCTGCTGGCTTCATCGAGCCGTGCCCTTCAACTCCCACTGGATCGGTTCGCAGCTGAGTGTGAAGCGGCTGGGATGAGACTCAGCACCTCCAAGTCCGAGTCCATGGTTCTTACTCGGTTGGAGTGCCATCTTTGGGCCGGGGATCAGATCCTGCCCCAAGTGGAGGACTTTAAGTACCTCAGGGTCTTGGGCCCTCCCTTAGAGATAAGCTGAGAAGCACTGTCATCCAGGAGAAGCCCGGCGTAAAAACGCTGCTCCTCCGCATTGAGAGGAGCCAGATGAGGTGGCTTGGGCATCCGGTCAGGATGCCTCCCGGACGCCTCCCAGGGGAGGTGTTCAGGGCATGTCCAACTGGTAGTCGGCCTCGTGGAATACAAGGTCTCTCAACTGGCCTGGGAACACCTCAGGATGCGCCGAGAGGAGCTGGACGAAGTAGCTGGGGAGAGGGAATTCTGGGCTTCCCTGCTTAGGCTGTTGCCCCCGCGACCCGACCTCAGATAAGCGGAAGAAAATTAATGAATGGATGCATGGATGGGTGTTCAGATTTGTCCTCAGATGAATGGGTCCTGACAAGTAGGAGCAGCATAAAATGGAATTATTGTAATTACAGTAAGATTCCCTCCAACCAACAGTGCAGACGTTGTAGCCACACCAGATGCTCATAAACATTCAAAGCAAACCTAAAAATGAATTGTCGAATGGCGACCTCTGTTGGAGAGCATAGGGAATGACAAGTCGAAGACATGTTGCAGAGGGCATCCTTCTTGACTTCTCGTGGTGATGTCTGGTCTTTCGTAAGAACGCCATGCAACTTCTCCACAAAGCCAGCAACCAAGTGATGCCACGGCACAGCCTGGAGCTCCATCTTTAAGCTCTTCTCTTGGCTGCAGTCAGAATCAGGTGATTCAGGTAATATCTACAGGTGAAGTTATTGAAAGATATACCCAATAAAAAAATACCCATAATGATGTGAAAGTGCCTTTCCCCCAAAACTATATGTTGTGGTGCAACCAGCAGAATTCAGTTAATATGTGAGGTGAGTTTGGAGGCACGACACTTCAAGAAGTGAGATTATTGAATGATCGTATATTGTTATGGCTGTAGACATTTGTAGACGGTCCCTGCGCTCTCGCTGTTGTCTGTGTTACCACCGTTGGAAAGACGTATCGATTGCTGTGTAGCAAACATTCGCTTCGGAAGTTCGAATCTGTTAATACATTTCTTTAAGACACGTGCGTTCATGTTTCACATACAGACTGTGGATGATGGGCAAAATTCCCAAAAAAGTGCAGTTTTCCTTCAAACCCGTGAGCTAGCCAGAGCTCATTGCTGATCACCTGTTGGACGTTTTAAGTAGATGGAGCTCCGTGTTTCCATCAGTAGCATCGCACACCTGCAGCGCAAAGATGAGTGTGTTCTGCAATAAGTAAGGCAACAATTCCGCGTCTGAAACGGAAGTCACATTTATTGTTTTGTTCCGGAGTTGTTGATTCACCTAAAACTCTGTATACAGTACATTTTTTCTCTCTCACACATCTCTTTTCTTCCATTGACGCCATCATTTCTTTTGTCACACACACACACACACGCACACACACCAGTCAACCTTTTTTGTTGCTGATCCCAGGACTCCACATTTAAAACGCAAATAAAAAGTTTTCCTAGCATTCAGTCAGCTTGCAACCACATGACCAGCATTGCCGTTTCCACCTGGAGAGACTAACAAATAAAACATGTTCTAAGATTCACTTTGCATGACTGCAAGTACAGAAAATGCACAGAGCAATAGAAACACATCAGAATCAAATGAATTAAGATCACTTCTTTTTTCAACTACCTTGCTAATAGAACTGCTAATAGCTCTACTAGCTTCTTAAGTACATGGAGTTATATCGTATGTGTCTATATTCCATACACGGAGAGGACCAAACAGTCATGTTTGAACACGGGGCAACACCGGAACTTTAACTTTCTTGCTTCACCAACACACTGAAGCAACTGGGAAAAATGGCCGCCCACTTTCCGCGCTACAACTGTGAGCTGACAGTCCTCCAGAGCCCCCCCGTCTTGGAATGAAGTTTGGGTTATGTTCGTGTTTGAACATGAATCATCTCCTGTTAAGTCCTAGGAGGCCGCCATTTCCAAAGCAGTCCAATGCCCGACGCTGTGCGGGGCTTCCTCCGCGATGGGGTCCAATGTAAACAGCTTTTACAGAGGCAAGACAAGGAAGTAAAAAGTGACTCTTTGGCACAGCCTAACCCTATGACAAACGCATACAATCAGGAGGCCACGTTTGAAGTCACAAAGACGTCCTATCAAGCGGTTGTACTTCTTTTTTTTCTTTGAAAACAAAATACCACCTGCGCATTCTAATCAGCTCCAATATAAAAGCAGCATCAAAACTAGTTTTTCCTCCCTAAAAGACAGCAATGCTGAAAGATGAGTGTAATATTTTGGGTTATATATATATATATATATATATATAAAAAGAAAGTATTAGACACAGCTCTCACTGGGACAAAAAACACAATAATAAACATAGAAAACATTAGCATGATCTACAAAGGCAGAATGACTTTTCCAATTATTTGATCTCCTTAGACTGTGCAGGTGTCCTTAATGTTGTAACCGATCCGCACGTACAGCATACCTGTCAACATTTCCATGTGAAAATAAAGGACATGTTGGGGGTGGGAAATAAGGGGAACTGTGGTCTTTCCAACAGAATTTTCCACCAATTTTTCCAGCACCATGTGTCACGCCGAGTGTTGCCCAGCGGCAGACCCAGAGAGAATTTGTATTTTTTCACAAAAGTAAAAATACAGGAAACTATTAAATTGGAGGGCGAAATCCTGGAGGGTTGACAGGTATGGCATACAGCACTCGTGTGTACCGAACCATCCACAGTTCTACGTCACCTTTATGAACGGATCTAGCTTATTACCACATTCAGGTGCCAAGTAAATAAATAATAATTTGGGTTATAGATACAGATGTATCTTTTTAAAGGCAGGAATATGATGGCAACAAGTGAATTTAGTGTTAAATTAAAACAAATACGGATCTGGACAGGGAGGCTAAAAAGCATCTTTAGCACAGAAGCAGTGAAACATCAGTGGTATATTCATAACACGGGGCTTTTTTCTGATTGTATAAATGAATGCATATAAAAACAAAAAGGTATCAATAGGTGCTGTATGCTACATTCAAGCACAATCTATATTTGGGGTCAATTTTACGTAGAGTTCATTTCCCTTGTGTGTGTTTTTTTTTGTAATGTGCTTCCACTTCTTGCTCCTTTTTAAAACAAGGTAGAGTTGTCCCGATTTCACCCAATCAAATCATTTTAGTAAGTGCTCAGTGTCAATGTCAAAAAAAGTGCCAAGTTTGTTTTAACACTCAGTGTTAAAGTGTGTTTAAAGTGGCTGCATTTAGAAGTCTCATACGTCAGTCCGGACATTCGGTCGTAAAACCAGTTCTGCCAACATGCAGAATCTTATATCAGGGGTGTCCAAAACCATTTTTGGCAGGATGTTTTGTTCAGTTAGCTTAGCACATACAGTAGATCCAGTGGGTCAACCAGCGAAGGGCGAAAAACAGCAGGTAATTTAAACGCCCAGAAAAAATTTACAGTGGAACCTTGGTTAGCGTCCGCCTCGTTTAGCATGTTTTTCTGTTAAAGTCGAGCGGTCGACTTTTGAAAATATTAACACAAAACACATTTTTATAGTTTTACATGCATAAAACAATTCTGAATGCATATACATGACGAACGAAATGGATAAATTAACATTTAAGGTGGCTTTTACCTTCATTGAAGACATGACTGTTCCCAAAAACATGATGTGGCGGCGAGATCAACCACCACCACCTTCCTGTTTTCCGTCCCGTCGATAATCACGTCTTCAATGATGGTAAAAGTCACCTTAAATGTTCATTTGTCTATTTCATTCATCATTTATTTGTATTGATATACATTTCGAATTGTTTTCTGCTTGTAAAGCTATAATTGTAAAGCTATAAAAAACATGTTTTGTGTTAACATTTTTGGCTTTCTGGAGCGGGTTAATTGGATTTACATTATTTTTAAAAATTGGAAAATTTCATTTGATTAACGACCGTTCCGGTTAGAGTCGGCACTTCTGGAACAAATTAATGACGCCAACCAAGGGTTCCAGTGTATCGGTACTCACCACTAATGAATAATCATTTCGGATGATGGATGAACAGATGGAATCGGAGTCGCGGTGTAGCCTTTAGCCTGGTGGTCAGGCTAAAGCTAGAGGGTGGCTGGCTACAGAAGTTGCGTCTACATAATCCACACTGCTTGTTTGTCGTAATTCTAGTAACGACAGGACTTAAAGATAGCGCTTCCGTAGCCAAAACAAACTTTGGCGTCTTAAAGGCAGAGCAAACAAATATGGTGCGTTCAAGGACCGCCGAACAAAGTGCGAAATCTCAACCCTTGACAAAAAAGCATTAGCAGTGGAGCATGAAGACAAACAAAATTATTGTCTTTCTAAAAGTAGTACATGTATATGGTACCTGTATTATCACACATTTATTACCGACATAGGGTGGATGAGATGTGGCTGTGAATATTCTCATTCATCCAGGTCATTGTATTTTCAGGTCATTGAATCAATCGCAACTGGACTTTTCGGATTGTCTTAGAAGACGTTTAGCCTCTCATTCGAGCAGGCTTCCATCAGTTCATGCTCAAAGACCAGGTGGGACACAAACCAGTCAGATTAGGTAGGACAGCTCTAGACTGAGAGCTCGGTGCAAGATCCAATCTATTTATCCTCTAAAGGCGGAGGCAGGTCTGGACAGAAATTTTTTGGCTCTTTAGTGGTGTGAAATGACGATCTTTAGGATACAATGGAGTGCGGCCCCCATTCAGATGTAACGATGGTTATGGACCCACCTGAAACCAAGGTGGCTGTGCGTTGTTTATTTGTTAGAGCCTAAATGAATCGTTTGGGAAGGGATGAAAGGACAGCATTGTATGTGGGGGAAAGGTGTCGCCGCCCCCTCTGTTCAGGGAGACGGCTTCTTTCAAACCATCGGTCGTCTCTGTCTAAAATGTGTACATTTTTGTTCTCAAGAGTGCTCTTTCTCGCTGAGGTGGAGATACACGGCAGAACTGATGAAGCCTGCTCGGATGAGAGGTGAAACGTCTTCTGAGACAACCTGGACAGTCCAGTTGCGATTGAGTCGATGCCCTGAGAAGTGAATGAGATGTGTTTTCTGCCAAAAATTTCCAGAAAATTAATAAATAAGTAATTGTTTTTGCAGGGGCGTGACGTGTGAATCTGCTGGGCCCCGCCTCCCCACATCGTTTCATTTTTCTGTATGCGGACCTCGGTGGAAAACGTTTGGACACCCCCGTGTGCTGGCAGAAATGGTTCCGACGGTCCATCAAGAGGAGACAAAATGGGGAAAGGAAGCGGAAAAGCGTGGCATTTAAACCCTTAAGCCACCCAGGTAAGGGGGGGGTGTCGTACAGCAATGGTCCTTGTCAACTCCTGGACATTCAGTATAAACAAGGCAGAAGAATAGCTCATCTCTCTATGAAATATTGGCTGTAATCACCCTTAAACCAGGAGAGCTTGGTTCCCATGGTAACAGGAATTAGTAACAGTCTAAAAAGTTGCTTCAAAAAGGTGCTTGGGGCTCAGAAGGCTTTTCGGCCTTCGTTGTGTGTTGAAGAGGAGCATTGGCCCTCAAAAAAAAGAAAATGAAAAGGAACCATGATGGTTCCTGATGAGCTTACACCACCTGGGCAGGAAGGGGAATGGGAGCCGGGGTGGGCTTGACTATTTCTCTAGCAAGTTCTGCCGGGGGAGCACGGGAGTGGCTGTTCGGAGCTGTGGAGGCGGGCACGGCGGACGTGCTGGGGGCGGAGCGTGGGGCAGAGGCGTGGTGGACCTCGTCAGATTCATCAGACGCTGCTTTGGGTTCAGCAGGGTTGTTGTAGTTCATCTTGCGGATGTGTTGCTGGAGGTGTCGGATCCAGTCCTCCTGCACCGAAAGTGGACCGTGGAACTCCACCTCACAGAACCTACACAGAAGATATTTTTTAACCTAGGAAATAACGCAAACTGACACAAACTTAGGGAGTAGGCTTGACTGACTCATTCAATACCAAAGACGTATGTTTTTATAAATCCCAACAACGTATCTGTCCGTCTTTTACGTTTTTTTTTTTTGCAAGAAGCAAAAAGAGGTGATGACGCAACTCTCCACTAATGCATTTCACTTCAGAGCAATTTTAAGCCATAAAAACAGCCACAAGGGGGCGGAAGTGCATTTGATGCAGGACAGGTACAGGGATCATGTGAATGTGGAAAAAAAAAAGTCACACATGACAGGAAGGAGGAAGTGAGAGAGCGTGGAGGCCCGTAGCGTGCAGAAGGTTACGCATTGCAAGGAAGTTTTGACGCATGTATACGCACGCACATTCGCGAGCACGCGTGCGCACGCATGCACACGCATAGTTTAGATCCAAATGTGAAAATTGTAAGTAGTTCATGGTGTTATATTTGTAAATACATTATTTTGATGTAAAACAGCCCATTTTTGTGTTGGGATTGAATGAGTTAAAGGCAAAAATCACAAAATATTTCAATGATCTTGAAAAATTTCAAACAAAAAGCATTGGTATCGGCAATACTTGCCCTGCATTCCATTTGGATTGATATCATTTGCTGTATCGCCCACCCCTAATGTCCAAAGCACCCTGGACTCTCTTTCCATGCAAACTGTGAACGACTGAGTTTTTTTCCCCACTCACCGGCACTTTAGGGTGTAGAACTTTCCCACCAGCCTGACTAGTGGGTAGGTGGGTGGCTTTGGCACTAAAGCAGGGACGGTGCTTGTGCGGGGGGGCTTCGGAGGGCCGCTGTCCCTCTCTGTTCCCTCGGCGCAAGATGGGTGCTTCAGGGGGCGACGCTCAAAACCTTAGAAAGTTAGAAAGCTTCACATGTCTGTAGGAGCAGCTCATCAAATACAGTACATATTCTTAATTGTCCATCTATTGAAAGTTTGTACATTTTGAAAATAAATGGGGTGTTTATTTTGTTTTTTACTGTTTCCTGTCTGGCACCATATGTAGTACTTTATGCTAGTAGGAGCTGGGAGCGCAGCTGGTTTTGGATTTCTAATTATCATGTTATTTGGTTCAGGTGGGGCTTCTGCTACAGCTGGTTCATTGTTTTTTCTTGTGCTCGATGCATGAATGTTGTGTTTTTGCTGTACTTTTCCTGGGAATCTTGTCACCTGTGTGTTGGATGCATTCTGTTTGCTAGCTGTTTTCCTGTTCCCTGGTATCGGCCGCATTCCTCTTTCCACCTTCCATGGTAAGTTTATGGTAGCCCTAGCTGTGCCTCCTAGACTACTTTATTTTGCTACGTCGCCTTTTTTGTGCTGCTTTGCTCTGTGTGAGCTGATCTTTTGTTAATAAAAAGACTTTATTCAACCTTCCTGCCACCATATCTCCGCCTGTGGGGTAACCCTCGATTAAACCATAACAGAACATGACATGGGGGTTGAAAAGTAATCGTAGATGGCGTCTCTCCACTCAGCAATATGCAACATTATGCTAAAAATTAAAAAGAAACAATAGGCACATTGGTCGCACACCATTTAGGATAGCATGGGGGTGTGCAAACATTTTCCATCGAGGGCAACATACTAAAAAATGAAAGCATGCAAGGGACACAATTCAGTAAATATGCTAAGAAGCATTTTAAAAAATTAATAAATGATGTTTTGTGGATGACTATGGCACTATGCGTCAGTAATATTGAGACACACTGCATGGAGTCAGCCATGGCGTGTCCTGCATGATTGAGCGAGAAGTTCTCCCATTTAGTGTGACAGTGGTAAGTTTTTGGCTTCTTTGTCCTTCCCACTTTGTTTTAAAACCTTTTTAAGTTTGGAATACAGTAAATTGGAAGCTAACGAGTTCAAATGTTTAAAGCTATATATGTGGTGTATACAAAGAAGTGTAAAGGGTGGTGACTATAGGGTTATTTCATGTCTACAGGGCTCTATTAATGGTAAAAATAAATATATTTATAACGTCATACACGTGTTTTCTGTGCTCTAACTCCAAAAATATTCCATTTATTAACATTGAATCCTGCTTCACGGAAATTCACTTATCCCAGTTGGGTCCGGAACCAATTAACAGTGATAAACGAGGGATGAATGTAGGTGAAACATTTTATTATTAGTATGAACTTCGATACCCGCGACACCAGTGAGGATAAGCGGCATAGAGGACGCATTGATGGTATGAACTTTTCCTTTCCCTTTGAACTATAATATTTCATCTCTATGCTACTAAAATGACTGAATTTTTTCTCATATTACAAAATTATTCTCAATATTTTGACTTTGCTCTGGTAAAATTACATTGTTTTTGTTTTTTTTCCCCCCAAAAATAATAAAAAAAACTTTTTTCTTGTAATAATGACTTTATTGTCTGCCACTTAATTTTCCAAAAATGACATTTATTCATTGTTTTGTTTGTTTTCATAATATTACGAGTAAAAAAAACAAAACAATTTCTTTAATATTTCAGCTTAATGCTACCAAAATAATTTTGTCTCGTATCACGTTATTCTCATAAAATTACGACTTTTCCTCACTTTTTTCTCATTTTGATTTCTCATATATTTTCGTGGCCTTCTGTTGCACAAAGTTAGGACACCCCGGCATTATAGCACTTTTAATAGTACGCTATTAATATTACAAACACACACACAAGCACAATTTTACAAAAGAAATGAATTCAGTATTTTAAAAAGGCCAAATTATATTCATCTGCATACCACAACCTCCGTTTAACTTGTCATATACAACATATACAGAGAGTTGTACTATAAAAACCTGACACTGCCTGGCCCTAAGTCGCACGCATGCACACACGCACGCACGCACGCATGCACGCGCACACACACACACACGCCAATGTTGGGCCAACATAGATATTGTAACAGTTGTTTCAGTGTTTTCATTCCACCAACTTGGCCAACAGGTCCAGCAAGCTACATGACAATATAGAATCTGATGTCTTTATCTCCGACATCAGGCACTACATACTGGATGTTAGAGAGGCTAGGACAGTGCATTCTTCGTATTAATACGAACATAATGACATATGTGCGTCTCAAACATTGCCTGGTAATTTACTATTGCACCATTTAGCAAAGTCAAGGCGCAACGCTGCTTAAATTCCAAACATTTTTGTTTTCGTTGGCACACAACTATCCTTCACTCATGCCTTTCACAAAAAGTGGGCAAGGAAGATTTAAAGTAGACGCCATTTCATCCGAACAAAGTATGAATGCAAAAATATTTAATTTGGTTTATTATAGTGGCAATAATGGGACTAGGGCTGGGAAGCATATTATGAAAAATGATCACAATATGTTTTCGTATTGTCGGAGCTCAACATCGTGGTCGTTTTCAACCTGCCAGTTTTAAAGCATCTGTACTAAAAATGAAAGAAACTACGTAGCACCACGTCATTCTGCTTACTTTTCAGGGAACTTACAAACGTCGACTCTGATCGGCTGTTGTCCTAGATGTTTCTGCCATGTTTCATTGAGTCACTGCTCACAGCTGACCACTGTAATAGACCTAAAATTTATCGCAATCACCGATCACGATCATATAATCGCCCAGGCCTACTGGGACAGATTTTTATGTTTTACCTTTTTTGATGCACAAGTGGGCCAGCTATGCCACCTACTGTATGTTCTTGTATTAGATCTTATTATATGTAGATATACCTATAATGTGGCCGGGGGGTATACTGTATTGGAAGACAAAGAACACAAGAAGTTAGGGATATTTGGTTTCTGGGTGAATTTTCAGGGTAAAAAACATTTAAAAATTTTTAAAAAATTATATAAAATCACTTTTTTTCCATAGAAATCTTGATTCTCTGACTAGTCTCCCTGGAGCTGCTTTAGTGTAGTCCCTATGATTGCCGTAATGACCCGTATATCACTAGAAAGTGCCGTCTCCTGCTTCAGAAATCATTGGAATATTTTGATTGTTGAAAACTTCTGGTGATTGACACTCACGGAACATGATAGGTTCATCCTGAAAGTGGAATATCCCTTCCGTTTTGTGAGTAGTGTACATGACAGCATCTCTCATACAGTATACGTTAAACACAAACCTTCACGTACCTCTAGGCAGACGAACATTGAGCTCACTGCGGGCCACCTGTGCTTGAAGTGGGAGGCCACCGGTGAGCCGCGAGGGGTTGGGACTGCTGCTGGCGGGCCTGACGTGAGGGGCCACGAGGTTGGGGCCTGCTTGCTCTTCTGTCGTTTTAGAAGAGCCCTGGCCGAGCTCACGGCTCAGTGGCCGCACCAGGTTCACCGCCAAAGCAGAAGACCACTGGGAGGAGGACGTGGACGACGAAGAGGAGGGCTTCTGCGGTGAGATGGGGGAACGATGATCTGAATCCGTTGGTGCAGGGAGAGGTGAGCTGCTCTTCTGCAACATCAGAGGGAGGAAGTCATCTGATGAGCAGTAAGTAGACACTTAATACATTGAAATGTGCTTCCAGAAAACCCAATGAAACGCAACCACTGGTGCCACCTTTTCTCAATGCAGTACAGCTCACTTACCAAAGACTTATCTGGGTTGCGTTTGGACTGCAAAGCATAGAGCAGGAGGTGATAGCTGTGTCAGCTGTGTCTAGAGTGCGCCTTCATACCAGCCTGATAAAGTGTTACCTGCCAATGAACTCAGCAAACGCAAGGAATGCAACAAGGTAAACAAAGGCCAACAAAGGAGGATATCTCGCAATTTGTGGTTTTCCTACTTGGAATGTGTCTTTTTATTACTGGTAGACGACAAAGCCTGATGGGTGCTGATCAGTTTGTATAGAATCCTTCACAAAATTTGACAATGAGCATGCAAAACTGAACTATAGTTAGACAACACTGCTGTGTATTGGTTGAAATGGTGTTTAGTAGTTATATTGTGAGCCTATATAATCGGTACAATGTCTATGTATTACACTGTATGACTCTTGAGTCTATTTCAGACACAAAGCATCTCTCCAAAGTACCCCATTATGTATGTGTGTCACATCACAGTTCAAACAAAAGGTGTGACAGTGACGCAAATGCGCCAGAAACTAATTCAGGAGGGAAGGAAAGAAAAAAAACATTTTCTTCAACCAACAGCACACCATCATTTACGTGAAGATGAAACATAAGCTGCAAGGCACCCTGGTTGCCATGGCAACTATCAAGTCAATAGCTCACTTTTCTGGCATCTGTGATGTTTGTGGCATGTAAAGACCCTGATTCTACATCAAGCCCCTTAAAGCTGCCAGACGATACATCTGAAGTGTTCCAAGACACACAGTGTCCGTCTTACCAAAATCTGATATTGTCCAATACCGATCTCAACCGATACCAATATAGGCAGCAGTTCTTCAATCAAACTAATAATGAGCACATTAAGCTTTGTCTACTGTGATGCCACTGGATGCATTTCACAAACACTGACAAAAACTGAAATATGCAATACAAGTCACAGAGAAAGGCCTGAAGTGAGACACTAGATTACAAGTATTAAAGGAAGACAAGTATTAGTGTTAAACAAGTATTAGTCTGCGAGAACGGGACGGATGAGATTTTAACTTTACTTTTAAGGAAGGTACAATGAAAAAATCTGACGATATATTGCAATGTATTTAATTTAATTTCTACATCGTTACTCATCTGTGTGTGTATGCTACCGGCCCCGCCTCCACCCACTGCGGCAAAGACCGTATGACTGACAAAAGGGCTCACACAGTTCATGCCGCTGTTCTATGGAGCAAAGGCGCTGAAACCAATGCACAGAGTGAACCCTCTTCCTGCCTGTTTGGAGGAGAGAGACGAGGAAAACAGACGCACATGCCAATATATCGAGGCCCGCACAATTACTGAGTCCATTTTCATTTATTGTGTGATAAAATTATCGTCCCAGGCCTAGTGCCCACTCGCCACGTTTTTAATCTTGCGAGATCTTGTGACACCCCAAGTTATGAATATATTTACAATCCAAAGGCGAAACTTAGAAATACTGAGCTTGTCATCCCTCGAGTGCTGATATCATTATCGGCTGAAAAAAAACAATACCGGCATGATCAGTATCAATATTGCCGGGCCTACTGCTTGTTAGAGCTCCAAGCATGTGGTGCCTCTCCAGAGATACAGAGAGCAAATTGAGCCGGTTAGAAGTTCCATGGGTTATGATCTTAACAGCTTAGTTTTGTCACCAGCATATGTTCGTCTGCACCCCCCCCCCCCCCCCCCCACTCTGAACTCACAACAGACAAAGATAAATGGAATAAAGCCTAGCAGCTCGGCTTGTAGATGAAAGCACTTGGCTGGATTGAGCTTATTTCACTAACAAAAATCAACCAGACTGCCTCCGCTCACCCTCTTGGAGGCGGGGCGGTTACTCTGCATGTAGCTGCGGTGCATCTCCAACACCTTCTGCGGCCTGCTGCGAATCCACGCGCTCAGCGTCTCAATGGGAGACCCGTTTACACACCACTCTGTCACCCCGAACTGCCGGAGGTGGGCTCGTGCGTGGCTCGCCAGGGCCTTGCGGTTCTCAAAGTAGAAGCCACACAGCTCACAGCTGGGATCTGAAACACACAGGACAGTTTATTTATTTTTTAAACAAAGAGTAACACAACATTATTAAAAGAAAAGGGAAACTATTTTATGTCTTACCCTTGCGGACTTGCTTGTCAGGGGAGGGTTTTTTTTTCATTGAGAAGTCATGTGGTAGTGGCGAGAAAGTCTTGCGCTGATGTGGCACTGTGTGGGCACTTTCCACAGACTGGGCTTCATCTGACTGTTTCCCTAGTGGGGATATCCTGACTATCTTCGGTGAGGTCGGGATAGCGGATGGGCCCAGAGAGCCCAGGCCTTGCTTCTGAAACCTGGATCCTGATGACAGCATACTGAGAGGGGATTTACGAAACTTAGACGACTGACAGGCGGAGAGACAAAACCCCTCTGAAGTTTTGGTGGCGTTCCCCCACGAGGGACTTTTGGCACACTCCTTCTTCACCCCCTTGTCGGACGGAGAGGAGACACTTAAGCCTCTCTTGTGGATAACTTCCCGTAGGGTGTCGATGGGCGACCCATTGACAGTCCACTCAGTAATGCCCATCTGGCGCAGGTGGGACCGGGCATGGCTGGAGAGGCCTTTGCGGTTCTCAAAGTACTCCCCGCAGAATTCACAGCGGATATCTCGTGTAGGCTCAACTTCACGAGACATGGCTAGGGCGGAACCAGAAAAAGATCAGGTCATAAATAACACAGCATCCCCTATCGCCCGCTTAGAACAATGTCCCGACATCCCTCCCCCAAAGACTCTCATTCCACGAGAAGAGTGGCCACTGATAAGCTGTTTTGCCACCAGACGGGCGAACAACCTATTCACCAGCCACACCTGACAACAACCCCCCAGGGACATAAATAGGGAGACGCCACACTTAAACGTAGAACTGATGATTGAATTAAAGCCTCAGTTCAATCTTTGTGGATATGAAGCATTGATTCCCAACCACAGTGCTGCGGCACACTAGAGATCATCAGGTGAGCAGAGGGAAATTATCCAATTGATCCTAATTAATCGGATGATGATTTACTACAAATAATATACCATTGTTGATCTATCTATGCCAATGACTTATAGTGACAGGCGGAACAATTGAATGCTCTACAACTGGATGGCAGAAGGTACATGATTAACTTGTGTAGCCACCTGTTGCATTCAAACATTTTGTTTGGTGGTGTGCCACAAGATTTTCATATGGCTCACTAAAGGTTGGGCAACACGGGTGTAAAGGATGAATACGAGCTTAGAAGACAAAACGTAGTTACCCAAGTTGAGGGGGAACCCACTGTCAGAACTGCTCCAGCCAGGGCTGAGACGATCGGTGGGGAAACTGCGACGACTACTGGCCAAGGCTTCAGGAGCCGTGACCTCCAGCTGCACTGGCTCAGGCTTCAGCTTGAGTATGAGCCCACTGGAGGACGTTGGTGGGGTGGAGCCCGACTTAGAAACTGCGGATTGAGAAGGACTAGAGGAGCAGGAGAAGGGTAGGCGGCTGAGCAGGGCCGATGGAGAGGAGGAGGTCGAGAGAGGGGAATGGGGAGGTCCAGGGGAAGACGGAGGGGGAGTTTTTAGAGGTTTTAAAGGAAGGGCGCAAGGCAAACCCCGTCTTGTGATGAGTTCCCTTAGGGTGTCGATTGGGGAACCATTGACCGACCACTCGGTAATGCCCATTTGACGCAAGTGGGAACGAGCATGGCTGGACAGTCCTTTACGATTCTCAAAATACTCCCCACAGAATTCACAGCCGATTTCCTTTGAAGGTTCTCCTAGTGGTTAGAAAAGCAAACGGTTATCTTATATGATGGTGCACAACAGACGGGGGTGTTCAATTCTTTCAATTATTCCTAAGAACACTCACTTTGAGGCAGGGCCATGATCTCGCCACTACTGAGGCGGAAGACCTGCATGGAAGATGATTTGAGACGCTTGGCAGGCGGGCCAAAGGATGAGGAAGAGGTAGCTTTGGAGGTCGACCCGCCTCCGGCTGTCGTCGTCTTATATAGTGCGGCTGGAGAGGTGGAAGTCAGGCTGAGCGGAGGCTTCTTTGGGGAGGAGAGCGTGTTCGTGCTGCCCCGTGTTTCAGTGTTAAGGTTGAATTCACTGGCTTTGTGCTTGAATTCATCTGTGTCCATGAGCTGGTTCAAGAGGGCAATGGGAGAGCCTTTGGATTCGGAGTACTCCACCCCAAAGTGACGCAGGTGAGCCCGTGCATGGCTGGACAAGCCTTTCCGTGTCTCAAACCAGGCACCGCATAGCTGACAGACGATGTCCTTGTTGGCATCCACCTCAAGGGCTGCAAATAGACAGCGAGATTAAAAAAAATGAAAGCCAATTAAGAACACGGTCATGTGATTAAACATACAATCAGACACTCACTGAGGTTGAGAGGAGCATCATTTTCTTGTGGGGCCCAGATTGGTTTGGATTGTGGGATAGTCGTGGAGAGGTTAGAGACAGAGCTTTTTATCCCTGTAGCCTTGTGCTCCGTCGAACGCAAGGGGGAAGACACGGGCAGTAAAGAGGAAATGGGGGCTTTCCTCACTAGTGACAATGGGGAGCTGGAATGAGCTTGAGTTGGAGAGGCACAAGGAGATGGAGAAGAGGAACAGGAGGCGGGCACTGCTTTCACCGCTTTGGTCAAAATGGAAAGGGATATCGATTTCACGTCTGAGTCTCCTTCCAAGTCCTCACGTTTCTGGGAGTCAAAGAGAGCGGAGCTCCTGGGTGACTGGGGCTCCCGGTGAGGTGAGCTTATTTGCTTGTGTACATTACACTCCTTGGCAGTTTGGCAGGGGGGGTCAACGGGTGCACCGCCGCTTTCTAAAACACTGAATTCCCTCTGCAGCAGGTGAGAGCGGGCGTGGCTGGACATGGCACGTCTGGTCTCAAACTGCGCTCCACACAATTCACACTTCAAGTCATGAACTGGAAGAAAGGCCAGAAAAGCTCATTGAGAATCTTCACACAATGAGAAATGTATGTATTTTACAAATACCACGATTCAATCTCATCTCAAGATATTCACTAAAGCTTGAATTTCCACCAGGGAGTGGAACTTCATGTACACGATGTACTTTTTGGCAAATTCTGGAATTGCTACAACTGGGAAAAACATCCATGATACAGCAGGTATTTATGCAAGAAGGGAAATCTTGTTTAAGCATACAAAAAATGAAGGAAATGCAATATTTTACACTTTTCTTGTTTTTTTTTATGCTTTTTTCCCCCCCAAGGAGTGAGGGGAAAAAACACTGCATATCTGATGCTAGTGTATGGATACTGTACCACATGAGATAACTATGCTATGTATACTGTACCTACTCCATACGGACGTACACTTTCAGCATAAAGTAAATCATTTCATCCTTAGCGGCACAATTATTTTCAACTGGGGTATTACTGTGAAAAGCTGCTTCTTTTGATCTCTTGACACCTTTACAGCTTAGCAGCGTACCTTTTCTGCGCCAAGAAAAGGAACAGAGTCCATTAAAAGGCCCTACGGGGACCATTTATCTAAATTGTACCTTGAGGAACAAAAATGGTCTCCCGCTGTACTCCGATTTGCAACACAGTAAAGTATGATTTGCTATTTCCACAACAAGCATTACTATTAGGCTTGTCGGTAGCTAATACAACCGTTGGAAAAGTCTATTCCTCACCTTTTGTGTCTGCATCCTCCTCTGGAGAGCGGCTATCCTCATCTATGCTGTGCAGACGTGTTTTCTTTGGGCTCGAGCTCAGGCCATCTTTAGCCAGGTGCTGTCGCTCATCCTCCTCTTCTGCTGTTGCTGCAATAGAAGAAAGTTTATTTGTAGTAGTCATTAATCATCATTTTTGTGTGACCCCAATAGCTCTTCATGGAAAAACAAAGGACGTCCTCTTTTACAGCAGGAGCAGTCTTGGTCAGGCTGGGCCGCACCAAATATTACAGGCTTTCAAGTATTCCAAGAAAATATAAAATATACAACCTAGCAGCATCGCTAGGTGTCTTTCCGGCTTCCCAGCATGCTTTGCAGCACTTGTTTTGTAAAATTGCGTGTTTAGAGTTAACATACATGTTTATTATTCCCCATAGTTGTCTTATGTGTGTTTTTACTTAACTGTTATATGTTGTGCTGTCATTTCGGTGTTCACATTGTGATTGTAGTTCGTGTCCCCACCCCCCCGTTCATTTCACTGCGTGACAAGCTCACTTTGAACTCAGTGTTGGCTAACGCTTCCCCAATAACAGAACCTAATTCCGTTGAGCAAGCTAAAGTGTCAGTTCAAGATCACGGGCTACACTAACACCAGAGTTTGAAAAAATCTGGTTGTGTGGGCTGAAATTAGCCCGCGGGCCGTGGTTTGGAGACCGATGTCTGACAGTTTTCATGTTTTATGTATCAGGATGGTGTAAAAAAAGTCATTTAACCTTTACAAGGTTTGAAATAAAGGCAATCCAATCTCGGATGAATAACACACGGCATACGATACAATGCTATTACTTATTTAACAGCTACTAAGCCAAAATGGAGAGACGGTGTGTATAAAACAACTCAGTACACACTAGGACTTTCCATAGAAGAGTGTACGTAGCAACCAGTTTCAATCCCCACCATTTATCAAAATTCAACCCTTTCAGTGTCGGCCATTTTACACGATTTTGACTGTTTTTTTCAAGGCACACAGAATATTGTGTTCTATGGCTATTCTATTCTATGGCTATATAAACCTACCATTTTTCGCCAGAAACAAAAGTTTGTTTCTACCTTTTTTCCGTTCTTTGGTAATCAGCAGTAGAACATAGGTAAGTTTCAGGAAAATATCAGTTCCCAACAAAAAAAAGGGAGAAAACCAGCTTTTTGTGAAGATACATTTCAAGCATAACTTTCACTTTGACACAATTTTGTAGCTTTTGTGACAGCTCAAATATCTAAAGTATACGACAACATAAACAACACAAAAAAGGGTTGTTCCACGTCAAAATAATTTATTTGCAAATATAACACCATTAACTATTTAAAATTTTCACATTTAGAACTAAACTGAGTGTGTGCACGTGTGCTGTTGAGTGTGTAAACATGTAAAAGAGCCATGCCGAGCTCTTATCAAATGCACTTCTGCCACACCATGTGGCTTAAATCTGCATTGACAATGACTTATTTTAGTCTGCAGTTGCGTCATTACCTCTTTTTGCCTCTCGTGCAAAAAAACCCCAACGTAAAACACGTACAAACACTTTGGGAGCGAGCGTTTGGGTTTAAAAAAAAAAAAAGTATAAATACGTCTTTGATATGGAATGAGTTAATTGATCGTCAGCTAAAAGTTGTGCTATTTTCTGGTGTGCGTGCACAGTTCAAAGCAAGAAATTGCCTCCCGCCTCTAAAAAGAATATGGCATCAGGGGTTATGTTTGCAAAACTGATTCTGAACATACTACAGGAGTTGTAGAATGGCTACATTTATCTACAACCAAACATACGGTGTAAGCGCAAACTATCGTACACACAAACTATCAATCAATGTCGTGGGTGGATAATGACTTTAGTCTGTTGTCTCATGTCCAGAAGTTACAACCTGACTGAAATTGGGTCATGCAACATGCCGGTATCACACGGAATGGGTGAAGAAACAAGATGGCCCAGTTAGTCTTAGGTGGTCCAATAAAGTAGAGCGGAACCTCAATTTTTGTCATCAATCCATTCCAAAAAGGTCAGACGAAAACCAGAACGTATGAAAACCGAAAAAAAAATGAATAATGTACTGTTAATCCAGTTCACCTGTTCCAGACACCCCAAAAAATGAACACAAAACACATTTTATAGTTTTACATGCGGGGAAAAAAGAAAACAATAAAGTACATACAAGTGAAACTGATAAATTAACATTCAACATCACGTTTACCTTTAGGGAAGACTCTTGTTGGTGAACACAGTGCAAGGAGGTTTGAAGTTTCCAGTTCATGTTTTCATCTATTATGATCCCCAGAAATGTATTTTCATTCGCCCTTTCAATGTCCACTCTGTCTATTTGTATTTGGTCGTACGTGTCCCTTCTGCTATTACCAAATAGCATTATTTTAGTTTTACTTCAGTTCAAGGACAATAAAGATAAAGAGTAGACTGTTAGAGCTGTATTCTTGCTCACTTGAACTTTATTGTAAACTTCTAATGACAGTACAGTACAGTTCAGTTATCATTGGTCACCCACTTTCTAATATGCGTCTCCCTCAAACTGTTCCCTCTGAACCCGTGTTAAATGTTCTTACTTTGACATTACAGCAATCCTACTGTAATAGACGCTTACTTTGTACTTCTTTCTTGAGTTCAGCAAAGTTCTGCCACGGTCAACTTTTTTTTGGCAGTACTTCATTTAAAAAGCACAGATTCATCTAACACTGCAGCGCCCTTGAACGTCTCACCAGCGTAGTGCACCGTGCTTATTAGAGGAAGAGGGAAGACGGTTGCTTATCGTTCTGTGTGCTTTCTATGTACAAATAACCCCGCCCCCGCCGCACCAAAAAAAATGGAATCAAGTGTTGACGCAGGAGTGAAAATCCAGACATACGGTGCCCCTCCACAAGCCTGAAATATGTAAACCGGTGGTGTCCAAAGTGTGGTCCGGGGGTCATTTGCGGACCACAGCTCGTTTTTTTTGCGGGCCTGTGGCACATTATAGAAATAAAAGAACCCACAACAAAGCGAGCAAAAAGGCACAATGTAACGACAAAAACCTGAAATGTGGATACTAATAATGAATAATACTTGGGCTGTCAAACAATTACAAATTTTTAATCAGTTTTAAAATGAATCATGATTAATCGCCATTCGCAACTGTGTCTGAAATATGTCCAATTTTACTGCATTTAATGAACACAAAGATAAATGACAGGACAGGATTATATATATTCGGATGTATTAATCAAGCTAAAAAGATACCACGCAAGTCTAAAAATCTGTCTAACACGTCTATTTTAATGGTAGCAGAATATTTGAATCACTTTAAAAGGTGTTCTTATGAGCAATAAGGGGTTGCATTCAAAGACATCACGTTACTTGTTTTCAGTGTATTTTCCAGCATACTTAAATGTAGCAAATTGTACATCCAAATTGAGTCACTGATAAGATTATCCACCTCATGTTTTTCTTTATCTTCCTGTTTATTTACGCACACACGTCATAAAGCTGTTTTTGTGATGTTCGGAGTGTCCCTGAATGCATCTCGCGGTCTTGTAACAGAATGAGGAAGTGTCGTTCCTTTAGCAAATTGTACATCCAAATTGAGTCACGAAGTGAGTGATAAGGATATCCACCTCATGTTTTTCTTTATCTTCCTGTTTATTTACGCACACACGTCATAAAGCTGTTTTTGTGATGTTCGGAGTGTCCCTGAATGCATCTCGCGGTCTTGTAACAGAATGAGGAAGTGTCGTTCCCAGGTTGAAGGAAGGGACTAAAGACGTGCGAGTTGGAGATACATACAGTATACGGTGTCGGAATTGTACTGCTGTTGATGTGTTCAGGTCAGATTGAAGTTAGAAAAGAGCGTCAGACTCTGTGTGACTGGGTGGGGACGCTCCACTGTGCTTCCATCTGCTGTCATAACAGCGACGCGTGCTTGCTCCGGTGCGCATGCGTTAATTACACAAAAAATTTTTACGGAATTAATGAAATTGGTTAGTGCCCTAATAACACTTTTTTTTTTTGCCTTTTCATAAATTACACATGCGCCATTGCCAATGATGCAAATTACACTATGGCAGAAGACACCCCCCACCAAAAATAGATTGCAGTCCTGTAGGAAACATTATTATTATTATTATTATTATTATTATTAGTTGAAGTCGTGACACCTTCCAAAAACTGTATATTTATTGGAAAGAGAAGAAAATAAAGGATGTTCAAGTGATGCTCAAATGAAAGGAAATAAAAGAAACAACAATCATGTGAGCTGACATTTTCTAAGCAAGTTGAGCGATTTATAACCAAAAGTAAATACAGTGAACAAATATAAGCAGCCCCCCCCGGCCATGCATGATTAGGACCAACGTGCCATTTTGCGGGACAAAAATGGATGAAAGGGGAAGAAAAAGACATGGAGACAGACAAAGCTTTCGTCTGGTGGGCGGGCCCCTCAGCTCCTCACTGTCATGGAGCGACGATGTGACACCTCAGGGTGCACACTAACAACATCATCTTCATCCTCAGCAAACGTGGAGCAAAGTCAACCTCTCTCGCTCCACTTTGCATCCTCTCCACCGAGTTCAACTTCGGCGGTGGCCAACGTGTAAGTTGGATCCTAGCGGCTACGAAGTTAACACATTCCCAACCACAGCGCGGCATCTTAAGACAAATCAAAGCCAAGTAAAATGGCGAAGATTGGGCAATTTTAGGGAAGACGCACTCATCAAACAACAAAGAACGTGACCACGTCAGCGACGAGAAGGGTCATCTCACATGAGTAAAGACCTTCTTCACACGTCACCTGTGCGAGAGACACGCATTTTCTTGACACTTTTAATGCCTCTCGTCTGCCCCGCGACGGCACTCAAGATGCGGCTTGAGTCCGCGCCGTGCATCGCCGCGGTGGGAACCGAGCGCACGCTGATTCTACACACCGGCAGCTACTCACCGGTCCGCAACCGCAGTGCATCGGACTCCCCCCGGCAGCCGACGGCAGACAGCTTTTCCGCTATTGTTTGGGTCTGCGGGGAGGTGGAAGCAGCCATTTTGCCCCCATATGCACCGCTGAGCTAAGGCGTGACCAATCGAGTGGAGGCGGAGGTTGGGATGAACGCACCGAGTGCCACCACATCAACCGGCATCAGGAGACTTTCTCACCGCGCTCATTCTCTCTCGCGCGCTCTCTGTCGCCGTGACACACACACACACACACAGGAGCAGATGACACTCCCCAGCATTCAAACTGACAGGTGAACTTCAAGCACCTTGAGTTCATACTGTATGTACCACGGCATCATACATCTGTCACCATCAATCCTACCTTGGTGCAATGCTAAAACACACCCAGTCACTATCAACACTGGATTTGGGGGGGATAAAACACCTAATACAGTTGAACCCACAGTAAATGTAAAGCTGCCATTGAATCGCTTGGCGTAGACTAATAGCTTGAGGCTCTTTTGAAAGGTAAAAAGCTGATTTCCCCCCCTCCCCAGCAGTGCTACAGTGCTACATCTACTGACAATGACAAATAGCAGTTTGAATACACTGATGTTTTTTTATGGGTTTTTTTTTAGGTTGGCCTATATTTTTGCTTTCAAATAACTAGTTTCGTTATACAGACTGGAAAACACAATGGAGCCGTAGCTTGAGTCCTTACCTAATCCTAAAATTAGCCAATAATAGCACATCAATTGAGTACTTTACTCAAGTTTTTCTAAGGTTAGGATCAGACGTTCCAAAGGTGTTCCATTTGGAGACCCTTGGTCACACTTGTGTAAACAAAGCTCCATGCCGTCCCTGAAGACGGTTTTGTCATGACTGTAAAAGCCAGAAAAAAAACAACTTCCAAGGTGCAACATTGAGGCGCCGTCAGCTTTGCCAGACGTACAAAACTGTCACCCTCTGCATGATCTGTAATTCCAAAAATCCGATGATGTACAATCATTGGACCACTCCAATACATAGCTATTAGAAAACACAAACGGCACATGCCTCTTTACGGCCAGTGGCAGCATGTTTACAGCAATGCTGTAAAACTGCATTATAAGTTATACTATCCACCGTCTGTGGCAATGTTTACTGTAGCAGATGGTCTTAAAGGGATAGTTCGGATTTGTTGACATGAAGTTGTATGACGTCCTCATTAGCATTGTGGTCCGATAACTGCGACTTACCCCCTCCTAAGTCGGTGTCTAAAAAGATGTCTAAAAATCCGAACTATCCCTGTGAGCAATGTCAAATCAGGTATGTACGATTTAAAAATGTGATCATTTAAACTACTGGTACAATAGTTTGTGTTGACGCACAGTCCACGTCCACTCCACGTTTCCCTTTGCTCCGTTACATAGTGCAGATCCTTGCGTTCCTGACAGAAGTCTGCCCATCAACCAGCATGTCTATTTTCACAATTTCATTGGCTATTTAATGCATCAGTTCTTGCTTGGCTGTAACTGGCCTGCACTATGTTGGCTAGAAGACGGGCTGCACCTATTCTACCCATATGTGATCGAGGCCTGGAAAACCAATTCCACGCTATTTTTGCTGCTTTCACATGCTAGACAGTATATCCAAACTGCACCACATGTGAGGGGAAAAAATGGGTCACTGGAACCCTGCACTGTAAATCCAGCTACACTGACACCTCAAGGCAATTTGCAATCTTTAATTACTGCGGGACGAAGACTATTCTGCAAACATTCAAAGAAACTGCGGACATGAGGACAGCATTACGCTTATGCAATTCGAGGGCTGTAGCAGAGAGGAATAACACTGGGAGACAAAAAACCCATGAAAAGCACAACTAATGAACTTTGTTCTAACGCTTCTTCTTTTAACGTCACAAACAAGACGGAGCACCCATTGCTCGTTGAGAAGAGCGGCACGTGCTTTCATCTCAGTCTGTTAGAAAGCCCGCAATTTTTTCCGTTTGTCTTCGTTTCATTGATGGTAATATGTTTTTCATCAACCATTAAGATTTCTCACTTTGTGCGGCGGACCTTGAACGCACCACATTTATGGGCCGTGAGATGCAAAAGTGAGACCTATACGTAACTTTCTCAGGCGCTGCCACAGCTGAATAAATCCAACAACTAGAAGACAAACTGCCGTGTTCTTGAACCTGAACACACACATCAATACCTTTTTTGGCACTGTAGTCTCCAAAAAGTCTTTTGACTAAGTTTGTCACTCAGATGCGTATGATGAGATGTGTTAACAAGCGGAGTTACACAAACCTTTATGATGTGCTTATGAGCGAGGACAAACGGGTAGCACCGAATCAATTTGTGGCGATCAAAATGTATTTGTGGCGGGCCACCACACCATAAATTAATGTATGGGAAATACAGACATGTAGGCTAAAATAGTATAAAATATGAAATCCATTTTATTTTTTCACAAATTCATTTTTTTGTTTTTTTTCAAATTCAGTTTTTTTTAAACTTTTAATTTAAGAGGGCTGTCAAATGATTAAATCAAATTAATCAGTAGTCCACTTAATCACGATTAATCACCATTTGCAACTACATGTAAAATATGCCAATTTTTACCATATTTTATGAACATAACGAGAAATGATGAAAAAGATGAATGACAGGACACAATTACATACATATTTGTATGTATTAACAGCTCCAAATGAACTTTTAAAAATGTAACTCGAGCTAAAAGGAAGCGCACGTCTGAAAATACTTTCCCAACGCTAGTCTCTTTAGTAGTAGCGCAATATTTGGATCACACTTTAACTTGTTATTATGAGCCATGACGAGTTGCGTTCAAAGACACCAAGTAATATAAGTAGAATTCTGTAGTGTAGATGTGTTTTCTGGGATTTCCGAGCATACTTAAATGCAGCAAATTGTACTTCCGCGGTAACAGTTAGGTTAGTGACTGATGGGAGAGAATACCCACTTCTTGATTTTCTTTATCTTTTTGTTTATTTAGACCACACGTACGCGCATAATTAAGACACTATTGTGATTTTCGGAATGTCCATGAATGCATCCCGAGGCCGTCTCGTGACAATGAGGAAGTGTCGCCCCGAGGAGGACTAGAGACGTGTTTTGTGAGTTGGAGAAACTTACCTGTATATGGTGTTGGAATTGCGTGTTCAGGTCAGAGTAAAGTTCTAACAGAGCATCCGACTTTGTGTCAGACTGTATGGGGACGCTACACTATTCATCCGGCTGCCGTCATAACAGAGGTATGGCTTGACATGATGCACATGCATTAATTACGCTAAAAATTTTAACGTAATTTATGAAATAAATGAGTTACCACTGTTAACACGCTATTTTTGACAGCCCTGCTATTTGCACTCATTGTACCAGCATAGAGTGTGTACTTTTGTGATAGTAAATCAAATGTAGGCAAATTAAATGTAAAAATCCTTACATTTATTGATGCAACACATCACTGGCCAATTTTGCCCAGCATTTCAGAAACGGATGATGACTTGTGGGACGTCAGCCTTAATGAGAGGTCAGCCACTGCACACACAGAATCCTCAAGCAACTGCTCTTTTTGAAGGCCGGAAGTGTGTTGTGTGTGTTGAGAATGTCTGTTGACTGTTAAAAGACGATCCGGGAGAAGGAATAAACGTGCCTCTCATCCTTTATTCAGTCAGAACTTGCACAACGTCATCGGGCATCGTAAAAACGCTCATTTGCGTGAACAAGCCGTAAAACACACACTCTAAAATACACTCCAACAGTCTGAGTCGTGCACACACAGCCACACTAGCATTCTCTGCTAAACTAAGCTAACCCCGCTAGCTTCCATTCAATTTTTTTTTTTGGCAACTTCTTCCAGTGTTTCAGGTCGTCGTGTCAACATGTTTAGTTCAGGAGGGGGCGGGCTAGTGCTTGTGATGAGATTCTGCCATGATTGAGCAGTCTGTCGGGGAAATACTTCCCCACACAAACGTTCCTTCACCTCACAATGACGGCATTTCATTCGCATTTTCTCAATTTCCATGATGTCAACGTCCTTTTTTTTATTGGAGATTCTCCTAAAAGTACACCAAACAGACAAAAGTATGTCGACACACTTCTTGATCATTTCATTCATGAATCAAGAGTTGGGCAGGAACCCTCATTCGCCCTGGAATCTTTTATTTGTACTTTAACCAAGACCTTTTGGACACTCTAATGCTTCCGACCTTTTAGGAAAAGTTTTGTAAAGGCCCTTTTCTGTTCCAGCAAGACTGTGCGCTACTACACAAATCAACGTCCATCAACGCATGCTTGGATTGCACAGAACCCTGACCTCAAGCCCATCTAGAACAGTGATGGTGAGCCTGCAGGGCTTTATAGAGCGTATTTCACACGCTTTTCGATTTAGCTTGTATTACACTATCAGGGGTAAAAAGAAGCCAGAGCTTACTCCAGCCAGGTTCGGATAAGAAACCAAGAACAGCCTGGATTTTGCACCAGTCACACAAGCATTCACACTCACACACCATTTCCAGCTTTCTTTAACATCCAGAAAGACTTGTGAGCAGACTCATCCACTGTGCCACAGCTAATCCACACAGTAAAACCTACCTTCTTTGACACCATCCTCCTCATTCAAAGGTTCAGGAGAAGCCAGTGCACCCGGAGAAGCAGCATTTATCCTCCTCTCACTCATCTCTCCTTCCAGTTTGACCTCAATAATCCCATTCTCCTCCTCCTCCTCCTCGTCCTCCTCTTCCTGACCAGAGATAGGGCTCCGCGGGGGAGCTGTGGGGATTACAAGGTCAGGTCTGCTGGAGAACAGCTTTCTCAGGATGTGGATCGGGGAGATGGTAACATCCCAGTTGGTGATGCCAAAGTCCCGGAGGTGCGCCCGGGCATGGCTGGACAAGCCGGCGCGAGTGTCAAAGCCGGCGCTACAGAACTCGCAGTGCATCACGCTGTATGTGGCTGGATCAAAGTTGGCCACTGCGGAATGAGACAAAAAATATCATCTGATCAACATATGCAAATGGTGCCCAACCACTTTTCTATTATCAGAAGTATCAAGCATTTACATGAACGTTATTCCGCAACAAATGTACATACATAAACATTTACTGCATGAAAGAACACCGCCATTGCGATACGGATTGGAGCCCAGTCCATGAACAAAATGTGTGGCTCACTCGGTTGGGATGAGTCCAAACACTTTCCAGTTCCAAAACATTGCACTTCAGAAAAGCAATAATGCAGCAGTGATGTTGTGGCATCAGTGGAATATCACTTCGCTAAGGGCGTACTCCCACGAGGCCAATCGTATCATGCCTGGGCCCATTTCCAGGGTTTCCAGTACACTCATTTATTATTGGCGGCCAGCCCCAATTAAATTTGGACCGAAATTTGGCACTACCTTTTGCTCCCCGTCGTTCAAGATCACATTTCTAATAGGATTGTCTGAGTGGCTTGTCGTTACAACTTCATCCGAAGCACTTCGGCTTGCTTAAGGAAGCGGGACTTTCAGTCGTGCAAGCGATAGCCAAGAACGGTCATCAACAAGAACAACGGTCTCACTCACTCACTCAAAAATAAACAGAACCACACGTGGCAGGTAAGTTAACACACAACAACAATAAACTACCATGTTATGTAAATAACAAGTGCCCGCAAGGCATGCTAGGTACTCCTCCCAATGCTACGACATAGTGACATATTAGATGTACGTACACATCTCCGTAATATGGATCACAAGACACATCGGGAATGTTTTTTTTATAAATTGTTATAAGACACACATGCACGCACATCTACCACCGTACGAAATGAAACCAACACCCGTGAATCATCAACTTCGTGTTCTGTTGTTAATAGGGTTTAAAAAAACGACATAATGTCGCACATTTCTGATAACAACCCAAAAAGCTCAGTGTCACCCGTCGACACACACAGAGTTTTGCATCATGGCAAATAATGCAAATGAGATGCTGACGTCATCAGGCGCCACCCTGCGACCAGAATAATCAGTAGGGGTGGGCCTATTGATTCAAATATCGACAGTATGAAGGGTGGTATCAGTATTGGATCGATACGAATGTGATAAGATGGATATTTCAGTTCTTTTTGTAAGAAATATCTGCACGTTTTTGTTGTTGTGTTGTTCATATTGTTACAATGTGATAATCATATATTATTATACTCTTTATAAACTCAGGGCATGAGTTCTTGGACACAGGAGGGCACATTAAATGGTTACATTTTTTACAAATACGTTTGCCAAAAATCTTTATTGTGATCATAATTGTGATCAACAAATCAAAGGCAAAATCTGAAAATCATGGTATTAATCATGGTTGGTATTAATACCGTATTCTGGCCCTGTATTTACCTGGTATTGGATTGATACCCAAATTTGGTGTCAGTATCAAAGTATCGACCACCGCTTATAACTAGAACCACTCGAAATAACACAAAATGTCAGGGAAATTGCAGTTATACAGTCGTGTAAAAGTGATGGGACAAGCAAACTGGCCAAAGCGCGAATTCTCAGTGGGGGTATAAATGAGAGTGCAGTGATTCCCAACCAGGGGTGAGCGTACCTCTGGTGGTACGTGAACAAATTGCAGGGGGTACGCGGAAACATTTAATTTCCAAGATGATTAAATGAAATATTCTCAGTCATTTGGGAAACACTGGCCTAGTGTGAGAACACCCTTAGTGTCTCATCACACTGGTGCAGTTTTCTCGCTATACTGCTCACATCCCCTAGTGGGCACTAGTGCATTGTTTCTGGGGATTGCTGTGACATGCTATAATTATCTGTTACCCACGCCTTTGTTATTTTTGTGGCACTTGATCTCAGTTTCTCTGCATTCCCACCCAATTTGAAAAGCAATTGAAATTCCTTCCTCTTTTTTTGCTTTTTAAGACACTAGTGCTGCATTGAAGCTGGAATGTAGGAAATAGCCCATTTGCAGCCAAGTCTTCAAGGTGAACACAGTCAGATGTAAACAGCAAAATGACCGATGGGCGTAATAAGCTGGTATTTGCTTTCTTTGTCTGTCAGCAGTCTAGAGAACGAACCTAATCTCTATGACCTTTTCTGGAAAAAACGTCATGCGGAGGGGAAACAGCGATCTCCACATAGAACAAGTTGTGTTGGTCTCCTTCAGTACACAGTGAGTCACGTTTTTCCAACTGTAATTATTTGTTTGGCTCAGCTTTTTTTTTGTTTTTTTTCAATGCCGGATGCCCTTCCGTTTATCCATGCTGGGAACCAGAACTGGAACGATCCAATGCCTGGGTGTTGAGACACAGGGCGGGATGTAAAACTACCACTAGGGAATTTCAATAATGAATTGATTGCTACTCATTTGGAATTGAATGTATAACTGAAGGGGGAGTTGCATCCCGACGTACTGTACATGCTCCTACGTGCTGGCTACGTGCAAAAATGGGGAAAATCGCAAGAGAAACCCACATTGCCCGCATGGATTTTCAAACCCGCAGACAGCACGCAAAGCCCGTAGGAAGAAAATTGGGATGCAAATGATTTTCTGCGTGCACGCAGGAATACCTTGCACGCAGCCAGGTCACGAGGGCAAGGCAGAGGAGGAGTCAGTGTGTCCTAAGTTTAAAAAGTACATTGCCCGGCCATGGCAGCAGCTCCTCCAGCTGTACATCCTGGTTCGTGCCACCTCCGCGGTTGCACGGCGGCTGCCCACATAGCATATCCGAAATTAATGCGCCTTGCCCGGCCACGGCGGATGGATTCTCCTGGCCAAAATTCTGGTTCTCCCGATCTCCGTGGACGCACGGCTGCGGCTGACGTAGTGTAGTCGGCATTAATGCACCTTACCCGGCTGCTCTTCCCACTGTTCTCTTGTTCTCCCGATCACGATAGACGTAGGAAGCCGGTGCGGCCATCTTGCAATCAAAGTGAGTGGGCTTCACGAACCTCGTAAGCTGCCCACACACAGCGAGTGAAACGTACGACAGCCTTACATGAAGCACCCCTAGCATGCACGAGTCACACTAAAGTAGCACAGTGATGTCAATATTAAGACCTCATCCTAATAATCCTGTCTCTCCCTCTCTTGCAACACCCCTTCCAGTGTGCAAGACAACTGCAGACAAGTTCCAAGTTCTTCATTTTTTTATGATGACAGTTTAGTTCAATTATTGTATTTGTTATATTAGCGTATTTTAAATATCCATCACGTGTATTGTGTGAATGACTGGTGAGTGACTAACTCCAGTGGTTGCAATTCACAATTAAAAAGGAGACAAGAAGCGGCTAAATATTCCAAAAGTCATTAGTAAAAATACTCTTACCTTTTTTCTTCTTCTTCTGGTAGGAAAACCTCTTCTCAATTGCGTTGACCTCCTCGGGGGATATGAAGTGGCGCACATTGTAGCTCACGCCCACCCGGTTCAGGTGGCCCCTCACGTGATTGGCGAGCCCGATGCCGTTATGGAATCGATCGGGGCAGTAGGGGCATTTCCTCTCCACACTCTTCAGGCCCTCTGAGACCTCATCTTCAAAGTCACCCAAGATGTCCCCAGCAGACAGGAAACGTTGCACACGCTCATCGTCAACGTCGTCCTCGTCCTCGTCACCACCGTCACTGTCAATTTCCGCGAGGGCAGCAGTAATCCTGTTGCTCCTCCTCAACACCTTTAGATTGCTTTCCTCCTGCTTGTCGTTCTCCTTCAAACATTTCCTCGTGTGCGGTGACAAAGTGGCGCTCGGCCGCTCTGCACACAAAATTATAAGCAGACTTTAAATACAAGAGTCGCGTCGTAAATACTGTACATAAAGAAAAAGAGAACTAGTTGTTTGTGCTCGGTGGAAGAATGCATAAGGCGGAGTAATACGTAATTGTGTCGCTACACTAAAGGAAGGACAACGTCACTTTTCTTCTATTTAGTTAACTTTTTAACTAAACTTCTCCCAAGTGTGAGGCAGACTCATTTAGCGGCAGCACGTACAAGGAAAGTGAAAGTGAAGTGAAATGAGACGTCATAAAACACTCAAATAAATCAACTGTCATCAAAGATAAAGATGGCATCCTTAAACATGTGAAAGAATCTGCTCTGTTTGGACCTGCACTCTTAGCAGGGTGAAGCCCACCCCAGATTCTTTTGCTCTACCAGCTGTGAAATAATGCCAAGTAAGATTTAAGATGTAATATTAAAAGGAGTAGATACAACTGCAGTTGCAATGCCAGCACTGGAGAAAACGGTCAGCCCACCAGCCAAGGTCTAGCAGTCACTAGTCTAAAGTGAAACTGAGTTCCTCTTCCTCTTACGCCTGCTGTGGAGGCGGTTCCAATGATCAGGAAACTTTGTTGGTCTTTTGTTCTGATCTGGTTTCAACCAGTCCTTGGCTAGGTGGCTGGGCATCTCAGCCAGGAGACAGAAAGGGTGACTCTTCACTGTGTGTGTGAGATTAATTAGTTATTTCTTGTATTTAATCATCTTATTACTGTATTTTACAGTAGTTATCATTCATGTGTTCTGTGTACAGTGTGACTGATTTAGGTGTTCATTTACATATAAGACATCACTGGATCTTGTTTGGAACCCGAGGACCACCTGTACTGCATTGTGTCGCCATCCGTCGACTTTTTAACCTCACCTGTGTCAGATCCAGCCGTGGTGTGCCGTTTCCCTCCGACCCTCTCAGAGTCTAGCTCTGCATGGCTCTCCTGCTCTGCTTCACTGCCCGGAAGGTCCTCTTCGTTCAGTCTGGCGCGCCTACTGAACCTCCTGTTTCGGTTACATCTGAGGACATTTGTCTCACCGTCCTCTGAGCCATGGTGGGCTTTGGCTTGAGATGCGTTGGACTGGGATGCAGAGTCAGATGCACGATTGGAATCCAGGACGGAGTTTAACACATCATAAGATGAACGGCTGCTCTCAGCATCAACCTGCGTCCTCATGATGGAGTTCTTTTCGGAATGGAGCCGTTTCCCCTGCGCCCTAACAACCACTTGACTTAAGCCCGGGGAAGATGAAGCCACGCATGACAGGGAATCAGGAGAAGAGGACTTAATGGTGGGTTTTTTCTTCGTGTGCGTCTTGGTGTGATTAGCAAGCGCCTGGGAGGTTCTTGTGCTGAAGTTACATTGGGTACAGACAAAGCGGCGGCGGTACAAAACCGCTTGGGGCTGGAATGTGGCTCCAAAAGAACCAGGGGGGCTTTGAGGTGCATTTGATTCAAGAGCAGCTTGATCTCCATCAGATGGGGGCTGATATAATGGTGGAAAAGTGCTTGACACCTTGTCAGGAGTAGCAACCGGACTAAAATGTTCATGCTTCACTACCTTAGTGTCTTGTCTCTCTTTTGTCTTGTCGTCTTCATTAAGCTTCTGGATTTCCAACATGATCTTCACACGAGACTCCTGGTGCCTTTTTTGGTGGTCGTCCAGCGAAACACAAGTGGGCAGGTCCCATCCACACTCGCTACACAGAAAACCACCCTCTTCACCTGTTTGAGAGTGCTCAATCATGTGCTCCTTTAGGTGGACCTGCTTTTTAAAGTAAATGCTACATTCCACACAGGTGAAAATGTCATGTTCCAAATTACAGTCTCCATCTCCGATCACGATCGGATCTTCTGCCAATCCCTCCCCAAAGACCCCCGCACCTTGACTTGGAGGTGATCCGTGAGGACTCCCACTCGCTTGCTTACCAGTCTCGGTCAAAGTGTGCGTTAAGGTTTCGAGGCTGGTGAACGGCCTGAGGAGGAGCTTCTTCTTTCTGGACCTCTGAATGAGTGTGCAGTGAGGCCACGGGGCAGGAGGGGAACTCTCAGGGTCGGAGTCTCCGGTGAAGGTGTACACATCCTTCTCACGCTCGTTGATGTCGTTTCCCTCGGGACTTTTCTCCAACTCCCTTATGTCTGCATCCTCCTCCCTCTGGCAAGTGTCCTTTGGTTTTGCTTTGCAGAGGAAGAGCTCGGCTCCCTCAGATATGTTCCAGTCATGGCTGCCTCCTACTGTGATGCGAAATCAGAGGAATTATGAATAAAAAAGCGGCTGGAAAAAAGCTGTAAAAAGCAGATTTTGCTCTACCTACAGTCTGTCGGGCCAAGCTGAGATGCATTTGGTTCTTCTTTTTTTGTGCTTTCTTTATTTTCATTGCACACCTCCTCAGGGGCAGACGGATCAGTCTTCTGCTCCAACTGCTTTCCAGCTTCTTTGTCATCTTCACTACCAGCTCTGGATGGCATCCAAAGAGGGGGAAAAAAACATGACGTTACACTTTCAGCCTGTGAATAAGTGTGCATATTACTCATTAAACACTCGCAAATAATCCAAATAACATTCTGAGTCATCCTGCGCCGGTTAGCATAGGAAAAGACATGAGATGGGTGGGCAACAAAAACAGGAAAACAAGATGTACTTGTAGAATCACTTCTTTGAAGCTGCACTATGTAAATCTAAACTTTCATGGGGAAAATATGAAGTAATAAAGTATCAATTATAACAGGATAAAAAACCAAAAATACTCCAAAGTGTGTATATATGGAGATATATATATATATATATATATATATATGTATATATATATATATATATATATATATATATATATATATCGTGTATATATATATATATATATATATTATTACACATACATATGTGTATGTATATGTATATATATATATATATATATATATATATATATATATATATATATATATATATACACTGTATATGTGTGTGTACAACTGTTACAAATTCAATTACTTTTTTGGGACAGTAACTAGTAACTATAATTACTTTTTAAAGAAAAAAAAGTGTGTGTGTGTGAATATATTTTTTTATATTCACATATATATATATATGTGTGTGTGTGTGTGTGTTTTTGTTTTTGCCTTTTTTTGGTTATTTTATTTCTCATGCAACTTGCTGTACTTTCATTCTCGTGTGTTAATGCAAGACTCTCCACACATTAGGACTAAACAGCTACGCATACAGGCGTTCCTCATGTTGCAACGTTTCGTGTTTAAATGTCATCTTATGGCGTTTTGTGGTTACATTACGAGGTGTTACGTCGTCTCATGGTTTAGCGGAAAAATACGTATTTGCGCATCACCACACTGGGGAAGGACGTCACTTTTTTTTCCTTTGTTATGTCTCCCAGGAATGAGGCAGACTCCTGATTGCAGTGCGTCAAAGAAAAGGAACGTCCATCCATCAATTTTCTATGCCGCTTGCCCTCACTTGGGTCGTCGATGTATGCTGGAGCCTATCCCAGCTGACTTTGGGCGAGAGGCAAGGTACACGTTGGACCGGTGGAAGAAAAGGAACATGAAAGTGAAATTACAGAGATCGTAAAATTGGCAGTAAGTGGAGAAACGTCGATCAACGCTGTCTGCATGCCCGATAGTATCCTTGAACATGTGAAAGGATCTACTCCTATGAAATGGACAGTGATAACTAAACAGCGTAGTAGTGTCTTTATTGAGACTTCCTCCTCCCAATAAGCCTGTCTCTCCCTCCTTTGCAACGCCCCTTCCAGTGTGCAAGACAAGTGACTGTTTCGTTTAATTCTTGTATTCCATCTTTTTATTACTTGGATTTTATATTACCTTCATGTGGTCTGTGTACAGTGAGAGGGAACGAGGACCTCCTATGTAGCCTTGAGAAAATCTGTGAGACTAACTCGGGGAAAAGACTTCAGTTTGCTGTAAATATTTGAACTCTGGAGCAAAAGTAAAAAGCTCATGTGGTCCTGATTAATCCAGATTGTTCCAGAAGGATAGAACATCATCATGTCTTGTCTAGAAGTGATGTTCATGGTCTAAATTTAACATTATCAACCCATTCATTCCATTTCTAGACCATTTTCCTTGTTCAGGGGTGCAGCCTATCCCCGCTTACTTGCTAGAGACTGCGAAGAACGCACCGAGTGGGAGCAGATCCCACGGCAGCCGCACAAACGTCAGCAATGTGAACCACCACACTAAGGCTCTCAGCGACATTACAGTGTGTGACCAAAAATAGAACAGAGAGCCTAAAAATATACAGAATAAGCTGGTTTTTTTCCCCAACAATAACAGTAATCCCTCACCATTTCACACTTTGAGTTTCGCCTTATCACGTTTTTTCAAATATATATGAATAAATGATGCTGTTTTGTGGTTGAATAAGGCCAATTATGAGTCAAAAAATACACAAATCTAAGCACATCTTATGTATTTTTTTGCCTAAATGAAGCATTTAAGCATAAAAATGGCTAAATGAATTAAAATACAAATATAAGGCATTCAGAAGACACATTCAAAGACATTGTGATGAGATTTAGTATTCTACACTGGTCACTAGGTGTCAGTAATGTTACCGTAATGTTCGGACACACAAGCATCTAACTTGATCGCCAGAACAACGGGCTTTTATTGCACGCTTGAATTATCTCACAACAGGCACAATAATCTCAACAGGGGCTACTGTTGTGGATGTAAAAATCAACTCTGAACCCCCGATGATGTCCGGTCACTACTTAGCTCCTCTAGCACCGGAACACATTTACTGACACACACACACACACGTGTACGAGTCTTATTTATGTCATAAATGGCTTATTTTCTCCTATTATGTCCACTGGATTGGATGATATGAGTGTAAAGGTGCCTATAGGGGTGTTATTTCATGTCTAGAGGGCTCTGATAATGCTTAGAAGGTCGTAAGCAGGTTTACTATGCTCTAACAATGAAAATATTCAATCTATAAATAAGGAATCCTACTTCACGGTCATTAAATTACCACGGTCCGTGCATGATTTATGGGAAACAAATAGCGAAAGATTAGTTCAGGGAGCATTAGTCAGTTTAAAACATGGAGGCCCCAACTTCTCCATCTTCAATTCAAGGTCTTGCATGAAACTGAATGCGACTCCAGACAGAAACACAGCAAAGAAGATGACGTTGCATAACCATCATGGTGTCATGGCGAATGCATGTGGTAACCACAGTGGTTTTAACTGTATAAAAGAACATTTTTTAAAATGCGGCCTTTGTATTTGTTTGTTGACAAGGGGAAGTAATTATGGTGTGACTTTTAGGAAAAACCTTCAAATATGGTAAAGTAATTAAGATTTAGCTTTGTCGTGGTGTGTGTCTTTGAGAGATGTTTCATGAGACTAGGGCTGAGGGTGGAGCTCGTGACTTGCTCTTTTCTGCCAAAACGCTAGGGTGCAGTGTTTTCCTGAGACTGAGCAACCACAACTCTTGTTGACTAGCTATTTAGCTTCCTGTATAGTAGTGACAGTGGCACCTGAAGCAACATTCAGATAGTAATTCATTAGATTACCGTAAATTCCGGTGTATAAGCCGCTAGTTTTTTCGCAAACTTTGAACCCTGTGGCTTATACAGCAGTGCGGCTAACCTACAGCTAAATTCTAATCTTGTGACATCTACTTTACATTAGGTCATAATATATAACAGTGTAACATAACGGTCTGACTCACGGTGCCATCTTACTGAGAATACTAAATTCATCACACAGCAACTCAACACTCTAAAAGTGCAAATATGTCCCAATACGAATTTCAAATGAAAAAATAACACTTTAAAGTTTTCCCATAAGGTGTTTCTTCTGAGCAACACATTCAAATGATGTCAGCCTCCCTCTGGGTTCCTCTGGCTCCCGCTGGTGGACAGAGACAGCATTGCAGCGCCATCCATCTATGTTGCTTGTCCTCAAACGAACTGCTCTTCTGGCAGTAATGCATTATGGGTTGATGTTAAAATAGCTGCCGTTTATTATTTAAACTTGTATTTGTACTGTACATGTAATGTATATTTCCTAAGTACCTTTTGAGTGTTAAGTTGCTGTGTGATGATTTTCATGTTGTTTGTAAGATGAAACCGTGAGTCAGACTGTTTATACTGAGTAATGACCTCTTGCAATTTCCAAAGGACATGGACACGTGCGGCTTATACACCAGAATTTAAGGTACCCATTACTGGATAACTATTATTTTTAACGACGTTACTCCCAACAGTGGTCTTGATAGCTTTCATACATGCGCAAATCTTTCTTCCGGTGGCTAACAAATTTTAAAAAATGAAATGGGTGCATTTTTTTTTGTCGTTGTGGTAGAATCCAGGTTAATGCTTCCGTGCTTTTATTTTGAAGTTGACTTTGAACAGGAACAGGAATTCACTGTGTGCATGTTTGTAGTGTACAGTGATTACTGTATGTCGCTGCTTCACAATAATGAAGTTAACAATACTACAACACATAAGTTGACCAATTTCTCATCGGAATGACCTCTTTATGTCAAGAAAAGCGGTCGAACATGTACGCCGAAGTCGACTTAAGTACACTTTTTAGTAAAAAGAAGAACATGGTGTACCAGGACTTGATGAATTGTTTGACATAGACGGGTTGTCAACATGAGGAGGCTCCACCATACTTATTTCTTTTGATAATTTTTACAAAAAAATATATAAATGTCTTTGTCATGTCTTTCCAGGTGTAATTGCTCTTGGTCCATCTTAAGCCCCTTTTACACAGCCAGGAGGTATCCCGCTTTTCTTTTTTTTTTTTCTTCAATCCAAGTCTGTTCTGTATAAGTGGCACAGACACGGAACAGGAGGTCCATGTTCTAACAATGCATGTGTACAGCAAATGCAGCCTTCTGTTACCGGCACCTGATGCGGCTACGTTGCAGGATGTCTGTGTAAAAGAGGCTTTAGTTTACGCTACAGTACACCACAGTACCGCCTTCCTCACCTGGGTCCAGAGGAAGGAGATCCTGGGCTGTGAGCAGCCAGACCGTGAGGGTTAGAAAAATGCTGCAGCTCCTCCTCTGACATATAACAACAGCACACACACAAACCACAGAAATCACTTCACAGCCCAACAGTTAAATTCCACAGTAGAAGCTACATTGTCTTATAAACGCGCTTTACACAGAGACTACTGACTACAAGCAGACTGAATGACATTTCAAACAAATCGGGAGACGACAATGATAACGCTTCTATTTGCTATGCCTTACTCATTCGAGGAGCTTCAACAACAAGTTTAAGATATGCAAAGCCGTGTGTTACCATCTTGTGTTTCTTTCTCAGAGTCAGAGTCCCAGCTGAGGGAGGAAGGAAAGGCTGAGGACCTTAATCTCCTCTGTGCACTCCCCTCTGGCTCTGCACCGTGCTGGGAGCCCTCGGTCTGCTTTGGGTCCTGGTCTCCATCGTGGCCCGGTGAGCCTTTGGCAGGCGTCAGGATGTCACTCACATTGGAAGAACATGAGGACTAGCGGCAAGAAGAAAGATATAGCATATTTTAGCACGCACCAGGGGCTTCAAAGTCTATAAACTTCTAAACTTTGCATAGAACACGCCTACAAATGTTGCTCAGATTGACGTTACAGATGTCTGCCATCTCCTGGCGTAAAGTATTAACTACATGAGGCACCATATTTGCAGTTTTCTTAAATTCAGCAATGTTGCGTGTCGCAATTTTAGGACTTTGGCGCTTAAAGGGCTATTTGGCCTCTATTTTGTGTGTAATCAACCTATTCATATTCATATATATCATACTATAATTAACTAAAAGTATTAAACTAAAAGTTTGCATACGCATCGACATTACGGTTGTCCCTCGCTACACCGCGGCCCGAACATCGCTCCCTCACTCTATCGACAAGCGACCAATGAGTGGACAGGGTGCTATTCAGTGCTCTCTCACAGGTAAACGTGGAGGAAGAAAATAATACTTGCAGTGTCAGATTTCCTGGAGCTATTTGACATTTAGACAGAGATATAAAGAAAAAAAGCAGCGGTTTGCTACACGTTGCCGATGAGTTTCCGTCATGACAGAGTGGGGGGGAAAAAAAGTTCTTCTCCCATTCAGTGTGGAAGTGGTAAATTTTCAGTCTTTGTATTCTTACCCACTTCGTTTGCAACACTTTAAGTTCAGAACAAATAAATTGGAAGCTAACTAGTTAGCTCGGTAGCTTGATATACTGTACAGTATATGATGAGCAGGGGCCGTTTCTTATGTCCCTGCAGTGATTCCGTAGCTTGTGTGTTAGTGTTGCATAATGTGGTGTAAAGAAAGAATAATGGGAGTGTAAAGGTGACTATAGGGGTGTTATTTCATGTCTACGGGACTCTAATAATGTTAAAAAAAAAAAAACAAATTTAGAAAGTCATAAACAGGTTTTCTATGCTCTAACTCAGGGGTCACCAAAACAGTGCCCGCGGGCACCAGGTAGCCCCCCACACCCCCCACGACCACATGAGGCGCCCGCAGGCCTGCTTTTCATTCAGGTTTTCAGTTATTAATGTGAGAACACTAGAAGGAAAAGTATTCTGAAACATAAAATGTGAGTTGTGGATACCAGCATTTTGTGAATGTTTTGGTAAAACAAGCATATTTGATTTCTTTGGGTTGAAATAAGGTATGAAAATCATTTCTACAAAAATGAGTAGCTCGTGGCCATTTTCATTTTCTAAAAGTAGCTCTCGCTAAAAAAAACGTTGGTGACCCCTGCTCTAACTACTAAAATGTTCTGTTTATTAATATCGAATCCTACTTCGTTGAAATTCACTTATCCTGGTCGGGTCTGAAACCAACTAAAGTCTTGGGGCGTCACTGGGTTTGCTTTAAGAAGCTTTCTCGCGACCAGCGTACCAAAATAGTAGCAGAGATATAACCAGGGCAGATTTTTAACCAAGGTCCCAGTTATTGCCATGAGACTTGTATTTTCTGTTTCTTTCAAAATTCCTAACTATCAGTTTTGCATACATTGCGCTATTTGTGGCGGCCAGGTGCTACTTTTTTTTTTCTTTTTTAAAATTTAGCGCAACCCGATTGCCCTCGCCTATAAACCCATTATAACAGGACTGTATGTGTAGCTTGTCATTACCACTCTGTACAGCAGATGGCATCGTAACTCTGCTTCTTAAGACATCGCATACAATCCACATAAAAACACATTCAACGTCTGTCATGCACATTTTGGCCTATCAGAAGCCTGAAGAAGCTACCACAGTTGACTTGGTCGCGCATTACAACGTATGTATTCATCGCTATAGTGCAATATAAGATGTACCATGACGGATCCATCTTTTAGTTGTGCACAATGACATTTACCTGTAAGGTGCTGTTAAGGAAAGTCGTGGTGGCGGGATTTTGTGCAGAGTTCAAAGGTGGGGGCACATAGCTGGTCCCTGGGGTGAGGGGTCGCCCTTCTGGCTCCATTGTCCCCCAGAGAGCAGTATGGAGTCCCACTTGGTGACCAGCCTGCCTACATGGTGCGCGCCTCCACTTCTGTAGAGAACCAAACAAGAAGGGGACAATGATGTTTTTGTTCTTTTAAAAACTTCACAAGTTGCTTGTGCATTCATTTGTGTGGAAGTATTTCAATTGCAGCTGGCGCCTTAAAATCAGACAATGCAAAAGATTGCTGAGTTGCAGGATGTCCATGTTTTAGCTGTCCTCAGTATATTCGTCCCCTATCGGCTGCAGCTGCAGGCCCGTCTTGTCTGACCCATTTTCACAATACGTCTGCGCTTCAATATGAAACAGGGCCGAATGGTTACATAAAGATATGGCCTTTATTTCCAGGCCCCTGTCCTGTCTGTCCCCTCTTGAGGCAGGAAGAAAACACCCACGTCAAAAGGTGCTGCAGCCTGGCTTGTTAGCCTGCAGTAAGTACATGGCTGGTGTTGTCAGGTGAAAGGATGAACCATGCATGCACCGTGCACGGTGCCTTTTTCTTAAAAGCACTATCCGCTGCTGTTTTCCCCGGGTAAATACTCACTGATATCGGCCTGGTTCGCGTATCGAGGGGAAGGCGTCGGAGTCTAAGCGGCGCTAGTCATAGCTGGAGACCGAGCAGGAAGCCTGACGCCCCGACGAAGATGCCCGCTGCAAGCCGCCGGTTGCTCACACGCACAAGTCTTCTCTTTTAGCGTCGCTCTCTGGGCTCTTTTTAGGTGTTTTGCATGGATCCCTTGCAAGGGGCAAAGCACCGGACTCCATGTTACTGGGTTTGCAGACACGCCACGGCGGCGTACGTAACGTCAACTGGGAGGTGACGAGAAGTTGGAGTCGCCCTTCAAGCACCAACTTTTGATCTATTCTACTTTTTAGCGGGTTTTTTGCATATGCACAAAATGCGTATTGATTGTTTGCACAACCTTTAAATAATAAGAAAGGTATTGTAAAAAAAAAACATCTGAATTGACATTGTTGTTTATTTAATTACGTTTGGAAACACTTCTCGTGTTTAAAGTTTTGCATCCCTGGCTGTGTTGCACGTAAATATGTATACTATGTACACTGCGCACTTAGTTCCTGAGGGTACGACTATTAACAGTGTACTGTAGTGCTGTCCCAAATTACTGTCGTTGCGCACTTGCCGGAAATGACGTTTGCAATATTTATTTTCTTCTTCCTCCTCCTTTTAGGTTCTTTATTTGTTTCAAATTTGCTGTCACCACTTGACCTAGTCCTTCCCGTTTATCCCCCCTTTTCCGATACGTAGCCAAGATGGCGGTATTTGAGCATGTGTAGTGTCTGTCGCTGGGGGCGACAATTTGGGGCGTGTTGCGTGCCACATCCGGGTACTGGCGACTCCCGTAGTCAAAATGCTCAGTGGAAGTACGGAAGTGCGCGAATTGGAACACAGCCCCTGTTCAAACTGTGCAAATGAAGTGGTTTGGTCCAATAAGCCGTTATAATTAAAAAGATGTGATTATATTACTAACGACTATGTAAAAAAAACAGGCTTATCAAGTTTTCTAACTTGTCTTCCCCGTTTAATGTGTTAATTGCTGGAACGTAGTGCTTTGACGAACAGGTATTAAATTGTCCTTTGGCGACCTCTAATGGCTATCAATTAAAACGATTACTTTAAATACCTCAGCTGAATATCTGCTGTTGGCCAGGTAATTATAGTTTTCTGGTATTTAACTCTATTTTTCCATCAATTTGGGTCAGAGATATGTTTTTTTAATGCAATTTAATGCAATGTATTGTGCGAAGATACTTGATTTGTATTTGTTTTGAAGGTGCTACCTCATTCCTATACAGTAGATGGCGGTATCGCGCTATCAAAACGCAACAAGGCGACAACGAAGAAGTGTAACAGCAGCTTGTATAACTCCAGTACGGTTGGTTTATTTTGTAAAAATATTTCTTACGCATATAGACATGTTGTATTTAATCATCAGGAGCATAAATTGACTTTTAAAACAACCACGAATCCACTCCTGAAAGAGTTATTATGCAATTTTCTCGATAGAAGACGACAGCTAGCAACATAGATAACAGCTAGCCGGTAGCATTTAGCCTAATGTTATAGCAATACAAAAATGGCAGAAAACCGAGTATACATGACGGACCGAGAAAGTTAAGCATTGTGCTACCAATTATAGTCAACCGTGTAATCTGTTTTCAAACAATTTGTTATGACGGCAATGTGTAACACTAGCAATCGTCAAACGTTGGATAGCCTGTATGGTACATATATTAATATTGTTTGCCCAATTGTGTAATATTTATATATACTTTATTAATCCTGCTATCTGCTCCCAGCATACCAAAGCAAAGTAAATTATACTTGATAAAATTCAAATACACTGTCACTTTTCTATGTTTCTCAGATAATGGACACACGGTTCACTCGAGGGAAATCCAACATCTTGGAGCGCCCCTTGACGAGACCCAAGACGGAAGTCAGTGTGAGTGCATTTGCATTGCTGTTCTCAGAGATGGTCCAGTACTGCCAGAGCCGAGTGTACTCGGTTTCTGAGCTGCAGACGCGCCTGGCCGACATGGGCCAAAGTGTGGGAGCCGGCATGCTGGATGTGCTGGTGTTGCGGGAGAAGAACGGCAAAAGGGAGACAAAAGTGCTCAACATGCTGCTCTTCATCAAGGTTCGTACCGTCAATGCTTCCAAGCATTTTTTGACTTTCCACAGTGAGTGGTTGGAGAAGTAAAATTGTTTGTTGTGGCTGCAAAATGTATGGAAGTGATACTTTTTTCCTTTTTAGGTGAATGTATGGAAGTCTTTGTTTGGGAAAGAGGCTGACAAACTGGAGCAGGCCAATGATGACGACAAGACGTACTACATCATAGAAAAGGAGCCGCTCATCAATGCTTACATCTCTGTGCCGAAAGAGAACAGCAGCTTAAACTGCGCTGCCTTTACCGCAGGCATTGTGGAGGCCATCCTCACCCACAGCGGCTTCCCTGCCAAGGTCACTGCCCACTGGCACAAAGGCACCACACTCATGATCAAGTTTAATGAGTCCGTCATAGTCAGAGACAAGGCTTTGGATGGCAGATAAGGACGACGAGAGATACCAGGGAGTTGGGTTTTTGTTTTGTTTATCAATGCAGGTCAAATACCAAAAACAATTCCGACTTTATGTTGGGGTGAGATTTGTTCATGAGGTTTACTTTGTTTTGATAAAAGACTGTGATATTCTGGCTGATGCGGCATCCTCAGTTGGAAAAGATCTACAGTGGATCCCCGCGCATTTGCGTGTCAGCAAACATCCACCCTTAGTCGATAATAATTTCTAAATATGTGATATTACAGGTAAAATGTCCAGCGTGTGCCACTGTTGGGGGGGAAAAAAAAAAGCCCGCAATTTTTCCGTTTGCGTCTTCATGCTTCACTGATGTTTTTTTCATGAAGGGTTGAGATGTCCTACTGTGTTCGATGGTCCTTGAAAGCACCATAATTGTGAGACCAGTATGTGACTGATTCCATCTGTTCACTGATCATCTTACATTATCATTCATTAGTGGTGAGTACCAATACATTTTATACTTGAAATGGTGTGGTTAAACTGTGTGCGGCGTATTGAAGAGCGACGTGGGAGGGTTCTGAAGCTGTATCTAATCTAATAATAATTACAGTCTGAGGAACACGTCAATGTCAAGCTGGCAGGAGGGTTTGGAGGGGGAGGAGCGAGCCGTGTGTCAAAAATAGACATTTTGTGTTTTTTTGTTTTTTTTGACATTCTCCGGTGGTCCTGTATCGTAACCATCGTGAAAAGCGGGGAACTACTGTGTTTAGTTCGGTTTTGCAAATTTTTTGCAGATCATGTCCTGTTCCTGAATTTGCACAAGAAAATATATGATCATTCCTGTCAACAGGTTGTTTTTGTTTCAAAATCTTACAGCTGTGGTAGCTTGTTCTCAGCCATCACTCCATTGCATTCATCGTTTAGTTCAGTGTGCATATTGGTAATCATTGATTTCATGATCATTAGCCACACTGTTTAGAGGCACGTCTTATTTTGAAAGATGTCAGTTATGATTCACTCAATTTTTGCACATGAAAGTAGAATTGATTCTCAAAAGGGTCTCAAGACTCCTAACGTATGGTAATCAGCCTGATAATTATACACTGACGAGGTGTAGGTTCTGTTGGCCTAGTTCTTGTCAAATACTTCTAGTTATAAATTTATAAATTACACAATGAGCAATTTACATACCAACATAAATAACACTACAACATTTAAGAAAAGCTAAACTAAAATAGTAAAAAAAGAAATACAGCAATAATAGTAATAATTCCATTCTTTTAAATAATGGCTAAAACTTAAAGGCTTACTTATTCTGTGCTGGGTGATTCAACGTTTCCGTGATGTCATTGGTCGGTGCGGTTGACAGCAGTCACATGATGGCGCCACGTGACATCCCGGAAGCTGCCATGGGTTTTGTTCTGTATGATGTATTGTTCGTTCACCGCGACGCCGAGTCGCGCATTGTGTATGCGGACGAGACTCGACAAATATGAACATGCTAAAACATGCTCACCGTCCCGCGGTGGTTATTGAGGTAATTCCCTGCCTTTTGTCGCCATTGTGAGCGTCCGAAACATCACTATGGCATCTTCGAGGTGCGTTCAGGACCTTGCCACAGGTTTGTCAAAACAACCTCCTCTTCCCTGTTGTCTTTCAGTGATGGACTTTTGTGCTTTTTCTCCTAATTTCTCTATTTTTAAAAAATGACTATGTATACAGTAAAAAAAAAAAAAAAAAAACGTTTTTACTGAACGAATAATACACAGGTGAAGCCATTCATTCTATTGTGTTTTTGTTTTTATGTGAGGCCCCGTATTTCTTTTGTAAAAATATTATTCAAGCCGAATACATGTATTGTTTTACGTGTACAACAATATGTAAAACAGTTTCACAATTTGTAGTAGCTGCTGCACAGTTCAGAAAAAAATACGATGTTCTTGCTTAGAAATGAGATTGCGATTCTCTGGAACACGCACAAACGACGTTTATGTGTTTGTAAAGCACACTTTTAAAAAGTATCATAATTTTCAAACTCCTTATTGTCTTTTTCAGCTTTAAAGAAATGAATAAAATGACGAAACAATCCATAAAGTCAAAAACATTGCACGCTCGCGACTCACCCGTGCTACAGGGAGACTTTTTGTGGAAGCAGGTTATACAGACACAATGGCAAGCAGACGAGCATGTGTAGTTTAGTTTTGTTTGCTGGAAACGCTCAGGAAGCGTACAAAAAAGATTAAAAATTGCACTGACAGCTTTTAAAGCTGTCATGACAGGCCAGACGAACACGGGTACAAGAAAAGTAAGCCTAACTCAAACCAAAACAGAAATTATAGTAGGAAGCCCCTCAATAAGCTCAATGTGATTGCTCATAGATGCTGTCTCAAAGATGAATTCCGCAATATAGTGCTATATTATACAATATCATAACTTTGGAGCATCAAAATGACATCTTTGCTGGTTATCACAATCGGAAATAAGTGATTAATACATGGCAGCATATCATGGATGGCAGTGTAGCTTGTTTTTTTCTTTTTTCATTAGTTTGTTCCTATTTTTGATTCCTGCATTTGTGTCCTGCTTCCACCATTGTATGCCACAAAAAAAGTGACACTACGAAGAGAGACCTGTGTTTTCACATCTTTTCACAATCATGAAGCAACCCGTGAGCCTTCGTCCAGTAGCAAAAGAACTTGTGTTCTTTAATTACGTCTTGACTTGCATAATAAATGTTTTTTTATTGCAAGATGAAACTCTAAGACTTGTGGGGCCTCACTTGTGTAGTATAAATGAGTCAATCACAAGTGTGTCAATGAGTGAGATAGTGGGGTTCTTGCAAGATGGAGCCAAAGTCAAATGGAATGCAACCTATTATTACCTTTTATTGATTTTATCACATCTTTTCCCTGCTCGGACAGATTAGATTATTTTAAGTTTAAAAGTCCATTTTAGCTGATGGTGTCGACAGAGAACTCTCTTGGTCAGTGGTGGCTTTACCATTAGGCAAACACAGGCAATTGCTTAAGGCCCAGCGCTTTCCAGGGGCCCCCAAACATCACATAAAAAACGATTATTGATTTTTTGTTTTTGATTTAAAGTGCCTTTTATTGTTTTAGTCTTAATTCACGTGCTCAAAACTACATCCAAATGCGTAATCTATCGTGATAATGGCAACATTTACCCCTCCCTTCTCGTGCAATGGTTTATTCCATGTTACTGCACGTGTGCAAATAGATTCCGGAAGACAGGAGTTAAACAAACTAGTCCGCGCGTAGTTTCCCCAGTGGAGCGCCGACGAGGAGAAGGCGAGGGGAAAGCAAACAGGTTTTTTTTTTATCAAAACTACCGAAAATGTCAACCGTTTCCACAGTCACAACGCAGTAGTCACGCGAGGGCAGCAGCATAGTTACTGTGAGCCTCACCCGAGGATGCGGTAGTTTTAGAGATGAAGTTGAGCGTGACGCTTTGCATCAAGATGTGAGTATATTGAGACTTGCTCTAGCTCAGGAAAGAGGACAATTTTCGTATATTTACACTTGTTAGCAGATGATAAACAATACTTAAAATCATTTTGGAGGGAGGGGGAGGGGTATATAAACATGGCTACGTAACTAGCAACTTAAAACTTTCAAAAGCAGGAAACAAGTGGCCTAAATTGCATACTCACATTTATTAAAAAAAAAAATTAAAAGAAGGACGTGGAGGGCCCCAATGACTAGGTTTAGGTTTGCCTTGGGCCCCCAAATGACTCAATACGCCCCTGCTCTTGACATACTTAAGTCATTAATATGGAACTACTGGACAGAGCAACTTCCTTTTATCAATGCAGAAAGACAAACAGTGAAGAACCAGACAGAAAAAGTAGCACTGGAAGAATAAAGCACTTGCTAAGCAATCAATCAGATTGTTCCATATAATGTTTATTAGCCCTAGGCACATTCCAAGAATAAAAAGAATTAATGAGATATATTATTAGATATTACATTAAAGTTGATGTTTTCTTCAGATACCGTAACATACAGTATGTGGACCTATATTGGACTGGTTTTACCATCTTTAATTTATCAAAGAGTCCCCCGCACTCTTCAATTTTTCTGGATGCGCCCCCCCCCCCTCTGTGGAAAAACTCAGACTCTGTATTTGCGTGTGGACATGTAAAACTGAGCTCGTCATCAGAAATCAGCTGATGTTTTTAAACCTCATTCAAACGGAACATGAAGTTATTGACTTATGGGTAGAGGTAGTCGCATGTGAGTGCGCCTTTATAACTCGCACAGGCGCATTAAAAGCAAACATGCATCATGTTTCCTGGGCTCCATGTAAGTGCGCTGATTATAAAGATGATGTACACCTCACTGTGCACCCAGTATCTCATTATATTGATGAACCGATGCGTTATAATGCGCGGCCAAGTCGGCTGTGGCATGTGCGTATGAGGTGTGTTAAGAAGCAGAGATACGGTTCTACTACTACTGTAACTTGACATTTGCAATCAAAACTGAGCATAATTATCATTTTAAAGCTAGTGATGCTCAGGTATTAGGTCTGATTAGATCGCACAAGTTTAAGGTATGCTGGTCTTAACAGTAAGAATGTCATGGTCATCTCGTCTTCCGTCGCAGAGAAAGACAGACTCCTCTCCTCCATGGCCGGTTATGGGTCCCAGGACCTTCTTGGGGCTGAACTTGTGGTCCCTGACCTTCATCAGCAACAAGAAGAAGAAGAGGAAGAGTCCCTGCGGAGGAAGCTCAAGTATTTCTTTATGAGCCCCTGCGACAAGTACCACGCCAAGGGACGCAAGCCATTCAAGCTGGGCCTGCAGCTGCTCAAAATCATCATTGTTACCGTGCAGGTAAGATAGCTTTGACAGGTCCTCCAAGGGGCATTTAAAAATTACAGACTCAAAATCTTTCCTTCATATTCATATTCCTTCACGACTTTAAAATCGTGACCTTCCGATGAATCTATAATAACAATACACACTGTAAATAAATACAAATACAATTTTATCTTACAAACACTAAACTAATCACATCAACTTAACACTCAAAAGTTATACCCCAGAAATATATAAACATGTACCAATACGAGTTTTAAATGGAAAAAAAAAAAAACGTTTTAACATTTTTTCCCATAATGCATTTCATTGGAAGAGCATAGAAAGCAAAGGAAATGGTGGATGGCACTGCAATGCTACCCCTGTCCACCAGGGGGAGCCAGAGGACCTGGAACCCAAAGCCCAGAGGGAGGCCGACGTCATTGTAACAGCCCAATGAATGCGTTGCTCAAACGCAATGCCTAATGGGAAAACTTTAAAATGTTTTTTTTTTTTCATTTTAAACTAGTATTGGTACGTGTTAGTATATTTCTGAGGTACACATTTGGAGTGTTAAGTTGCCATGTGATGAATTTAGTGTTAGTGACTGTTATTTTGTTATACTGTTCTGTTAGTAGTTAGTAGTTCAGAAGTAAAGGAGACGTCACGAGATTAGGATTTAGCCATAAATTAGCCGCACTGCTGTATAAGACTGGCTTTAAAGTTTAATTGAAAAATAGCGGCTTATACACCTGAGTTTACAGTATATGCATTTTGAATTGTTTTCTGCACGTAAAACTGCAATTATAAACTATTAAAACGTGTTTTATGTTAATGTTTTTGGCTTTCTAGAACGGATTAATTGCATTTAATTGCAATTTGCATTATTTCTTATGGGAAAATTTGGTTAGATCGTTCGGATCTTCTGGAACAAATTAATGACGTTAACCCAGATTCCCCTGTACAAAAATTACAGGTTTTTTTTGTTTTTTTTGCTGCTCTTTATATTTTGCTTCCAATTCAGTATTCCTGTTCATCATTTAGTATGTTCTCCTTGCTTTTTAGCTGGTGCTGTTTGGGCTGAGCAACCAGATGGTTGTGACGTTTAAAGAGGAAAACACAGCGGCGTTCAAACATCTCTTTCTGAAGGGTTACCAAGACGACACCCCTCAAGCTGTCCACACGCAACAAGAACTGTACAGCCACATCAACTTTGCCATTGAGCAGGTAGGAAAAAAGAGAATTAGTCATCGCACTGCTTTGTTGTCACCATCCAAATGCACATGATCTCACGATGCAGTTTTGATACAATTGAGGCTAATTGCAAACTGTTTATGAGGGTTCAAACATAGAAACATGTTTTAATGTCCATCACTTTTGTCCGATCAGTACCTAGCACTCCCCCAGATCTCGCTGGGACAGTACGCCTACGTACAAGGGGTCGGCATAAATGGAAGTACGCTGTCACTGTGCCAGAGGTACTACAGGAGCGCCACCATCATGCCTGCCAATGACACCTTCGACATCGATCCGCATATTGTCACTGGTAGGATGACCTTTTACACTTTCCACATATTCAGATGGAAATAGACTTCCAACAGCGCATTAACAATATTTGCTGACTTATTAAACAAATGCAAATGTTCAAATATTTGCTGTTTTAATATTGGTAGCAATCCAATTGAAGGGATGATGTGTGTTTCTCTCCTTTTGTACATTTTTTAAAATCACTTTAAAGTGGGGAAAAACACCATTTGCCTTTTTCATTCATGTGAGTCATTGTGATAAACAGTACCATGCACCACTTCTCACGCACCTTCATTTGAATATAATGGGTCCGCCCTATATTTACTTCTGCTGTGTACTTTGGATCATTTAGGTCAGCGGTACTCAGTTTATCCACATAATGAACAATCCAAAAATGTGCTAAAACTAAAACCAATCCATGTATATATGCATAGAAGTTATATTAAAAAAAACAGCTTGCATGTCAGCTTTGTGGTGTGATGAAGTGTATTGTGTTATGAGTACAGTAGACGCCCCTACAACGTAAATAATCCGTTCCAAGAACCTTTATGTTACAGGGATTTTTTGTTATACGAAGCGTAAAATACATGTAAATAGCCTAATCTGTTCCAAGATCTTCCCAAACTCACCCCTTTGGCACTTCAAAATATTCAAAGTCCACCAAATAGGGTGGGAAAATATAAGAAAACAGCATAAACATAGTAGAGTGGCATTCCAATATAAAATAAGGTAAATAAGGTTTAATGGTCGATGGGGAACAGCCGTATAGTCTAGCAACATCACTTAATTTCATACCACCTTCATGCTTCTGGATCATTTCCTGCTTTGTTTCGATCGACAACTTTTCCCTTTTTTTCTTCTCACTTACACTTGGTTTAGGGGCCATGACTCCGGTAATTTTAACACAAAGAAAAGTAAACCAATTATAAAGAGATTTCAATTCGTTCAAACTAGTTTAAGGGCGACTACGATGAGGAACAGAGCAGCATGTCTCTCATAAACACACCGACGCGCTGGATTAGTCAGCCAATGAGATGAGAGCGTAGGCGGTGCCCCGTTAATCAGCCAATGAGAGCATGAAGTGTCAGAATTTGTGGATAACTTCCTGCTTCCTTTCGATCGACAACTTTTCCCTTTTTTCTTATCCCTTACACTTGATTTAGGGCCCATGACTACGGTAATTTTAACACAAAGAAAAGTAATGAAATGAAGAAGAGATTTCAATGTGTGCAAACCAGTTAAAACACATATGTCAAACTCGTGCCCTGGAGGTGTTGATCATTAAAATCACCTGCTTTAGTGGCTGGCTGGAAAGAAAACCTGCAGTGTCTCGGCCCTCCATGGCACGAGTTTGACACCCCTGAGTTAAAGGGAGACTACGATGAGGAAGGGAGCTCACATACAAACGTGGACGTGCTGGATAAATCAGCCAATGAGATAAGAGCGTAGGCGGTGCCCCGATAATCAGCCAATGAGATGAGAGCGCAGGCGGTGCCCCGATAATCCGCTAATGAGAGCGTGAAGCCAGAAGGCGTCACCAAGTGTACCCTGTTAGTCTCTCTGTCACTTGCACGGACTTGACGCTTTACGTTATATGGAATTCCTTACGTAATACGATGTGAAAAATTTACATGAATTCTTTACGTTCAGTTGAATTTACGTAAAAGGAGGTTTACGTTATGCGAGGTACTACTGTATTAATATTTGAACCTTTTCTTGTACATTATGCATTTTTGCTTTTATTGTTGTTTGTTTAATTGCATTTTTAGAATTGACCTAGCTTCTGTCTTTAAAACACATAAAAAAAAAAGCTTTCTTTCTTGACTACAGTGGATCACCGCGCATTCGCAATGCAGTACTCATTTGTGGATTTTTGGTCCAAAACATATTTTAAAATTTTGCTCTGAAAATAGGTCGCTATTTTATTTTATTTTTTATTTTTTTCTACAATCTACATGTGCTTTGTAGACTTGGAACTTGTAGACTTGGCATTCGACCATGTCCCTCGCAGTGTCCCATAGGGGGTTCTCCGGGAGTATGGGATTGGTGGCGCGCTACTACCCGCCATTCGGTCCTTGTACAACCGGAGCAGGAGCCCGGTTCGCATTGCCAGCCTGTTTGCAGTGAACGTTGGCTTTCGCCAAGGCTGCCCTTTGTCACCGATTCTGTTCATAATTTTCATGGACAGAATTTCTAGGTGCAGCCAAGGCGTCGAGGGAGTCCAGTTCAGGGGCCTTATGATCTCATCTCTGCTATTTGCAGGTGATGTGGTCCTGATGGCCTCATCAGGCTGTGACCTTCATAGTTTACTGGGGCGGTTTGCATCTGAGTGTGAAGCTTCTGGGATGAGACTCGGCACCTCCAAATTTGAGGCCATGGTTCTCAGTCGGAAAAGGGTGGATTGCACCCTCTGGGTTGGGAATGAGGTCCTGCCTCGGGTGGAGGAGTTCAAGTATCTCTGGGTCTTGTTCACGAGTGAGGGAAAGTTGGAGCGTGAGGTCGACAGGCGGATCGGCGCACCGTCTGCAGTAATGCGGTCGCTGTACCGGACCGTCATGGTGAAGAGAGAGCTGATCCGGAAGGCAAAGCTCTCAATTTACCTGTCGATCTATGTTGCCACCCTCACCTATGGTCATGAGCTTTGGGTCGTGACCGAAAGAGCAAGATCGCAGATACAAGCGGCTGAAATGAGTTTCCTCTTGTAGGGTGGCTGGACTCACCCTAAGAGATGGGATGAGGAGCTCATTCATCCAGGAGGGGCTCAGAATAGAGGCGCTGCTTCTTCACATCGAGAGAAGCCTTTAGTGGTGGCTCAGACATCTAGTCCAGATGCCTCCCTGGTGAGGTGTTCCGGGCTTGCCCAGCCGGGAGAAGGCCCTAGGGCAGACCTAGGACATGCTGGAGGGATTATCTCACAGCTGGCCTGGGAACGCCTTGGTGTCCTCCTGGTAATATTTAAATTTGTTTGATGATCTGATACATTTAAGTGTGACAAACACGGCAAAAAAATACACCAGGTAAGGAGCAAACACTTTTTCACACCACTGTATACTAAGGAAAAGGCTTCTTGAGACGTCATCTGTACTTCTGTGTAGAAGGTGTCGGACGTTTCGCTCCTCATCCGAAGAGCTTCGTCAGCAAACTAATAAGTGCTGGTAGCTTAGGCCTTAAATACAGTAAGAGTGGGCGGAATTGGTGTGCCAACACCCTCCTCCTATTGGTTCGTTACACTAAGCCTGGGCGGAGCAGTGGTATAATCCTATCCTGTTATTCACACCTACGATAAAAGGGAAGTGTCGCTCCCTGAATTGGGTATGAACGACTCTGATACTGGCTTGTTAGCATCTATTGTTCTGGCTCGGCCCTGCCTTCACCTCATTTGCAAGACTAAGAGCTGTGGGTTTTGGTCTCAGTAACCTGCTGAACACAGGGTCCAAATTGAACCTCAAACCACCATTCCGATTCAATGATGGGTTCTGTTGTTTGACAAAAATAGCTTCCTTTACTCCTCTTTCAAACCATCTGTTTTCTTTGGCCAAAATCTTTACCTCGCTGTCCTGAAAAGAGTGATTGGTAGCTTTCAGGTGTAGATGTACTGCTGATTGAGGACCACTAGCATTGTCCCTGCGATGTTGATAAAGCCTTTTTTGGAGCATTTGCTTAGTTTCCCCAATGTAGTGCTCTTTGCATTCCTCATCTTTACAGTGGATGGAATAGACCACATTGCTCTGTTTCTGGTTTGGAGCCTTGTCTTTAGGATGCACTAATTTTTGTCTCAGGGTATTTACTGGTTTGAAATAGGTAGGAATTTTGTGTTGCCATAAGATCCTCTGGAGTTTTTCGGAGACCCCCGCTACATAAGGGACTACCACTCCTCTCCTTTTTGCTTCTGTGGGCTTTTGGGTTTCTTTCCCTACTCTCTTCTTTTGACATTTGTTAAAAGCCCACCGTGGGTACCCACAGGTTGAGAGCGCTCTCTGGACATGTTGTGTCTCCTTTTTCTTTCCCTCAGCACTAGTTGGTATTTGTTCCGCTCTATGTTGGAGGGTCCTAATAACCCCTAGTTTATGTTGTAGTGGATGGTTTGATTCAAAAAGCAGGTATTGGTCAGTGTGTGTGGCCTTTCTAAAGACCTCTGTAAGTAGCTGTCTGTCCTTTCCTATAATTACCTTGCAGTCTAAGAAGGCTAGTTGGTTTTCTTTAGTGTCCTCGCGAGTAAATTTGATATTGGTGTCCACCGCATTGATGTGATCTGTGAAAGACTGAATTTCTTGTTTTTTGATTATGACAAAGGTGTCATCCACGTATCTAAACCAGTGCCTTGGTTTTGTCCCTGAGAAGGATGTGAGAGCCTGTTTCTCCATCTCTTCCATGTACAGATTCGCCACTATGGGTGAGACTGGTGAGCCCATAGCACAACCATGAATTTGTCTGTAGAATTTCCCTCTAAACTGAAAATATGTGGTGTTAAGGCAAATTTCCAGTAATTGGCAGATGTGGTCAGCACTAAGTTTTGACCTCCGATGCAGAGTTGAGTCCTCGAGCAGTCTCTTCCTCACCACCGAGACTGCTGCTGAGGTGGGGACAGATGTGAAAAGTGAAGTCACATCATAAGACACCAAAGTTTCCTCTGGCTCCAATCTGAGGTCTTTGATGCTCGCCACAAACCCTTTTGTGTTCTCTATATGATGATCAGTGTTGCCTACCAATGGGGATAAGACTGTTTTTACATATTTCGCTACATTGTACGTGGTAGAGTCAATGCTACAGACAATGGGTCTGAGGGGAAACCCTTCCTTGTGGATTTTTGGAAGGCCATAGATACATGGTGTAGCCTCCCCAGGGTATAACCTATGATACATCTGTCTGTCAATTAGTTCTTCCTTCTCTAACTTTTGGAGACAGTGTATGATTTCTTTCTTATACCTACTGGATGGGTCCCTTTTAAGTTGCTCATATGTGTTGGCATCACTAATTAGACTTGTTATTTTTTCTTCGTAGTCCAATGTGTTGAGAACCACTGTATATCTGCCCTTATCAGCTGGTAAGATGGTGATGCTCTCATCTTTCTGCAGAGCCGCTAATGCTTTCCTCTCACCTAACGTGATATTGGACGGTGGTGGTTTGGCACTACTGAGAAGGGCCGATATTCTCAGACGAAGGTCCCCTGCCTCTGTTCTAGAAAGGTTATTGTTCCTGATGGCCGATTCAGCTGCTGTGATATAGTCTACTGTGGGTATCGTTTTAGGAGTCACTGAGAAGCCCAGGCTTAGTGTAACGAACCAATAGGAGGAGGGTGTTGGCACACCAATTCCGCCCACTCTTACTGTATTTAAGGCCTAAGCTACCAGCACTTATTAGTTTGCTGACGAAGCTCTTCGGATGAGGAGCGAAACGTCCGACACCTTCTACACAGAAGTACAGATGACGTCTCAAGAAGCCGTTTCCTCGATGGACAACTCCTGTACGACTGAGAGCCTACACAGACACTGTATACTAAGATAGCTTAACAAAATACCAAAATCTTAGCATTATGTGGGTATAGGTAACAAAGCAAATTAGCGTAAAATCTAATAATATAAGTCAGTAATAGTGAATTATTTTAATTTGGATGAAAAAACAAGTACACTCCTGCACTACATTGTCCTTGGCCTCTTGTAGCCATTCATTTGAATTGCACTCAAAATGCTGATTTAGTATTCAAGCTTATGCTTTAAAGGAAGTGTGGTTTGTGCTTCACATGATATGGAAAATGATATGTGTGGTATTGACACTTCCACATGTTCTTTGGTTCCTCCTTCCTCCAGACTGCATCGGACTCAACCCGACGACTTACGGTTCCCCTCGTGACTACAGGAACTTCACTCTTAACTTTTACAAGTTAGAGGCCATGTATATGTTTATCACATTTTTCAGAGGTTATCAGAAGTTGAAAGGCATTTTGTCAACGGACTTGTGTCCTGCATTCAATCACGTCCAGGCTGATCAACGTGACTGTTGAATTCCATCTGAAGGCCATCAACGTTCAGACCATCATCAACAATGAGATCCCTGACTGCTACACCTTTGCTATCACGGTCAGCTGTGCTTCTTCTTGTGTGCTCTGTGTTCCCCACAGGTGGCGGTGGGTTGGGGAGCCACCACAAATAAATGAATGTATGGGGAAACACTGATGCTTGTAACAGCCTGAGCTCTCAACATCAGCCAAAAATGGTATTTTTGATGAGGTTCTGGTATATCTTACTTAGATCCTCATGGACAACAGAGCTCACAGCGGAAAAATTAAGGTCAGTTTAGAAAACGAGGCCTCCATAAAGGAATGTACAGACCCCAACGTGTCTGGACATGGTGAGTAACTGCAAGTAGTTTCATAGGAACTGTATGTATTCATCTTTTATTCTCTTCACGTATCCTTATGCGTCTCTCCTTTCGCTCGCTCTCTGCCAGCGGAGACCTATGCCCGGGAGTTCTTCGACGTGTTGGTCGCCTTCGTTTGTCTGCTTTCTCTTCTGCTGTGTGGACGCTCCATCCTCAGAGGTGTCCTCCTGCAACATGTAAGAAACAAAAGCAAGGAGCTCAGATGTCACATTAAATTACAACACTAATTTGACATACATGGCATTTTTGAAGATTTTATGGGCTTTTAATGTTCCGGAGTGTGCAAGCCGTGGCCTTTTCTGCCCTAAAATGCAATTGTTGTTATGGCCAATAGATGGCGATGCCAGTCAGTTCTGTGAATGAACTTTCTTCTTAAACACAAGCTTTAGCAACATTTTTTAAATAACCATTTGTGAATAACACTCTTTATCTGATTTGTATCGTTTTAAATTTTTAAATGAATCAGCCAGTTTAAATGCAGCATTAACTTTGCATGTGAGGCATGCCTGCGGCTCCTTTTTTAAATATTTTAATTTATTTATGTATTTAGTAAATGAAGTTAATTGATTTTTATTTTATATATATATATATATATATATATATATAATCTAATGTTTTTTCATTTAGAACATTTATATAGGTTCCTAATTGTGAAGCCTTAGCTTGACGCTCCCAATTCTTCCCTGTGCTCCTCTGCTAGCAGCAGCATGCAACACTCCAGAAAACTCCTTTTCGTTTGGTTCACTTAACTTGCAAAACAAACAACATTCTGTAGTGACAAAAATACGAAACGACAGTTTTGTAAAGACAAAAAAAGAGAGTGAGAGAGAGCATGAGAGGTCAAAAAACTGTTTGGCTCCGCTCCACTATTCCTAATGATTGCACTTCCCAGGTTACATCACCTTATAAATACTTCTGGGTGAAAGCAATTAAAGATGTACATACATTACATAGGAAAGTCACGACATTTCTTCAATATTAGAATGCTATATGAAATAGTACACCTTAAACTATCCACACACAAAGTACAATAAATTAACTTTTAACTTACTGTTAAATTTCACTTGTAAATAATGTAAATAGCCAATTTTTAGCTGAATAAACCTAAATCACCTTTTATCCTAATATCAATCAACTTAAAGAGTATTTAGGCTCCTACAATTTATTTATATATATATATATATATATATATATATATATATATTTTTGACAAATATAGTTGTTTTGTTTTTTATTTTACTATCAAAGGACAGTTGGACAGCCTTGATGTAAATGGACAAAGACAGGTAGACAGGAGAAAAACAGTGAGCTCTATTCTTCTTATTCTTCTTCTTATTTATAAATATATACTACCAATAAGAGTGGTTTATGTATTCTCCAAAAAATATTGACAATAATATTTTTGTGCGTCAATTTGTAGGACAATAAACATTTCAAAACGCATCTGCATTGTTTTGTGAATTGGTTGAATGAAATAGTTTTTGTTTTTTTCATTGTACCTTCCTTAAAATTAATGTTAAAATCTCTTCTCATCTCGTGAGTTGGGTGTCTTGATACACACACACACACACACACACACACACATATATATATTTACATACACTAATTTGCTTTGTCACTTATGGCTCTGTTTTATTCAGATAGTTTAGCATATGTTGACCTACCTGTACATTGGATTGGTTTTCGCATCTTTAATGTACAACATGTACCAAAGTGGCCCCCGCATCCTTTAATTTTTCCACATGCAGCACTTGGTGGAAAAGGTTTGCACGCCCCTGCTGTAATGCAGTTAACAGAGCTTATGAAGGAAGCCATTGTCAGGACGGGAAAATGAACCAGTCACACTGCATTCTTGGAGAATTTTACATTTCTAGCATTCATAAAATGAATAAATGACATGAGAAGATCATGTAAGACCACTCCAGTGGGTGGTTACCTTGGTGAAGAAAGAAAAAAAAAAAACAAACCCTGACAACATTGAAATAGGTCAAAGACACACAAAAGACAGGCCAGGTGTATAACACATACCGTAGTAAGATTTCACAACAGGGTCTGTGACTGTGGGAATCATTTTTTTTGCCTCAAAATTCTACACACAACACCCCATAATGACAACATATGTATTTTTTAAACGTTAGTAAATTTATATTAAAAAAAAAACACATCACATGTACGTAAGTATTCACAGCTTTGTTTGTACAAGCACTGTCAACTGTGGCACCTTTATATCGACAGGTGTTTTCTTTCCAAGTCATGTCCAAGCAACTGAATTCCCAACAGGTGGTCTCCAATTAAGAAACATCCCAAAGATGATAAATGGAAACGCTGTGAATACTTGTGTCATTTGTTATTTTTTTAAAATTTTGATAGATTTACAATATTTCTTTAAACCTTTTTTGTGTTGTCTTTATGAGTTGTTGAGATGTAGAATTTTAAGGAGCAATATGAATTTATTCAATTTTGGAATAAGGCTGTAACATAACAAAATGTGGAAAAATTAAAGCGCTGTGAATACTTTTTATATGCACTGTACAATAGAGAGTTTGTAAACATTGTTTGTTTTTTTTAAATCACAAGTTAACAAGCATTTCATCATTTTTAATTCCCAACGTAATTGCTGCTGTTGTATATTTTGTGAGATCTTGTGTCTGTTCTCGTATATTTTCTATATACAGGAATACGCACAGTTTTTTCAGAGCAGATTGGGCCGTGGTGTGAGCTGGGGCGACAGGTTGGAATTCATCAACGGCTGGTACATGCTGCTCATTGTAAGCGACATGTTTACCATCATTGGCAGCTTCATCAAGATTGGGATTGAGTCCAAGGTAATGTGACTGCTATTATTATTATTATTATTATTATTATTTGTAGTAAAATATATCACTTTAAGATTGATGTCTGTTTTGATGCAGAATTTATCATCGTATGATGTATGTGGAATCCTGCTGGGAACGTCCACTCTCTTGGTGTGGGTGGGAGTCATCCGTTATTTCAGCTTCTTTCAGAAATACAACGTAGGGCATAACAATACACACACAATGAGGAACTTTACTCTGGTCACTGTTCTGCTATTTGTCTGAAGGAAGTGTATCATTTTATCGTTTCCTCCCTCACTCTTTATGACCCAGATCTTGATTGTGACACTCAGAGCTGCATTTCCCAATGTCATCCGCTTCTGCTGCTGTGCGGCTGCCATATATTTGGGATACTGCTTCTGCGGATGGATTGTACTGGGGCCGTATCATACCAAGGTAGGGTACACGACGTGCTATGAGTCGTTCTGGCCAGACTAGCCTAATTTTCCAAAGATGCCCTTTATTATTCATTATTGTCTGATTCATGGCATGAATTCCACTACAAGTTTCTATTACATACCGTAATTTCCGGACTATCGTGCGCACCGGTTTGGAAGCCGCACCCACTAATTTTAAAGAGAAAAAATGAACATGTACTGTACATAGGCTGCACCTGTCTTTAAGTTGCAGGTGTCCATGTCGTAACGCTGTATATACACAAAAAGATGTTACACACAAAGATTTTTTTCAGTTTTTGATCAAATAAATCCTTTTTTTCCCCCCCAAAGAGTGCCGAACAGGGCGCTGTACTATGGCTAGTTAACCAGTGCAGAACAGTGAGTGTAATATGGCAAGTGTGGTTAGCATTTTGGCCACACAGTCTGGAGATCTAGAAGCTCAAATCTCCATTGGACGTCTCGTGTTCTCCGGGTACTCCGGTTTCCTCCCACATTCCAAAAACATGCATGTTAGGTTAATTGGCGCCTCTAAATTGTCCATAGGTATGAATGTGAGTGTGAATGGTTGTTTGTCTATATGTGCCCTGTGATTGGCTGGCGACCAGTCCAGGGTGTCAGCTGGGATAGGCTCCAGCATACCGCTGCGACCCTAATGAGGACAAGTGGAATGAATAAACAGTAGAGCGGCATGGCTCAGGCGGTAGAGTGGTCATCTCCTAACCTAAAGGTTGTGGGTTTGATCCTCCTCGGTCCTCCCGTGATCGTGTCGAAGTGTCCTTGGGCAAGATACTGAACCCCCAGTTTCTCCTGATGCTGCGTCATCAGTATGTAAATGTGCTAGCAGCGTCAAAGCTAGGAGGTGGAAATGCGGTATACTATTTACTAAGACCATAGACTACTAGAAAAGTTATTCATTGCCATCCTCCTCCTCCTGGGAACTAAAACTACTCAAGTCATCTTGACAAGCATCACAGCTCAACAGCCTCATAATTTCTTCATCACCAACTTTGTCAGTCTCTCTCTTTTGTTGTAGCTCTTCGCTGGCAAATTAGCCATTTCGAAACCCGGTCCAATTAGTCCAAGCGGAAGCTGTAGTAATTCTACACTTTATCAAACCTACTTAAGATGTGTCAAAGATTGCTGCATAAGACTTCAAAACGTGATATTAGCTTCCACTTCCCTAATATACGTCACTACTTCCTGAAGCTGCAAATGTAGTTTTTAAGCCATACATTACTGTAGATGCATCAATGTACGAGCCCAAAAAAGTAGCGGCTAAATAAAATTGCTGAAATATGTGCATTTGGGTTGGATTGGCTTATTCAAAGGCACAATATTACAATTATACACGTTAGAAAAAGTAAGTAGAGGAGACAACTGGAGATTTAAATGGAGTATTTTATTCAAAGAAAGTTGCGATAGTGCCCTACTGGGATTAAATATAATAAGAAGTTCTTGAGATTAGCAGGACAGGTCCCCTTTAACCAACGTGTGTGCATTTATGTGCTTCGTTCCTTCAACTTCTCTCCACATGTGCAGTTCCGGTCCCTGTCCAAGGTGTCAGAGTGCCTCTTTTCTCTGATCAACGGAGACGACATGTTTGTCACGTTCGCTGAGATGGAGCAGAGCGGCACGCTGGTTTGGATCTTCAGCCAGGTCTACCTTTACACCTTCATCTCCCTCTTCATCTACATGGTGCTGTCACTCTTCATCGCACTCATCACCGGAGCCTACGACACCATTATGGTACAGTCTCCTTTCGTTCTTGATATGTGACCAATCACTACAGCATGTGAACTAAATGGAAGAGAAACGCAACGCAGGACATTTGTAGAGAACTTGCAGTGTCTCGCTGTCTTCATCAGGCCCAAACGCAGGAGCAGGTACGCGTCACAGACCTTCACGCGTTTATCGCAGAGTGCACAGACACACCCAGCTCTGGGAAGTTCCGCAGTCCCGAGGGGTCTTCGTGCTCCTTCCTCTGCTGTTGTGAGTGGTGAGGGAGAGGGGCCGGTGGACGTCGGATTGGGTATGTAACATGAATATCACCAGACTGTGATGTAAGTCCGAAATTATACATAAATTAAGTCCTAAGTCACCCACGCTGTACACAGAACACATGAAGGACATCAGGGATTCTCAATTGGCGGGTCGCGACCCACGTATGTTTCCAGTGGGTCAGGGGTCTTAATCTTGCAATCTTATTCTGAATGGGATTTTTATGCAACCGGGTGTTGTCTTTTAATGCTCCTATAGGTGGCGACAATGCTATTTGAAACCATAGAAAAAGATATATTGTACTGTATGTTGGTTAGTAGTCTGCTGATGTTAAATGTTAGTCCTGTCTCTTGTTGAGCCTTAGAAAATGTTTCACTGTAAGTATTTTATGCTTATTATATATCGGCTGTTTAAGTGAAATGTGCATCTTGTCTATTTGTCATATTTGGAGATGTTCTAAGTTGCTAATGCTAATCCGTAGCTTATCCAGCATAGCATCGAGCAAGCACATTTGTTTGTGCATCTTGTTTATGTTGAATGTCCGAGAGAAATGATTTAGTGTCTTATGTAAAATTCAAATGCCACTGTCTTTCCATTAAATATATATATATTGAGACATTTCAGTTTAAAAAAAATGTCCACAATTTTGATGGTGGGGCCCGCAGCCAAGCCAATTGAGAACCACTGCATTAAATGAAACCATTTTTCCAGCACTTTTCCACCTGACTGCAGTGCACTCCCCTTTTTGTTGTAGAGTCCCAGCAGGGAGGATGAAGGGAGGACGGCGATGCCTGTGCAGAGAACCGGCTGACCTTGAACCACTCTGTCCTCTGCCTCTCTGTATTTGAATTTTGCATTCCTAACCATGCTGTTACGGTAGCGTATTCTGCACAAGCCAAATGACCTTTTTGGCTTTCGTTGTACTGAATGAATCATGAACTGGTGTGAAATTTGTTAAGTCTGGACATGTAATGCCAGTAATTACATTTCTTGCTGTACAGGTAGATGCCAGTCACAGCAACAGGTATACTCCAGTCACAATAACGTACTTGAACTCACCATAATGTAAAGAATTTTATTAGCATTTAAGTGTACTGTAGGTCTCAAGGATTTTTTTTTTTTTGTGCCTCTTGATGACGTCAGTGTTTTCTATATGTTCCTTGCAAAGTAGAATAGACGCCACAATAGCTACCGCTAACTGGTATATACAGTATATGTATGCATGCATTACCTTCTGCTACATTTACAGTCAAGGCTGTTCCTCCATTCGCTGTTCGACGCTTCCTCCCTTTGTTCTTGTCCTCCCTCAGCTGAAAGGATTTGACGGCTGGACGCGGAAGGACGAGCCCTGCAGCCAACCAGTTAGTCATCAATATGTATGAACTGTAAAGATGCCGCACACCGATGCACTGAGCGATGAAGCATTTCTTGCTATTTGCTTTTAAAGTGCTGCTAGGGCTGTGAAATTTCCGGTAGGAATTTTTTTTTTTTTTTTTATCTTTAATTTTTGCCAAAGTCGACCATTTTCTCTTAAATATGTAGAGTAGGTCGATTAATGTCATATTCTACGTGTCAAGAGTGGGACAATGTCAGTAGACTGACATTGAGGCCCTTTTGAGAAAGGGTAATTGCTCGTTTATTTTATCTGATGTACAGCAAATGCACAAATCAAACCATTTTAAAGGGGACAATTGGTCAGAAGGGGACTTAATGAAATGCTAATGTCATTCCAGTTTGCTGTGTGAAGGGCACTTTTCAGTGGATAAAATTAGTCTCCACTTAAAAGGTAAAAGGGAATTTAATTATGACTACTTCTCTGGCTTGTGTGTATAATTCTTTTAGAATCGCGTCTCTCCTGAGCTTTTAATATTTATGTTCACCCGTTTGCACTTTCAGGAGACTTCTTTACAGCCTCACTTGATTGAAACACCTCACATTAGTGCTAAATAGCACACTGGGGTGCATGGTTGTTCAGTAAGTAATGCATGGGTTCCGACACGTCTGGGTACTTGAACTTAATGCTGACTGTGTTAACGCCTCTTTTAGTTTGTCAGCCTTTGTACATGTTTTTACTTATGATACTGAAATATTCTTGAATATACTCCTATAAAGATGCTGCCTCGTACACGGTGGCAAAATAAACTTGGAAGACACAAAAAAGGTGTTGAGAAAAAACAAGGCCGGTGTCAAGGTCTTGTGTGTGAGTGTGGACATGTGCACGTAGGGGTGGACTCACTTTTGTTGCCAGCAGTTAGGACATTAACTCATTCAATCTAAGCCATTTTTCAAAGGACAACCTCTTCAGTACAATTTTTGGCTGATTTTTCAAGGCACACAGAATATTGTGGTCTATGGCTACATAAACATGGAACCTACCAAAAGAAAGATTGCACTCATCTTTCATCGGAAGAAAAACTTTGTTTAGCCGTTTTTTTGGTCTTTAGTAAACAGCTTTGGAACATAGGTAAGTTTCAGGAAAATATCAGTTCCCGACTAAAAAAGTGAGAAAAACAGCTTTTTGTGACGATAGATTTCAAGCATAACTTTCACTTTGACAAATATTTTTTTGCTTTTGTGACGGCTCAAATATGTAAACTATACGTAACGTAATTAACACAAAAAAAGGTTGTTTTACATCAAATAAAAGTTTATTTACAAATGTAACACCATGAACTATTTACATTTTTCACATTTGGAACTAAACTGTGTGTGCGTGTGCATGTGTTAAAATTTTCCCGACAATGCCTGACCTGCACGCTACACTCCATGTTCTTCCACTTCCTCCTTGCTGTCGAGTGTGTTTTTTACATTCAAATGATCCCTGCCGAGCTCTTATCAAATGCACTTCTGCCACCTTGTGGCCGTTTTTATGGCTAATGACTGCTCTAAAAGTGACATCTATTAGTGTGCAGTTGTGGCATCACCTCTTTTTGCTTCTCACGCAAAAAAAAACTTGAAAGACGTTTGGGTTTATAAAAATGTATACATCTTTGATATTGAATGAGTTAATGCCTGTGTGTTGAGTTAATTTGAGGAGGACAGTAAATGTACAGTTATACAAGCTGTACACTGACTACTTTACATTGTGTGAAAGTGCTGCTGCTTTAGTGTTGTCCCATGAAAAGATATAAAATATTTGAAGAAATGTGAGGGGTGGACTTCTTTTGTGAGCTATTCTATGTGCCCTGCGACTGTCCGGTGACCAGATCATACCTGTAAACCCTCCCGTTTTCCACGGGAAGCTCCCACATTTTGCCTTTCTTTCCTGGAACCCTCTTGTTTGAATAATTTTTCTCATATTTGAACCTATCGTGGAAAAAAAATATCCTCTTTGACACTGCCAGAGCAGCACACCTTCCAGTCCGTTAGGCAACATCAGCGTAACAGTGTAGCTGATCATTTTTCTTGTTTGTATATTTCTCAGGTATACCTTTTTTGGAGTGTTAAATTGCCGTGTCAAAGGAGTTTAGTGTTCTTTGTAGGATGTCAACGTGAGTCAGACTTGTTATACTGTTATGTATATACTGACGACGTCCAATTTCCAATGAGTTGACAAGCTAGTTGTGCGTGTCAAAGAGCGGCCTGGTCGTCACGGGCTTGTATATGCCATTATACGACGTGAACACGTGCGGGTTATACACCGTTGCGGCTTATATATGTAGAAATCTGTTTTTCCTCTAAATTTAGTGGGTGCGGCTTATACACTGGAATTTATGGTATATTTGCACTGTATATGCCAGTTTAACAACTTGGGCTTTTTTTTTTCAATAATTTTAAAATATCTATTTTTAATAGAATAAAATAAAATATAATAAACATTAAAACTTTTTTTTTTTTGAGGAGGGCTGCAAGGTGACCTTGTGGTTCTAGCATGTTGGCCACACAGGAGATCAGGAAGATCTGACTTCGAAGCTCCGTTGGGCATTTCTGTGTGGATTTTGCACATTCTACCCGTGCGTGCGTAGGTTTTCTCCAGGTATTCTCCATCATATTCCAAAAACATGCATGCTTGGTTAATTGGTGACTCTAAATTGTACATAGGTATGAATGTGAGAGTGAATGGTTGTTTGTCTATATGTGCCCTGTGATTGACTGGCGACCAGTCCAGGGTCTACCCTGCCTGTCGCCCAAAGTAAGCTGGGATAGGCTCCAGCATACCCGCGACCCTAGTGAGGATAAGTGGCTGAATGGATGGGACTTTTTGTGCACAGTCCCAGACCGAAGACCAGCCACTTTTAAGGACTTCCACAGGGTCTTTGGGATGGTCTCGTGTGTGACAACAGCAGAGAGAGAATGGGTCTGTCTGGAGCCTCTAGCCAGCCAGTTATTACAAATTAAATTTAAAAGCAGTAAGGAAGTGCTGTGAAACTAATGGGAGGAGACATTAAGAGGAGGGTCCTGCCCTTGTTAAAAAAAACAAACAAAAAACAATGCATTTTTCTGATTCCATTAGGTTTAGATTCAGTTATCATCAAATGAGCACATTACCAAAGATGCAAATCACTAAAGGGTGAAAATGAAAGAGTGTGCGCGTGCGCTGCAGGCAGTGTGTGCATACTCAATCCTCTTAGTGCAGAGGAGTGGTATGGCTGTCCAATATCCTTAGCACATGCATGCATTATTCAGTCAAGGATGCTACCAGGGAATAGATGATGCACTTAGAAGTCAGACTGACAGGAACTGGCCAACCTGCTCTGGACATCATCAATGTCACTGAATCATTAAAGGAAACCTCCAGCTGGTCAAGCTGTTTTTGTTGACTCCCTTTCCCATAAAGTTCACTACTCGCGTGTCAACTGCAAATGCAAATAATCATATACATCATCATGACGGTACGGTTTAAGCAGAAGAAGAATGCATAATGGTACTCATAAATTCTGCTTCAGCAAAGACAATAATGCTCCCCTTTTGTACCGTGGTACTTAATGTTGTGGCCTGTGAGTGTATGTTTGTGCATATACTCTACATTATGCATCCTTCTTCACATGTTGCCTGTCAGCACGTTGAAGGATCTGCTGTGCTGGCAGGTTTGGCTCTTCGGGGAGCCTGTGCTGTGTGCAAAAGAGAGCTGCAGCTGGTGTACATTCATCTGCCCGGCTTTCTATCCCACACACCATTTGGAGCATGATAAGCACGTAGTGATGATGGCATCTTGCGTGGTCATTTCTAACTTGCAGTAGGCCTGCACATCCTGAAAGGAGCTTAATCTGGCAAGAGCTTGAAAAAAGATTTTTTGGTATCGATCAAGTACAGTAGAGCCCTCGTTTTTTGTTACGATCCGGGACTACACGCGAATGGTGAAAAACCTCGAGCAATTGAAACGCCCATAAAAATGTCTATTTTTGACACACGGCTCACTCCGCGCCTCCAAACTCTCTTTCAAGCTTGATGTTGATGGTCTCTCCCAATTTTGAATCACCATTTGCAATAAAAGTCATCTCCAGAACCCTCCCCTTCTCCAAGTACCGTTGTTCATTTGCAACTCACTGCAGGTTTAAGCCATAAATATGCTTCACACACTTTAATTAAACGCATTTAAAGTACATGATAATGTAAGATGATCGATGTCATCAGGCTATACAAGAGCGAAGGCGTTTCTCCAAGCCGCGTCTAAATGATCCACATTGCTTGCCTGTTGTGTTTCCCGTAAGGACTTAAGATAGTATATTAACTTGGGCTCACCTCTAAAAAGTGTTTGCCCCCTTCCCGATTTCTTATTTTTTGCATGTTTGTCACACTTAAATGTTTCTGATCATCAAACAAATTTAAATATTAGTCAATGACAACACAACTGAACACAAATGCAGTTTTTAAGTGAAACTTTTTTTATTATATAAAAAAATCCAAACCTACATGGCCCTGTGTGGAAAAAGTGATTTCCCCCTAAACCTAATAACTGGTTGGGCCACACTTAGCAGCAACACCTGCAATCAAGCGTTTGTGATAACTTGCAATGAGTCTCTTACAGCGCTGTGGAGGAATTTTGGCCCACTCATCTTTGCTGAATTGTTGTAATTCAGCCACATTGGAGGGGTTTTCGGCATGAAGCGCCTTTTTAAGGTCATGCCACAGCATCTCAAAAGGATTCAGGTCAGGACTTTGACTTGGCAACTCCAAAGTCTTCATTTTGGTTTTTCTTCAGCCATTCAGAGGTGGACTTGCTGGTGTGTTTTGGATCATTGTCCTGCTGCAGAACCCAACTTGGTTTCAGCTTGAGGTCACAAACAGATGGCCGGACATTCTCCTCCATGGTTTTTTGGTAGACAGCAGAATGGTTCCATTTGTCACAGCACGTCTTTAAGGTCCTGAAGCAGCAAAACAGCCCCAGCCCCCATCACACTACTACCACCACCATATTTTACTGTTGGTATGAGGTTCTTTTTCTGAAATGTGACGCTACTTTTACACCAGATATAATGGGAACCTTTTTTCAGACTGATAGATCTCAGTTAAGTTCTGTTTTATCAGGGCAGGCAAACACTTTTTCACACAGGGCCATGAAGGTTTGGATTTTTTTTCTCCATTAATGACACGTTTCATTTAAAAACTGCATTTTGTGTTCAGTTGTGTTGTCATTGACTAATATTTAAATTTATTTGATGACCTGAAACATTTAAGTGTGACAAACATGCAAAAAACCCCACTTTTTCACACCACTGTATAAGTTATCAGCTTAGTGTGAATGAGATGTGTTTTATGCGGCAAAAAACGGCCTATATTTTGATCTGCCCATCCCCTTACTTGTGAGCTGTTTTCTTGTGTGGATTGGCAACATTTTATTCCACATGTTTTCTCTTTGCTGCTGCAGTACGTGTAGCAGTATGACAATGCTCCTGTGTGATTACATCACTTCTAGTGTTAAATGTCTGCCACGTCGCCTTTTTGTGCTGTTGTGCAGCAGCTGGACTGTTTTGCCCTCCCCCACAAAAAAAAACAATGAGATAAATAATACGGAAACTGTGCGGTGGGGTACACAACCCGGCCCCTTCCTGTCTCCACTGCCGCATGTAACATCTTGTGTGGAAAAAAAACCCACCTTCCTCTCTTTGTTGGGTTCTGGTAGCCCATGCCAATATGTCCATCAGCATCAAGAACCTCCTGGAATCCCCTCCCTCTTCACCGGCTCCTTGGCTTCCATATAAACACACCTTTCTGTGTACAATATGATCGATGGTGAAATAAATCTGACGTCATTCTAATGGATAGTGGGAAGTTGTTTATGCTGGTGTTAACGTCAGCTGTAAAGAGCAAGACATTGTTAAACAGCAGATGCTGAGCAATATGATGGAAATGTAACGGCTATGATGATGGGCAGAGTAGCCTGAGGCCAATTGACTTCTGAGGAGCTCAAACAAAACAATACATGGGGGGGGAGAGAGTCTGCACCAGCCGTATTCGAACTTGCCTCTCTGCCTCTACTGCCCCATGACAGGTGGACAGGTCCCTGTCCCTCTCTACCCTGTCTCTCCTGACCTCCAGAGCAGCACCCCCGGCTAAAACGGCGAGGTGTTCCGTTTGGAAGCATGCCCAGCGAGGGAAATGTGGAGGGGACCGAGGTTTCCATAATCCGACCGGTGGCAAACAGCGACTGGACACCATCACCTTGGAAACCCAGGACCTTGGCTCTGGAGCTCACACTTTGCCAAAACAGGACACGTACAGTCATGTATTCATGCAGACTGATTTGGTGTAAAAACGCAGCTAGAAGCATTATTTTCATTTGGCTACATTCATTATGTCTGTCCTGGAAGATAAGCTTGTTGTTTGATCACCTTGTTTTCAACTATTTCATGTCTTTATGCAACACACAATGCACACTCGCGCAATTGGAGCAAATCATTTCAAAGCCATGCACTGGCATCCTTGTTCAACATTGTTCAACGACACAGAGTTTGTAGGTGTCCATATTCTTTGTACAAGCAAATTTAGTTACGTATGTCGACAACCGATGATGTCAAAATGAGCCAGACAGTCCGAGGGACGTCAGCTTTAACAGGTTCCCTGTACACTCCTGTACACAACTTTTTTCTCTTAAGATTTTGACATTATTCTTCTAAAATTACTGCTGACTTTTCCATTGTTGTTTTTTTTGTTGAATTATATTTTTAGAATGTGCCGTGAGCCGCAAATGGGCCCCAGGCCGATTTTGGACATCCCTGCTTTGGAGTGACCAACAACCACATGCATGTTAACTGATATTTAATGCTTGTAAGCCTGCTAACAATGTCAAAATGTTACATATAACATAGCAACAATCTGACTCGGATTATTTCACTTACAATCGATCTCGAATGGTCAATTTATAGTCTGAACACTGTTCGACTTTGGAGGTTCTTTTGGAACCGCAGCTTCCCCACTTAGACGGAGAAGAACGCTCCACGGGCTGCACACAAAAGGAATCCTATCCAGAACAGAGCAGGACACAAAAGCCTGGCTCATGCAGACATGCCGGGCGGCTGCTGGGAGCTGAGCAGCAGCTCAGCAGACAGTCAGACAGGCGGCATGCCCCCCAGTCGCCGATGAAAAGCCCCATTCGGAGGAGCAGAAACAAAAGCTCGTAAGCTGTGAAATAACACCCGTCACTGTCCAATTCTACACAAGTTAACCAAAACACTGGTGTGCCTTCTCTTGATTTCTTTTTTTACTCTCACAATTTCCGCTCTGTTAGCTGTGGCTGAATGGACGGACAGGTGTTGCGTCAATGCATGGATGCCAGATAACCTGTTTCAGTAAATGTGCCTTTTATTACACAAAACCTTATAACTATCATTGCTAATATGTTGCAAATGATCACAACCAACAGGTTTATAGACTACAAACAAGTAATAAAACACGAGGTGTGTATGTGTGAGTGTGTGTGTGTGTGTGCATTCAGCCATGGAGAAAGAAAGAAAAGGGTTTGAAGAGGAATGAAAAGAGGTCTAGGGGCCTAGTGGGAGGGCAACAGACAACTAGAGAAACTCTGGCGAGAGATAGGGTGACTTGCAAGAGGTGACATCATCCCTAATTTGAATAATCCCTCACCCAGGGAGGTGATTGGTTGTTCCTAGAGAAAGCAGAGTCCCCCTGCTATTCGCTATTCACTCCTTTCAATTTCTGCATGGCGCGCTGTCTGTTGAATGATGCCTTCAGGGAATATTAGTAACTTCCACATCTCAGTGGGTTGCCATTATTTTAGATACCATTCACTCTGGTAACCGCACCCGTGACAGTTTAGAATGTGTATCTCATTTTTGTTGGGGAGTATACAGTGAAAACACATATCATTCATTTTCTGCCGCGTTCTGTTCAGGGTCACAGGAGAAGGTGGGATTGCTCACAGAGCGCATACAGTCGCATTCAAACAACCTCCGTTGTAAATGTACACTATAGAGTACTGTTGTAACATGTAGTTGAGTTATTTAAAATGCCGTACAATTAAATATAATTTGTAAGCAATGCACAGTTTGTTGCAATACTTTCATAACCCGACATTTTTGTTTTGTTTTGCATTATCACCCACCCCTGCAATTGTATTTGGTCTTTCAACTTCAAATCGGCATGTTTACTCACGGCCACATCACTGACTCAGCCGCATCTTGGCAAGATCTTTCAGTTTTCCCACATTTTATGACACGTAAAAGCATCTCTCTCCTCCGCCTGTCCATCCATGGGTTCACCCGTCTGCGCGCGAGAGTGTATGCGTGTACGCGCGTGTGTGTGTGTGTGTGCGTGTGTGGTTAATGAAGCGTCACTCTCTCTCTTTTCTTCCTCCCAGTGAACAAGCATCACTTGTAAAAAAAAACAAAACAAAAAACGACGCTTAAGACAGAGAAGTTGCTCGATTCGAAGTCGTCGTCACAGCTCTACAATATTACCTCTTTCCCGGCTTTACCTTATCTCCACTTTCTCTTTTTTGGGTGAAGACGAAGAAAATCCAGCCGGCTAACACCGGGCGTAGCTGGGGAGGATTCTTGCTAGCTCGCCGCTGCACTGACTGGTAAGATCACCCATCGAATTAGCATGCTAGCCTCACTTTTCTTACTAGCTTGGCTAATTAATTCATTTCAGCAGTAAAACGCTCATTTTGACGCCCTTGCAGCTCGAGATAGGCGGCTAACGTGAGTGTACATACTTGGTTATTCACCCGATACTCAACAGTTTGTCTGAAATGTCATCCCCTTGTGCGCGTTTTAGTATTTCTTTTAATCTAGTATGCTGTCACCGCATCATTTTGCCCATATTCACTCAGTTTCACTTTCACATTGAGCGCACAGGGGTTGATGGGGCGGTGGCAGGCAGCATGGTAGCTCCAAGAGCCCACCACACCGATGAAACTAGGCAAAATCACGTATATTGTTGTAAAATACTTCATTTGAAGAATGTGTGTTCCTTTCCCCCCTAGACAGATTTATCCTTTTTTCCCCCTTTAACCTCATCTTCCTCATCCCCCCTCTTCCCCGTATGTCGTGGGTGCCCATTGTTCTGTGAGTGCTGAGAAATGTTCTTGTCTCTTGTAAGGGGTGGGGGGGGATAACCGGCGGTTCATTTTGTCTGCAGCACGAATAAAATTCAACTTTTCATATGAGCATACACTGTTAAATAATTAACCCACATCTTGAAGGGACTGTTTAAAATATAATCCGAGAAGGCTGTGTGTGATTGAGACTCACGTGAACGCTGATATTATCAAAAGCACACATTTCCCCCAGTCTTGTGTAGGGCTGCACAAAAACACCAACATGCAATCTAATTTGTAAGTGAGGCTGCCATTTTACTTAAGGAATCACACTGCATTGTCGTCAGCATGATGACCTCACTATTCCCGTCCAGGGCGTCGGTGCCAACTCGCCCTGCCCTATCACTCATCGGTCCACTTTTATCTGTGTGTGGACACCATAGATAAAAATGCATGTATGGGAAACCTTGAATGAGGAATTTAATAATGATGATGATAATTACAAAAGAAGACGTGTGTGTTTGTGGAAAAACAATCGTCCCAGAGAATTCGCATTTTGTTCAATCAGAAGCCTGGAAAAGCAACCGCAGCCGACTTGGTTTCACATGAGAAGACCTGTGTTCATCGATATGGCGTTATCTTTAAAATGTGTGCTCATTTATCCAGGAAACATGAACGTTTTGTGAGTGTTATAAGTCGAAATGAAAGCGGCTCTAAGTCAATAACTTCATTACTTGTGTAAATATGGTTTAAATGCATGCGATGATGTCACACATTTATTAGGACAAGCCAAAAAGCTCACTTTCACCCGTCCGTGCACAAATGCCGAAGACATTTAGACAGAGTTTTTGAAAATAGTCGTGTCTCAGGTGGCAGAGTGGTTGTCTCCCAATCAAAATGTTGCTGGTTCGATCCTCCGACGTCCTGTTTACTCATGTAAATAAAGTTTAAGTACACACATTTCTTATGACAAGCCAAAAAGCTCACTTTTATCCGACCGTGTACAAATGCTGGAGCTGGAGTTTTTGAAAATCGGCATGGCTCAGGTGGCAGAGTGGTTGTCTCCCAACCTGACGGTTGCTGGTTCAGTCCTCCTTCCTCCTGCGACCGTGTTTAAGTATGATGCTGAACCCCGAGTTGCTCCTGATGCTGCGTCAGTAGGTTAATGTGGTAACAGTGTCAGAGTGCTTTGAGTACCTTGAAGTTAGAAAAGCGCTATACAGGTGAAAGTCCATATACCCTGGCCGGAGTTTTCCAAAAACTCAGTTTTTAAAGACGAAATTTATGTTTGCGTGTGTCCGAGAGGCCAAAATGCATTGAAAAAATGCGTCTTTAAATAACCGTGTTGGTGTGGACGGCCTCACACTGGCATGTTATCACGGCTGATTAATGTCACCCCTAAAAGCGATCCGCTATTGTGCTTCAGGAGTTATGGCTGTAGGCGCTGAGAGCCGCTCCTTTACACACACTCCCTTGGTGAGTGAGCGCAACAAGACAGATTACACTCCCCTCACTAGAACAATGGAGGGGAGAGATGGCTTCCAGTTGCCTCACCAAGAGCATTTAACAAAGTGCAAACATGCCACCTGAAAATCTTTACATCCATCCCATATTGCTGTCCTTCAGCCTCTGAGGTTATGTGGACATATTTGTGGCCACAGTGGGCGTGGGTGGGCGTTGACCGACACTGAGTGTATTGGCATCATTCTAAGTAAATGGCATCTTCGCTCCGCTAATAAAAGCTCTTTTAAGGTTCGGCCGCAGAGGGCTTGGAGACAGTCCAGTGCTCTTAAATCTGAGGCGGGCTGAGACCATCAACTAGTCCGCCCCCACGGTGCACTGATGAGAGAATGGCTAGCTCACAGTGATGGTGGTGTGGCAGGGAAATGGAGGACAGACAAGGCAAGGCAGAATGACCACAGCCTAATGCAATCACATGAAATTGAATTTAGCTTCCATTAAAAACCACACTCTGTTTTTATTAGGTCATTTACGTTTTGAAAAGACTGAGCTGGAGCAGTGGGGCTGCAGCCAGGAGGTATTTCGTATGTTTCAAAGGGTTTGTCCTTAAAGGCCAAAAACACATTAAAGCTATCTTTGCAAAACTGTTGGCAAGTTTCTACTACAAAGGAGTATTAGAGTATTAGATATATAAATAGTCAAAAAAGAGTGCGATTTGGAAGATAAAATCCTAATTTTAACAAGTGAATATTCAAAACCTAAACACAAGCGGCATTTTCTTATTCCAGACACCTGCCACATCCATCCCTCCATTTTCTATACCGCTTATCCTCACTAGGGTCGTTGGCATGCTGGAGCCTATCCCAGCTGACTCCGGGTGACAGGCGAGGTACACCCTGGACTGGTCGCCAGCCAATCGCAGGGCACATATAGACAAACAACCATTCACAATCATATTCATACCTATGGACAATTTAGAGTTGCCAATTACGCTAACATGCATGTTTTTGGAATGTGGGAGGAAGCCGGAGTACCTGGAGAAAACCCACTCACACACGGGGAGAACATGCAAACTCCACACAGAGATGCCCAACGGAGACTCAAGCCCTGATCTTCCCGATCTCCTGACTGTGTGGCCAATATGCTAACCACTCGGCCACCGTACCTGCCACGTATTAATCATTAAATATTTGTTAAACACTCTGTGCTTAGATGATCGAACGTGGAAATTAACTTATCACAGTTGGGCCTGGAACCAATTAACTGTGATAAACAAGGGACTACTGTATATTGATCAGAATAATGTTGCATATAATGAAGAATTGTAACAGATGCCAGCTAGCGTGGTTGTGCAAAAGTATGTTGTCAATCCTCACTCCCTGACGCCCTGACGAGTTGACAGCTCAGGCTTTTAGCTCGCCAGCTAGCGCTGCTCAACTCTCATTTAGTGGGGGATCGGTGGTTGATTGCATGGGTGACCGCCGGTTACACAATGACTTCCCATACTTGACATCATGTTGTTCCTCTAAAAATAACCTTTCAAATATAGTATGGGTTGTGGGTATATGCATTTTTGCAGCCTAATTCTGACTTGTATTAGTTACAGTTAAAAACAGGCAAGACACACACCTTTTAATTTGTCTTCTCTGATGAGATGGTTTAATGAAAAACATGCTTAATGAGCATGAGCAGTCATTTTCATGTGGAACGGCTTATGCAAGCTTGTGTCTTAGGGCCATTTAGAATTTAATGACCTATTTTCCTCCCAGCTGGCCTCTTCAACCCGAGAGGGGATATGATTGTTGCATTAATAGACTTGTGAGTCAGCTCGCCCTTAGCCTAAGGACTGGTGTTGGGTGAATGTGTGACTCACAATGAAATCCCCCCACAGTTCTCTAAATCTCAATTGTGACAAGGGCAAGCCTGTGCCTCTGGTCATCAGTCTTTTTTCAACCAGAGCTCGTGATCCTTGCACTTCTCAGCATCAATAAAATAACCACCATTATGCTGAGGTCTTGTTTAAGCCATGGCAACAACAACAACAACAAGAGACTTGATTGATTGATTTTGGCTTCAGAAGAATGCTAAAGGCGTGTACTGTAGTAAAATTGCACACTGATAATAAAGTAGTGATGAACATTGGTATTGTCTGTGCAGTCCCAGTATTAGTCGCTGTTGTCACAGTTGTGAGGGCAGGCAGTTGGCACTGGGGCTTTATTTGCCAGCAGCTGCAATAATTTGCTGTGTTTGGACTTTACGGATTCCTTTGATGGGTGAATGTGTGATAGATGTTTACAACCTTCTCTTTGTTACAGTTTGGCCCTACAGAACGATGAAGATGATGATGTTTGTCAAAAGTAGGGGTGTCACAGCTGATATGACACCGATATGGCAACCTTGAGTACTGGTCGATACCGATATTGATCCGATACGATATCAACACGAATCATACATGCTTGTATTACTTGTTTTGTAGTGTGGAATGTTAAAAAAGGGAGTTTGTGAGAATTTCTCACGCTTTGAAATGTTGCGGACAGCATCGATTGTATGATGGAGCCAGTGGTTTGTTTCTTCTCTGTGGTCTTTTCAGAATTCCTCATGCCTTTTTTTGGGGGATGCTGTTTCAAAATCATGTTAAACTTTCCTGGTCCTGTGCCAGTATGGGAAACTTGTGCATGGCAAGTTTTGCACTCAGCTGCAACGTCTTTTTCAGACTTTAAGGAAAAATACTGCCACATGGCCGATGGCACTCCTAGTCCTCGCTACTTTGTTAGCATGTTAGCACACGCTGTTGTTGCTCTGCTGCTGGATCCGGCACTGCTGGATAGAATAAATTGTATCAGAGTGCTTACATGCAGGCCGGTATAATCCGATTCTCTTTTTTTTTTTTTTTTTGCTGCTTTCCGTCTGATATCTTTGTGTCTCGCTTTGCATTGGCATTACTGCGCATTTACATGTCCAGTCCTGCTGCTAATGTGTAATGTTAATGTTACAGGTTGTTACTCTGTCTGCCTGTGCCACAGCAACACCCATGTTGACCGAATGACTCGTTTTCCATAGGCTGATATCGGGGCCAACTTCCTTTATTGCCACATTTCCTCACAATATTTTAAGCTGCTTTTCCTTTGTCGGTGTATATGTCTTTGGTGATACAAGTTGAACAGCGTGAGGTTTGTTCTTAGACACGTGTAGTTATTAGCTTTGTATGTCTGGTCAACCAGCCACATTATTTGTCTTCCATCTGGAGCGTGCCTTGCTCCTCCTCAAACAGGTCATAATCCTCTTATGGACACAGTTGTTCCACTTATACTTGCCCAGACTGTGTCCATGTCCTGTGCGAAATCCAGTGTGCCGAAGCCTCTTGGGTGTGTTTTTGCCATCCTGTCCAGATGCTTTGGTTTTACCTCTTCCACTGTTTGCTTTATCTTGTGTCACTGATCCAAGCCACCAGCTGGTCCTGGGCTCGGCTGATCTCATTTACCCCCAGAGAGGAGCTTGTTTGTGGGCAGACAGCCCATTATGGAGATGATCCAGCAGCTCTTCAAGTTACAAATTAGCTTCAGTTTGCCTGTTGCTGGGTCCGCCCTATGTGTCGCAAAGACTTAAAAAGAGTCACTGCCATCTTTCTTATCTCCCAGGGGGGAATGTTAAAAGCATCAGAGGAACACCTGCCCACTAATGGACTTCCTCTGTGAAGCTGGTAGCCATGCTCCCCACTTTGTCTCGTGGGATCAATATACACAGTTAAGCTTTGCACTGTCACTGTCTCTGTAGGTGGTGGGCACCAGCCAGCCTGAACCAGGACCAACAGTGATGGGGCCTTGTTTCTGGCTGGGACATTGTCTCTGCATTTTTTCAGGGCTGCCTAACCCTTCAACCCTACATCACCATGGTACTGTTTAAATTCTGGGCCATACTGAGGTCTCAACTATGAGCATCTATATTTATTCCATCTATTCTTGAGCATCTCTCCTCTGTCACTTGCGGCTTTACACTGTTTGAGGATACTTGAGGGCAACTGTACAAGATTAGCGTCTCTCTTTGTCCAGGGTTAACAAGATCTGTCATGTGTTAATCTGTCCATCCCCACATGGGGGTGGGGTGGGGATGTCTCTCCGCGTAGGACCACACCATTAGAGTAACCTGAGTGTTTGTATCCATGTGCTGTCTGCTACAGATTGTTTGTTTGAAAAGTGTGCAGTATGACTGACATTTGAGTTCTATTGGTGACACATATTTTACTCCCTATCTTTTCTATATTCCCAGTAGTGGCCACACTCTGCTTCTCCTCTTCTTTTTATTTAAGGATTCATTCAAGGGCGTTTAACATCTCAGAGTGAAAGTCCAATGAGTGCTAAGGATTAGTACCAGCCTTTCTAATCACGTTTCTGTGATCCAGGTGTCTGTCACGCAACCCGCTGCTCTGTGTTTGACGTGCCACCGGCGAAGTAAACAAGGGGACAAAGAAAAAGACTTGTTCCTTCCTGACAGCGACGCTTTTAAGCTGGCTAACTTTGACTCATAGAGTGTCTCAGCAGACCATTAAACCACTGGATATTGATTGACGTGGATTACATTACTGTGTGCAATCTAGGAGTGACAATCAAGGGAGGCACTTGGTCAGCTTGTGACCCTGCTGTCCGCGTGAGGTACATCAGGTCTGTATCACCATTCGTGTCCGTTGTTTTCCTCTTTGTATTGTATGTGTACTTAGACATTCTCAGATCTAACTTGAAATGTCTTACACAACATCTCTCTTCCTCAAGCTCCCTGCTCGCTCAGCCCTCCTACAGACTTGAGAGCAGCATGCTTTGTTTGGAATTTATGTGAGGGACATAAGCGGTTTCCTGACCTCAAGTCGGGGGCGTTTGGGGAATGTGTGCGCTCTGATAAGTGTTGCATTGATAGAGGCAGCTCAGTATCTATGTTATTCGTGTTTTTGTTTGTTTTTTTTGCTGTGATCCAGCAAATGCAATTCTCCTTAAACAGTGAGCATAGAAAAAATGTTTTTTGTTGTCTGTTTTTCCTTGCGCAAAGGGTTTGCACAACTTTTCCTTGCGCAATGTGCTTCCTGTAGTATGGTTTAGGTATCTCAAATTAGGATAGGTAGTTGACTGGGACTGCTGTTGTGTTTTAGTGGAGGTTGAATGGACAACCTCGTGCCAGGACGTCATTCTGACTTTCATACCCTCTTTGCATGGGGCTGAATCCTACATTGTCACCCTTCTTTAAAGAGAAATTACTTTTACTTGAAAACAGGGGTTGACACAATGTGAAGTACATGTAAATTATGAATTAAATGAATAAACTACATTATGAACATCACTTTGAAGAGTCTTGTTGGCAAAAACGGTGATGAGTGGGAAGAGTGGAGACGAGAGTCACATGGACACCCCTTTCTTGTTTCCTACGACTTCTTTCTTGAATTCAATAATGCTTCAAACCTTCTTTATCAAAGTGTTGCTACTTTCTTTGACCCAATGGTGGGTTATTTTGTGGTGTAACTGTGTTAGTTAGCAAAGACCTACAGAGTCAACCGGCAATAATGTCATACAGGGACGATGGAGCTAGGGGACACAGACTTCTGGGTGGGAGTTAAGAGCAGGCTAACAGGCATGTTTTGCAATCAAGACACGCTATGAACACACTCAGACTTCAATTAGTGTATTAATAACTCAACAAAACTGAGTAACCAATGTGTGGCATTCTATGTTTGACGACTCAATTCTGCGGAATGATACAATCAGACTTGTGTAACATTCGAGTGTGCCAAATGTGTGCTTTACAGGATACCGTAGTATTGTGTAAACTTAAATATCACCAGATTTGGTGTTGCGTGTGTGATTCGAGATGGATGAATAAGCAAGCAATGCTATCAACGTACCAGAGGGTATAATACAACAGTTTGTTACGTGAATTATTGTGCGATAACCGAGACAGTGTACAAGAACTGAGGCAAAATTTTGAATCTGAACCATAGGACAACAGGGGCGTTCGGAAACCGAGGTTTGACTGTATAACATGTTGCTCACACTTGGTTGTAGTGCGTGTACAGCATGTGTGTTGCAAATGCAACCCTTGTGTCACAGGAACGAGAATCCTTTAGGAACAAGTCAGAGATCAAACAACGCAGCTGAGTATCTTGTATTTCTGCTTGCGGAAGATTAACGCACATCAATTACACGGTCAAAGGCCACCAAATGCCCATTAACAGTGGCCTCAAAAACAGACCCACAATGGCCATCCACCTTTCTCGCCGCCCGTGTATTTGATGAAATCGTCTCTCGGCTCACAGAGACAGTAGGCATCTGAGAAATGATTCCATCAAGCTTGTGGAAGATTAGTGGAGTGTTGCATCGGCCACAAAAGCTCACTTTTTCTTTCGCATCTTCCTTCGTCTTCCCTACCCCACCCCCACCATTGCTGTTTCCTTCCCCCACAATCCCTCTCTTTGACTACTATTTAGAGTAGGCCCGGGGGATAGAAGAAGGCCCACAGAATGCATTTGTGTGTACACAGTTGTGTACTGTGAAAGCAGCGTTGAATTTCTGCTCGCACAATTCATACTTGCCCACGGATGGTCGATTGGCTAAAGCAAGGCAATGAGAGGGGGCACTTTGATTTAGGCCTTTGTGTGGATGAGCCAAGTCTCTTCATTCCAACAGTGGCTATGTTCAGATGCGAACACACAGCATTGCCTAAGAGAAAATTTCATCACTGACAAAGACTCCTTCCTAATTTTCATCAACATTTGGAGATGTGTCTCTTTCAAAAAAAAAAACCACAAAAAAAAACACGCCTGATTGCTACTAGGCAGCTCGCTTTATGTGAACAGAGTAAAGGAAATACTTCTGTGTGTGACCTGATTATTCAAGAACAGTGTTTGTGTCTAGACTTCCAGAAAAGCTTAGATCCCTGAGCAGAGCTGGATGTCTTCCAGTTATTGACAGTGTTTATCCGAGCACTGTACACACACGTTTTGTTTATGGCCCTGTGTGGGTATTAGGAAGGGAGGATTCCAAGGAGGATGATCTCACCTCGCAGAGCTGCCTTCCCCATTATTGGCTTATGGCGAGGCCTGATTAAGTGTAATAATAATGACAACATACGTAAACATCATTTACACAATACAAAACCAGCAAAAATGCATAGAAAGAAATTGCATTTACTTCATATGCTAGTTTTATTTTGATCTCTGAGCTCAACATTTGGTATTTGTGTGGGTTACTGTGTGGCTCATCATTGAGGCTTGCGAGAAATGTATTGTGGGAGACTATTTGGAGGCTCAAGCTGCATGACTCGGCTACAGCCTGAAGGCCGCCAAACACAACACAGACACAAAGGCAACAACACAGAGCCAGAACACAGAAGAAGAGCCAATTATTTAGAAATAAGCCAATTTGAGGGGAGAATACTCGATCATAATTGTTTGTTACTTTGTGCTTTCTTTTGTGTGAGACAAACAGGGTGAAGATAGCCCCAGCTGGTTGAACACAGGAAGCAGCCACTCGACCAGATATCCGTACTTATTCTTTGTGTCCAGATCGTGTGTGTGTGTGCAAGTGGTCAGGATAATGTGCAGTTGACATTAGCTGTCCAGCTGCCTTGTAGAGATACTGTGATAGCTTTTTGTTTTCAGTTTTGTGAGATACAGTGTTTGAAATTTAAAAAAAAATGTTTTGAAATGGATCTAATGAGCCGACACGACCATCTGTTTAGAATGTGCTGCGAGAAATGTGTTCTACCTTTCAAATTATAACTCATGTTCTTGAATGCACCCTTTTGGTGGCCAGCTTGTTTGCCTTTATTGTAGCCTTGATCAAACAAACACATTATAGAGGTTTTCAGAGTCAAACCATCCCAATGATTCCATTGTTCTCAAAGGAAAACCTGTGTGCACCCACAGGGTGCATTATACTTCACAGATGATGATCCCAGCATTAAAACCACACTTCATTCTGCCATGGAAGTAGTGAGTGTCTCCATTTCACACGTTCATGTGAAATGAAACTGCAATGTAACACAGACCCAGTAAAACCCATAAATTATTGCTTGCTTATTCCACTAGCTGCTCGGGGTGCCGTCACTTGGTTCACTTGGTTCCTTTTACTGACTCGAGGCTATGAGTCACTCACTGAAGTGAATCAAGAACTTGAATCACTTGAGTCACACGCCACAAAACGCATGCGCAGATACTTGCACATGCGCAACAAGTTTGGCAGCCGAGTACTGCAGGTGCTTGGCGAGCACCTGAGAGTTAGTGAAACTCAAGTCTTTGTGGGTCAGTGAAACACGAGTGCTTGTGGAAGGGTAAAGGAGGGTTGATTTAAGGCGAGGACCAGATCGGTTGCTTTTTCCACAGGACTAATACATTTGTACAAATGCAGTTGGAGTATTTTCTGTCAAAAAAATATATTTTCACGCCCTCTCAATTTGAAATACCATTGACAACCGGTATTATTTTTTTATATCTGTACAGACAACTGTATGAGTTGCTGGTTGTTAAATGAAATGAAATGAAATAAACGTTACACTCTTCTGCGCTTTGTGTGTATGCTACCGGCCCCGCCTGCACCCACCGAGACAAAAGACTGTATGACTGACAAAAGGACTCACTCCGTTCATGCCGTTGTTCTATGGAACTAATGCGCCAAGCTGCTGAAACCAATGCACAGAGTGAACTCTCTTCCTGCCTGTTTGGAGGCGAGACACAAGGACAACAGACACGCATGCCCATGGCAATATACAGTATTGAGGTGTTCATTTTCATTTACTATGTGATTAATTAATCAATTTATTATCATCCTAGGCCCAGTGTCCACAAGATAATATTTTTTCTGAACTGTTTTAATCTTGCAAGATCTTGTGACAGCCCTACGAGTTAACAAAGACAGTTACCCGTTCCCGATTCACTAACATAACTTTCGGGTTTTGAATGACTCGCTCATGAGTCGCACATCTCTAGTTCGATTCAAATCAGTTGATGGTTTCGTGAACTTGGTTTGTTTTCTTATTTGGACAATTTACTGAGCTACCGTACACCAGCAACGAAGGGAATGTGTTCTCCTACAAAATACCTGTCTACCGTCCGCTTCCATTGCCCTGTATACCGAGTAAATAAACAGAAACAGTGGTTTACCTGGCAACAGACTATTTGGGGCGTGTACACCTTCATTTTTATTTGGTAAAGTGCATTAGCCTTGTGTACAAGCTAACAGCGACACAATAATTAATTGTGTAGTTCATGAGCAGCCTTTAATCTTGAATATTTGTGAATATTTCTGCTGAAACGGTTGTAGTCATGAACCAGCATCTGGTGCTTCGAATCTTTTTTGTCCAGTCAATGGTCCAAGTCATATAGGGAGGGTGTCTACTTTCTGACGTACATTTTATTTTAGTCCTTCTTCATCACACTAATTAGCTTCCAAGCCAACTGTTAAAATCTTTTGCTTCACTGGCATTTTGCCCCTCCTATGACTGAAGGGTGCGGCCCAAGTGTATGTCTCGCAGCCACCCGTTGTCATGCGCTTAACCTATAAGGTTGTTCTGGGTGGCAGCCTGTTTGACTTGCAGAGTGTGTGACTCGTGTATGACTGCATTTGCTGGTTTGGGATTGTGGGATATTTTTTTTTGTTGCCCTCTGCCTCTCCCCCTCTGGCCTTGCTCAGCTGCTCGAGCCATCTGTGCAAAGGCAAACAGAGAACAGAGGGATGGAGTGAGTGAAGTTTTGGTGGTGGGGGCACGTCGGGGTGGGGGTGAATGTTAAAGTACAATCTGCTGAAGAATGACATGAGCTATTTAGTAAAGAATGACTGGCGAAGGATGGAGAGAGTAGGGAGCAAGAATTGTTTCCATAAAGTTTGGAGCACCAAGATGACGTGTGTCGCCTTGCAGAAATAGGACAGTGACATTGTCCGTACAAGTTTAGGTCAGTGGAAACTAGGATGATGAAACATGTCTGGACTTTCAAGTTGGGTTAGCATATACCACCCCATTTTTTTTATGTTTTGTTTTTTTCTCCTTTCCTGCTCCTCTTTCCCACCCGCCTCTTTCCCATGCTCCACAGGCCAAACATCCTCCTCTGAGCTGGCCTCTGCTTGCTTTAGAGGTTGCCTCACGACCAAAAGCCAGCTCCTCATTCTGTCTGTAAATGTTTCCTGCTATCCCTCCCAGCTCACATCTTCCTTTTTCCTTAACCCATTCCAATGGAAAGTAGCTCATGAAACTAAACGAGAAGCAGTTGTTAAATTGATGCTGACAACATATGACAGCTTTTATCACAGATGGTTGCCCTTTATCCTCCCTCATATGCTTCACATCATGCCTCTTGTCCTCATGTGTGTGACTCCTCAGTCATCTGTTTATGTGTAACGCTTCAGTTTTATGGTGCATGTATTGACCCGATTACGGCTCTCTAAGAGTTTTCTCAACTCTCCATACTGTGGTTATTTACAGTCATATTAACCTATATGAAGTGTAAATTAGTCTTTCCCATGAGGAATTCACTGGCATGTGTTATTGCTGGTAGCACAGTTACAACTACTACAGTTTAATGCACTTATTTTAGTAGTTATTATCTCAGAAAACGCATAATCCACACATGCTTAGAAGCTACAGAGGCTAGAAGCTGCCCCTTATCTCGGGCATGTTGAGATAACGTATATCTTATAACTTGCAGTGTATCATCGTAGACTACATGATTGGCCAGTGTACAGTGCCCCTATCCATTTATTTATTGTTTTGATTTCTCGCGATAACATTCCAAAGTCTCTGCTGATAGTAGCAAAAGCAAACTCTGTTCCATGTCTGGTCTTGCTGTGTTCTAATGTTTTTATGATGTGTCTCTCTGCAGACCAGACGTGTCCTGATCTGTGGCCATCCAGTTAGACTTAAGTGAACTGGACATACCACTTGTATCGAAGGGGAGATGAAACCTGATGGGGTTATCTCAGCAGCACTGGAGCCAATGGAAACTTTGGAATCCAGTCCAGTGAATGATGCGACACCGGAGATGGGACAGGAGCCCAGCCAGGCAGCAAATGCACTGGAGGATGAAACGGCAAAGCAGCCTGCAGGTGAGGTGCAACCTCAGCCAGAGAAGGCCAAGGAATCTCCAGCGGCCAAGACCGGCAACAAGACCTCTGGAGACCCCAAAGCCAAAACCACGAACAAGGCCACAGTGAAAACAAAACCCGGCGCTACCAAGACTACAACTGGCTCACGGCCCAACCCAACCCAAAGCCGCCTGTCAAATGGCGTGTCTAAGCCGCAGACCAACGGTGTGACTAAGAAGACAACGCCTGCCCTGGATAAAAAGAGCACTCCAACTTCTACAGCTCCTAAAAAACCAACAACCACCGCTGGGGCCCCAGCCTCTAGGAGTACCGCTAAAGTGAGTGAGAGGAAAGCTGCGTCCCCTGCCACCAATGGCGCAAAGTCAGCAATGGCAACTGCAACAACTAAGAAGGCAACATCTACAACAGTTAATGGTGTCAAAACCAGCACTGCAGCTGTGGCTAAAAAGCCCCCAGGTTGGTATAAAAGGTCTTGAACAAAACCTTTATAATCAATGTGGCATACACATCTAAATATACATATCTCAGATGGTAGGCTGTTGGCAGGGTACTCATTAACACTTTTATGCAGTTCACAGCTCTAATTAGAAAATGGAATACATTCACACACATATTAGATGGACTCAGTACACACATTAGACATGCAAGAGTGACTGCTGCATTTGCCCTAGATCCCGATGACATACTGTACCAGAGAAATATGTGTAAAAATGTGTCTGACCTATATTTGTTACTATACCATACATTGTTCTTCACCATCTCTCCTCTGTTGTCACCTTGCTCTCCCTTGTCCCCACTTTTTTTCCTTCGCTCCAGCCCCCAAACCTGCATCTGCCGCTCCCACAAAACCCACCACTGCATCCAAGCCTGATAAGGCCCCGGTGTCCAAGACAGCAAGGTAGGTGTGCCATAATTAGAAGGAATCTACTGCTGCCTAAAAAAAACAATAAGAAAGTACAATTCCCACTCGGGATGCACCAATCCACATTTTGTCTCTTCCGATCCAACCTCGATACCTGAATGGGATATCAGCCGATACACTTCAGATACCAGAGCTCTGTTTGCTTTAATAAACAACCAGGCCAAAAGAATATCAGCAAATGTAGCTAGAAGGATATCAATGAACATAGAAACAGAACTCTTAAATCACACATGACCTCCGCGTTGCTACATTATCGTGAACACAATTCAGTTTTATTTTTTTCAAATTCCGTTTTTTCCATTTAAACTTTTCCATAGAGTGTGTACTTTTGTGACAGTAAATAAAATGGCCATTAATTAAATGTAAAAATCCTTTACATTTATTGATGCAATACATCACTGGCCAATTTTGCCAAGTAGTTCAGAAGTGGATGTAGCTTGGCTAACTTTTCTAATGGGATGTCAGCCTCTGCACTCATTGTTACAAAATCCTCAACAAACTGTACTGTATTGCTCGGCTTGTGGTTCAGGAAGACGTAGTCACCAGTGCATTTCCCATTGCGTTATTAAAGTACGATATTTTTTATGACAACGTCATTTTGTTTACGCAATTAGACAGTATGTGGCGAACCGTGCTCTTATTTTTTAACAAGCGGTAAAACACAACACCGTGTAAACACATACTGCCCGAGTCGCACACACACATGCAACACACATGCTCTGCTAAATTAAGCTAACCCTGCTGTCTTCATAAGAGAGGAGTTTCCAAGTTTTTTCGTCAACATTTACCAGCGTTGCAGGTCACTGCTTTGTTTTAGTTCGGAACGGGGCGGGTTAGTGTTTGGAATGAGATTGCATTCTCCTCACGAAGACAGCATTTAATTCATTCTGTCAATTTCTTTCTGCGTTTAACAGTAGATTATGTTTTTATTGGCCAGTTCCGCGATTTCGTCCTTGATTCTGTTAACGTGGAAATCATAGGGCTGTATATGTAGTAATATATACTGTATGTAGTATATATTTGACTCAGCTTTGTGTTGTAGCTGACAAAGCAAATAGTTTGCAATTTGTTGCAAGATAGCCAACAAGTGAAATAAGCAGCTTTCTGAAATTGTCATTATCAACGACAATGTAGTTTTTAATTGTTCCTTGTGCTGTTTAAAATTATTCCCTTTTAACATCTGCCAGTTATTTTTAGTTAAGTGGCTTTCCGATGATTGACCAGCGACTATCCTAATTTTCTCCAGAATAGTAGTGACAATGAATAGATTGCATCCAAGGTGAGAACAGCAAGGAAGTAGTTTGACTTTACAAAGCTCCTTATTTCCCAGCAAGGAGCCGTTGGCTGGCCTTTTTCAGCCGTGAGTTCACAGGGGTCCTTTTTAGTTAAATAAATACAGTGTCTAGAAATAAAGGACAATGATACCCCACATCGAGGCTAAGACATGCTGGGGCTAAGTAGGCCAGTAACCACCCGATGTCGAAACAAGCCTCAGAGGAATGCCTTGCAGGGTTTCACTAGAGCATTATACGCCATCATTAATAAAAGAAGTTGCAGAAAAAGCGAGCTGGGAACAAGAGATTTTCGGGGGGGGTGGTATCTTACGGTAGTTTAGGGCCTTAACCGTCCAGCATCTGTTGTTTCTGCTTGTGTGGTATCAGATGTACCTTACTTGAATCACGCTACATGTGTTGGTGTGAGAAGCTAAAGCAGACTGAAAGAGACCTTTGTCTGATGAAAACGTTGGATGCCTGGCTACATTTCGAAGGTCTTATCTCTCTGACTCTCCCAGTTTGTTTGTCCATTATGCTCTGCTCTGTAATCCTGTCAGGTGTCTGTGTGTATAGATAAATTGTTCAGGCAGAGAAACATGTGCCTAAAAATATTCCGCAAACTTCCCTTATTTCCAAAGGCATGTTTTATTTTTAAAGAACCATGATCAATTATGCAAATTAGAAGATGACATCATGTAGCCACCATCACATATAGATGACAGTCCTTTGGGAAACACTGAATTAAATAAGATCCTTTCACTAATTCAATTCCAAACAATCTATTCTGTTGAAATACAACACAAAGGTGGCCACACTAAATTAGAAGCCTCTATTTCGAAGCCGCATGTGTCCCTTTGGCACCTCCCCCCTCTACCTGCCCTGGGTAGCAGTTGGATTGTGGAGATTACATTCAGATTACAACTTTAGTCGGTGGTAGATGAGTAAACACCTCATTAAAAGTTGTACACAAGAGCATGTGGGTCATTGCTTCTGTAGCAGAAAATGCTCACTGTGCCATCTTTATCAACCATTGCATAGCAAACACATTTTCCCAATTACTCATCATTATTTTTGGATAACATTATGCTGTAGTTAGACTCTATATGTGTGTGTATAATTGTATTTATTTTTTTACACATTATTCAAGCGAGCAGAAGAATCCCTGGGCATTAACACAAAAAACTTTTTTTAATAAAATCTCACCAGGCATGATTGTTTTCTTCTTAAACAGATTTTTTGGGGATTCACATAATTAAAGATGTAGTGCTCGTGTTGAGTGTTGTGAATTCAAAAGGCTATAATTATCACTGATAACTCCTGTCCGCAGAAACATGCACCCTTTGGGACATACGATGTTAAGTGTGTGTGCATGTCAGTATTCGTTTACATTCATACACTTTGACAAGGACATACATTTCTTCTTTAATTAGATTTTGCCCTTTCCCTACCTTGCTTCAATCCTTAATTCAGGGCTGTTATCAGCAGAGAAGTAGAACGCTCAACAGCCACATTAATTGCCTCACCAGACTTCCCATGCCTCTGTGGTTGTCACTCATGCATACGTTCTCCCTTTTTGCACAGTGTTACTCTGATGGCCACTTAGTTTGAATGCACGCGCTGGAAGACGAATGTCATCTACTGTAGGTGACATCAGTCTGATTTAGTGTTGTTGCACATTTCTGTGCAGCTTTTAGAACATTACATTAGAATTCTTCTGTTGATGCCATTAGCTCTATACTACCACATCTGGGGGCATTATGCATTATGTTGTACATCTCCTTCAATATGTTATGTAACACGTATATGTAAATGTATATGCTGATGAGACAACATGTGTTTTTGTCAGTGGATTTACTCCTTATGAAACAGGGATGAAATGAGAAGGGAGGGCTAAAACACCTGGTACATGCACACATGCGTGCTTTCCCTGCAAATGCAGCACAGTGAAGTGAAAGGAAAATGGTGGCGTTCAGACGATACATGGCTGAATACATTGCGTCCTCGCTGAGGTGGCCCTGGCTGCTGTCGGTTGCTAACGTGCATTTGTGTCTGCGCGTTGTGCAAGAAAAGTGAGAGGTGGAGGAAAGAAGCAGTGACCATATCCGGTCATTTGAAAAAATTTGAATGCCCCATGATGTAATCCTGAACTGCTGCACATGAAAGGGTGACAATTTGGCAAAACACACACCCCTGCTGTGTTGCTTGTAGTATTTTTTTTTCTTTTTTCTGACAAATACACCTCATAGGGCGCTAGTATCAAAACCCAAACTTGGACGAAGTCAGATTGACTTTGAAGGCGGCTTGAGAATCGGGTCTGGGTCTGCCTACGAGCAGACTCGTCCTGAGCGAGGCAAGTGTGAACGTCGACCGCACCAGCGCACCAAAACTTTGGATATGATGTCATCAAATGCGCATGAAACTAGGCTTGGGTTAGTGAAACCCAACAGAAAGCTGAGTGAAAATCAGAAATGTAAGCTCGGAAGCGTAAATACAATAGTTCGTGGCTGTTTTTAACAACTGTTTTAAAGTCGTGTTGCTAATTGTGAAGTCATCAGAAATGCAGCTGGTAAAGTGTCAGCTGATAAGAACTCCTCCCCTATAGAAACAAAAGTTCTTTGATTGTATGTGACTTGGACGGTCTTGTTTTGGACGTGTGACTTTCGTCGGACAATGCACACATCACACATGCCTGTCCAATCGAAGTACCACTTTATGCATATGCTTCACTGAGCATTGTTTATACGTCCACTGACAAGAAATATAAGTGAGAATGCTAACCGGCCCACTCAAGTGCACACAGCAAATCTATTTTTAATGTTTGGTCTCGACCACAGTACCGAACTACAAGTCTGAACGCACCCAAGAATGGTTGAAAAACTTAGCCGGGAATCTAGAAGAACGTCCTTTCAGGGCCGAATTGCCCATAAGTCATTGACAATTAGTCCAATGCTTGTTAAACTCTGAGGATATATGTATTACACGTGTGGTAGTATGTCTTCCAAAGCGTTTTGAGCACAGCCCATAGGGTGCGCCACAAATGTCACTTGTAATTATAACACCATGGTGTCTCCTCATGTTTTACATGACATGACTTTTATTAAATCAGAGGATACAACAGTGGTAATCTGTTTTTGTTTACTGTTCAAACTCAAACGAGGCAATAGGCCAAGTTTTTTTTGTTTGGCCATCAGGTGAAGTTCCAATTCTGCTTTCATTTCCCTGCCATCCACTCAGCACGCCATGCGCGCACATTAGTCATGCTTTTTCTCATTGATGGTCCCTCCGGGACACTAAATTATTGCAGTGGATTCAATTCACCCTCCTTGTGATCTAAGAAACTGCTGCTGATGTAATAGTCTAACAGTAAATGTGTGCAGTGGTCAGGTTTCTTGCTCCAGACACTGTTGCAGGGGCTGTAAATCATCCTTGTGGGTGTGGCCAATGACTGTGCAATGCAGTCTTTCCATTGCCTTAATTTTATTGAGGTGCAACCGCAGACCTTATTAGCAAATGGATATAGTGTTAATCAGTGGGAGGGGTAAATGGAAAGAGGGACAAAGGGAGGTATTAGCGTCTTGTGGTTTGAGTGTAAGTTTGTGTTTGTGGATGTTGGTACTCATGACCAAAATGCTAATAGTTTGACCTTTTGAGTTCTCTGTCTTCTACCACGGCAACAGAGGCTAAAAGTGATTGAAGATTAAACACAATCCATTCCAGGATGCCGGTTGACATCCTTATTTATTTAGAAACCGGCAGTTATTTATTTATTTTTAGGAGGTGTAAAAACAGAATTGTTGTGCAGTGCAGGTACACAGGTGCTGGTTCCATTCCTAGACTGTGATGTAAGTTTAATTTAGGTACAAGATCCGACGTCCCTCGGTACATCGCGCCCTCACTCCATGGCGTTTTTTCAAAAATGTATTCATTAATAAATGATCGCTGTTTCATGGTTGAATACAGCCTATTATTGGTTTAAAAAAATATGCATATTTAAGCAAATTGTATGTATTCTTGGCTTAAATTAAGCATTTTGAAGCATAAAAATGGCTGAATGAACGAAAATACAAATACAAGGCATTCGGAAGACGTGATATTTAGTGCAATATCTGAGGCTTGTGTTTACCTTTACGGGGCAGGGCCTGGGGAGTGACGTGTGTGACATCAGCTAGCTAGAGTTGACAGTTGTGTTTAGCTCAGCAGCGTCTTTGGTGAGCAGTGTGAAGAGAGCAGATACTGCCGTGAGTTGTGGCCGACAGCAGCTCCTTTGTCAATGTTCAGTGTCAAGTACTCTGCCAGATAAAGTTTAAAGATATAAGATAAAGATAAAGTTTTTTGTGTTAGCTGCTACAATAACAATATTGCTGTAGCTTGGTTAATATATACGTCAGTTATGTAAATGGAACACTGTCGGTATTTTTTTTTAGGGGTTTTTTGTTAGGGTTTTAGCGTCAAATTGGGTACCTCCCATGACGTGCATTGTTAGCTGGCTCATGCTAACTCATTTTCTCTTGTTGGAACGTGCAGAAAAGGGAAAAAAATATAAGGATTGTGAATGATGGGTAAAATTCCAAAAAAGTGCAGTTTTCCTTAAAGATGAATACGACTGTAAATTAAAATGAAAGTCATTGTGGCCATGAATTGTACTCTCTGAACTGAACCTCTTCTTTGGGAGATTGCCCCAGGGCTAATAGCTCTGACAGGGATTAGTTTAGCTTTGCGACTTACTAATGGCTGTTGGGCCAACAAGAGGACAACACATACGAACAACAGTTTTCTGCCATCTTGTTGCATCATTCATTGCTGTTGATCAACCCGGTGTGCCAGGTCTTGCCCCCACTCAAGCTGTGGTCTGTGCATCTTTTGTTCTTGCTACTGCTGCATCACTTGCATGCAGGCTTGTTTGTGTCTTCCATTTTTCCCAAACAGCGCTCCTGTTGTTTTCTTTGTCCTCCAAAACTGATAACGGCGTTACACTTGCAATGTTTACCAAAGTAGCACCAGTGTGACCGAGTTTAACCAACAGTTGCCATTGTCTTGTGAGGACACCTGCAGAGAAATGGAAGCAGAGGGAAAACAACAGTCATGATCTCATTTGGAGAGCAGGATCATTTAACAATAAAATGTCCAAAGTGCCCTCATTCGCATGAGTGCATCTTTCCCGATATGTCTGAGCTTTGTCCAATATTAAGATCCAGCTGCTATATTCCTGCATAATTATCATAGATTCTTTTTATAATCTGATGACTGCGGTTAGGGCTCTGTCTGTCCAACCCACTTTGTGTTGCCTTTGCTGCAGGAAGTACGTCTGCATGGATTGACAGCGCCTGCTTTTTATTTTGCTGTATGGACGGTGTAACTCATTATTTAAATCCTAGTTGAAGGGGAACAAAGCAGCACCAGCAGGCAGCCATGTTCTCACACATCTATCCTTTCCCAGTTCCAATAATTGGGGACATTTGTATTTGCAACCAAGCTAGTGTTATTACTCCTCGGGCAAACTTATTACTTTCTTGCTGTGTGTCTCAGTGTGCCCGTAGCAACGAACCATATGAGTCATCTGATTTTGCAGCTCCAGTGCTTTTCTAGGATCCCTGTTTAACATTACTTTAACTAATCCATGTTCCCGATAAGATCTGTTGTGGAAAAATGAGAACAAGAAAAGCTGTTTGTCTTTGACTACAAGCTGTCCTTAGCAATTTATTTTGGGGCCCTTGATATAAAGACAACAATTCGCCTTACTATCCTCGGTGTCATTCAGATGATTGCGATTATGATTGCAGAATGAATAGAAGCACAACATAATTCAGTAATGAATGTAGCACTGTTTGCAGATATTGTCCTAGTTGCCAAACACTGGGAAACATCTCGTAATCCCCAAACACACCAACAAGTGAACTGGTTCTGAGTACTGTAAAAGATTTTCAGCTGTGCAAATTTCCTTTTATTTGCAGAACAAGGCATAGTGATAAGATAAAGTGTAATCGGATGAATATTTCCCCCCCTCCCCACCTCATTTCTCAGTGGCCTGGTTCTTTTCCAGCGCTCTATAAAGTAGTCTTGCCCTTTCAGATTATCCCATTACTTTGATGAGAAAGATGGCGGTGAACACTGTCTTTGACTATCCCGTGTGCAAATTTAATCTCTAATGTAGCTTCCTTTTTAGAATTATCATTTATCTTTCCTGTGAATCTTTCTTTCAGTTTATTTTCATTTGATGTCATTTCATCTAATCCTAAAACATATCATTTCAATTTTAGATGTTTTGTTTCAGTTCATAATTGATCATTTTACAGGTTTTGTACTGCTCTTTTGCTTCTGTTCTCCAGTCCAGCCAAGGATCTCATGTTGCCCTACATTTCACGAGCATATCTGTGCAGGCTAATAAGCATTTTCTTCCATCTAACTCTTTTAACTACCACTTCAAAATATAAAGACACGGCCTGCTAGAAGAAGAATTCTCTGCTTTTAATTTATTCAGTAATTGCATCTTTTTCTCGTTTTTTCGTGGTCTTGTCATAACAATGTTTCAAAACACAACTTTGTACTTTTACCACATCCCTGTTTTGTCACCGCATGTTGATTCTGGCCTACAATCATATTTCATGTTTCCAGACCATATTCCATGACTTTTTCCAGATTGTGACGCAGTATTTTCTCATGCACTATGAGCGTGCTTATAACACAGCCTATGGTTCCACCAAAGGGAATCAGAGAAGTTATTTTTGTTCCTTTTCACAATTAAAGATTAATGTGTCTTCACTTTCCCCACTGTTCTCTTTCTGTCAGGACTAACTCATTTCTTTATTTAGAAACTGGCAGTTAGTGTAGCATGTACCCTGAAGACTGCACACCAAATCCTTGTCAGGGCGACTAGATGTAGGTTACTTTACTCAGAACTGACACAGTCAGCTTCAGGGCGAGTCAGGCGAGCCTAGCACGCAGGCTGATGCGCACTGCCCCGCATGGGGTAAGGACACTCTCCAGAGACCAAGGATAAGGTGAACTTAGGTTGGGATGTCTCTCTGGGGTACATTGTCATTCACTTCCTGTCCCACTTTATTGTTCCTCAGGGAGGTTTCCCATGAGACTTTAGTGTTTTGGCTTGTTGAACCGAGTAGACCAAACTCGGCAGAGAATGAGACAAGGATGTTTTACTTCATGAAATGTGTCAAATTCTAATTACAAGATATTTGTTGCTATAATAGATGTCCTACTGTCCTTGAGAGAGTAGTTTTCAGGTTCAGATCTGTTCCTTAAACTGCTAATGCAAGGATTTGGGCTGATGCCACATCTGTCTTGGGTAAGGTCAGTTTCCGGTCAACACTAATCTAATCCAAATAATAAAAATAGAATATCCTCCACTTACGAGGTGGAAGGTCTTTACAGGTATTGTTTTTTTTGGCATACACATCCAAATGTAATAAATAGGGCTGTCAAATGGTTAAAAATTACATACAAAATGAATCAGTTTTCAAAATAATTAGTCATGATTAATCACCATTTGCCACAATGTGTGAATTATGCCCATTTTGCTGTATGTTATTAACAGAAAGATAAATGACAGGACAGAATTATACATACATATTTGTATATATTAACAGCTCCAAATGAACTGAAGATTTAAATCAAGCTAAAAGATAGCACACATGTCTGAAAATGTATTTGCCTAACGCTAGTCTGTTTAATAGTAGCAGAACATTTGAATTTATTATGAAACACAAAGGGTTGCTTTCAAAGACGCCACGGATCTTAAGTTGAATTGACATGTTTTGAGTGTAGATGTATTTTCTGGGGTTTCCGAGCACACTTAAATGCAGCAAATTGTACTTCCGCAGTAAGAGTTACGTTAGTGAGAGATGGTGAGAGACTGTTTTTTTGGGGGGGGTTTGCACAATTTCACTGTTGTTGGTGTGTTCTGGTCAGAATAAAGTTTTAAAATAACTTCAGACTCAATATGATACTCTGTGGGGATGCCATTGTGGCTCCATCTGCTGTCATAACAGAGATGTAGCTTGACGTGATGCGCATGCGTTAATGATGCTACAAATTGTAACATAATAAAAATTAATTCGTTACCACCGTCAACGCGCTATTTTTGACAGCCCTAATAATAAGTATACCAGTCTCGATTCTGTTCATATGGTATTCCGGTTGAGCCAAATTGTAAACATGCACTACTTTTGTATCTCCATATTTCTCAACCTGATCATCTTCTTTCCACAGGCCCGCAACCGCCACAACAGTATCCCGTCCTTCCACAGGCTCAACTCGACCAATCTCTACCAGCACAAGCAAGAGCTCCCCAGCTACACCTAAACCTGCCACTCCCAGAGCCTCCAACGCTGCATCGAAATCAACCTCATCTACTCCCTCTGCTGTCAAAACCCCAGCATCACAAACCTCTAGAAACACAACCCCTGCAAAAAAAGGTACGGTCTGTACTTTAAAGGTACCTTCAGTCAAACGCAACTGTGCATTTGGATTTTCATAAAACCAGACACCAGACATTGGATGGATGGGTGGGTGGGTGGATGGATGGATGAATGGGAAATAACATTTTTAATATCTTACAACAAGTATTCTTTTAAGTGTTAGTAAAACACTTTCTTTGACATTTTGTCTCAATGATGGCATCTCTCTGCATCCACACGCTATTATTTTCGCTACCACAACAGGCTCGTTTAATGTTGACTTACTTGCTTTTTGTCTTCATTATGTGGTGTAAGTTTTATGATATGATTTAAATAGCTATTATTTGTGTTTCCTTTCCATAGATGTTATCAAACCTGCCACCCCAGCAGCCAGAAAGCCTGCAGATTCTCCACTGAGCAGACCCTCAACAATAAAATCGGCAAAACCAGAGTCGCCGAAACCAGCAGCAAAATCAGACATCACATCCAAAAAGCCATCTAAAGTTGGAGACACAAAGACACCAAAAAGTTCCAAAACACAAGAGAATAAGTCTATGCCTTCCAAGGATGCCTCTAAGACACCTGCCTCCAAAACAGTGGCAACCAAAAATTCTAGTGCCAAGAAGACTGTGGGCAGCAGCACCCCAACTCCTGTGAAACGTGGACCCAAAGCAGGAGCAGCCACTGAAACCGGAAAGGAAATTGCTGCTGCTGTAGCTGCAGCTGCAGCAATTGCTAGTGCAGCAGCTACCATTGCTGGGTCAGATGAGCCAAAGCCACCTGCAGAAGCGGCCGTAGTGGCATCTCTTGATACTGCAGAGCAAATGTCCAGTCAGACCACATTGAGCTGTGCCGTACAAGAAACAACTCCCGAGCCGACTCCAGAACACGTACATGAATTAACACTAGAAACAACAGAACCTATACGAGAACCTACACCAGAACCCATGCCAGCACCAACACCAGAATCCATGCGACAGCCTACACCGGAACCTGTCCTAGAACCAACACCACAACCCCTTCAAGAACAACCAACAGAACTCATGAGGGAGCTTACACCAGACGTTGGAGAAGCATCACCAGAACTTACACAATATTTGGTTCGAGAACCAACACCCGAACCTGTGCGAGAATCAACTCCAGAACCTAGTTGGGAACCCACACCCAATATTGATAGAGAACCAACCCCTGAACTTGTGCGAGAATCAACTCCAGAACCTAGTTGGGGACCCACACCCAATATTGATAGAGAATCAACACCCGAACCTGTGCGAGAAACAACTGCAGAACCTAGTTGGGAACCCATATCCAATATTGATAGAGAACCAACACCAGAACCTGTACGAGAATTCACTCCAGAACCTTGTCGGGAACCAACACCAGAACCGGTACGAGAATTCACTCCAGAACCTTGTCGGGATCCAACACCAGAACCGGTACGAGAATTCACTCCAGAACCTTGTCGGGAACCAACACCAGAACCAGTACGAGAATTCACTCCAGAACCTTGTCTGGAACCAACACCAGAACTTCTACAAGAGCCCACACCAGAGCCTTTGCGAGAGGTCACACCAGAACCTGTACGAGATTTGAGTCCAGAGCCCCTGTGGGAAGCCACACCAGAACCCCTTCGCGAACCAACACCCGAAGCCCTACGAGGGTTCACCCCAGAACCTGTACAAGACCCATTCCCTGAAACCGTACACGAGACAGTGCCAGAACCAACCCGAGAATTGACACCACCGTCCATAAAAGCTGAAGCACGTGAAATGTCCCCCGAAGTCCCCGATGAACCAGCCTTTGAGCCATCAGAGGAGCCACAGCTAGGAGCTGGATTACATCAGGAACCTGGCTACAATTTTCAGTTAACAGCTCACCACGACCTTTTTAAATTTGAACAGTCTGCCAGTGAATCAGTTCCCTCCCTGGGAACCACAGTCCTTTCTCCTCCGTCCTCCCCACCAGGTGCTGTCTCTCCTGTCGAAGAGTCTCAGAATTCCTCTGCTCTGGTAAACATGCATATCCAGCCAGATCCCTGGAACAGGAACATTGGTGACGATGCTCCCCAGGCACCTCACAGTATGATGAATTTTGCGTCAGAGGAGTATAACGAACAGATTGAGACATGGGAGACGAGGAGAGATGAAGAAGAGGAAGAGGAAGAAGAAGAAAAAGAGAATATCTTTACTTCTACTGCTCCTTCCACAGAGACTTTCACTATGGCAGAGCCTCAGTTGTTGAGTGCCTTACCCGTGGAGGACTTTACTTCAAGGGACATGATGTCACCTCATGATCAGGAAGTAGCAGTGGAAAAGGCTGATGAGGAAATAAACGAAGATGATGACGAGGATGAAGAAGATGAGGAACAGAGGAGATTAGGCCATCAGCTCTCTTCCATGACTACTGATATGAGCACCTCTCAGCCTTCTGAGGAGTTCCAAATCCGCCCCTCTGCTTTTGGTGGATCTTCTGGATGGCACTGTGACGACCTGCTATCAGGAATGGACTCTGAGGACGTGAGCAGCTGCACCAGCAGTCGACAGCAGGGCATTTCTGACCTCAGCAGCACCCAGCACACTGCATTATTAGAAGGCACCCAAAGCTCAGATGCCCTGATCGACTCAAGTCTCCGTGGCTCTGAAGGTGATGGTAACCTCATGGGCTCTCCCAATGTGGAAACGCTGGCCAACGAGGAAGATGAGGATGAAGAGGACGAACGTGTGGACGAAATGGACTTAAGTTCAGAGAGAGCAGAGGAGCATCATAAGGTGTTCCAGCAGCAGGAACAAGATGAAGACGAGGAGGACGACGATGTAGAGATGCGCAGTGAAGGAGTAACAGAGAGCTGTGAGAATGCAGAAGAAGATGACTTTAATGAGGAGGGACATTTGGACAACCTCAACCATGCTGATCCTCCACCATGTGTCCCTCCCACTTCTTCCTGGGGTCAGACAAACCCTTTTTGTGATACCTGGGCTCAGCCAGCCTCACTGCTCCCCGTCTCTTCCCCCAGCCCTGTCTCAGACCATGGTGCAGCCGAGTCCGAAACACCCACCCAGTCCCCTGCCCAGTCTGGTTTGGATGGCAGTGCCCCTTTCTTGGCTCCTCTGTCGGGGCAAGACTACCAGCAGCAACAGTCATTCTATGAGATGAAGAGCTCTGTCCTTGAGGATACTCAGAATATGCTTGCTCCCCAGTCTAGTGCTCTCAGCGGTACAGCTCCTGCCGCCCACAGCGGCAGCGAGACAAGCACACCAGAGGAACTCCGGGACTATGACAGCAGCTCAGGGGTGGAGTCCCGCTCAGACAAACAGCAGACTCCAGTTCCTGCTTCAGTCCAGCCAGACATGGAGCAGGATCTGGGTATTCACTTAGAGAAAGGTGATGGAGAAGAGGAAGAGGCTGAGACACTTCCTGCTGATGAGGTCCCGGGAACAGGACCCCCTACTGCTCCGGCATCTGCTCCATCTTCTCCTACTACCTCTGTAGATGAGGCCAGTGATACAGAGGGTGAGATGCAGATAAATGACCCTGATGCAGCAGTGATGATGGGTGAAAGTGCAGGATTTGAAAGCCCTACTCCGACATGCAGTTTACCTGCGCTTGATGAGGACGAGGAGGCAGGAGTTATGCCACCTGGAGATGGTGAAGAGGATGGAGGCGGAGCCACTCCTCAGTCAGCCAATTCTGTGGCATCATACGGCTTTGACTGTACCACCTCCAATTCGAATGCCCACTCCATGGCTGAGAGCTGCGGAAAGAGCCCAGGTATCTTCTCCTTGGAAAATGAGGAGCAGCTGCCCGAGGAGGCCAAGGACCCCTCCCTCATTAAGGAGCTGACCTTGCCATCGGCTGCTGCTGCTGCCCAGGCTGAAGACCTGCTGGGTCGACCTGTGGCCCTGATGCCTTTGGGTTTTCAACAAGATAAACAGCCCGGTCTAGATGAGCACCACTACATGCTTGGGGGAGAGATTACTGCACACCACTTAGAGGAGGCTGATCCATTGGAGGCCAGTCACCACCTTGGGCCCCAGGAATCTGCAAACACAGATGACAGCCAGCCGCTCTACTACTCTACCATATGTGATAAGACTGATTTTCTGGAAGGTAATGTATAAGCCCTTCACAATTACCCCCTGGAATGCACCTTTTCCCTGCAACCCTCCCCCTCTACCTAGTGTTTGTCTTCTCTCCAGTTGGGTTAGATGGTTTAGAGGAACAAAAAAGGAGAGCAAGATATTATGAGAATTAAAAAAACAAAAAAGACCAAGGAGATGGAAATGTTGACTGGCAATTTTGAAATGAAGCCTCCCTCAGTTATACTGTTATGGTCACAGGTTTGAGTGTACGGCTCCGATGTACAATAGCGAAGACCATTTTCTAGTAGAATGTTGTTTTAAAGTCGCACTGCGTATTCGGTGAAGGGGTACTGACTGATTCGTCCAATGTGACTGAACTTTTAAACTAAAAAAAAAAAAAAAAAAGAACAAAAACACACGGAACAAAGTGGACTCATCTTGTATTTATCCTACTGTTTTTACCAATCAAATGTCAATGAGTTTGTTTTTTTTTTTGTATTTGGTTCTTTGTTTTATTTTTTGTTTCTGTCAAAACCCGGTCCTCCCTGTTTTGCGTATCTACACTCCAAGTTCAGCAGCACCATAGCGATAGTTACATGCTTTTTGAAAAGTTTTAGTTGCAAGGTCTTAACACGGCTTACAGATGTGTCAAGGTAGGTATGCGAGTCTTAGATTGCAGTTGGTTAAGGTGAAGTTTTTAAACGTGTCTTTCAACAGGCTTTCTTGTTTGCATAGATTGCTAAGTTGTATAACATGCAGTTACGAAAAGTGTTTCCAGCTTTTGATTTTAAGTGTCTAAAATACAAACCTCAGTTAGCACAGACGTTGTGACTAACTAGCCTATTATTTGTAATTTGAGGCCATGAATTGTTCATCTCTATCGCAGCTTTTACACTTATAGTGGACGTTTGGTTAACTCTTTCAACAATATATTGCATGTTTAACTAGCAAAAAGACTGTGTACTACCTGATAACTTTGAAGGAATTCTGCTCTAGTTCGTAAAGTAATGGTTCACACTAGGTTGTCTTTCAAAATTCCATTAAAACATCATTGCAAGGCATTGTTCCTGTTTCTTATTTGTCCAAAGTCTTCCAGCTGCTCGTAATTACTGCCCTTGTGTTTTTGTCACTGTGTTTGTCAACACATTTGGTTTCCCATGGCACGTCCCGTTCCGACCCATGGGAATAACCGGTAAACAGGAAGTGATGCAACATTTCCTACAATGGTGTTGTGTCTAAAAAATGGAATTTTGTCAAATCAAAGAGGTTCTCTTGAAGTTACCCGAGTACCCTCCAGCATGCTCATTGCCCTCATGATTGGATGAGAATCAACATCACATTCAGACTTCATCACTTCAATGTGCTCTGTGGAGTTTTCTGGGTTTCTATCTACATTACATGTCTGAAAAGGTTTCTCTGATACCGTATACTGTTGATTACTTTTGGTATCAATTTGGCACATGATTCCAGAAGTTACGATATGAAAAAAAAAGGTCACTGGACATTATTGACCAGTATGACTGATTGAATAGCCTGATACTGTACACCGCACATGTTTTCTATACTAAGACATTATTAGCAGCTCAGATAATTCTGCACAAACTCACAAACGTGTGTATAAATGCTGGAATTTTCCTCATAGCACTAGCCTTGTGGAATGCATCTGAATGTTGACTTTCCAAAAGACCAACACATTTGTCACTTCTTGTCATTTATGCGTTTTCCATGGCCTACTCCCCTTTTCTTGACACTCCAGAGCTTTGTATCAAATCACGAACACTGCATGTGCATACTGTACCTGCATCTTGTCACACACAAGCTTGGATCCCCCTTATGGTGCTGGGAGTCTGGGGTTTACTTAGCCTGGTAACCTGTTGTGAAACAATCCTTATATGGTCTGTTACTGATGTCCCTCTGGAAGTGCTGTGGCCTCTTTGCAGTTATATTATAGTTGTTATATTAGGTTTCCTGTCTCATTTTTTTCCCTTTTAAGCAAGAACCCAAATGATTTTCAGCAGTATCGCAGCTTAGGACAAATGTCAGATCAGTGCATTTAGGGTACGTTCACATTTGTCATTTTTGGTCGGGTAGTTGTTTGCCCTGCTAATACAGTTCGTTTGTTCTGGTGTCATGCACTGCACTGAACCCAGGACTGGACCAAACAGCCTGAGAGACGGGTCTTGATCTGTCTGCAAGTGGACTCTACTGTAGTCCTGAGTGAGGAAAGTGCAAAGCTGTGCGGACCAACGTCACCAAATACAAACGAAACCAGGCGTTGGTTAGCAAAACCTGTAAAGTGTAAATACAGTAGTACAGTAGTTTTTGTTGCTAATTAAGTTTGCTTAAGTCATGATAGAAAAAAGTCCTACAAGTGTATGTGACCCACAAGACGTGATGCTGTGACGTCGAACAATGAAAAGTCACATCCACGGTCTAGTTGATACACAACTTTATGCATAACCTTAACTGTGAGCATTATTTGGTACGCTGACAAAAATACAAGTGTGAACGCTAACCCAACCGCAATCAAGTGCACACCAACTTTTTAAAAGTACCGCACGACAAGCGTGAACACACTCTTAAAATCTACTTGATACATTTTCAGGGATTATTGTTCTAAGAGGCTGAGAGCCCTTGTGAAACTTTTTTACGTTATAATGAATATAATCCAAGGAAGCACGAGGTGGGGTAACCGGTAATACAGGGTGCCATTTAGAGAGGTTATATGTAAGGTTTTGTCTTTGTTACCCCCCTTTTGTCCTATTATTGTTTTTAATATGTATTGTATTTTCATGCCAGTACTGAAAATGGCTGCTGTTATGCATGATAACAAGACAAAAGCTTTGAAAACAGAATCCACTTGCTGTCCAAGTGTTATCATGCAGATGCGGCCATTTCTGGTGCAAAGTCCGGTCAACAATTATACTTAATGTACTTTTATCAGGGAGGATAATTCATTTAAATGAGTCCTATGAGTGCTATGTCCTGAGAAGCCAGATGCCTTCTTTGTCCTCTAAATGCAATAAGATACGCTTAATCCATTGTAATGCAAATGTAAATACTCTTAAAATGTGGCTGTGATAGACTTTTAACAACTGATGATGTGTTTATGCTTGGATTTTTTACACTGTGCTGTTTATTGTGTAAACTGTTGTTGTTATTGTGTAAACTGGACTTTTTCCATTTGAGTTGCACCTTCACCCTTGTGTCAGATCTCTCCTGAACCCATTTCTTCCTCCTTGTCGTTGTGCCACCCATTCTGTTTCTGCATGCATCTAATGGATGCACCAAGTGATCTAAACTGTCTCACAGGAGACAAGAAGAGAGAGGAAGTGGGTGACTCATGGCTGCAAACACGCTCACTGGAAGACAACCAGAACCAGAATCACACCACCACGGTTCGCATAGCCAATGGTCACTATCTGGCACTGGTTCCAGGCAACAGGAGGCCCATTGATCCAGCTGTTGCGGCACAATTTGCCCAAATCGCCCCACCTTTCATTGAGAGCAATGATGATTGTGGTGCGCGGGGGGAACAATTGCGGCGGCTCGTGCAGCACCAGGAGAAACTCAGTGAAATGCAGCACCGTCAAGAACAGGAGCGGCAGAAGAGGCAGTGGCTGGAGGAGGAGCGGCTCCGTCTGGAGCAGCAGAAGCAGCTGGAGAAGCAGCGGAGGGAGCTCCTCCAGCTGCAGCTGCAACAGCAGCAGCAAGAGCACAGACACCGCAGGCAGGTTCTGCAGTGGCAGCTGGAGCTGGAGCAGCAGTACCGCATGCAGCAGAAACAGATCCAACAACAGCAACAGCTGAGGAGGAGCCCAACTGGAGTCATGCTCTCGCCATCCTCGGGCCTGTGCACCATCTATGAAGCCATGGAAACCAGCGACGAGGATGATGACACCAGAGGAGAGCAGAACAGGAACATGCAAGGGAGAAGGCAAGACGTCCATAGGCAGCTGTGTCCGCTGCCTCCTCAGGAAGTAGAGTGGAACAAGAAGGTGGACATTGTTCAACAGCTCATTAACCAGACCCTAATGCTGTCTGGGGATGGAGCATGCCCACCCCTCCTGCTGCTGCCCGTGGGGGCAGGGGGCACTTTGAATCGCGTGGATAGCAGCAGGTGGCCCAACCTGTTGCAACAGTTCAGTCCTCCTGATGCGACAGTCACCTCTGTCAGCAGCTATTCCCCAGACGGCCAGGAGGCCTCCTCTCCTGGAGACTGGACTGTGGTGGAGGTGGAGACCCAGCACTGAGTAATACATGGGTCCACAATGATATTCTTAATTTTATACCCTAAACCAGTTTAACATATGCACAGCAGGTATATACAGTGCCTGGCCAAAAAATAGTTACCACTTGGATTTAACTAGTCAAATAAATAAGCACCTCCCTTTGGATAATTACTGCATGGGGGATTATGTGTCAGCTGGCAACAAGTTATTAGAGTTATCGGGTAAGGGTCAATAATATTTGCCATTATTTTGCTATTGGGTCATTACGTTATGCGCTGTCAGCGCAAGAAGGCAATAAAACGTGACACCAACTTCCTACTGGTGGAAAAGAATGCTGGTCATCAATCAGTCACGGTTTAAATTAGAAGCCGTTTGGTTGCGGGGGGGGGGAATGGTAAGCCAACACTGCTGGCATCAAGTGGCAAGCTGATTTATTTATTTGTGCCGTTCCTGCATTAACGCAATAATCGGTCACGGTCGGGTTTTAAAAAAACAGACTAACACGTGACTTTAGTAGCTTTAATACTGATGGTTGAATTTTGCGCTTATCATTTATTACTTTTTCCAGCGGGGGGGACGCATACAGAACAATTGAAGGATGCGGGGGTCCGCTTTGACGCACGTTGCGACGGCTCCGGTGGAAAAATACGAATGAATGCAGTGTGTGCCTCGTGCTGGGCGGAAGAAAACTACCCTGAGGAAGAATAACATCGCTTAGGAGTTAACTTTTAGGACGTCATTATGTCCCCCAAGCTGTGGTGCGCCAGGGAAAAGGAAAGCCATCACCATTAAAGTGAAAATGAACATCTTAAAAGGTGAGAAAGGAGACGTGCCCACCAATATTGGCCACTCCATCATTGAGGATAAAGATTCATGAACGCTAGAGGGGTTGTGGTTTCTGCCCGCTGTTACAAGGAGATCTGGGAGGAGAAGAGGAGGTTATCTTTCCAAAAAAGTAGGGAGTTGTTCTCTTTTTATTCCTGCTGCATTTATGTATTCATGTATTCTGTGTAAGGTGTGAGTGACTTAGGAGTTAATTAAGATATATGTTCCGACTTACAGTAACTTTACTTGCATCACAGTCTAGGAATGGAAATGGTTTGTAACCCAAGGACCACCTGTGGTGTAATATCTAATAATACCTCTCATTAATAATGAATTAATTTTATTTTTACAATATGCCAAGGGCAGATAGAAAGAAAATGGCCCCCAGGCCTCACTTTGGACACCTCTTGACTTGGCTCCTTTAGCTTCTAATCAGGACTTCGACAGTAAACAAATAATCCTTCCTGTCGATTTACCGCAGTTGTTCCAAAGTAAGAACTTTTTTCATGCTCAAAATCCTCCTGACCTTAGGTGATGTACTTTTATACATGTATTTGTATTTGAGGCAGTTGGAAGGGTCCCAAGGGAAAGACGTGTGATCACATTAGATCACATGTTTCACAGTCATATGACCACAAAGGCTTGACTTGATGTCAGACCCTAAGCATTCTTTTATTACTCTACTGTGTCATTGATTGCTCGCACCCAAACATGCATATGATGTCTTGTGAGCTTGTTTTAGAGCATGTTTCCTTCCCGTCTTACTCTGAAATGCACTACTTTGCTTGTGGGTACCACGTACTGTACTCTTAATGGACACTTCGTTGGGTACATCTGCACGTTACTGCGTTTTCGATACAGCTCTTGCAGGTGTGCCTGATGTTTGTTCCCAATGAGTTTACAAAGCTATGACAAAATTGCACTTCGTTTTTCCTTAAATAATCATGTGAGTTTAAGTGTGTTTACAGGTAAGTGTCGGGATTTCTTTTATGGATGTTCATGATAGCGGACTTCTGAACACCCTCACGGTGTGAAAAAAAAAAATGAAACAGTCTATTGTGCGGCGTCAAATAGGATTATTTCCAGTCTGAAAAGGCTTTGGGCGCATTCAACGGCTTCCAGTCACTAAATGTTGCTGTGACTTCATCGGACAACCAGGATTTCATGGAGCCAATAGAAGCATCAGTCATGGAGGACCAAAAGGGGGTGTGAGAGAGAAGAAGGCCCTCCTTGTTCTGTCATGGGAGGAGGGTGCTGTGGTAGACAGGGGTGGCGGTGGGGGGGAGGGTAGAGGGTGGTGTCAGGGGTGCAGTTGTTGTCATCCCTCTCAAATTCCAAAGCTGTCGCCTCATTTCCTGGGTCGGCCTGCATTCAGGGAGTCGCCAAGGTTACCGATGATGTCATGGTGAGGGAAGAAGAGGATATTTGGGATGAGACAATGCAACGCTCTGGGGAGGCAGCTGGCGGGGTGTAGGGTGGGGGAATCTTTATTCTTAATCTCTAGTCACTATCATGAGTCTTTTTATACACGCTGTTGCATAGACTATTTTGTCATTTGTGTAGACTGAATTTTAATCAAGGATGCGCAATAATGTATCATTATATGTTAGAAAACACATTGAACCCCGTGGGGGCACACTTTAAATGTCCTAAAATCGCAGCTCTGTGCTTGACTTTGATTTAGCCCCTAAATCCCTAAGATTGTTATGGGATAAGATACGATAAGATAATGTTTGTTGTCATATGCACATCATAAGGAAACAATGATATTCTTCCTTTGCTTCCCACAATGAATGCAAGTAACACACTGGAATATAAGAAATAATATAAAAGGTCAAACCTACATGAATAAGAGTAAAGCAAAGTAACTAAACTAAAGCATAACTGTGCAAAATAAATTAAACCATGCAGAAAAAAACATGAACAGTGCAGAAACAATGTAACAATGTATATAAACTAAATGTGCAGTGGTAAGAAATGCGTCATGTGACAGTCATGCAATGTTGCCAACTTAGAGTAAGGGTAAGGAGTCATCAACACACAGTTTAAAATGTCTGTTTTTGGCACACAGTTACCCCCACCCTTTCTGCTAGCTTAACGTTCTCCGGTTTCAGTTCAACATTTGCAATAAAGTGACTGTTGTAATTATTAGTTTGGATGCAGATCCAGAACCCCTTTGTAAACCGCCTGGTCCAGCCAGCCGTGCGCACCGCAGTAGGCTGGAAGCCAGGACGAGTATGACAGGTCTGCTAAGCATCAAGCTAAAAGCCCAGACTGTCAACTCGATGCTCAGCGCGGCTCTTAAGGTTCAGGAAGTAAGGTCCGTTACACCTAAATATGCCCCACACACTTATTAAATGCATTTAAAGTATACAATGTATAGGTATTTAAATGTATTATCACGTATTTAGAAATGTTCACCAACTTTTGGGGAATGAGATGCGTTGCCTTTTGCAAAAAATGTGTAAGAAAGAAAATGTTGAGAAAAGTCTGGGAATTTGCGGGGTCGTGAATGCGGAATTGCAAATGTGTGGGGATCCAGACTTTTTTTTTTTTTTTTAAGACATATGCGATAAAGTCTAGTAACTTTTTCTCGTGTTCATGGAGACTTTTGGAGACACTGATGCGAAAGCACGTATCGTTCTCAAGATTGGATTATGCTTCCGCATGGTCACCATGACATCCCCTCCGGCGCCATATTTTTATACTGCTAGGGGCAGTTTTTTCCAGAGAAAACCACAACTGTCGTTGACATGTGAGCTTGTAAGCTTCCTTTGCCGTGAGAGAACAACGGCAATTAAAGAGAGACGGAGAGTGTTCTTGGATGTGGAACTAATAAAATGTTACAATTAGTCACTTTTATTGAAAATGTTGAAGGCGTTCACTGAGGCAAGCTGGACGCCTTCTGAACTTGTCATACACAAAGTCATACTCATGATTATGCAAATTAGACGGTGATCTCATTTCGCAACTTTTATGACAGCCAATAGCAACATTTCTCACTCAGGCGTTGGCAACACTGCAGTCACGTGACTGCCCCAGGCTATAGCTTCCCCAACATGGCAATGTGGCAGGTAAGCTAGCTAATTTCCAAAAGCGGACTTTCTGCCATTAAAGGTCAATTTAAGCAATTAATTTAACAATTATAATGCTTTAATAGGGTGTCCACTATTATGACACACCTGTCCTTGCTATAGTTCATCAATGACTTCATACGTATAAAACCGTCACGTATTTTGACACACGTTACCAAAAAAGGTAATCAGGCACTCAATACATTTAGAATGAATGTGATTTTGTTTATTCGTTCGTATATTCTGTGCACAAAAAACTGTTCTTTTCAAATGAGGGGTACATGGACGTCATGTACCATCACACATCTTTGACATTTAGGAGTACTTTAGGGGACAAAACCACCAGAAATGTGTCTAATCTGTTCCATTTGGTCTGTGGTATATCGCACATCATTTTACTGTAAGCAGAAATACGTCTGACTTCATATGGATTCAGTGTTTACTGTCCAAAAGTCACAAATAAGATTACACTATTGTTTTTGTGTTAGTTGTGTCAACAATTCAGCCAATTGAATAAAATAGTTTATATGTAGCGAAAAAAAAACCCCCACCTGTGAGATGTGACAGTGATAAAAACAACAGCAGCGCCACCTAAAGGCTGCGTTGGATATGCACTAGTTCTGTGTTTTGTATTGACGTTGAACACTTTCAAGCTCTTTCAAATGTGGTGCTTTTTATGACGTGCTGGAATTAGAAATGGTTTCATATGTAAGACGTTTGCGGTTCTGACATCTTGACATTTGAAAGCAGCTCTAATATTTTGGAATTGCGTAACAATTTCTACTTGGTAACGCGAAAGTGTAATTGTTTATAAAATTTGTAAGAAAATATGGATAAATATGCCACACTGTTGAGATTGCTGCTATATTTTAATATAAGATCATATTTAAGTAATGCTATGAGTATGTTTAGAAGGGGGTTATAAATCATTCATTGTGTATGCAATGTCCACTCTATTAGATTAGAATTTGATATGGAACGAGTAGCTGCTATATAGTTCAATGATATTTATTTTTTATCCAAAAAATGCAATCTGTAAAGAGCAATCAAGCACAACCAGCACTTGCAAAGCATGCTTGTATGAGATATATCATAGAATCATTGTCTAGTACAGTGCCTCTACCCCACCCCTTTTTAAATCGCTATCTGTTGTGTTTGTGTTTGGAGTTGATGCACTCGTGTGAAACGTCGGTGTTTACATCCAAAGTGGTGGTGTTTTGTGTAAGCTTGACACCCACATCTTTTGTATTACGCGTCATTTTTGCCAAATCACTTTCCATATAAAACGCATACAAAACAACTGTTCAAAATGTTGAATAAAGTTGTGTGAAAGCCGTCGAGCTGTCATATTTTGTCACGCACGCCAAGGATGTTGTGTTTGTAGTCATTAGTAAAAGAGAGAAACGCCTCTAAAATAAAGTCATAGTTGTGACATGAAGTTTAAAAACACACCGATTTCACTACATTTCACAACATTAGGTACACCTGCACACTTTTAATGAGCTTACAACAATGCTCACTTTGACTGACACATGTATGCAAGTCCATACTGAGAGTTCCTATTAGTATACAGTGTATTATAATATTTTGCCACGAATGTAAAGGCAGGATTATGCTGGTCTTATTTACCAGTGTCAATCTATACTGAGCATTATTACCGTCATAAACCACATTAATTGTATATTTAATGTTGTGAAGCTATACATTTTCTATGCTACATAAAATATATGAACATATTATATTTTAAAATTGATTATTATATTATATAACATTATATAATTAATATAAATACTAATGACACCCCTGTTGTAATTTCCTCTTGTCAACAGGTCCACTGTTCTACTGCATCAAGCTACCACCATTTGACACAGTTAAAAAGCAGGAAATGAGGCTACGTTTTCAAAATAATGCACCCAGTCGACTAATATGGAAACCTGTTACTAGTGTGCTTGGGGTCCACAATTAACATGACAAACCACAAATGATATTATCTGGTCAGGCTTACGTAATATGAAACATATTTAGTATACATTAAAAAAAATAGTATATATTAAGATAATATTTGTCTAGTGTTTTATTCTAAACAAATTTAAAGGCAAAGTAATTAAAGAATGTTGAAAAAGCCCTTATAAACCCTGTGATTATTATCGGACAGATAGCAACATTTGTAGTACGTACCCCCCCTCCCCCCAACACACACGCTTTACATGAACTTTACTTTGAAAGTTTGAAACGGAAGCATTCCCACTTGAGGCAACTTCACGTTTGTTCCGCCCTCCCTGGCGGCGTCACTCTGCGCCTGTCAGCGTTCAACTGATCCCGGCCGGGAGTGCTGTGAAGCCGGCAACATGGCCTCAGGTGTCCGTAGGGAGTGGAGTACAGTGCGGCGGTGATTCCCGGTGGATCCTTGAGGCGTCCCCTCCGTAGGATGAGCAGACAGGCGGGACTGGCTGCTCTGCGTGATGCAGCTCAGGGTCCACCAGGAGCTGACGTCCAGCTGCCAGGAGGCGAAGGTCCACTCTCCCTCTCTCCATCTTCTGTCAGGGTTAATGCTGGTACTTCCTCCAACTAGTTTCCGTGGTGTGTACTTTTGACATCCGACGTTTGCCCGTTTTTTTTTTTTTTTGTCTACTTGTTGGGGACTGCAACGCGGGCTTGTACCATGATCTGAGCTTTAAGGTGAAGCAGGCAGTAATAGAAGTCACCTGGCAGCACATGATGGCCAATAACAACGACCTACAAGTAAGTTAATCACTTTTGATGTTAAGTGTTTGCTTTCCATATGACTTTATGATGATGGAAATTCCCTTTGGTTACATTGGTACTGCAGTTCATGGTTATTTCTTTGTAAATGAATCAAAGTGATACATCATAGAAAACAAGGGTAAGATACCAGTCAAAAGTCTTGGAATTCCTTAGTCCGTCAGTGAATTATCCCTCTTGCCAAGAGCTTTTGGGTGTCTTGGAGCTGCAAAAGGGACATCCACTCAGTGTTTTTGTCTGTTTCCACTTTGTGTAAATGACTGACATGTTTTGGTTTGTGATCGGATAGGCACTTTTGGCTGACCTACGGTCAGGCAACAGAGGACAATATAGTTTTAGAAAAAAACGATACAGTTGTCCGTCGCACTTTGAATTTTGCGGTTTCGCTTCATCACCGTTTAAAAAAAAATATATTAATAAAACATGTTTCGTGGTTGAATATAAGCTAATATTAGTACAAAAAAAGGATATTTAAGCAAATGTTAGATATTTGTGCCTAAATGAAGTATTTTCAAGCATGAAAATAATTGAACTAAAATGCAAATAAAAGGCATTCAAAGACATTGATGAAATGTAGTAGTCTACACTGGGCACTAGGTGTCACTTGTGTTACTGGAATGTTCGGTGAGATACGCAAGGATCAGACTTGTGCAAGAACAACAGGCTTTTATTGCAGGTTTGACTTATCTCACAACAGGCACAATAATCCCTAATTAAAAAACAACTACTTTTGCGGCTGTTACCCACGCACAGTTGAACGTGAACTCTGAGCCCCCGATGTCAACTTTTCTGTCTGCCTGTCTTATCAGGTCTCCCAGGGAACACATTTATAGTAACACATACTTACATACTCTATTGGGTATTGCGAGTGTAAAGGTGACTGTACACTCATCACGGTCGAATCTGGAACCAATTAACCGCAATAAACGAGGGATTACTCTCCTAAAAGCATTGGCTACTTTGGCAAGCTGAATCTCAACTATAAACACACAATGTCTGCCTCTTCCAAGTCCCCTAGGAAAGACATTTATAGTAACACGCACAAGTCTTATTTATTTATAAGCCTTAAATGTCTTATTTACTCTTATTATGTCTATATATTGGATATTACGAGTGTAAAGGTGACTATAAGGGTGTTATTTCATGTCTAGAGGGCTGTGAATTATTTAAAAAACCGTGTTTAGAAGGTCATAAACAGGTTTTCTATGCTCCTAACTACGAAAATATTGCATTTATAACTAACAAATTGTCCTTAGTGGAAATTCACTTATTACGGCCGGGTTTGGAACCAATTAACCATGATAAGCGAGGGATTACTGTTCAATAAACTGCAAACTTATGCCGCTTTTCCATTGCAGATGACTCAGATACTGTGCTCTGCTCTACTTGCCTTACGTTTGGGCGGTTGATTTTCTGTTTCAAAATGTTAGAGCTGAAGTCATCATGGCAAAGTGAAAAAAAAACGCGCTTCAATGAAGGCATCAGTTGGAACAAGACATGCTAACAAACATTTTCAGCCGTGTATCTGCAGTAGTTACAGTTCAGTCCATCAAACCTGCTCAACCAATGAGCAACCAGCAGTGGTTTGCATCATCTGTATGGTATCAGCTTGGTATCTTGCTTGAAACCCCTGAAGACTGTCATGGTACTAGTAGTACCTGGTAGTGGGAAAAGGACATCCGTGACGTTTGGTTGAATTTCATCTGTGCGGTTTACTGAAATAATGGTACATGGTAATATTACATGCTGCTGCCTTTCGTGCAGACTTTGTGGGTTCGATTCCAAGCCAGTGCATAAATGGGAGGGTTGCATCATGAATGGCATAAAACCTAAAACTATGCAACTGAAGCCGGAAGACAACCACCGTGGTTCAAAGACAATGTATAATACAGTTCAGTGTTTACATGACGGCGACACTGCGTGGTCGACTCCCACACAGTCGTTGGCCTCAGGTGGAGGCAGGTGTGAGTCATTGTAAGGTGTTGTGGTGTCACAGGAGGTCAGGTTGCAGTTCTCCTGGTGTCAGTCCAATTCAGTGTGCAGTGGAGGGAAACATTAAACATTAAAAGCTCAGGATTAGTAGCACACATACTGTACATTAATGGTTTAGTTAATAATCACTCCCGTACTAAATCATATTAGTCTTATTTTAGTCAATTTTAAGTGTGTTTTGGGTGAAATTGGACGCACAAGCTGCTTAGTGTAATGTGTGAACTGCTGTGGTCGTTTGATGGGGTTGAGGTCAGGGGCTCTCGAGTTCCTTCACATCAAACTGATGCAACCATTGTGCTGGGGCACAGGTATGCTGGAACAAAGAAGGGTCTTCTCTAAACTGTTCTGACAAAGCTGGAAGCATACACATTTGCTATGCCATGGTCAGATCAGCACACGCTAGAAGTGACCTTGTATTGGTTGACAGCGCACTTTAACTTGCAGTGTATGCTGTATACAGGAACAGAACAGGTGGTTGACAATGTTGACTTATGGTCAACAAAGAAGAACCGCTGCACATATAGGTCTTGATTAGTATGTCAAGGTATGCGTGTCACCCGAGAGGTGCTATTTATTCTGTGTGATGCACATGGAAGGTGGAGTGGATCATCTAGTAATGAGGGGTCTGGCAGTTCAAACCCTGCATCTTCCATCCCAGTCACTGCTGTTGTCTTTGGGCAAGACACTTCACACGCCTCCAGTGCCCACACTGGTGTGTAAATGTGATTGAATGGTGGTGCGCTCAGAGGCCACGAAGTGGCAGCTACATGTCCGTCAGTCTACCCCAGGCCAGCTGAGGCTCCAGATGTGGTTACAGATCCTCGTCTCCTCGTAAACACCCTAAATATCATCCTGATGGAAGAGGCATAATTATTGAAACCAGCATTGTTGAGCATTCCTGTGCTGCAGTGGATGGTTTTCTGCCCACTCTAATGTATTCAGTGATACTGTCATCATGGTGACTGCGGACCAGCAGGCATGCATTGAGCGACGGCAGATGGAGATCAAGAGGGCACAGTGGTAATGGTGATGGGTTGAACTTGCTGTGTTAGTGGATCGTGACTCTTGGTTGTGCTGATTGAGGTCGCGTGATCCCACTTGCGTGAGGCCTCACTCAGTTTGACACCCTCATCGTCACAGTGTATATACGTGACGCGCAACTTCAGATACACCCGCACAGTCTGATGACATCCAATACAATAGTTGATATCGTAACACCAACGGAATGAGATAAGATATGAGGTTTATCATCTTTACAACACCTCCCTGCGCTGCATCAGACTATAATAATGGTAAAGGTTTTATTCGTTTCAAACATGCAGTACAAGTTACTTTTGCAACGTCACAGGTTTACACTTACACAATTCAACATGTTCGAAAAGAAGTAGAAGGAAGAAGAGCTAATCCATGTTTCAGTAATTACTTTTTCATTTGCTGTCTTTAAATCACCATTTTCTAGAGAGAGAAACAAAACCGCATGTGTACCAAGATGCATTGATGAAAAAAAAAAATGATGCTAAAATAAATCAGTAAATAAGAAAAATAAATAACAGATACGTAAAATAAATATAATATACAGTAATATAAATATCCAGCCAATATAAGGAATTATGATGTTAAACTTTAAAAAATACTTCCAATAACCGATTAAAAACAACAAAAAAAGCTCCAGTGACACAGGGATTACCCATACTGTGGCTTAGAGTGAGAAAATCAAGTGCTCTTTTTCCGTGACTTGTAACCCAGCCTGTTGTAACTTCCCCTGATCTCAATTGTAAGCAAACCTGGCGTCGATCGCGTGGGACTTCTCACTGTTTGAGAGGAAGACATTTTGCCAAATGCTGTGCAACATTCCTCGATGAGGAGGAAAAAAAAAAACATTTGAGTTTCAACACATCAAACCTTATCACCCACCGGACAAGCTAGCATCGCGACGAAGCCTGGTGCCCGGTGCTTGTTCCTATCACTGAGGCATTTGAAAAGTGCAAAAATAAAATTGCCAGCGACAGGGCAAGGGCTAATGTGATTTCATTATAGAAATGATGGCGCTGCCATCCAGCCCTTTACCAGCGTTGTTTTTGGCATCCGTTTTATTTTTAGTTGTAGTCTTAGTCTTTTGGACGAAAATGCTTGTTAGTCACATTTTAGTCAGTTCTATATGTTGTATAGTTGTATGTGTATATGTATATACTTGTAGTTGACGAAAACAAAAACCCATTTTAGTCTAGTTTTAGTCGACGAAAACTAAAAACCTTTCAGTCGAGTTTGAGTTATTTCAGTTTTAGTACAAAAGAAATAATAACGTGCAGGTGTGCAGTTGAAGGTGTACCTAATAAAGTGCAGGTCACACAATAACTTATTTCTTCAGTTAAAAACACATATTTCATATTCACAGACGCACTATGAGTGTGCCTTAACTATTTTTCCCCATTTAGTTTGCTTGTAGCCTGTTTATCTTTTTGGCCCTCCTGCTTCGGATGACTTCAGGGGTGTAAATCAAGCTTCCTGGCGAGGACACGAGCGCTGTGCTGAGCTGATAACGTAACATTCACTTTGGGGAAGCTCCACAGTCGGCAGCCTCGCTCATGAATTGTTTATTTCTTTTGGGTTTTAAACTGTAAGAGCTCTGCATGGGAGAGGAGCTGCCGCTGCTTCTTTCCTGGGTGGAGAAGAGCAGCCAAATTACTTTTGTATTGATCATACGGCAGAATGGAGGCGACCTCTTCCATTTTCTTTAATGGCCTCGCAAGACTTCTGAGAGGGCTCCTCATCAAACCCAGCTGATTGTCTCCCATGTGTTGTAATGCAGTACACTGTGATGACTTGGCTCACACTCACAGTCCAATGTCTCCAGCTGCCACAGCAACATTGAGAGGGTGTAGACTTGATTGGGTCATTAGTATGGACCCCAAAAGTATCTTTCTGCTTTGTAAGTACTGATAACAAGCATACAGTATATGGCTTGCTTTATAGCTTCCATGCATTGATGCATTTAGGCATGCATTAATTAAATTAAATGTGTGCTTTTGGCATAAAGTGCAGTCGACCTTGTTAGGTTATGCGAGCGAGGAGAGATGATAGCTTCGAAAATCGAAAAAGTCAAAGTTAAGATCCTTAATTAGGGCCTGTATTTCATATTAGTAGCTACTCCTTTATGTTCCTACCCCTCACCAGTTGTTTGTCAGTCTTACTGACGAACAACTGGTCAGAGGAACCTTGGTTAGCATCATTAATTCGTAACAGAAGGTCTGATTTAAATGAAACTGACGCTAACCGAATCAATTTTTCCAAAAAAGAAATAACATAAATCCATTTCACTGCATCCAGAAAGCCAAAAATGTCAACACGAAAAATGTTTTTTTATTTTTACAGTTATCGTTAGCGTGCAGAAAAAAATTCAAAATGCATATAAACACATATAAATGTGTAGCCTGAAAGGTACACATAAACAATTAATGTTACTATTACCTTCAATGAAGACGTGATTCTTGACGGGACTATTCCCAAAGACATGTTGTGGCACCGAGACACCACACGGGCACCGCTTTCCTGTTTTACTATGAGTTATTCAATAGTGTTTCTCACCTTAGTAACCCAAAACAGAGACAAAGAAAGTTTCAAGTGCCATTACTAAAGAAGGTAAAGACTTTTTAATTTAAGAAATAACTCTGGTGCCTGTGTGCTGTCTCGCTGCCACATTGTGTCTTTGGGAACAGTCATGTCTTCAATGAAGATAAAAGTAACCTTAACCCATTGACTGCCAGCCATGTTCGCACCCAAAAAAAAGCCCTAAAAATTTGTGACACTCTAAAGCAGGTATCACTAACTGGTGGACCGCGGTCCAAGTCCGGACCCAGACACCGTACAATTTGGACCTGTACATATAGTCAATAAATTGACTAAGTGACACGGAAGAAGTTGTTTAGGGCATCAGACTCCGTGTGACTGTGTGGGGATGCGCCACTGTACCACCGTCCACCATCATAACAGAGAGGCGTGCTTGCTGTGGTGCGCATGCGTTAATTACATGAAAAATTTAACAATTAATGAATTAATGACCGCTGTTAACGAGTTATTTTTGACAGCCCTAAATACAGTAGACACCCTACAACGTAAATAATCGTAAAATACATGTAAATAGCCCAATCCGTTCCAAGATATTCCCAAACTCACCCCTTTAACACTTCAAAATATTCAAAGTCCACCATTTATGGTGGGAAAATATAAGAAAACCTTAGCATAAACATAGTACAGTAACATTCCAATATAAAATAAGGTAATAAATAAGATTACTGTAAATGAATAAAACTGAAAAACAAAAACAATCTTACCGTTCACGACATGTCTTGTTCAGTAGCACACAAGTGGAGGCAGGAAGGAGAGGAGGACTAGCCTTAAAGAGTCTAAGAGTCATCTGGTCTCAGAGACAAACGCACACGCACTACAAGATAATGCTGTGTGCAAAATTTTAATTTGTAACTTAACTTAATTGTTTAAGTTAGTTTAAGGGCGACTGCGAAGATGAAGGAGGTTGAAGGGAGAAGCCTGTCTCTCACACAAACGTGCTGTCTTAGTCAGCCAATGAGATGAGAGTGTAGGCGGTGCCCCGATAATCAACCAATGAGATGAGAGCGGAGGCGGTGCCCCGACAATCAGCCAATGAGATGAGAGCGGAGGCGGTGCCCCAAAAATCAGCCAATGAGAGCGTGAAGCGTCAGAAGGCGTCACCAAGTGTTAGTCTGAACTTGCACCGACTTGAGGCATAAATAAAGTTGATTGCAAAAAAACAAAAAAACTTGCACCGGCTTGACGCTTTACATTATATGGAATTTCTTCCGTAATACGATGCAAAAACTTTACATAAATTCTTTACGTTCAGTGGAATTTACGTAAGAGGAGGTTTATGTTATGCGAGATAACTACTGTATTACTAACGCCTGCTACACTGCAATAACAAATAACAACATAAACAGGCTCCAAAAAGCTTTTGACATGGAGGTGTCGGCTCACAGTAAACATTAACTTTGACATGCAAGTGTGTGCGGTTGAAACACGACTTGTGAGGCGAGTGCAAGCCAGTGGACAACTATAGCCAGTAGGATGTGTGTCATGACCTCTCAGAATGTGTCATGGCACTACTGTGAGCATCATATAGTCAGCATGAACCAGCCTTGAGAGAAACCATGGATGGGTGACCTGGTTGTGGTTACACCTGATGCATGTGAAATGAGTTCTCCCGCCACAGTACTGGGGTCATGTGATAGCCTGGTTGTTTTGCTGCAACGGTGGTGTTGGGTTTAAAAACAGCACAGACCTGAGGCTCCATCATCAACTAACCTGTCTGTCCTGCTTGGGCCCAGAGGCCAAAACACAAACTGGAATGAGCTAAAAAGCTATTATTACCTTTTGGCAAGGACCAGCCAGAGTTTGTAGTAGGAGTATAGCACAATAACAACACAGCAACCTTTGAAAATGTAACCCAAACTGCTACCATTGTTGTCCTGTACTTGTTTTTGGAGACAGTGGGATACTGAAGCACAAATAGCAGCCTGGTGCCATTGTGATTTTATTTAATCTACTACCAAACAATGTGTAGGAAACCATGAGAGTGGTAACTGAAGGAGGATAAATGGCCTTCTATGAATAGGATACAGTGTCTGCACAGGGAAAGTCCAGACAGGAGGAAGTTCTATAAAGATGTGGCTGTTAGTTTGAACTGACTTAATGTCTTTGTGGCTACCTGGTGATTTATCTTGATCCTGTAACTCTTCAAAAAGGCTTTCACATGAGCACTTCATTAAAAACAGTGTTTCTTTTTAGTCTTGAACTAATGTCTGCAAGACTCAAACTCGAACATGCGTGTTTTGCTGTGAGTTTCTTGAATTCAATAGTGTTTCTCCAAGTGCTGGCAGTTGCAACTTAGTTTGTATCCATTGTGCGGTACTTTGCAGCCGTGATCAATAAGAAAAGCAAAAGCTCGTGGCCTCACTTAACCAAGAACTACAGAGTAAAGCAAAGATGACGTCTTCAAACAAGATAAAAGCGACCTTAAACCTTAATTTAGCCATTTCATTCCTCATTTATGTGCATTTTGAGTTGTTTTCTGCATGTAAATCTATAATTGTAAATATAAAAAGTGTTTTGTGTTCAGATCTTTGAGTATCCAGAACAGATTAATTGGATTGACATGATTTCTATTAGAGTATGATGTGGTTTGAATAATGACGCAACCCGAGGTTAGTATATTAACCATTACACGTACAAAAAAATAATAATTAGTAATACAGCAATTACCTGTTAATTTCTGGCAACTGTGGCATAAACCTTACACTGGGTGGTGGCCTATAAATTTAAGCACTGTTAACAAATTAATATTGCATGACTGCTGCACCAAAATATGCAATCTTGCTCTCCTTAACTACAGTGTGTCAATAACTGCATGCGATTGTACAGTAATGCATGTGCAGAGTTTGACACCAAGGAGACTGTTTTCTCACTCATCTGCCTGAAGTCTCTGAAGGGAAAATCCAACATGCATCTTAATGCAGGTGTACAGAAATGTGGCCTGAAGCGATGGTTATTTTCTACTTAGCACGTTGCTTTAATGTGCCACGTTATCTGCACGTGCTCTCATTTCTTGCACTTTCAAACTCTTTTATGACACGCCCACGTCTCATTTTCAACTCCTTTTGGTCATCACTGATGCATCACCTCTGTCACACACATTCTGCCTGGTGCTGCTGGGTGACAGAAAGCCACCCTTTTGATTAAGTTTTAATGGCCCAATAGTTCTTCTCGGCTATAAATAGAGAGTAAGTCCATTCTGTTGGGTAAGAAGAAGCCTGTGGCACATTGTAGAAATAAAACAAAAAAACAACAACAAAAATGGAGAAAATAGAGGAAAAGGGCAGAATATAAAGAGAAAATGCTTACCGGTATATGTTGATACTAATAACTAATAATAACACTAAGTGTTGTTTTTACATACTTTATACAATACATATACACACACACATACACTTGATTTCTTTGTTTTTTGCATGTTTGTCACACTTAAATGTTGCATATCATCAAGCAAATTTAAATATTACTCAGTGACAACAGAACCGAACACAAAATGCAGTTTTTAAATGAACATTTTTATTCTTTAGGGAGAAACCTACATCGTCCTGTGTGAAAAAGTGATTACCCCCTAATAAACCTAATAACTGGTTGGGCCACCCTTAGCAGCAACAACTGCACTCAAGCGTTTGTGATAACTTGCAATGAGTCTCTTACAGCGTTGTTAAGAAATTTTGGCCCACTCATCTTTGCAGAATTGTTGTAATTCAGCCACAATGGAGGGTTTTCCAGCATGAAGCGCCTTTTTAAGGTCATGCCACAGCATCTCAAAAGGATTCAGGTCAGGACTTGGACTAGGCCACTCCAAAGTCTTCATTTTGTTTTTCTTCAGCCATTCAGAGGTGGACTTGCTGGTGTGTTTTGGATCATTGTCCTGCTGCAGAGCCCAAGTTGGTTTCAGCTTGAGATCACCAACAGATGGCCGTACATTCTCCTTCAGGATTTTTGGTAGACAACAGAATTCATGGTTCCATTTATCACAGAAAGTCTTCCACGTCCTGAAGCAGCAAAACAACCCCAGACCATCACACTACCACCACCATATTTTACCGTTGGTATGATGTTCTTTTTCTGAAATTTGGAGTTATTTTACGCCGGATGTAATGGGACACACACCTTCTTTTTGGATAAAAAAGTATGGTCACCCTCATTTAGTGACATCCTCAATGATGAAATTGCTGAATAATGCGGAGTAAGCAGTTGGAATAATGTGGGCATTTATCAAGCAGTGGGGGTGTAACAAAAATGGATGGTGGGAAGCGGAGCAGCGGTCAATAAAGCTGAAATGTGATTATCTCTTATCTCCTCCACGGCTGCATCAAGTGTTGATTTCCTTCTAAAAGTCACAAATCAAAGGCAGTACACTGCCAACCTTGCAAACGTGGAGAACAGAAATGTCACAATAAGCTAGTGTGGAGCAGCAACACTCCTAGCAGTACACTCAGGCCCTCTATGAATGAGTTAACCGCTTACAGAACCTTGGACTGTGTGTGTTTCCCCACAGTAATCCCTAAAATCCTCAATATTCCAGAGAAAACGATGTTGCTCAATCTGCTCTTGCTGTTTTTACTTGTGCAACATGGCGGGATGCACATGTCTTATACTGCCCAATACATCACATGCATAGGGTAAGATGATTGCCTGTCTGGGTCAACAGGAAAAGGACTGTGTTATAATATGGTGACAGTGTGAATGCACATCTGTCTGTCTCTGCGTGCGCGCATGTGTGTGTGTGTGTGTGTGTGTGTGTGTGTGTGTGTTCCTGCAGACTCCGCTCCACACCTGGGGAGGAGCACAACAGCATGAATGGCATCTTTGTGCAGCGGTCGATCTTCTCAAGAGAATCCAGCAAACGCTTATGTGTTTGTGTTCCCGGCTTTGTCCTTTGTCCACTTGGCGGTAACAAACAGTCGCTCTGTTCAGGCTCCTGAGGAATAAGGCCGCTAAAACCCCTGGTGGGAAAAGCTCCGCAGAACACATACTTAACCTTTTTCTGTCATGCACGGGAAAGAAGCTTCAGAAATAATGTGCAGTAGGAGCAAGAACCATTTTGGGCTAGGAATAAAATGTAATATTTAAATTATTAAACACACGAAGGGGAGAAATGAATGCGGTCGTCCCGCGCCACTTCGCGGTTTGAATTTTGAGGCTTCACTTGATCACGTTTTTTCAAAAATATATTAAATATATGAACTAAATCATGATGTTTCGTGGGTGAATACGGCCAATTATCAGTGAAAAATATGCATATTTAAGCAAATTATACATATTTTTGCCTAAATTAAGCATTTTCAAGCATAAAGATGGCTAAATCAACTAAACATCAATAGAAGACGCAATAAAAAAACACATTCAAAGATGAAGATTTGTAAGATTCTACACTGGTTGGGTGTCAATCATGTTACTGTAATGTTTGATAAGACACACACCAGACAGTATATAGCCCTAGGACACAATATTCTGTGTCCCTTGAAAAATCTGTCAAAATCGTCTAAAATGGCCGGTGCTGAAGGGGTTGTTTTTTTGAAAAATGGCTGGGATTGAATGAGTTAAAAAAAAAAAAAAACATCGAAAAAGTCACTAGCAACATTGAATCCTGTTGTAGCAAACCACACAGCAAACAGCCAACAGCAGCAACTGATATCTGACTTGGACATCATTTTATATGCTAACAAAAACAGCGCCACAAGTCAGCACACACGTAACACACGCAATTGCAACATGTGGGCACACAAATGTCTACGCACAAACACGCGTCAAAGCGACACCCATCTCTTCCTGCCGCAAAGCATGCTGGGTAGTTTGCAATGCACTTTCTTAAACACGTATCTATTTTTGGTATTTTTGCTGTGTTTTTTGCATGGAAGCGGGATTCGTCGCCAGACTTTGAATGACCGGGACTATAATAACTGAAGGTGCTGAACAGCCCGGAGGGGGAAAAAAAAAAAAGGCCTTTTAATTTAAATTCAACAGACAGCACTTTTCTTTATGCGTCAGTAAGCACCATCAGACAGTGAATGGTTGTTTTTCTATTTACTGTGTGCATGTCATTGACTAGCGTCTCACCTCTTGCCCAAAGTCAGACGGGATCGGCTTCGGCTCAACCGTGACTCTGAACAGGATTAACTTTTCAACATGTCTTAACTGTGAAAAAAGAAAGGAAACAATTCACTTTGGCAACAAGTGAGGGTTTGGTGACAGTGGACTGTCAGTCATGTGATACAACTTGTTCTCACTTTCTTCTCTATATACAAGTATACCGTGTGTTGACTTTGGTCTATTCATTTGGAAAAAGTGTCCAAAAGGCCAAAAATAGTACAACACGAGCACAGTGGTCCTTGGAGGTTGTGCGCGGTACGTATGTTAAATCCAGCGGGTGCGGGTCAGAGTTTACACTCTAGCCATTCTGGTAGTGTCATACACTGAAGTGCACCACCATAAACTGTCCGGGCGGCACTTCCGCTTTCCGTATTTTTGTTCCGTTTTTTTTTGTTGTTTTTGTTTCGTCAGCATCGATTATTGACATTTACGAATCGATTAATAATCGTCAATGACCCGCATCGCGATGCATCTAAGAATCGATTATTTCCCCCACCCTTAGTCTTCACTCATGGACGTTTCCTGTCCTGCGCCTTCAAATCCAAAACATTGAACTATCCCGCCCTCTCACAAATGTTGCACAAATCATGTGACGAGATCCACGGGAGATTTTGGTGTGTCTGGAAGAAAAATGACTGTAGTGACTTTAAAAGTCACCTACTGTATGGGGGACACAGTGCGCCTACGATGTGAGGGTATACAGGAGAAGACGTGATGCTAATGGACATGGAAAGCAGATTAAAAATGATGAGTGCAAAGGAGCTGAAGGGGATAAGAGGTCCATTTTATGATGCAGACGATTATCCCTCTTAACTGATGTTGTCGCTTACGATAGCACTGCAGACGAGACGGAGCAAAACACACCCAGAAAAGCTGTTGGCAGATTTCACTTATAATTACAGCATAATGGCTGAATGAAAACCAGACCTTTTTAGTGAAGGCAGTTGGCTTTAGTGCCAACCAGGAGGGTACCCTGCTCCAGCTGCACAGTGGAGTTTGAGGGTTTGAACCTCCGTTTCTCGGCCAGAGTCTGTCGGGATAGTTCTCCAGCTCAACCGTGACCCTAATGAAGACGTAGTTAATATAGAATGGATGGCTGATTACTGCTTTATGATAATATTTCCTCATTATTTTGGTTCATCCTTGTCAGTCTATGGCAGGGGCGTTCAGACTTTTTCCCCCAAGGACCACACACTGAAAAATGGCAACTTGGATGATACAGACCTGATAAAAATCTTAAGACCAGTTGAAAAATTGCTAGAATTTGCTCATTTGGATCCTAATGAGGGTTTAAGTAGAGCCACGATATGCAAATGCAGGAAGGGGGAGTGAGACAAAAAACATTTGGAATTAAAAAAAAAAACTGAACTAGGTTTATCACCTGATCAAAAGTTTAAGACCACAGGCTATAAAAGCCAAAATCTGCTCAAAATTGTCATTTTAAGAAAATGTTCAAAATGATGGGAATCACACAGACAATACAGTACATGTTCAGTCGTCCCTCGCCACTTAGCGCTTCGAATTCCAGGGTTTCGCTCGGTCGCGGTTTTTCAAAAATGTTTTAATTAATGAATCATGCTGTTTTGTGGTTGAATACTGCCTATTATTAGTCAAAAAGTATGCTTATTTAAGCAGATGTGACCTATTCTTTGCCTAAATTAACCATTTTCAAGCATATCAATGGCTAAATGAACTAAAATACATATATAAGGCATTCAGAAGACTCATTCAAAGATGCTGTGATTGGTATGTAGTATTTACACTGGTCACTAGGTGTCAGTAATGTTACCATAATGCTCGGTGAGACACATAAGCATCAAACTTTTATTGCAGGTTTGAATGATCTCACAACAGGTGCAATGATAGTACTTCTTTCAGTGCTACTTTCGCAGCTGTTACCCACGCAAACTCTGAACTCCTGACGTCACTTTCTGTCCACCTTTCTATCAGGTCCCGTAGGGAACGCATTTATAGGAACACACACAAGCACAAGTCTTATTCATATCTTAAATGGCTTATTTTCTCTTATTATGTCTACTATATTGAGTAATATGAGTGTAAAGGTGACTATAGGGGTGTTATGTCATGTCTAATCATGTTAAAACCCATATTTAGAAGGTTCTAAACAGGTTTTATATGCTCTCATTACAAAAACATTCTATTTATGAATAAGTAATCCTATTTCTTTGAAATTCACTTCACACGCTCGGGTCTGGAACCCATTAATCGCGATACACGAGAGATTACTGTATATACTTTATTTATAATTTGTATGATGTATTATAGGTCCTAGTGGTGGTCTAGTGGTTAGCATGTTGGCCACACAGTCTGGAGATCTGGAAGACCTGGTTTCGGATCTCCGGTGGGCATTTCTGTGTGGAGTTTGCATGTTCTCCCCTTGCTTGGGTTTTCTCCGGGTACTCCGGTTTCCTCCCACATTCCAAAAACATGCATGTTAGGTTAATTGGCGACTCTAAATTGTCCATAGGTATGAATGTGAGTATGAATGGTTGTTTGTCTATATGTGCCCTGCGATTGGCTGGCGACCAGTCGAGGGTGTATCCCACGACCCTAATGAGGAGAAGCGGTATAGAAAATGGATGGATGAATGGATGGATAATATATTATATTGAAATCTTTACAACAAAAATATATTTATTTTATGTTACTGTTTTTTCTTTTTTATGACAGGTGGCAGGCCTCACCTGCCTCCGCTGAATGCCCGTCGCTGGCTTCCACAAACCCCAACGCACAGCTGAAAAAAATCAAATCCTCACAACACCATCACCGGAGAAATTTGACACAACTCTGCTTTTTTTTTTTTTTTGTAATTATTGATGCCTACAGCACAAAATCAGCTCAAATGTCAAGTCCTTTTTAGTAGAAGGTCAGCGGAAAGGGTTTGCCCTTTGTTGGTATTCTCAGTGCAATGCATGACCATGCTTTTAAGTATGCAGTGGCTGAAAGACAAAGCATACAGTATGGTCTGTCAGTTTGTTAATGAATTTATGTGAAAACTTGGGTTTTGCGCAGTTTTGAACACATTTTGTAGAGTAGGGTGTAAGAACGAACGCTCGTTGAAGCGCTGCCAGGCAGAGAAAAGGTAGTGAAGCAGCGGTTTACTATGACCACATTATATCAAAGTATTTCTCCTCTCTGCTTTGGATAGTAACAGGAAGCTTGGGTGACTGTGAGCTCTCTCACTTACACAACTGTGTGTGTGTGTGTATGTGTGTGTGTGTGTTGCATGACGCCTCGGTTTCTATCTGGCAAAAGAGCAGAACAGGAAGTAGCGAGGTCTACACTGTTCTCTCTCCACCCCGTTCACTTGCTTTGGATTTAGGCAGGCTTTTCAGTGTAAATCCATCCTGGATTTTAGGAGGCTTGTAATAGTTGTGTATGCGGCTGCTGAGTGAGTGCTGAGGGGAGGGGTGCAAAGCCCGAGGCCAAACATGGCCAGTGAGGATGCACTAGAGGACTATTTGGGGGATCAACCCATGGATGACCTTGCACACACTGAACAGAAGGACTCAGAACCTTCGGTAGGCAACTTTTCACCTCTCAACATGGCCACCTTCTTGTTGTTCCTCTGACATTGAACATGGCCGCATTGCCCTCGCCGCTTCCTCATTCACTTATTTTGAGAGGAAACAAAAAACATTTGAATCACTTGTGATTCTTTGTTCTTTTCTGCCACTGACTGCTTGTTTTGGGTTCCTCGCCACTTCTGAGTGTCTTTGTTCGAAAACTCCAGCGATGACTTTTTTTTATTGTGTTGAAGGGGAGTGCGTCACAGCACAAACTCTCCCTTCCTGTCTTTTATTGTATCACTGCAGGGGTTGGCAGCATGGAATATACTATACACTCACCATTTACAACAGTAGGCACCATTTCATGATAGCCAATACATCCATCCATTCATTTTCTATGCCGCTTATCCTCACTAGGGTCGCGGGAGTATGCTGGAGCCTAGCCCAGCTGACTTTGGGCAAGAGGCGGGGTACACCCTGGACTGGACGCCGGTCAATCGCAGGGCACATATAGACAACCAATAATGCCCACTCACATTCATACCTATGGACAATTTAAACAAATTTTGCTTGACGATAATTGTCACACAAATTAATAAACAATATTGTTGTCAACATTTTTTTGATGAATGTAATGATAATATATGGCATAATACTGTGAGTACACAGTATCAAAAGCAACTTTGAATTTCTCAAGAGTATATAACGTTGTAACTGGAATGTCAAGAGCTTTTAAGTAAAACCAATTGAACAAACAAACAAGGACAGAAACACCCCAATGAAAATAAAATTGACTCTTTTAGCAAAAATTGCACTTAAATAAAAATCGCAATCAATCACAATATTTCTGATTTTGAATCAAAAAGTGTTGTCTGGATATTGACCAAAAAAAACACGGCGACATAGAAAATGGAAGGATGGTGCTGCAGTGCTGTCTGTGTCCACCGGAGGGAGCCAGAGGAGCCCAGATGGAGGTTGACATCATTGCAGCGGACAGGCACCAATGAATGCTTTGCTCAGACGCAATGCATTATGGAAAAACTCTATTTAATTTTCTATTTCCTAGCTACCTTTTGAGTGTTGAGTTGCTGTGTGATGAGTTTAGTGTTCTTTTGTAAGATGACACCGTGAGTCAGACTGTTGCATTGGCTAATGACCTCCTGTGATTTCCAGTGGTGTTAACAAACTCTGATTATCTCTGATTATCTCCTGCGAAACAAAGAGCTACCGTTTCCTCTCTCTGACTCGAGGACAGTACAGCACAGTATTTATGCGCTCAACTTTGACTCGACTAATCAACAATGAACCAGAAGTGTTCGTTTGTCCTCTCATCACACACCCATGTTGCATTTTCGTCTAACAGAAGCAGACGAGATCCTGACTGATTAAAATCTCTATCCCTACTCTTCTAAGCTGCTGTAATCGTGTTAGTGTTGATCATAGGAGCGCTGATGTTGGCACTCAGCTGTTTACGCTCTTAAAGTAAATGGTAAAAGGGCTGCATTTATATTGCGCCCTTCGACCTTCAAGGTACTCAAAGGGCTTTTAAGGATGCTACCTCATTAGCACTGAGGTGGTGGATCCATCCTCTCGCAGAACTTTGGAGGATGGCCAGCTTTGTGTGCAGCCACCATCAGAGACAAAATGCTAACTGTATTGCCTTACTGTATATCGACACTATTATTCATCCCATACTTCTTGTGCTTTTTTCTGCCACTCCAGGGTGATCCAGGCGGGCTGTCAGTGCTGCAGCAACTCGGCTTGGACCAGAACTCTGACCTGTCAGACTCCAGCGTGCAGCAACGCCTGGATGAGCACCGCGAGAGGATCCGCAGGGAGATCCGCAAGGAGCTGAAGATCAAGGAAGGCGCAGAGAATTTACGCAGGGCCACCACCGACAAGAGAAATGCCCAACAGGTGGACTCGCAGCTCCGGAGCTCCAAACGCAAGCTGGAATATCTCCACGCCCAGCTGCAGGAGCTGGACGCACACATTGTTGTCAAAGGTCACAATGAGAATGAAGGTAACAGTGTCTGTTGGGGTAAAACCACACACACGCTCTAGACCAGGAATGTCAAACACTGCAGGCCTACCACCCCAAAATTTGTTATAAATAAGAAGAATTACAACAAGACAACTATCTTATGAAGGAGTAGGGAAATTGTAGCGGACACTGATGATTTCAGCTAGCTCGTGCAGTCAATATTGCCTGAATCTTCTTTGTACAGTCTTTTTCTTTTCTCGTGGTCTGATTTTGACACCAACATTGAGGCTTGTCCTGTTTTTCGAATAAGTGTTGGAACTGAAGGGTTTTTGTATGACTTTAGTGGTGGTTTTTTACCCAATATTTCGGCCAAACACTGAATTTAACAACCTATCAAACAAATTAAAATATTAGTCAATGGCAACACAACTGAACACAAAATTGTGCTTTTAAATGAAACCTTTTATTATTAAGGGAGAAAAAAATCCAACCCTACATGGCCCTGTGTGAAAAAGTGATTTCCCCCTAAACCTAATAACTGGCTGGGCCACCCTTAGCAGCAACAACTGCAATCAAGCGTTTGTGATAACTTGCAATGAGTCTCTTACAGCGCTGTGGAGGAATTCTGGCCCACTCATCTTTGCAGAATTGTTGTAATTCAGCCACATTGGAGGGTTTTCCAGCATGAAGCGCCTTTTTAAGGTCATGCCACAGCATCTCAACAGGATTCAGGTCAGGACTTTGACTAGGCCACTCCAAAGTCTTCATTTTGTTTTTCTTCAGCCATTCAGAGGTGGACTTGCTGGTGTGTTTTGGATCATTGTCCTGCTGCAGAACACAAGTTGGTTTCACCTTGAGGTCAAGAACAGATGGACGGACATTCTCCTTCAGGGTTTTTGGTAGAGAGCAGAATTCATGGTTCCGTTTATCACAGCAAGTCTTCCAGGTCCTGAAGCAGCAAAACAGCCCCAGACCATCACACTACCACCATTTTTTACTATCACTATCACCATTTTTCTGAAATGCAGCATTACTTTTACGCCAGATGTATTGGTGCACACACTTGACACCACTTTTTGTCTCATCAGACCACAGAGTATTTTCCCAAAGGTCTTGGGGGTCATCAAGATGTTTTCTGGCAAAATTGAGACGAGCGTTAATATTGTTTTTGTTCAGCAGTGGTTTTCATCTTGGAACTCTGCCGTGCAGGCCGTTTTTGCCCAGTGTCTTTCTTATGGTGGAGTCATGAACACTGACCTTAACTGAGGGAAGTGAGGCCTGCAGTTCTTTGGATGTTGTTGTGGGGTCTTTTGTGACCTCTTGGATGAGTCGTCGCCACCAATGTTCCATGTGTTTTCCATTTGTGGAGAATGGCTCTCGCTGTGGTTTGCTGGGGTCCCAAAGTTTAAGAAATGGCTTCATAACCTTTTCCAGACTGATCATTTAAGTTGTGTTTTAACGCGGATGCAATCACTTTTTGAGACAGGGCCATATAGGTTTGGATTTTTTCTCTCCCTGAATAAAAAGTTTCATTTAAAAACTGCATTTTGTGTTCAGTTCTGTTGTCATTGACTAATATTTAAATTTGTTTGGTGATCTGAAACATTTAAGTGTGGCAAACATGCAAAAAAATGAATCAGGAGTGGGGCAAACACTTTGTCACACTACTGTAGGTTGTTAAGCTGTGATGATTCTTTCACTATGGCTATCTATTGTGTTTTTAACCTGCTGATGTCTTCTAACTGTAGATGCTCCAAAGTCTCCGGGTTCGGTCAGTCGCCCGTCTGCCAACCAGCACCGCATCGCAGCGCTGGAACGCCAGCTAAACATTGAGTTGAAGGTCAAACAAGGGGCAGAGAACATGATTCCCATTTATGCCAATGGAGCTACAAAGGTAGTCATCTTTTATCTACAGTGGAACCTGCTTATGTCGACAGCACGTCTATGTGGACCAGCTCATCAAATCCCAGTCCACTGTGTTTTTATCACTAAAAAGAGCCTGCTTAAGGCGACGCTTACATGGTGGACCACTTTTGTCGACTTGAGACTAAAAGGGGTCATTTCTATGAAAAATCGGTCCATTTATGTCAACATGTGTCCATCCGTCCATCCATTTTCTATGCCACTGGTCGCAGAGCCTAACCTATGGAATGTTGGAAGAAACCGGAGTACCTGGAGAAACTTCACACAGAAATGCCCAAATGGAGAGTCGAACCCAGATCTTCCCAATCCGCTGACTGTGTGGCCATCATGCTAACCACTAGGCCACCGTGCGGCGTGCAACAATGTCATTTATCATCACTAAGCAGCATGAAACGACAACAGCAACATAATGGCCGTCTAGACGCACAGCATTCTTCTTATGCCTCTGGTGAAAGTCACACATAAATGTGCAAGCAAAGGCTATTTTTTGTTTCGGTTATGTCGACAACCACTTATGTCGATGTCAGCCAGCCAGTCCCGACAGGTGCGGACATAAACGAGTTCCACTGTTTAATGCTTTCTCGCTTTTTTTTCATTTGTCATATTCGCTACATAATGCAGTTTTTATTCCAGGTTTTCTCTAAAGGTTTTTTCTCTCTATGATCTCTTTTTAACGCCTTCGCAGGACAAGAAGCTTCTCCAGACGGCTCAGCAGATGCTGCAGGACAGCAAGACCAAGATCGACATCATCCGCATGCAGATCCGAAAGGCCATGCAGGCCACAGAGCACTCTGACGACAGCCAATGTATCTATCATGCTTTTTTTTTTTTCATCCTCACCTTTTATCTTTCACCCACCTGTGGCACTGCATATTTTATGAGTAGTGGATCAATTTTTGCTTCAGAACCTCACAGTGTCCAGTTAAACACACACACAATGCTGGCACACACATTGTCCATTATAGCCCTCCAGCTCTCCGTGGTTAGAGTCTTATTGATGTTCCTGCATCCCCTTGATGTTGGCCATCAACTAAGAGCTATGCCTCATTTAGGAGAGGTTAGAGACAAGGCAGGGTGGGTCGGGGTGAACACAGGGAGACACCATTGGAGATACAGGAAGTAAAGGCAGTAAAAATGTCAAAAATTAAACACACAGGAGGAGTCCATTCTGCCCCTCAAGTTGCAGTCTCTAAAATCTGGAATATTCTACACAGATTTGTCTACATCTGTGTTAGTGAGCGCTTCTCCTTTGCCAAGATGATCCACCCACCTCACAGGCGCGGCATATCAAGACAGCATGACTATTGCACAGGTGCGCCTTAGGGTGGCCACAATAAAATCCAATATAAACCCAAAATTGGGGGGGATCAGAAAACCAGTCAGTAACCGGTGTGACCACCATTTGCCTCAGGCGGAGCAACACATCTCCTTCGCGTAAAGTTGATAAGGTTGTACTTGAACACACTTACACACTCAAAATGTGTGGAAGTGCACAAATTGAGACACAGCAAAAAAAATGTGTTGATGGGAATGTTTGTTCATTCAAATTCCACATGATTTACAGCATTCTTATGACCAAATATCCACTGGATATATTTTCTCATGTCTGAGAAAAGTGTATAAAGTGTGTGGTGAGGGGTTTCACAGCCTTAAAACATACATAATAAACGAAAAAACATATACTGTAGACGAAAAAAAACATATAATGAACAAAAAAATATATCCTGTAAACAAAAAATACATAATAAACAAAGAAATCCTGTAAACGAAAAAAACATGCACTGTAAGCGAAAAATATATAAAACAAATGAAAAAACACAGTCCTGTAAACGAAAAAATATTTAATGAATGAAAAAACATATAAACGAAAAAAATGTTTACTTCTACGACACGGATTTCACATAACACTGGTATTTTTTGGAGCCTAACCCCCGCGTTAGACGAGGGAACACTGTAAATCAATGTTGTGCATAACAATCGAGAGTGACTTACAGAATCTCTTTAAAGCTGAAAATCGTTTTACTGTATTTTTACTTGTGTTTTTTCCTTTGTTACATTAATTACCAGTCTTGTCTGACTGATGCTGCGGGTCAGAGGAGACGTAGCTGCAGCGGGGTGATGCTGGAGCACCTCTAGGGGTCTAGCTGTGCACGTGCCTGGTTGCATCTGTAGTGTACGCCTATGAATACAGATTAATGACTGCTATTAATGCTATGACTCATCACATGCTATGCAGAGTTGACGCAAGAATCTTGTGGAAGTTAAACCTCAATAACTGTCCAGAGTGTGTTGCTGTTGTTGCATATAATGCTAAAGCCCACTCTGTGTCCCAGGTAAACCTGATTTGTGTGGGGTGGAGCTGCGTGTGGAGGAGCTGTGGCATCACTACCGTGTGGAGCACGCCATGGCTGAGGGAGCCAAGAACATGCTGCGACTGCTCGGTGCAGGAAAGGTCCAAGACAAAAAGGCCATGGCGGAGGTCAGAGAGGCAGTCTCATGGCATTGAATTTGACCTCTAGTAAGGTATGGATGAGTTTGTTGTGTGTGATCTGCAGGCACAATGTGGTCTGAGCGAGTCGTCCCAACGCTTGGACCTGCTCAGGTGCTCTCTGGAGCAGCGGCTACTAGAGCTCCCAGAGGACCATCCCAAAGCCTGTCTAATCAAGGAGGAACTGGTGCTGGCTTCTTCCTCAGCCTTCAGCTCTCGCCACAGCACCCCCTATGTTCACAATCAGTACAGCACCCTAAGTAAACCATCGCCCCTCACAGGTAGACACCAAGTATGTCAAGCGTGGCATTCTCACCTCATATTTCAAGTGGTGACGCTGTTCTTTTCCGACCAGGTACTCTTCAGGTGCATCTTTTGGGGTGTGTCGGGCTGCTAGAGGTTGTCCCAGGCAGGAGCAGAGGGACTCCTGTGGTTCTTCCCTCTTACTCTCCTGGAGATGGCCGCTCCTCCTTTAAACTGAGTGGCCTCTATAGCCGCAGCACCAGCAGCATGAGCCTTAAGATGCCCGGCAAGAACGACGAGCTGTCTTGTGAGTGTTTTCTAAAGTGATAAACATGACATAATTAGAGGAAGGAAATTTCAGATACAGCTCGTAGGTGATTATCTATTCTGATTATCCTCTCTAAAAACACTGCAAGAAATAACAAACATGCTCATTGCCTCACCATTTAGCTCCAAGACAAAAGCTTTAATTACATCCACCATGGGGATGATTATTTTGTACTTCTTTTGTTGTAGGAATATGAATTCGTCTAAGTAACCTTTGGCTGACTGAGTGCATTTTTGTATTGCTTAGAAGGCACAAAAGTGTTTTCCAAAGAGATACATTTATTTTTTTTAAAGTGTAACAACTTTAACAATTTTAAGATTCAATACTTCATGAAAAAAAAGAAAAAATGATACACCCACAGCTTGTGTTGCTCTTCTACCGACCACAAACTAGTTGGAACTCGATCAACAGTGCAAATATGTTGCAAATCAATCATCTATTCCACACAATCAGCATAATTCTTAATGAATTGACTCTTATGCCATCCGTAGTTTTGTTATTTGGGGATTTCTATGCATGTGTTAGCAGGACTATGCAATAACTACTTAACTGATTTCCAGTCATTTTTGTGGAGGGTTGGGGCATGAGGCATTGGCTGAAGGACATACTGCATGCAGTTGTGAATATCGATAAATTATGTTATCTCTGTGGAAACCCCAGAATCCACAGAAGAGGGTGGACATACTGTATTGTCTTTATTTGTTACGCGTTGTTAAGCCAAACAGTTTGTGGTGCGCTTTACAGATTTTTTTTTTGAATGAATAAGCCTTTTATCACTCCGGAAAGTAGCAATTGCACGCCTCTAATGGAACAGTTTCTCCTTTAGAGCGGGGTGTCCAAACTTTTTCTTGCTTTTTTCGCATCAAAAAAAAAAAGCAAAGGTTTTGGGGTCCATTTTGACATTTGACATGACCCATCTAGATATGCTGCAACGTTTTCTACATATACTGTAGGTGGCGAAGAAGTGTATTATTATTAGGGCTGTCAAATCATTATCAGATTAATCACAGTTTACCAATTGATTAATCATGATTAATCACCATTTGCAACTATATCTGAAATGTTATTTTATTAACAGAAAGATAAATGACCATCAATGGCCACCTTGGCCATTGCACTGTTTTGTGTGGAAAATAAAAGATGACTTGAGTAAACTTTAGTAGTTGCTGTTACACGCTGACGTCCAATTGTCTCCTTGTAACAACCTGCTTTTGTTGTGTTGATGTTCGCGGTTCGGAGTGACAGCGAATGCACCTCGTGGTAGTGTTGTGGGGAATGAGGAAGTTGTTGTTTCGAGGGTGAACGAAAAGACGTTTTTGCGAGTTAACGACACACATGTGGGGTTTGAATTGATCACCGCTGCTGATGTGCTTAGGTAGGTACAGTACACATCTTACACTTCACGTCCGTAGGTACAGTACTCTGTGTACATCTTATACTTCACGTCCGTAGGTACAGTACTCTGTGTACATCTTACACTTCACGTCCGTAGGTACAGTACTCTGTGTACATCTTATACTTCACGTCCGTAGGTACAGTACTCTGTGTACATCTTATACTTCACGTCCGTTCACCGTCATAAATGCATGCGTTAATGCACATCATGCGTTACCGCCTTTAGTGTGTTATTTTTGACAGCCCTAATTATTATTAGATTGTACTCAACTTTTGTTGTTGTTGTTCTTTTTTAATTGTATTTTCTATGTGTTGTGGGCCAATAAAAAACAGGCCCAAGCCGCACTTTGGACGCGCGTGATTTACTGTAGTTGCTCACTCAGCTGCATTTGTTGATGACATCATTCAATTCAAGTTTTTGTCCATTCCAGATCATTGTGCTTTGTGTTTATATTACGTTTGTGTGTAACTTACAGCGGAAGTGAGTGTGGTGCTGAAGCTAGAGAACACGGTGGTGGGTCAGACCGCTTGGAGAACAGTTGGAGAGCAAGCCTGGGACCAGAGCTTCACTGTAGAGCTGGAGAGGGTGAGTGAGGGGCTCACATGTGGTGTGACCTTTTTAATGGTTGTGTTGCATCTTGTGTTTAAAAATGCATAGTACTCAGTACTGTTGGTTGTGTTTTCTTAAAAATGGCAGCCTGAAATAATCAACCGGATTAAGACAGATTTGGGACAATCACTTGGGGGTTCAGTGGTTCAGCCCAATACAAACTAATTTGTTAGCATAACGTCTTTAACCACAAAACGTAAATTATTACTAAGAGGTAATTAAAAATGGTAAATAACTGTTACATTCCGGGGGGAACTCATGTTAACATTCTGTTGTTGTGTTTCGGATTAGTCCCGGGAGATGGAGATTGCAGTGTACTGGAGAGATTATCGCTCCCTGTGTGCTCTAAAGTACCTGAAGCTGGAGGAGTTCTTGGATAACCAAAGACACAGAGTCAAGCTACACCTGGAACCACAAGGGCTGATGCTGGCTGAGGTATCGACGTACACAGCAACAGTGCATGGAATGACCTCACTGTGTGGGACAAACAATACTGTACAAACAATACGTGCAAGTGATTTGGCCTCTATATTTTCACATTAAGTTGCAGTGTGTTATTAACATGTCGTCTTTCTTTCAGGTCACCTTTTTTAACCCAGTAATAGAGAGGGGACGGAGACTTCAGAGACAGAAGAATGTCTTTTCTAAACAGCAAGGTATGCTGTCCGTCATTCACACGTGGTCACTGGACCATTGTGTCATTGACCAAAAGGTCCAACGAAAACTATTATCAGTTATTTTAAATCTAGGGTGAAAATGAAGATCAAGAAAATTAATTGGTGTGAGGTTGGGGCTTAGTGTCCTGCACTTTAGAGTACTAACGGTACAGTATGTCCTTCATACTCCACATTGTTTGTTTCAGGTAAAGCGTTCCTGCGTGCCCGCCAGATGAATGTGGACATCGGTACCTGGGTCCGCCTGCTGAGGAACGCCATCCCAAGTGGAAGCAACCCACCTGCATACACACCCGGTTTCTCTAGCAACACACTCACGCACAACGCCGGGTATGTAAACCAATCTGCCCGTAGCGCTAGAATGCTTTGAATATGTTTGATATTCCAAATTCAGCCTAACTGAATTGTTTCTGCGCGTGAATGTGTGTGCAGAGAAATCTCAGTAGAGAAGCTGACTCTGGATGCAGATTCTCCCCTCAAAACTGAGACTCGAGACTGTACGGCTGTGGTGAGTCATTACTGCTCCAAGGACGGAAGTGACCTGTCTTAATGCTGTCATTTTGCAGTTCTGTTTGCTTGTACTTGGATCTTATCGCTCAGAAACAGGAGGTTGTGAAAAATGAAAGCACAAAGCACAAATCCAGATTTGGACAGCTTTAATCAGGAGCTGGGATTGCGTCCAGCTTCCCAGCATGCTTTGCGGCACATGTTTTGTAAAAAAAAAGTGGTTAAAGTTTCTTGTTTAGAGTTAACGTAGTTGTTACTTGTTAGCCTCCACTAGTTTTACTAGTAATTGCCTTGTGTGTGTATTATCTGTCTGTCGCGTGTTAAGTTGCTGTGTGATGGTTATAACAGTTTCTTTTATGATCCTGTGAGTCAGACCTCCTGTTTGTTGACAAGTTAGTCACTTAAGATTGAAACGGGATTCCGGACTGAATAATGGTGCGGCCCCCAGACTCTTAATTTCAGCGGCCCCCAATTGAGTTGAGTTTGAGACCCCTGGCTTTAATAGACCTAAATGGAATAGGAGAGAGCTTTAATTTGATCAAGGCCAAATTTCTCTCTTTCCTCAGGAGCAAAATCCATAGTGGGGAGAGGACAGTGAAATCAGTAGAAATGCTCTTGGGGAAAATAAACATTTTATGCTAACACTATTGTGAAAAATGAAAGAATGTGCCACACATACACACGTTATGTATATTTCAAGAAAAAACTGCATATCAGCTTTGTGATGTACCGTAAATTTTGGTGTATAAGCCGCTACTTCTTTCTTAAACTTTGAACCCTGCGGCTTATATAGCGGTGCGGCTCATTTATGGCTAAATTCTAACCTCCTGGCATCTCCTTTACTTTAGAACAACTACTGATTGTTTACATACTGTGCCACTCGCGACACTGTGAGGAAAAACCAGCTCTTTCTTTAACAGGAGTCAATCACGAGCTACCAGTGCACTCACAACAAGCTTGTCAACCCACTGGAAATCAGTGGGGGGTCAGTATACTGTATATACCAGTATAACAACATAACAGTCTGACTCATGGTGTCATCTTTCAAAGAATGCTTTACTAACAGCACTAAATTCAGCACACAGCAACTTAATACTCAAAAGGTGTATATACAAGTATACAAACATGTCCTAATGTAATTTTAAAATAAAAAAAAACTAAACAAAACAACATTTTAAAGCTTTCCCATAAGGCATTGCATGTGAGCAACATATTCATTGGGGCACTGCAAAGACGTCAACTTCCCCCTTTTTGCTTTTGCCTCTGGCTCTCTCTGGTGGACAGAAGCAGCATTGCATCCATTTTTGATGCTTTCTATGCTCTCCTCTAATGAAATGGTTTTCTCAAACAAAATGCATTATGGGAACACTTTGAAATGTTGGATTTCGTTCATATGAAACTTGTATTGGTACATGTTGCTATATTTCTGAGGGAAAACGCTTGCATGTTAGTTGCGGTGTGAAGAGTTTAATTTTGTTTCCTCATAATACTACAACATTATTCTCTTAAAATTTGTCTTGTTAGATTACAACTTTTTTCTGTTGTCATTTTGATGTTATTTGTGTAAAATTATTGCTGATGTTTCCGTTTTTTCTGTTTTTTTTTTTTTTTTTTTAGTTTCCTTGTTAAAATTAATCATTTTGGACTGTTAATCATTTTGGACCCAATAAAAAAAACAGACGTGGGTTGCAAATGGCCTCCGGGCTGCACTTTGGACACCCCGTCTTACATCATTGGTGTCCAAAGTGCATCCCGAGGGCCATTTCTTCCCCACAGCCCGTTTTTATTGGCCCTCAGCACATAGTAAACATTCCAACTCTAAATCACAGATTTAGAGGAGCACATGTAGGGAGAGTTGGCGCGGGACAGGGCCTGTGGCAGATGGCATGTTCATGAGGGGTTGGAGTATTAGGGATTAATTACAGTGTTTTTTAGAGAACTAATTAGGGATGAGGGTGGAGGGGAGCGGACGGAGTGAGGGGAGGATCCAGCCTGCGGGTCTGCAGGGGATCTGGCACTGAGGCACTCAGTAAGGCTTTCAGGCGCATCAGCATGTTTGTCAGCCTTTAGTGATGCTTGTTACAGATGTTCCAAGTCTCCCTCCTGCCCTGCATTCTTTTGTTGTTATTTTCCATCTAATTAGTCCCGTGTTTTCATTTTGCTGCCATTGTCTCCTCCTCTTTTTTTCCCCTCTGCTGCGCTCTGCGACGTTCCATAGCAGCAGACGCCAGTCATTGAGTCCCCCCCATCTACGCCGGATGTTCCTGTTCCTGACCGGCCAACCAGATCACAGTCCCAGAACTCTTTGCGCAGGTGCCAAAAACACACTGTCAACACACAAAACACACACACTGCATGTCGACACAGAAACTCTTCCTGAGTGTATCTCGTTGCAATATGGCCATCACTGCACGACACCAGAAGCTCACCCCTGCACACAATATGTTGCTGGGTTGGATCTTCTCTTTTTTTTAGTCATTATTACTTTGAATCACAGGAAGCAAACACAGTTTGTCGTTTTCAAACACAATTCATGCTGTTGAGCTTTAGAGATGAAGCAATACCGTATTTTCCCGACTATAAGTCGCTCCACAGTGTAAGTTGCATCTTGAAGGGGAAAAAACATAACATTTGCCAGCTAACAGCATTAAATTCACAAGAGAGGAAGCGAAGCCAGACGGAGAGGGCAATGTTTACGCCAACAAGGAGACAAAATAAAGCTACGGCAGCTGAAATAAGTCAATTTTTTAAGTATACGGATACAATGAAAAACCTGTTTATTAATAAATGTAAGAATCTTCTCGAACGAGACACTTATTTTAACACCACTTCATTTTTGTATTCAAAAAATTTATTTAAATAAACTCAATATCATACATGTGTATTCAGTTAGTCGGGTGGCTCATGCAGCAGCTACAGTCTCCAAACTAGTCATAATTTAAGTCCTAATTAAACAACCCGGCTTTCTAAAATGCCACATTTCTCCGTCCACACAGGTATCATACAATTATAGTTGCACATTACTTACAGACACATGAGACTGAGGCGGAGGTGTATTGGAAAGTATTACTGTTCTTCCCTGTTCTCATTCGCTGTAACCTGTTTTTACTCTTGTGAAGCACCTTAGACACCATTGGGATGTTGTAAGGTGCTGTACAAAGAAACTTTGACTTGATTTGAATTGATTTGCCGTAGCAAAAAACATCCAGTGTGCTCGGTATCGTTCAAGCTGTGTGCTGCGACACACAAGCTCAAGTCTAATAATTATTGTGGCCACTAGGTGTCGCTAAAAAACCCAACCACCACCCTATTTTTATGTAAAGGCAGCACATGTAGGAAAAAAAGTGCGACTTGTAGTCCAGAAAGTACAGTGCATCTGTTAATGTTCAGTTTTAGTAAACGTTAGAAATAAAGAGACACTACTGATATTGACTTGCTAATCATGCAAAAAAATGTTATATCTTCAAAACGTGGATTTTGCAAGCCACACTCTCTGAGATTCACCAGATTAATAAACGATCATTGTTGCCTGCCTCCCATTCCATCATTCCATCACGTTATATTACAGTATGTTGCATGCACTGCGTGTAATCTGTGCGTAATCTCTCTCAGACCGAGCGGAGGCCCTGTTTGCCTGCAGGATTTCAAGCTGATAGCAGTGCTCGGCAGGGGGCACTTTGGCAAGGTATTAACGCACCATTCACTCGTTTGATGATTGACACACTTTTTTTTTTTTTTTTGTAATACCATGTCACAAAGCCTGTCAACAAATGTCAGATGTAAATGAGCATGTCTGAGCATTTAAGGTGATTAGTGGCCCTGTATTCCTGATAGCCAATCCAAAAGGGGAACGTAAACATTGGAAATAAAAAGGAATCACCTGCTAGGTGTGTGCTCCCCCAAAGTCAATGCTTCTGAAATAGTGGGACGAAAGAGGCGGGAGGTACTTTGAATATTTATGCAGGCCTCAGCATGCATTTTGACCCTTAAATACGCTTGTATGCTTCACTGCTTTCCATTTTGTTGCATTTTGCCGGTTGCAGTTTAGAGTTCAGTCTGTGCAGTGTAGATAAATAAATACCAGGTTCTCCAACCACAGTGGTCAAATTCAGTACACTCATCCCTCCCATTTCACACTTAGAACATAGTACCCTTACTCTAATTGCGATTTTTGCAAAAATGTATTAATAAATGGCGCTGTTTTGTGGTTGGCTGTGGCACATGATTAGTCGAAAATATGCATATTAGTCTAAAAATATCCATATTAAGCAATTTGTACATATTCTTGGCCTGAATGAAGCATTTTCAAGAATAAAAAAGACTTAATGAACTAAAATAAAAGTGCAGTTTAAGGGATTAAAGAACCTTGATGAACTGTAGTCTACACTGGCCACTAGGTGTCACTAGTAACACACGGACCAGACATGATCGCTTTCAATTATTGCAGGTTAGAATTATCTCACAACAGGCACAATAATAATCATCATCATTGTCGTAATCATAATAACAACGACTACTGTTGTGGCCGTACTCAATCCATCCCAGACGTCACTTCCTCTCCACGCATCCGGAAGACATTTATTCAAGATTCAAGAGTTTTATTGTCATATGCATGGTAAAACAGGCAGTTATACTATGCAATGAAATTCTTATTCTGTTCATTCTCCCAAGAAAAGAAAGAAAACACAAGAAAAGAATAAGAACATAAGAAACATATGTACTAATAAATTAAGCAACAACAACAGAAGAGACATTTATTGAAGCACGCACGAGCGTGAGTCTTATTTATGTCTTAAATGGCTTATTTTCTCCGATTATATCTACTATCTTGGGTAATACGAGTGTAAAGGTGACTGTAGGGGTGTTACTGTATGTCTAGAGGGCTCTAATAAAGTCCTATGTAGGTCGTAAACAGGGTTTCTATTTTCTGACTATGAAAATATTTGATTTATAAATAGGGAGTCCTACTTTGCGGGAAATCATTTATTCCAGTCGGGTTTGGAACCAATGAACTGTTAAACAAGGCTTTATGCTATCATAATCATGCCTTGGGGCAAAAAACAGTTGAGTGGATGGCACATCGGTGATGCTCAATAAATAACTTGAAATAAATATCCAAAAATAGGCTGTTTTTTTCCGCAGGCAACAATTCATTCACCCTAAGTCAGTAATAATGTATAAATATGTCATAATACAGGTAAAATGTACAGCATGCCATTGTTGCTGTGCCACTGTTAAAAAAGACAGCAATTTTTACATGCTTACGTCTTTATGCTTCACTGATAATGTTTTTTGTCAAGCGTTGAGATTCTGCACTTTATTCGTCGGTTCTCGAACGCACCATAGTTGTAGAAGACTGTGGAAGCGCTAGCTTTGACACATTGTATACTATAAATGTGTTTAACAAGTGTGTGAGAGGTACTTCGGGCTTAACCCTGGATTGTGTCGCTAGTGACGAATTGCAGTAGAAGAAAGAAGGAGAGGGTCCTGAAGCTGCTTTAAACCTAATAACTACAACATCAGTTTCTTTGCAAATGTTGATGGGAAATCAGAGAAGAACGTCACGTTAGCAGGAGGGTGCTAAGGGCGTATCGATTACTCACAGTTTTTCGCCATTTGCTGGTGGCCCTAGAACGTAACCCCTGCGAAAAGCTGGACCATAATCATGCTCGATTGAATTTGAAGCAATCTCCGGTCAATTTCACCTCAAATGTGTAATCATTCTGACGGTACCTAAGATCTCCGCTTTTCGGTATTTGCAGGGATCACGAGACCCGCAGTGAAAACGGCAAATAACGGACGCCAAGTTGACACTCTCAAGAGCTAGCGCTACCGCAGCCACACAGGCTACCACACAGATTTGCACTGTCAGATTATTACACAGTCCATGAATGAGATTGGGGGGGGGGGGGGGGGGTTGTGAAAAAACTGCCTATTTTTGTAAAGAAAAAGTGCAAATATAATAATTAAAAACTAATTATATTGGAAAGAAATTTGCAAATAATTTTCCGTATGCTGATTTGAAATTGTGTATTTGTAATTTAGCTATAAATAAATAAATGTGTTGTTTAGAATTCTGAAATGCAAGCTTTTGTTGGTCTCTCCAGGTGTTGTTGTCAGAGTACAAGCACACGGGCAGCCTGTACGCCATCAAAGCCCTGAAGAAGGGAGACATCGTCACGCGCGACGAAGTGGAAAGGTAACGACGGAGTAACACTTCATCTCAAACTGACACGCAGTCCCTGTCATCTCATAAATTCACCCTCATCTTCCTCGCTCCGCCTGTCTCGATTGTCTTTCTTCAGCCTGATGTGCGAGAAGCGGATCTTCGAGACCGTCAACAGCTCCCACCACCCATTCCTGGTCAACCTGTTTGCATGTTTCCAAACGCCGGAACATGTGTGTTTCGTCATGGAGTACACGGCAGGAGGGGACCTAATGATGCACATTCACGCTGATGTCTTTTCAGAGCCACGCGCTGTGTGAGTGGGATTTCAAAACGAGTTCACTTGAATTGCACGCCGTAAATTGCAGACCTATTCCAAGTTTGAACTGTAAAAAATGTGCAAAACGAGGCAGGAGGTGGCAGCATGTGGCCTTTTTTAGAAAGCGGCACCCGAATAGAAAAGACAAACATCTATTTTTCTTGGGGTGAGAGGCGGGGCCAATCACAGGGCACATATAGACAAACAAACAAACAAACAATCATTCACACCTATGGACAATTTAGAACCGCCAATTAACCAAACATGCATGTTTTTGGAATGTGGGAGGAAACCGGAGAGACCGGGGAGAACATGCATACTCCACACAGATGCCCAACGGAGATTCGAACCCAGATCTTCCCGATCTCCTGACTGTGTGGCCAACATGCTAACCACTAGGCCACCGCGCGGCCTTGTCCCGTAACCCATTTCCGACAATTCCTGAAAATTTCATCCAAATCCATTCAGAACGTTTCAGGTTATTTGGAACACAAACAGATAAACGCCGGCTAAAACGTAGCCTCTGTGCTGCGCTTGGCGGAAGTAATTACCTCACAACAGGCGCAATAGTCCCTAAAACGGGCTACTGTCGCGGCCATAACCCACAGCAAACTAAAACTCAACTCCGAACCCCCGACGTCACTTCCTGTCAGCCCCCCACTCAGCTGATGAGGTGTGTTGAGGAAGCAGAGTGACACAGGCAGTCTCATTGTCATGTGTTTATAAGCAAGGGTGGTCAAGTAGCGCCAAATCTATTTGTGGTGGTCCAAATGATTGTGTTGTATTGTGTGTGTCAGTGTTTTGCATTTTTCGTAATCATGCTAATAAAGCAGCAAACTCTTCACATGTGAATGTTGGGCTTTATTGGTTCAATCTTCTTGTCCTTATCTGACAGGTTCTACTCCGCTTGTGTGGTCTTGGGCCTTCAGTACCTTCATGACCATAAGATTGTGTATCGGTGAGTCTTCAGAATAAAAACAGACATCTCCACTATAATTCTCCCATGCTTATTCTACATTGTTTTCCCTCTTAGAGATCTGAAGTTGGACAATTTGCTGCTTGATACAGATGGTTTTGTGAAGATAGCAGACTTTGGGCTCTGTAAAGAAGGTGAATCCATGATCGCAGGATATGTTGTACAGCGGTCCTCCAGACCAGCCCTTACCGGTTCTTCTTTCCGCATGCTAAGGGATGGGCTACGGTGACAGGACCAGCACATTTTGTGGAACCCCAGAGTTCCTGGCCCCGGAGGTACTTACAGACACGTCATACACCCGAGCAGTGGACTGGTGGGGCCTCGGGGTGCTCGTCTATGAGATGCTGGTTGGCGAGGTAAGAGGCGAGCCACTCGTCATCTACCTTCATGAATTGTTGGGCTCATTCATAGCCCCATTTTGCCCATTCTCAGGTCTTAATGACAAGAATGCATACGTACGGTTAGTTGCACTCGTACAGTAATTATTCATTGTACAGTGCATCAGCCAAATATTCACAGCCCTTCACGTTTTCCACCTGCCATTATGTTACAGCCTTATTCCAAAATAGAATCATTTTTTAACTGAAAATTCTACACACAAAACCCCACAATGTCCAATCAAATCATGTCCAGTCTACGAAATTTACAACACATGGACTCCAATGAAGCTTCATGGCACAAAGGCTGTGAATACTTACTACATGTGATTTAGTTTTTTATTTTTAATAAATTTGTAAACATTTTTAAAAAGTTTTTTTCAAGTCATCATTACAGGGTGTTGTGTGTAGAATTTTTAGGAATAAAATGAATTTTATTTCATTTTGGAATAAGGCTGTAACATAAACAAATGTGCAAGAAGTGCAGGGCTGTGAATACTTTCCGGATACACTGCAAATTGTAAATGAAATGTAAGAACTTTGAATAGGAAGCCAATTTCAAGAAATAATGATAGTTTGTAATACTTGTCATGTTCTGCTGTTCAAATTGTCTTGTTTTGTTAACTACTGCAATAAGTTTGAGGGAATACAGCTTGACCCCTTCAGTATTTCAGGGTTGTTTTGGGGGGTTTTCAGCAACTTTTCAAACATCGTTCCAAATTTCAGTTGTTGCTGGAAAAAGTGCATCCAGGGTCAATTTTGTAGAGTTTGAGCTTACTGTGGATATTTGCTCAGAGATTACAGTCCTACTGTACTGTCCAAAACGTATCAAATGATGTGTAACATTTCAAAATGAGCTTAATGTTTTGTCTTTCCCCACAATTTACTAGTAACTTAGTTCCAAGTGAGGCAATAATCATGTATTTGAAAGTGCTCATGAATACGTCGTTCGTAATTAAGGCCACATGGAAATAATACGCATTCCCTGTCAGTCTCCTTTCCCAGGTGATGATGAGGAGGAGGTTTTTGACAGCATCGTGAATGATGAAGTACGCTACCCGCGCTTCCTCTCCACTGAAGCCATTGGTGTTATGAGACGGGTGAGAGCATTCATTCGTTCATCCGATTAACCCTTTTGTCGCCATCGAATTTACGGCCCCCGCTGCACCTTCATGGCAAATGTCCAAAATACTGCTATGAAATCGTCACACATGAATGTTTTTTCTGCGTTTTTTCATGAATACTATCATAATACACTCCAGACTTGCCTCAAAACTGCCACAAGTGAAATCATTTTAAGGATTTTAACCATTTAAACAGTAATTATGACAAAAGTTTTCATTATCTTAAAAACAAACAAATACATTTCACTTGGAATGAATAAGTGTGGGGGGATTTTGATGGAGTTTTTAATATATCAAAAATGAGCAAGAAAATTCATTTTAACGTGTTGGTATTTTTTATGTAGTGTCAGATTTAAAATTAGGCACCCACTTGGATTATTCTCAGATTTCCCCCACCCCACCAATGTGGCCCTAATACGCCGTCGTAGGATAGATATTCTCGACATGTCTTGAGGAGGCAGATGAGGTGGCTTGGGCATCTGGTCAGGATGCCTCCAGGACGCCTCCCTGGGGAGGTGTTCAGGGCATGTCTGACTGGTAGAAGGCCTCGGGGAAGACCCAGGACACGTTGGAGACACTATGTCTCCCAACTGGCCTGGGAACGCCACGGGATCTGCCCGGAGGAGCTGGACGAAGTGGCCGGGGAGAGGGTAGTCTGGGCCTCCCTGCTTAGGCTGCTGTCCTCGTGACCTGACCTCGGATAAGAGAAGATGGATGAATGGCATTATGTCATTACTCAACCCTTAGCAATTAATAATAATAATAATAATAATAATAATAATAATATAGAGACAAGGTGTGTCCATATACTCCACTTTTCATATGAAGCTGAGTTCTATTTCTGTGTTAAAAGTTGTTGAGGAGAAATCCTGAGAGGCGTTTGGGCTCTGGAGAAAAGGATGCGGAGGACGTGAAGAAACAACCTTTTTTCAGAGTGAGTTTCAAAAGGAAGGAGTTTTCTTTGTAGACGTTTCTCGGATTCAAACCAAATTTCTCCTTCAGGGTATGGACTGGGACGCACTTCTTCAAAGAAAAGTCCCGCCCCCTTTTGTCCCGACCATCGCGGGAAAAGAGGACGTCAGCAACTTCGACGTGGAGTTCACCGCCGAGGCGCCGGCCCTCACGCCCCCCCGCGAGCAACGCACCCTCTCTCGCAAGGAACAGGACTATTTTAAGGATTTTGACTATGTGTCTGACCTCTGCTAGGAGCGGAGGGGGTCGGAGGATTAGGAGATGTCCACTGCCGGAGGACACTAGGACAGGCTGGAAGTCAATGGGATGAACAGCTGGCTTGGACCAGTGTTGTGTGCGTGAGATGGGTAGGGCGTGAAGTCATGGGGCGGATCAGCGGAATGAGATTGCATGGCTCGCACATCTGCGGTGTCAATGACCTGCTGACCTATTGGACAATCTGGAGGGTCTTTTAGAGGAAGTTGTGATGATAAATGAAGATAATCCAGATTATGTAGCAACTGAGTGGATGGATCCTGCTCTGCGTGAGTGTGTGTGTGTGTCCTGTGGAGAGACAACAAAGCAGCCGTTGGCGCTGAAATGCTCAACGAGCCAAAAAAGCACCATTCAGAGGCTGATCGTTGTCACGGCACGTTTTTGTCTCGCATCCCTTTGTGTCTTCTGTGTGCTGCTGCTACGTGTCTCTAATGAATGTACAAGTACAGTGCAATGTCAGCCTCAATCATGCGCCACCTCACAATGAACGCTTGGGGGCGCCAAAAAACCTGCTAATGTCAATTCAAAGCCGCTTTCTGTTCATTTCGTCGAAATGGCTGGAACAGACGTCAAACAGTAATTCTACTTTTAATTTGTGTGGCTTTTGAAAAGTGGTCCAACAGAAGAGGTGGAAAATCTAAATGCAGTCATTTTATGCTGATAAAAAGGCTTTTACAGATGATTTAGTTTCCCCATTGTTCATTTTCTCTTGTATCATTTGCTGGTTAAATGTGTCAGTGATTTAGTAAACATGAACCCAACACGATGCCTTGATTATGGTCAATTTATTGATTTTGATCAGGGGTCTCAAACTCTGAAAATCTTACCTGGGGCGCCGCATCGAGTAGTCCACAAAAAAATGGTTTCAAGTATTAAAACTAGGGTTGTCAAATGATTACAAATTTTGATCAGCTTAATCATTTCTTTTAATGAATGCCCATTTTTACTGGATTTAATGAACAAAGATAAATGACAGGACAGGATTATATATGTATATAATACACAATTTGTGTGTATTAACAGCTCCAAATGAACCGAATATGTCAATCAAGCTACAAAATACCAGACAAGTCTGATACCAGAACATTTGAAGCCCACTTTAAACCGTATTTACGAGCAATAAGGGTTTGCGTTCAAAGACACCACGTGTTTTAACGTAAATTCCCCCCCCCCCCCGTATTTTGCAGCATACTTAAATGTAGCAAAATGTACATCCGAATTAAGAGTTACGAGGTGAGTGCTAAGAATATCCACTTGACGTTTTTCTTTATCCTCCTGTTTACACAAACGTGCGCATTAGAAAGCCGTTTTCGTAATGTTCGGAGTGTCCCTGAATGCATCTCGCGGTCTTGTAACGAGAATGAGGAAGTGTCGTTCCCAGTATGAAGGGACGGACTAGAGACGTGCGAGTTGGAGTATAATGTGTTGGCATTTTACTGCTGTTGATGTGTTCAGGTCAGAATGAAGTTAGAAAAGAGCAGCAGAGGCTGTGGGGGGTCGGGGAGGGGGACTGGGGCGGCGCTCCACTGTGCTTTCGTCTGTCGTAATCATGGAAAGGTTGCTTGCTCTGGTGCGCATGCGTTAGTTCCACAAAAAAATGTTACGTAATTAAATTAGTTACCGCCTTTAACGTATTATTTTTGACAGTCCTGATTCAAACAAAAGTATAACTCATTCAAAATGTTCAATCATTATTAGTAACAGTTAAGGAGGAACATTTCTTCAGAACAGGCTTCTCTTTGGCGTTTCCCGGTCCAATATTGATACAGAATATCCGTCCAATAGCAGCAAAAAACAAGTGTCACATTATAATCTGCCTAAACTCTGATATAAGCACTATACGATACAAGCTGCCCACTGTAGTCCACTTCTGTCCAGCAGAGCCTGGACCCGGCACGCAGACCCAGCGTAGCAGGGCTGACGTCGATGTGGGGAAGCAGAACCGGGGAAGTTTAACACGGATCAACCCCGCCCCAAAGCAGCACCACAAAAAAAACAACGCAGTCGGAAACAAACGCAAAGAGTCCATCCGCAAAATTCAATTTCCTGTAACTTGCATACCGCCACAAACACTACTTTTTCGACCTGAGGCGAAGCACCTGCTGTATCTGTTCTTGGAATTGGGACAAGGGTCACAGTGACTCCAGGATGCGCAGCTCGCCATCGCTTGCATTTGGTTCTGAGTTTCTCAGAAATAGACCAATGGATCACTCAGACACTAAATTAACTAAAAATACACTTTTGGGTCTGGAGAGGAATTTTCCATCATTGAGTTTTAAACTGGTTGGGTTCTACATGAGTGGTTATCATCCCAAACATTCTTCTTGTTACTGTCGAGAATGAAAACACACGTCAGCCATAACTGGACCGTTGCTTGCACAGGTGACACTTTTTCCAAGACTAACCTTAAAGCAACAGTACATGGACACATGGTTGCCATGACGATGACAGAGCTACTGGTATCATTTTAGTCAAATTTCTTCATATTGTTGCTCAATCTAGCAAATGTTTTGTTACCACTGAACATCTTTCATTTCAGCTTTTTCCTCACTGTGCCTTTTGCTCCATTTTTTACCAATTTTGCTGTTTTTTTTTTTATTTTATAATGTTTCTGCAGTGATGCAATGGCAAATGAGCCATGGTCCACAGATGGCCTGGGCCGCACTTTGGGAACCCCTACTTTTGTGGCTCTTCGTCATGATCGGCTTGTGGCGTCGGCTCCATGAGCGAACAACAACTCTTTTTGGCTCGTTGGCTCAGTGTCGTGGGCGAGCGATGGGGTTTGAGAGGGGCTGCGTTGCAACAGTCAGTCTAACGACCAGCGGGTTTTTTGGAGGTGCACATCTACAGACTTAGTGATTTTGAGGAAGCAAAGGCAGATATTGAGGCACATTAACGTGCGTTAATTACTGCTGTGAGAGCAGGCCCTGTCTCCCTCCCTGTCGCTCAACCTGTGAACGCTAAGGGGCGAGGTGAGCTGGCGTGCGTGCGCTCATGGTTGCCCCGGTCAGATTCTGGGGACTGGGCACCTGGCAGGAGCTTGCGGGTTGCGTGGCTGGAGAGCAGCAAGGCGTACAGGCGTGCTCAGTGGTCAAAATGCGTGCCTGTTGTTCACACTCTGGGAGGGGAGGGCACTAATGTAATAAATACTTTTTCCTAATATTCTCGCAATCGACCGGCAAAGTCCCAAAGATCGACTGGTTGGTGACACCTGGTTTAATATATGTGAACTATACACTTATATCAAAGTTACGTTCATCAAGAAAACATGAAATAACTACAGTGACAATTCCTTCCAAATTCCAAAATAATATATAAAACAGTATATTGATATACTGTATATGGAACGATTGGCCAAGGCCAAGAGCGCTGGATCCCAATTGCAGAGTCGAGACAGTCCGTGTAACAAAAGTGTATTAACATAAAGTGTCCACCAGGTGGAAAAAGGTGCAAAAACACAAAAAATACAAAGTACAACCAAAACCACAACCAACCAAAACAGAAACTTCCCGGACCTAGTCACGTGGAAAAAGGCTAATAACATAAGACGCTGCTGGCACGGAAAAGCATCAGGAAAAACACGAACTAAAGGTGCCGCGATGAGGTTACAGAGAGGAAAAAATACTAACGAAAGACGCTGGAGCACAGGTACACTTTACACTCACCACTGCAGGGAATACTGAGGAGGCAAACAGGACCAGAAAATCGCAGGAGCAGAGTGCTAGCCGGAGCAGGGAGCAGGTCAGACCGTGGCTTAAGAAGGCAAGTGGGTAATTGGCCACAGGTGTGTAAATTGGCTCCTCTTGGTAGACTCGGGGGTGTGCTGCAACACATAGCAGATAGAGGGCAGCAGAGCAGCACACAGAACATGACTATAGCATATACTGAGCAATATATATAGTATATATATGTATGTATGTATGTATGTATGCGACAGGTGTTTGAATGAGCCCATAGTGGCACCACCGTAAAAAAAAAAAGAGTAACGTGTTCATTACAAAACTTGTGACCTGACATTAGTTTTATTTGATCAGATAGGTATTCATTTAACATTGGGTTTATTGTTGTGGGACTGGAATCTGCTTCAAATGTTTTTCTTGGCCACAAATTGACAGTGATTGTTTGTGTGTGTGTGTGTGTGTGTGTGTGTGTGTGTGTTGTCTGTCAAGGTCCCAAGGACCACCCTCCAGACCCCCTACACTGTCCAGACCTCCCTCCTGTTGCCATCCCAACTTGGCGACATGATATTTTTCTTCCGCATCATCTCTCTCTCTCTCCACTCTCTCACCATCCCATGACCCTTTATCAATTACCTTTGGAACAACTTTGCCCTCCGACTGCAGCTCCCACAGCGTGCCGCATCAAATTCCCCTCACAAATAGTTCCCACAAGTTGCACCTCAGCTGCAAAGCTGCATTGAAGCGGCCCGCAGGTGAGTGTTGTCGCTGGTGCAGGATTTGGAGGGGGTGTGTGAGTGCGTGGTTGTGTGTTTAGGAAGTGAGTGGGGTGGGCGGGGATGTATCGAGCTGTGGATACAATCTTTGCAAAGAACGCCTGAAGCAGCAGCTGGATCGGCTCCGTCCCAGGTGAGCTCTGCTTTTGGGCCATTAGTGGAGAAGAGTGCTAAAGTCAACATTAAATGCAAGATATTCATTGTGCGGTATATTTATTATTAGGGTGGTAGTTTGTAGTTACAGTATGTGGGGGCTATATACCTGTAGTTTGTTTCCTTTACACTTATTTGAGCTTGAATTTGCAATGCTACTGAGGGTGCGGATGGTACATGGTGCATGATGTGTGCGCATGGTCCTCTTTAAAAGGATGTTCCAGGCAGGTCCACCACATTAAGTCAGCTACAGAACCGTCCATGATGCCTTCACTGTCAGCGATTGGATGGATTGTTTTTTGTCTGCTCCTCTGGGAGAAACACGCAGGTATGACACTGCTCATCTTGACGCTAAAAACGCGCTGTTGACAATGAAATCGATGTTTTCAGCCACTCTTGTGATGCGTTCTGTCGCCCCGCAGCTCGCAGTAAAGAGACGCAATGCTCCGTGGCTCCAGTGGGGGCGCGCCACCCGGTTGAGGCTCTGCTGGAGAGGTTTGAAGCTGGTCCGGGCTGCGCTGCCAGAGAGAGTGGAGACAAGGAGACGCATGTCATTGCAGTGGGGAGAGGAACAAGTGGACCTGACAATACGGTAATCAGTTGTCATTGTAAGACAATCAGAGGAAGATGTTGTTATTCAGTATTGGCGTCCCCATCCTGCTCATTTCAGGGGCTTTTAAAATGGCATTCAATCCCAAAGGGTCACTGTATTAAGTTTTAATACTCCATGAAGCTCAAATTCTGTGCTGTACAGGATAAATCTGCATTCTCCTCTTTGCCGAAATGCTCAGATTCCACATCCTGCCACTGGACACCCGGGAAGTTGTCATACATAAACTTTCTGAAGTTGTAACGTAAAAAATTCTCATTTCTCATGGAAATCTTGTTAAATGTTCATACCCGATCATGAGATTTAGGGACGGCACAAAAATGAAACCGCGGATAATGAAAAAAACACACCGACCTCATGATATGACACTTCCACCTCATGTAGAACAAGAGTACAACATTTGAAATCCATACGTAAGTCTGGGAGGGCCACTTTTAAGATCTCTCCAACCACATGAAATCCAATCCAAGATACTGTATTTACTGCATGTATTTTTCCATTCATGAATGGGGAAGTGAGTGGAAATGGATCCCACTCCTGGATGACGGAGCTTCTCACCCTCACTTTGTCAACACTTGTGGGAGTTTGGCATTCTGAGAGGGCCACATTCATACCTCGCTTATATTTAATCTACAGGTCACAGTACTGCTGAAGCCCTTGTCTCTGACCCCAACGGATCTGAGAACAGTTCACTTGCTACTCAGCTCCAAGCGGCCAGTCAGCTGGCGGCTGGAAGTTGAGCGACTTCCCCCTGACCTTCCTGTGCTCGTGAAGGTCAGTGCAGCCCGTCTATCAGCCTCACTCTGTTTTGGGTCCAAACGCGGACACAGCGTATGCTTTTATGGGCGGAAGGCGTTCATGACAGCTGCCCCGCTCCACATCTTCGTAATATCCCTCAGTGTGTCTTCTCCAGGTGTCCTCAAACTCCAGCGTACAGTCCCACACTCTACGTTTGCACGTCCAGCCGTTGCATTGGCTCCCTTTCCGCCCGCGTGCGCTTTACCGCTGGGCTCTTAAACACCACGGCAACCTGTCGTCTCTGACACACGTCACACATGGAAACCGAGTCTATGTCCGACTAGGAGAGGGTGAGCCGAGAAAACAGATCTAAAAGCGTACCGGTGATCATATGCTAAAAGTCAAAAGCTCTATTTTATCACTAAATTGCAGATCTGACTCAGCCTCCGATATGCCAGCTTCAGTCCATGTTTCTCTCCAAAAACTACATGACTTCTGACTTGCAGCTACAGGAAGTACAAGGCTGCGGCCGTGCAGCAGCAGGTGGAAGCAACCCGGAGGTCCATGTGATAAAACTCCATTCAGCAGGCTCGGGACTCTGCGGGTGAGAGGCTGTTTTTCGATATCATTTATCATTTCATGAATGTTTGACGTCAGGGGTTCTGCTTCAGCTCTCTGCAGGTGGAGGTGATCGTCTCGCTCGTGCCTCCGCCAAACAACTCTTTGAGACCAAAGGTTGTGCTGATTCTTAGCAGCTCGGTGCCAGTCAATTGGGCCATTGTTGCTCACGGAGTCCAGGGTCATATCTCTATTCACGTATGGGTGCATGCTTGATATGTTTTTATTCCTACAGAAAATGTTACATCTTGCTATTAGAATGCTAGATTTGAGCTTTTTTTAACTGACAAAAGTTTAAAGGGGCCCTATCCTGCCGATTCCAGGGGCTTTTTAAGTAATATTGGATCCCGGTGAGGCACTATAGAATTTTTACAAATAAAATACACCATAAATCTCATGTGGGTAAATCTGTTGGCCGAATCGCTGACCACGCCTGCTCTGTTGCGATCGATCAGGGGTCAAGAGTCAGGGTTCCATTTAATCAAGCAGATTATCAAAAAGCAAACCCGCTACCTCTACGTCATTGAAATTCTTTTTGATGTTTCGCTCTTTGTGCTATTGCAACATGCTCATTACTTCGCGCATGTGTGTATTTTTCGTGCAGTCCTCCAACAGTGTTTCTCCTCCCTACCCTCCTGAGCCGGACCTAAGCCTCGCCACGACACTCATCCCTGATCTCTCCACCATACCGGACCTCCTTTTGTGGGCCAACGTGAGTGGCTACAGCAACGTGACCTCGTACACTGAGGCTGACCAAGCTAATCGCTTTGTGATCCAGCTGTCTGGAACCGGAACAGGTCAGAACCCATGTGTTTATCTTCTCTTCCTATTTCTATTTGTTTATTAACCTTATATTTATTAACCTAAATCATTCACACTGTACACAGATCACACGAAGGGCGTATAAAACACAGTAATAAAAAGATGTCCTTGCTTTTATCACTGCGGTTGTCTTGCACACTGGAAGGAGACGCTGCTTAATTATCAGCAGATCCTTTCACATGTTCAACAATACCATTTCCTTGATGATGTTCAGCCAATAGATCGCCATGTCTACCTTTTCTGATGTCTAATTTCACTTCCCTTTTCTTTTCTTTGACGCCGTGCCACCAGAAGAGTCTGCGTCACGCTTAGGAGACATAACAAAAGAAAAATTCAACTAAAGAACGGAAGCGATGTTGTCCTTCCTCAGTGTAGTGACACCCGACTATATATTCCTCCACCGTGCGCACGTGACTAGTTCTGCTTTTCTTTTTGTGCAAGATTAATGACTTATGGGAGTGCGTACGTAACCAGGAAACGTTGTAACATGAGCTGCTAGGCTTGACGAACTGTAAGCAAGACCAAAACATAAAGCGACGCCACAGACCTGTGCGGAATTCACAAGACATGATCAAAACTTGACGTGCCGATCATTGTCCTAATCCTTAGCTCTCATACGTTGTTCATGCGGAAATTTCACTACAAAAACAGTCAATGTAAGTTTGATTTGAGTTAATTGAGTGATCATTCGAGGTTGTTTTTCCTTCCATCAATCCTCAGAAAAGAAATGATCTTCTTTGTTAAACGCCTTTCACACTTGATGGTTGCAGCCGTGAAACCTGTTGCCAAGAGGCCGAAATGGGCCGAAGAGCGCCGCCTGAGAGAATGGCTCAACGGTGGAGCCAGAGCAGGCGGAGGCAGAGAGAGTTTCACAGTGCAGTGCGAGGACGGACGCCTCAGCGTGACACTGGACCGACACACCCTGCAGGTCTTTATATCTCACTGCTTCATGCATGCTGCAGAAGTAGTAGCCAATATGTGATGGTAATCTTGCAAATGTTGGTTACATTTGCTCGTGCGAACTACTTGTGCTCACATATGTCCTTTTATTCAGAGTTTGTCTGTGCCCGTCTCTGCTGTGACTCTGCGGGACCCAAAGTGCCAGGCTCAGTCCAATGGGAGTCATTTCCTATTGGTGTTCCCAATCATTTCCTGTGGGACCGAGGGTCAGCTCCTGGGACACGCTAAAGGGGTGCAGTACAAAAACACGGTGAGCTACACATAACTTTACATAGACTCAGAGTAGATCATGGATCAAGTTTCTGCACAGCTGATTGAATACGCACGAGTGTTCTTAAAGTGGGATGATATGAACACGCTGGAAACTACAACGAGCAGCAACATGCATGCAATGCCCTCTAGATTTTTGCTGTGGACTGAAAGCCATTTGGGTTTGACATCAAAAGATGAATAAGAGACCAGAGAACAACATTTCAGCTTTTATTTCCAGGTATTCACATTGAGATTGGAGGCACACCTTGGAAGATAACACCTTTTGTTTCAACAGGAGCTGCTGTCGGCCACAACTCACGCCAGTCACTGGCACTCTCCACACTGCTAACCAAAGACGCTGCTGCTAACAATCAGCAAAACACAACTGTGGCTACCTGACGTCACACACGTCACTCCCCAGGCCCTTAAAGGCACACACAAGTCACAGATATTACACTGCATATCACATATTCTGAATGATTTATATTTCTATTTTTGTTCATTTAGCCATTTTTCTGCTCCAAAATGCTTAACTATGGCACACTGCTAACCATGCTAACACTCAGCTGTACACAGTCAACTCTAGCTAGCTGACGTCACACACGTATTTAACCCAAAGTTTGCTCACCTCTAATCTAGTGTGTTACGGTACAAATCCCCTCAGCACGTGTAATTGTAGCAAGCGGAAGTTTCTCCAGTGAAATGTGACCTGACCTGGGTCATTTTGACCACCAGAACACATAAAAGTGAATGAGGAACAGAGACAGAAAATAGCCAGAAAAACAGGAAAGATGGATGCTGCAAACGGAAGGGGAAAACAGCAGAGACAGAAAGTGAACATGTTTCACTATTAGACCAGATTTGTGCGTGTCTGTTCCCATATACAACAAATTGTTACATATTATGTTGTCGTCTCTTATCTCTGTTTAGGTGCTGTTATGGAGAGACCAGCCTCACACAACGCTGGCACAAAATGACACTGACTGGGCTTCCAGAAGTTCACTTGGGATACATGTGAGACAACAGTTTGTTCATGTGTACTTGCATTTTTCACATTTTCAAGGGGCCTTTCATTATGGCCAGGCTAAGGCACACTTATTTGTACTACAGTGGATTTGTATGACACTGTTGCCCCCTTCAGGACTGTACTTAATAGCAATTTGCAAGCGTTTTTCTCCCTCTTTGTCGTTGTCTGTTCCTGCTCCCAGTTCAGCTGTTTGGCAGACCTCCCCAGCAGCCCTCAAGTAGCTCCCGATGATGACCTGAACACTTCTCAGGCACCCTGGGGCCTCCTGCCTGATCCTGGACCGATGCACTTCCAAACACCCAGACTCAAATCTGGACCTTTGCTTCTTTTGAAGCTTTTCGTCACCGAGAGCTACAAGCAGCGGCGCATTGGACCGTGTGTCATCGCCGCAGACCAGCGTGTCTACGTCGAGGTGGGGATATCTGCATGATTCTGATTCCAAGATGTCTGCTGCTGTTAAGGTCATAGGTCACATCAGTAGTGCTACAGAAGATGCCATTTTCAATCTTCAGTGAGTAAATTATGTGGAAGGCATGGAGCACAGACCTCCACCAAGGAAAAACTTTTTTTTTTAAAGTAAATTGCCATTGTTCACTAGTGACGGGAAGCTAACAAGCTAAATGCACAGTCCAGGTTTAAGCTCTAAAAATGCCTCACACACTTAAATGCCTTTGAAATGATCAAATGTATAGGGACTCACCACTAATAAATGATGATGATTGATAGAACAGATGAATTGGCGTCTTGTTCCAGGGTGACAACCACACTCTGAAGCAGCGAACGGTAGTATGAGGCTCACCTGCTCTGCAGATCGCTGGGTCGACCGGCGAGCTGAATGATACACTTCAGTTGCTTTATTAACAAGCAGAGAACACATACTGTATACGGTGGACATTCGCACAGGAGCTGCTGTCGGCCACAACTCACGCCAGTCACTGGCACTCTCCACACTGCGAACCAAAGACACTGCTGCTAACAATCAGCAAAACACGACTCTAACTAGCTGATGTCACACATGTCACTCCCCAGGTCCCACCTCTTAAAGGCACACGCACATACGTGAATATCACGTATTCTGAATGCTTTATATTTTCGTTCATTTAGCCATTTTTATGCTCCAAAATGCTTAATTTTGGCCAAAAATACGTATAATTTGCATAAATATGCATATTTAATTTACTAATAGGCCATATTCAAGCACAAAACAGCGATCAGTTATTTATTAATTAATTTTTGAAATGCGACAGAGTGAGGGCGCAATGTTCGAACCGCGATGTAGCGAGGGACGACTGTACCTAAAGACATGGACTTATTTCAGCTTCTTTAATTTGTCTACTTGTTTGAGTAAACATTGCCCCCCTCCCTCTGGCTTCGTCGTCTTCTCTTTGGAAAAAAAAAGCTTTTTTTCCTCTTCATGATGCATTTTTTGACTAATGTGACTTATACTCCGGAGCGACCTATAGTCAATTTATAAAAATATCCGTCACGACTGCTGCGATAACGATCATTAAAACAACTAAGCAAGCGGTGGCCTAATACTTTTGCGCAGTACTGCTGCATATGTATCATCAAATTCCTGTTCATTATTATCCCAAATGAGTGTTTTTTTTCAATTCCATTTCCCACTGTAGATTTCTGCCGAAGGGCCCTTCATAGACGTCGCTGAGGTGAAGTCATGTGTCGTCTCTCCCCTGTCGGACCCCAAAAGTTCTCCGTTCTGGGATGTCATCAGAGACAGCTGTCCCACAGAGGCTTCGCTCACTTTTGTCGATTTAAAAGATGACGAGGATGCAAAAGATGCTGACGAAGAAGAGGATGAGATGGAGGAGAGACTTGAAGATAAGAAAAGTTCCAAGGAGCTCAAAGAGAAAGTCGTCTCCCATCGCTCCAAAAGCGGCGGACGAGGGAGAGAAGCCCCCTCAAGGAAGGAAACGAGCAGCACGGCGATACGCCCATTGAGATTCAGTTTCATCCTCCGACCGGTTTACAATGTTTCCATGCAGTTTCTCCACTGCAGCCTTCGCCTTTGTCTCTCTGACACCGCATCAGGGGAACCCACGAAGAAAACAGCCAAGAAAGAATGTGAGGATGGCAAACGTATCCCTCCACTCATTTCAAGGACATCTGGACATCAGGTATACACACAACTTTTACACTCATACTCCATTTCGAACCAAATCAGCAGCATGGATGCAGTTTAATTACCTAAAGGGTCACTGACATGATTTATCAACTTTGCTTAAATATGTTCTTTATTGTTTGGAATTATGTTGTATGTGTTCGTTCGTACAAACTGATGAAATCTTCCTCCCTTTCTCTCAATGTCTAGTGTGAGACCAGAAACCTGTCCAGACCGATGGTGGTGACCCAACCTATTAGCTCACTGGCACACAAAGCAGTGAAGCCCACCACAGGTCAAAGAACAAAGAGACTGAGTGTCTCCCCCCTGGCCAGCCCAGACCCACCACAGCAAAGAAGTGTGTATTTTCTCATGTTTCCATGATACAACTGCTTCTTTTAAACATAACCTTCAGTATTTTTAGGTGCTTTGGTGCACACAGGACCAGTGATGGGGATCGCCTTTGCAGCCTTTGCAGTGGGTATCAGCTTGATGGGGGGGCTGTGGTGCATCTACAGTTATACAGGTAATAAAACATTATTCTCATTTTTCAGACAATGACTAGGACACCCAAAGGATAAAATAGAGTCAGAAAAAAAATGTAATCTCATATAGGAAAGACCTTGCATGTCTTGCAATAAAACATTAACAGGGAGGGAATTTAATACAAGGACAAAGGAACATGAGAAGGAAACAGCGAGGGCGTGCACACGAGCAACCAAACGCAAAGCAGAGCAAGAACAACTCAAATCCGCCATTTCTGACCATTGCAAAAGAGAACACCACATGATGGATTGGAACGGAGCGAACATCATTGGGACAGACGACAACAAACACCACCGCTGGATCAAAGAGGCAACTGAAATAGGGAAACGTGCCTACAAGACCATAAACCGGGACGAGGGGGGCCTTTTTACTCTCCCACACCTGGGATGTGGTCCTAAAGAAGTCGGACAGCAGATGGCGCTGTCGCCCTGTTTTCACTGACAGGAAGACAGGACAACATCTGAAAAAATCAACTGAAGGGACACGTCACAGGAACATCACGTGACCACTCTGAGGAAGACTAAGAGCAGTCGAAACAGCCGTCCCTCGCAGTTCGATGATCGCTCCCTCACTATACCACATTTTTTTCAGAAATTAATTAATAAATGGTCGCTGTTTCATGGTAGACTATGGTCTATTATTATTATTATTATATTATTATATAATATATTATTATATTAGGCAAAGCACTGAAATATAAGTGATATATACAGTAGTATTCTGGTCACTAGATGGCAGTAATGACACAAAACGTTGAGAGCTTACCTTACATTACGTTACCTTAACAGGGCATCAAGTCATGAAGTCAAACTAGGGTGCAGTTTGTTTATTTCTAGTATCTTCTCGCAAGTAAGTAGCAGTATTTGTCTGCTTCTACATTATTATAACGTGAAAGTATAGCTTTTAAACAAAAAATCATCACACAATTCATCTATTTGGATTAATCATGACTATTATTGTCCGGTGAATGCATGTAATGTATATGTTTGCAAAGGCACACGGCAGACACCGTTTGAAGGAGAAGGTTATTTAACGGACCAGACTACAGGAGGCCACAGCATCTGGAATCCACCTTCACTGTCAGATCAGCTGACCAGTTCAGTGTAAAGGTGAGAGCTAACTGTTCATGTATATTTTCATTAAGGATGCTCAAACACTGGAGGTCCATCTACACTTATGTGCGGATCCTGCATGTGTACACCAGTGTAAATGAGACAGCGTGCCCCACATTGATAGCACAGAGGATTGTGGGTTGAAACCCACCAGCAGTTAGAGAAAATGTGTCAGTGAGCACCTGCACGTCATTGGAACACATACGTCTATTCTTCAGGGTTGCCTCCATCAAAGCGAAGCAAGACTGCTGTTGTCTGCTACCCAATTGCTAACCCCCCTCCACATTCATCACCACCACGACATCGAGAATGTGATTACAGTCACTCCTCTTCATCACGGAATTGTGTAAAGATAAGTAACAGGTTCACTGTGTTATTATTGAAGTACCCGCTTAAAGGAAAACTGCATTTTTGGGGGGGAATTTTGCCCATCATCCACATTCCTTATGTGAGACATGAAAATAAATATATAAACAGCTAAAAATAGGCAGCTAATGGGGCGCAACTATTCTTTGTTCATCTATCTTTGCCAGGGGTCGGCAACCCGCGGCTCTTCAGCCTGCTTGTTGCGGCTCCCTTCGCAGAGCGCCTTGATTTTTTTTTAACACCGAAGAAGGGATAATGTGCATTTTCGAAAAGAATGTGAAATATCCGACTCACCGCAAGTCCGTGAACGCATCTCGACTTCGTTCTGACTGCTGATTGGATGAGCAAGGGGTGGCAGGCTAGTGTATGCTGTGAGTCTCACTGCGCTTAAGAGGAAAAAAGGTGAGGGAGTTTTGAGTTGAGTCTGAAGCCAGTTACTGCGCAGTAAAATAAAAATAATATAATTAACTAGAGCATAGCATTATGTTTTATAACGAGAAACGCGCTGTAGCTGTGTGCTCGGAGCAACGTGACACGCTAATCGCCGAGGTGGAGACTCCAGGAGAGGCAGATAGTGAGCTGCTGCAGCTGGCTGCACTCACCGCTAAAGCACAATATGTGCTCTCACTTTCACATCTCCAAATACCAGAAAAGTCTTCCAACAACGTCAGGAAAAGTTTTAACATTCGCCGCGAGTCGCTTTTGAGAAAATAAGTCACCAAGAGGGTTTGGAAAGTCGCCAGATTTAGCGAGAAAATCTCCACTGGGACGCACATGAGACCGGAAGCTATTTACAGATGGAGAATACATGAAAGAATCGTTCATAAAAATACCAGAGCATCTATTATCCAAATTAAAAAATAAACAGGAAATTATTCAGAAAATTAGACAATGCCTTTCTATGCAAAGACAGTCAAGAGCAGGACCGATAAAATGGTTATTGATGACAATTTAGCGCAGGCATAAACGGTATTGAGCAAACAACACTGATGTGCAGATATGTGAACTCTGACGGACTTTTTTTTATCTTAAAGTTGGCTACATTTTGTTTTCATTTTACACAAATGTGGGAACCACTCAAATAATTTCAGAGTAGGCCTTCAATGCAGGCACATTTCTGTTTATTGAATTTTGTGGTTGTAACATGTAACATCTGAATAACATTACAATTTTTACAAGCTTTTTATAAGCTGTGTAATGTTTTGCGGCTCCCGACTTTTTTTTTTTTTTTTTTTTTTTTTTTTTTTACTGGAAGAGGAGGCAAAATGGCTTTTTGGATGGTAAAGGTTGCCGACCCCTGATCTATGCCATCATGTGACAGGCAGAACATTTACATGTTCGCCCACTAGACGGTAGAAGGTACAAAATTAACCTGTGTTGTGTCACCTGTTGCCATTCATTTCGCTTGGTGATGTGCCATAACATTTTTGTAATATAAAATATGTTCCTTGGTTCAATAAAGGTTGGGAAACACTGTTGGACATTCACGTTAAAGGAAAACTGCACCTTTTTTGGGATTTTGTCCATCATCCACAATCCTTATGTGAGACATGAACACACGTCTTTCTCTTTTCTCTGAGTTCTAAAGATATAAAAACAGATAAAAAGAGACAGCTCAGTACTGCACGTATGGGACACACCTAAGCCAATTACAAAGACCGCTATTAAAACACCTCCAAAAACCTCCAACAAGGTTTTTGGTTTTATATCCATGCTGTGAGCATGTAGTAACAGGCACATTCATGATAACATGTAATACTTACAGTATTTATTTTGGCCATTTTTAAGCATTATAGGAACTTCCTTCCTCGGCGCATTGATTTCACATAGCAACATATGTTGAAACGAACGCTGACACCTAGCGGTGACTTTTTAAAAACACATCTGGTGTCAGCTCAAATATGTGTCCTTACCGAGTCAGTGGTGAAGCTCGTCGCTAGCCGGAAAGTAGCTAGCCGGTATGTTCTGACTTAGTGTCAAAGCGGCAGTAACGTAGTTCAATCAATGTTAATAATAATAATAACAATGTCGCTGTAGCTTGGTTATATGCGCGTCACATTATATGTAAATAGAGCACTGTTGGCGCTTTTTGTAGGCTTTTCCAGAAGGCTTTATAGGCGGAATAAGTGGTCCCCTTATGTGCAGTAATGAGCTGTCTCTTTTTATCTGTTTTTTAATCTTTAAAACCCACAGAAAAGAGAAAGACATATGTGTTCATGTCTCACATGAAGAGTGTGGATGATGGGCAAAAATCCCTAAAAAGTGCAGTTTTCCTTTAAGGCTTGATGCCGTTTTCCCCGTGTGCTTATCGTTTGTTGATAGTAGCACAGACTGTATTTGAAATACATTTTGTGAATGCGTCAGCTTCATCAATCCACCTTTCGGATATCTCTTGGCCTACTTTAGGGTCATAGTAGTTTCTGGAAAATTTCCTAAAGACACATATTGAGAAGGAAATAAACCAAATGTTTTGCTAGACTATTTCATCACCGTGTTTTCAAGTATTAGATGGAACAATGCATTCTTAAGGTTCTTAACACACCAACAGAGCTTTGATTGAAAAAGAAAAGCATTTTGACTCCATTACTCTATTGTCTTCTGTCTAATATTTATTTGTGCTCATCGTCACACGGTGCATGTCTGAGTGTACACGTCTCCGTAGCCGCACTGAGTCTCTTGGTGGCGCTGAAGGTCAACCCTGCGCTGGAAGCCGTGGTGACACCGGGGGCAGCTGAACGGTCGTTGGCTGTTGTGCTTTCGACTGTGAGTGATGAGGTTGGAGCTTTGACTGAATCCTCGACCGCACACCTGGCACACGTGCGGCTTCTCACCTGAGCGCAAATGAAAAAGGCAAAACACTCAAAACACACCTTCACGGTATTTTCACAGTACAGTCAAACCTTGTTTTTCCGTACGCCCCAGCTGTCGTACAATTCGGTTTTCGCTGAACGTTTTCTCCAATTGTTTTTGGTTTTATATATATTTATTTTAATCTCTATTTGTATTTTATTTATTATTACACATAATAAACTAGTCCATATGCCCTGTAATCAAGAGTCCAAACAAAGCACCCTGCGTGTTGCTGGCTAACTGTCCATGTATTTTTTTTTTTTGAGTGTAATAACCCACCATGGGGCCAAAGAAAGTTACACCCGCCAGCAATTTGATAAAGAACACCATTGAATTCGATCTCACCAGGAGTCCACATCAACAGTCAACTCCTTTCATTCGTCATTTATAATTATTTCGCATTATTTTCTGCATGTAAAACTATCGTTTTCCTCTATATATATATATATATATACTGTATATATATATATATTTTTTTTTAATCTTTTTGGGTGTCTGTAACAGATTACAGCGGTGCATTGGTTAACGTCATTAATCCGTTCCAGAAGGTCCGACTCAAACCAAAACGAACTCTAACCAAAGCAAATTTTCCCATAGAACATCATGTAAATCGAAATAATCCATTCCAGACGCCCAAAAATGTTGACACAAAACACATTTTATAGACAATAATTATAGTTTTACATGCAGAAAATGATGCAAAAATAATTACAAATGAAAGAAATTGAACATTTAACATCACTTATACCTAGTTTTGTTGGAAAATAAAACATGTACCTTGCTATTTAATATAGAAAATGAAAAAGTAAGTAAATAAACCAACCACTGGCGGAAGTGACGTCACGGAAGTGCGCCTGCGAGGATGCATAATGTCTGGTGATGTGTGCTATGTTTGACTGTGGATGCCGCAAACATGCTACAGTACGTTGGAATGCTTGTGTTTTGTTGTCGAAAGCAGACATGAGTGTTACGGATGTAAAAGGAGGCGGGCAGCAACACAGAGTGTCGCCCTCGATGCGCCACCGGGTTGATAGACTGTTACGTGGGACGCTGTGTATGCATGTGTGTGTGCGCACGCAGCCGATGACTGAGCTTCGCCACCCCGTGGTCATTTCTGAAATGACAACAGTCTTCTCTTAAAGCCGTAAAATTTGGACGTCTTGCCTCTACCCTTGTCTTGGTACAGTCCATTGCCTCTCTCTTCTGTGCGGTCCATGTGTTTGTTACATCGTATATCTCGATGATCAACGCTGATCCAAATAAAATCTTAAAATGGCGCCTGCGGCCCACAATGCATTGCGCAATCACGTGCAAGTATTGCAAGATTTTGTCTCGTGCATGTGTTCCAAGATGGCGGTGTAAACAAACCGGATGGTATTTTTAGACGCTAAACACGCAGGCGAACGCAAGCAAAAATTTTGGTTGTTAACCAAAAAACTCGCTAACCGAGGCGGATGTTAACCGAGGTACCAGTCTGATTGGATTTGCATTATTTCCTATGGGAAAAATTGCATTGGTTTTCACTTGACCTTTTGGAAGAAATTAATAATGAAAACCGAGGTATCGCTGTGTATGATATAAAATACAAGCTACCATCACTTGTTACCACTCACCTGTGTGTATGAAGGTGTGTTTCTTCATGTCTGACTTCTGGTGGAACCTCTTACCACAATACTGGCACGGGTAGGGCCTTGTGTTGGAGTGAATGAGGAGATGTGTAGACAGTGTGGACGAGCGCTTGAACGTTTTCCCACACACCTTGCAGACAAAGTGCCGCTCCTGCATGTGGAGGAAAGCATGTACCGTGCATCATTGTAAAGGCGATCGCATCGTTTGCATCAAACTTTACCTTTGCTCTGCCGTAACTTCCCATCGATCTGAATGCCAAAGGGGACATTTCTGTGGCTGCGGGTGACCTCATCAACGAGAGAGGAAGGGTGCTGCCAGCATGAGCCTGCATTTCAACTCTTGACACCAAGACTTGTGAAAGAGACTGTGGAAGAAAGACTATTGCAGGTCAAATGAGATTCAATACTAGAGCTGTATCAAGAATTCTCCCTCAAATTAGACATTACAATAATGATGTGCTTTACTCATTAAATTACCATATGTTTCGGTCACACTTTACAATAAGGTACACAAAAATACAGTAGTTACTGAGGAACTAATGAGGAACTAATGTCTAAGGCACGTACATTTAGACTAGTCACTGAGGAACTAATGAAGAACTAATGAGTAGAGTAGTTAATGAGGAACTAAGGCACATCAATTTAGAGTAGTTACTGAGGAACTAATGAGGAACTAATGACTAAGGCACATACATTTAGACTAGTTACTAAGGAACTAATGACTAAGGCACATACTGTACATTTAGACTAGTTACTGAGGAACTAATGAAGAACTAATGAGTATAGTAGTTAATGAGGAACTAATGAAGAACTAATGACTAGAGTAGTTACTGAGGAACAAAGGCACATAAAATTAGAGTAGTTACTGAGGAACTGATGAAGAACTAATGACTAGAGTAGTTACGGAGGAACTAAGGCACATAAATTTAGAGTAGTCACTGAGAAACTAATGAAGAATTAATGAGTAACTAATGAGTACTGGTTATGGTTAGGTTTAGGTAGGTTCGTTCCTCATTAACTACTGCAATTTTGTGTACATTATTCTAAAGTCACACTTTTTTCATAGTTTGGCTGATCCTGCCTCTTATAGTCAGGTGTGACTTAAATATCAAAATATATACACAGAAATTTACCATGTTTTTAAACGTTAATTCATGCTAACTTACCGTCTGCAGCCATTAGAGGGCGCTCTAGGCTAGCGATGCCGTGGAAAAAGAATTGAATGGATTCAATGATGTGGAATGAGATCGGGAGCTTGGTGAACTAGTGTACTGGTAACTTCCTTGTTATGTTAATTTAGCCTATCCAGCCTCCCAGGTATGTTATTTATGTTATTGTGTAGTTCAGTAACCAGATAAAATGTCTTCATGATGCATTTTTTGACTGAAGCGACTCATAGGTTGGAAAAGTATGGAATACCTCTTACATTGTCTACCAAAACTTGGCATTATCAGCACTCGAAAGGCAGATTGTGTGAGTCTACCTAATGTTGTGGTTGATTAATGACAAACAACTGCAATAGACACTATTCCATGATTCAGATCAGTGGATACCCACACATTTGTGATAACCATTCACTGGCCCGAAAATGTAAACATTTTTTTTTCCTCCGAAAATAGGCCGTTTTCTCTGCAGAAAACACGTTATTCCCTATATGTGGGTAATCATTTCTAAATACATGATAATACAATTGAAATGGACAGCATGCATGTGCCACTGTTAAAAAAGCCCACTGTTTTTACATGTTTATGTCCCAATAATGTTGTTGTTTTTTTTTGTCGAGCATTGAGATTTTGAACATTATTCGGCGTCTTTGAACGCACCACAGTTGTCTGCTATGTGAGGCGCAGAAGTTTGGCTCATGAAGTGCTAACTTCGACAGCCAATCGATCATTCATCAGAGATGAGTATCTGTGCATTTTATACTTGAAGCGCATGCGGTACGTGTGAGGCATATTTAGGGCTTAAACCTGGGTTGCGTTGAGGGTAAACAATAGCAATTAAAGAGAGAAGGGCAGGGCGACAGTAAGTAATTACAGTAGTCACTTTTAATGCTAATGTTGATCCAATATTGGAGGAGAATGTCAACGCCAAGCTAGCAGGAGAGTTTTTTGAGGGGGAGGGAGATGTGTATCAAAAATAAACATCATCACACACATTATCGTGTTTATTTGCCATTCGCTGGCAGGCGTGCAACGTAACTCCCACAAAAAGGCATGGATCTACTGTAACTTTATTCTTACAATACCCCAAGGGCCAATAAAAAATGAGCTGCGGGACGAAAATGGCTCAAGGGCTGCACTTTGGACACCCCTGTTTTAATGTGCGTTTCCTTGGCTTTAACAGGATTAACGGTGAATTTATGCTGCAAACACACAAAGTGAAGACACGTTACCTTTTCACAGAGAGGACACTGGCTGAATGGAGATTTGATGTCCATATGTGACGTGTGGTGCAGTAGCATGAAGACCAGTCTCTCCAGTTGTCGCTCCCTGTCAGACGTCTGATGTCTGTCTGCTGACCAAGGAGAGGCCAGCACTCCAACATCAGGCCTATTCACAGTAAATGTGGCTGGAAGATGAAAAAATACTTTTATTTGACCTGTTTTATTCACAAAAGTCACCTTACATCCACTGAGATGAGCACAAATGACATCTGTTCTGAAGGGTTGCGTACCAGATGTAGACGTGTCGCCTGGCGGGGGGCAACCATTCTGCATTGAGGTTCCCTCCCAAGGGGAATGGAATTCAGCCAGAGGGTCTTTATGGAGGACTGGCTGCACATCATCTTCAGAGTCTCTTCCAACTCGGCCCACAGGCAGACCTTGACCGCTATGGCATTGAGCCTGCTGTCTAAAGAAGTCCTTGGCTGGGCCAGTCAGGTGAGTCTTTTTACTCCTCACGAGGAACGACCTTGGCATGGTAGACGAGTGACTGAGGGCGGGAAGCAGGAGAAACTTGTAGAACACCTGCTAGCGCATGTTCGGTTGCAATGCCAAAGCTTGAGGTTTCCAACGCAGCCCACCACCTGCAAAGCATGTTCTTGGAGGAGAACCCCCCCCCACCGTGTGCCGTTAACCAGACTGCAACTGTTAAACTGCTGCTCATCTCCAATGGCATAAAAACAACCACACTAAGACCAGAGCCAAGCAGACAGTATCGATGCTCAAGGGGTGCCAAAAAATCTGGACAAAATTCACCGTTGATACAATTATACTAAAACTAATAATTACTATTCATTCTAAAAATAGAAAAGCACACATTGATTTACATGTAAAGCAATGCCCAGTTAACATTACTCCAAAAAAAGACGCATCATTTTTGCACGTTGTTTTGCTATTAAAAGCTGTATAAAATACTGATATTTTATACAGCTTTTTTATTTAAGTTTTCCATATAGTTATTGCATAGCGTAAATGCTGCTTATATAGAGAGCGTGTGCAGACTGTGTGTTTATTTAAATAGTTTGACCTTGTTTGTTGCATTTATAATGTATTACTATTATTATTATGATTTACTGGGGGTTTATATGATATTTCTGATTTTTTTTGTATTTATTTGTAATTTGTTAGCCATGTAAATCGGGTGACGCCTTGTCTTCCCAATTGAAGAGAATGCCGTTCAATTTATTTTGCAAGCTGTGTGAATCACAGCTGGAGGAGGGTGCCATCGAACATTTTGCCAACATGAAGTATGTTTTCTGCCCTGCCCCGCATATCACTAGGTGTTTCTAATATTATGGTTTTTGTGTACTGTAAGTTCAAAACCAAATGATTACACCTTCTACGCTACAGCAAACTACAACTACAATATTATGCATACTTTTACATGAAAACAACCATTTTTTTGTATTGGTTTGTATTGGTTCTCGTTAAATGGGCGCCGTTTTTCTGACATAAAATGGTTTTGCTTTTATATTTTGCATGAAACATGATGTGGATCATGTGCAGTTTTAACCTTGAACTCAGACTGAAACTCGCAGAACCCTTTAAAGGAGACTTACAATCTGATTGTTATCAATACAAAAAACTGCGTTTACGACGTGGTAGACGTGCAAAGGTCCTTACCTCTGAAATACTCTGCTGAAAGTTGAGTGCAGCATCAGTGTCAGTTACGTCCTCTTTTCTACTTCCCACTCCCGTCCGCTGATGATATCACATCATTTTTGAAAAGGTGTTGAAGATTATGGCAGCATTTGTCGGGAAAACATCAGCCCGTGGTTGAAATGGTCGTAAATAACAACAAATACTCACTTTTTTTTCCCACAAATTCTTTCATTGTTGCCTCGCTTAAATCTGCACGTTAAAAAAAGAGATGTCGGCTATGAGTTCATGTGCTGTTAGTCATGATCAAATGAAGTGATGAGGGGGTTTTTCTCTCTTTCTGATGAATCACTGTCTTACCTCACGTTCAGTTGTGTGGAAAGCAAAGTCAGCACCAAACGACAACAAAATAATCAATCCTTCATGAACTCACGCGGCAAATGTTTGAAATAAACCGGAATGGAAATAGATTTCAATATTTTGCAACGCATTTAAAGTAATACATTTTTATTTAACATGTACTGTATATGCAATCATTGAACAAAAAAACCAATCAGCATTCAGTAGTGTCTTGCAATACTGTACTCAATACAATTTAAAACACTTAAAAAATCAAGTTTTATCAATCAAAGGTATTACGGGAAACGCAACAGCAGTTCAAATTGAGTTTTCTTGATCACATTTAACAACAAACAAACGCAAAACTGCAGTAACGAGGCATATTTACAATGTAAAATTTACAATAAAAACACATATTAGACCACCCTTGTTTATTGATCCATTTTAATGCCTGGTACAACTAAAGGTACATTTGTTTGGACAAATGTAATGATGATAACAAATATAGCTCGTAAGAGTTTCATTTAAGAGCTGATAGTTAGCAACTGGTAGTTTTCTTACATGAATAGCTATAGCATTGCCCTGCCAAAAAATGTAACTCTTATGAGCTATTTTTTTGTCATTGCTATATTGTGTTGTATCGGGCATTAAAATGAACAAGAAACTGAAGAAGCAATGCTGGTCTAATCATTTTTTTCCGTGACTCTATTTGTTCTAGTTGTTGTTATGTGTTATTTAAGTGAAGATAGAAGAATTCAGCCTGTATGCAGATCACGTACAGCGGATCCCCGCATATTTGCATATTTTTGTGTGAAAAATGTTTTTTAAATTAGATTAGAAATCAAATATAATTTAAACATACGTGATAATAGAGGTGAAATGTACAGCATACATGTACCACTGTTATAAAAAGACCGCAAAATTTTAAAAAAAATTGTCTGTAATCCCTTCTTTATGCGGTTAATTGGTTCCAGACCCGACCATGATAAGTGAATTTCCGCAAAGTAGAATTCCTTATTTATAAATTGAATATTTGTGTAATTTTTTTGAGCATAGACAACCGGTTTAAGACCTTCTAATAAGTTTTTTCAAACACTATTAGAGCCCTCTAGACATGAACTAACACCCCTATATTCACCATTACACTCATATTACCCAAAATAGTACACCTAATCAGAGAAAATGATCAATTCAAGACATAAATAAATGTGTTTTCGAGGGGAGATGAGTGGCGGGCAGACAGGAAGTTTAGAGTTGAGTTTTAGATCGCCGTGAGTTACTGCAGCAACAGTAGTTTGTATTTTTATTACGAATTACTGTGCCTTCTGAAAATGCTTAATTATGTTAAAAAAAATATGTGAAATTCACATCTTTTTTTACTAATAACAGGCTGTGTTTGACCACAAAACAGTATAATTTATTAATTAATATATTTTTGAAAAGCTGCGACCGACTGAACCGAGAAGTGACGAGGGACCTCTGGAGTTCATCGATAATGTTTTCCTGTCAAGCTTTGAGATTTCGCACTTTGTTCGGCGGTCCCTGAAGCCACCATAGTGTGCTCGGTGACGTTCAATCCGGCCTCAGAACTTGCAGCAAGGTGAATCATCATTCATTAGTGGTGAGTGCCTGTACATTTTATACTTTAAATACATTTAATATTATGTAGCCCGGACCTTGCGAAGCTAGCAGGGAGGTTTGGAGTGGGGAGGGAGCGAGCTGTCTGTCCGAAATAAACATTTGTATCGATGTTGCAATTACTTGACAATTTTTCACCATTCGGAACCGAAGAAACATCATAATTGTTCTGTAGAGTTACTGATGGACTGTGGTGGCACGGTATTGTAGAAAGTCACAAATAATTCAAAAAATGACATTTCTTCAACACATATTTCTAAAAGATGAAACTCTTGGCAAGTGTAAAGGCTCCGCTCTCAGATTGAAATCAGATGAGGGCCGAGAATGAAGAGAAACCAAAGCTTTTTCCAAGCCTGACTGTGTTTTTTTGTCACATCTGCTGCGAGCGGCCCGTGAATGTGCTCGTCTGCCTTGAAGTGCACGGAGAGAGGCGCGTCGAGCCGTGCGGTTGCTGCGGCGGGGGGCTCGTCAGCCTCTCCGAGGGGCTGTCGGGGGGAGCAGGCATGGCTGTGCAGGGAAGTGAGACGGGCTGGTGGGTTTCGTGGGTTCATGTCTCGCTAGGGGGGCTTCGGCTGTCTTATTCTCCTCCTGGCGCTGGCAAGCTGTCTTTCTAAGAACCTGTAACTTGGGGAGGAGCACGTCTGTTGTTTCACATGTTATTGAATGCAGGCTTCTTTGTAGTATCAGTTAACTGGCTGTATACGCGTGAAATGAATGCGATCTAGGACGCTTTTCATTTCTATTGCTTTAGTTGTTTCATTTTTTTTAAACGCAAATTCCAACAAATTGTCTGTAAGACGAATTCCATGTGACAAGCTTACGTCTGCATCATAAACTATGTAAGGTAGTCCACTTTAAGGGCTCCTTTTTGACCCTTTAGGGCTACTGTAGACAAGATTGAATAAATCTGAGTGCACGTTTGTACTGGACCGTTTGAAACAAAAAAATCTTTGGCATTCATGAATGGTTTACTCTTTTGACACTTCGTACCCTGCTGGACTTTTAGGGACGATCCCGCCTCTCCTGGTCCGTGCTGGCCTGCACTCACACTGAACATTTGATCCCTAGCCTGTTTGCTTGTCCCATCACTTCTATTCTGCTGTTTTACTGCATTTTCTATGACAGTGTGGACTATTTCCAGTCTAATGTGAAGTGGCTCTGATCATTTATTTTGTACAGGGTTGCTGCTGTCATTAATACTTGCAAGGGCAGCAATTGCATAATTAAATGACACATTCCATACTACTGCATTACTGCAGTTTCTCTGACTATGTGGATTATTTCCAGTCTTATTTTGAGTTATTCAGATTATTTATAGGGCTTATAGGTGCTTTTTCCCTGGAAGTGTGTCGTTTTGACTTGCTAGAGGCTTTGGGTTTTTTATGTGTGTTTTGTGTGCGATTGCTGGTGTCTCACTGTGGTTTCAGTCATGGGACTGGTGTCAAACGTGTGATGCCACTTTCCCACAGCGAACAGCTTTTATTATTACGCTCTCTTTGACACTCACACGCATGATACACACCCATTATATACTAACTTCCTCACCATTTCTCAGCTTTCTTTCACTTTGGCAAGTACCTTATTGCTTTTGGTGAAAGGGTTGATACTGACAAGCTTAATTACATGTGAAAGAGAAACCGCAATGATATGATGGTTAAAAAAAAACAGGATGTCTGGCCATGGGAACGACCGAGTGTAACAGCCCCGTGATATCACACTGTGTCACTAACCTGCAACACTTACTGCACGTGCCTCCGAATGAACAGGAAATAATTATATTGCTGATGCCGCAGGGGCATTTGTCAATTTGTCATCATAAACAAATAAAAACTTCCCACTGAAGAAACATGCAGATTTAAAACCCTGACAGTGCGGTGATTTCAATCCACGCCGCTATTTAAACTAGATATGTTCAAAAAGAAGAAAATGTATATATGATAAATATATTTTTGCTGTTAGAGCATGCAAAACCTGTTTAGCACCTTCTAAATGCGGCTTTTAACATTATTAGAGCCATCGAGACATGAACTAACACCCCTATAGTCACCTTTACACTCATATTACCCAATATAGCAGACATAATAACAAAATAAAATAAGGCATTGAAGACATAAATAAGACTCTTGTTCATTTGTGTTGCTGTAAATGTGTTCCAGTGCTCGTGGAGCTGAGTGGGGGGTGGACAGGAAGTGATATTGGGGATTCAGAGCTGAGTTTTGGCTTGGCGTGGGTTACGGCTGCAACAGTAGGTTGTGTTAGGGATTATTGTGTTCGTTGTGAAATAATTCAAATTTGCAATAAAAGCCTGTTGTTCCGGCGATCAAGTCTGGTGCTTGTGTGTCCCACCAAATAATACAGTAACATTACTGACACCTAGTGACCAGTGTAGAATGATACATATCATCACAGTGTCTTTGAGGTCTTCTGAATGCCTTACAGTTGTACTGTAACAATTTTTATGCTTGAAAATGCTTAATTTAGATTAGAAAATACATAAAATGTGCTTAGACATAGGGGGATACACTGTGTCGCAAATGGATGGTGTCTCTGTGTTTGTTAAATGTATAAAATAGACCAAAGACATTACTCTTTTAGCTCAGTCAAATGACATTATACTGTAGTTTGCGTGGTAAGAGCTTTTGAAAAACTTTCAGAATATATTATTGACTTGTGAGTCATCCAACGCCTTTTCGCTTATGCACGAGTGTGTATACGAGCATATGCAAATATCAAAACACAAAGGTGTGAAGCTGCATGCCCTTTTGTACGTTTTTATAATCAAGGGTGTTCATCGGATATGTGCCCACCTGCTGATTCCCGCCATATGGCCCTCACTTTCATTTTCCCTGCATGCATCTTTCTGTATGTTGGCCACACATCACGAGATCAAGAAGATCTGGGTTTGAATCTCCGTTTGGGCATCTCTGTGTTGAGTTTGCATGTTCTCATGTTCTTGCATGTACGTGGGTTTTCTCCGGGGACTCCGGTTTCCTCCCACATTCCAAAAACATGCACGTTAAGTTAATTGGAGAGTCTAAATTGTCCATAGGTATAAATGTGAGTCAGAAACATGGTGTAAATTAAAACACCTAACACTGTAATTTACAATGTGACCACTGGGAGGTGCTACCGAGCTGAATAAATACGCTCACAGAGCTACATGTTCATCCAGCCATCCATTTTCTATACCGCTTGTCCTCAGTAGAGAGCTACACAAACACACGGGATGTGATTGGGCTTAATAATATATTTGACATCATGGCTTATAACTATAAAATAATAAACTATAGATATACATATATATACCCTTACAGAGTCCGAATAGAGCCTCCATTGATGGATGTGTCGAGGAATTATATGATATCTTATATTATGGACTGTCAATGATGTATTAATACTGAGAAACCCGTCATAAATGCAAATGCATGGTTTATTGTTTTGTCGCCACAAGCTGCATGTCCCCTCTTCTGTTCTGTCGTCTTTTTCGCGCCACCCGTACGAACAAGCCCCGCCTCCACCGTGATATCCCTTCCGGTTACTTCCGCGCTGGCCAATAAAAACAAGTGGAATTTGTGTTTGGCCAATGAAAGGCAAGAGAAACGCCTCCTGGCGACCAACTCGCGGGAAACAGACAGGAAAGAGTTCACTTTTGCCGCGAAACAACCTCCATCGTCATTGTTAGCAGAAGTGGTCGTTCATATTGTGTTTCGAATACTTAGTTAAGAAAGACTCAACCTTTCTGCAACATCATGTCTGGCTTTGACGATCCGGGAGTTTACTACAGCGACAGCTTTGGAGGGGGAGAAGGACAGGGCCCAGATGACGGAGGACAGAAGAGGATCCAGATCAAGAAAAGATTCCGCGAATTTCTTCGACAATTCAGAGTTGGAACTGACCGCACCGGCTTCACATACAAATACAGGTAACGTGGTCCTCATCATTGTTGCAAAGGAGTTAAAGACTAAGCGATACAAATGAATTACATGTGTGTTCACCCTTCAAGTTCCATTACCTACATTGGTTATGATGAGCGCATGCTATTGGTTTTTGAATTGGGCTCACGTAAAGGTAGTATAGTTGTATTAATAATTCGATAATTGTTCATGTTCATCAAGTTGCACCCAAGTGTGGGTGAGTCAGTCTTTCCCCAAAAGACGACAATCTGTCTGTGGCACGGCATGGGGGGGATAGATGACGTCAGAGTCTAATTTGACCCTGACTGGGTGTTGTGTGGATGGATTAAATGGATCTTTTATTGCAGCATAAATGTGCAACATTATCTCATCTTTGATACCTTATTTAACAACAGAACATGAAGTTATTGACTTGTGGATGGTGGTATCGTTTCATGATGTGGTAGACACACACGCACAGGCAATATTTTGAAGGGAAAAAAAATGCCAAATTTGTGGCAGTTCGCATTTATGCATGGTAGACCGCCACAAATGTATGAATGGATGGGAAACATTGACTATAAATATAACATTCAAATGTCTAAACTCAACATAACACTATCATCAATTATCACGTTCATTGATCATTCCATTCCTCGTTAGGCTTTTATTGTCCAGTATAGCAGCACCATGAAAGTGCATCATACAGAATATTCAGTTTTTCTTTGTATGTATCCTAGAGATGAGCTGAAGAGACACTACACTCTGGGGGAGTACTGGGTGGAGGTTGAGATGGAGGACCTTGCCAGCTTTGATGAGGATCTCTCAGACGGTCTTTACAAGCTTCCTACAGACAACCTGCCACTGGTAAGTTGCACCAAACATGAGCTACTTGATGATAATGGACCATCATCTTAATCACGTGACTTATTTAATAGCTGGAGGAGGCCGCAAAAGAGGTAGCTGATGAGGTGACCCGCCCCCGGCCAGTCGGAGAGGAGACGGTGCAGGACATCCAGGTGATGCTGAAGAGTGACGCACATCACGCTTCTATCCGCAGCCTTAAGGTAAAACACATCCCTATTCCGCATTCTGTCATGTGTTCTCATTGGCTAATGATTTCTTTGCCGCAGTCCGAGCAGGTGTCTCGTCTTGTGAAAGTACATGGCATCATCATCTCGGCGACGGGGGTGAAGGCGAAGGCCACCAAGGTGTGTCTGCAGTGTCGCGGCTGCCGTACCATCATCAACAACATCTCCCTGCCCCCGGGCCTGCAGGGCTACGCTCTACCACGCAAGTGCAACAAGTGAGTGCAGCACAAAAATAGCAGTTTTGACACGGTGAGCGTCTGCGGCAGGTTTTGTAAACAACTTATCTAATGTCTCTTTCCATAGGGATAATACTGGAACGGCTAAGTGCCCCGTGGATCCCTTCTTCATCATCCCGGACCGCTGCGTTTGCGTCGACTTCCAGACGCTCCGCTTGCAAGAATCTCCGGATGCTGTACCACATGGAGAGATGCCCCGCCATCTTCAGCTCTACTGTGACAGGTGAGCGCATCCCACCGTATTTTTTTGAGCAAAACAACCTGCCATTTTGTGCTTATCGCCACAATTAGGCTGTTTTTTTTGGCAGAAAACCCATCTCATTAGTCAAGCTTGAGTTGTTGTAGCTTCAACTTGATTGATGTTCTTTATATGAAGTGAATGAGGTTGTGTTTTTTGGGGGGGCTTTTTTTTACACCCTTGCTCACAAATCACAAAGCAACAGGAGCTTATCACCCAAAATGCCTACCTCACTCACAGTGCAACCAAAAATAACATGGAACTCACATGGAACTGTACCGCTTGGCTGTATTGAGATACAGTCGTTCCTTGTTACTACGTCGCGGTTTGAACGCCACTCCCTCGTTCTATTGCAGTTTTTTTTTTTTTTAATAATTAATAAATCGCTGTTTCCTGGCTGACAATGGCCTATTAACACTTAAAAATATGGAAAGACAAGTCGTATGTAGTGTTCTGGTCACTAGGCGTTAGTAATGTTACGTTGGTGAGACATTACCTCAGACCTTAACACTGAAGAACCAGCCACGGAGTGTTATAGCTCTCCTCTCATTCTGTGTGGAAGTGGTACCTTTCTGGCTTCTTTGTCCTTCTTTCCCACTCCACTTGAAACACTTTCTTAAGTTTAGAACAAATAAATTGCTGGCTTGGCTCGGGAGCTTGCTTAGACGCTATGAGCGGCGGCTGTCTGTTACGTCACTGCAGTGATCCCGTAGCCTGCGCGTTAGTGTTGCGCGATGTGGGGTAAACAAAGAATAATTGGAGTGTAAAGGTGATTATAGGGGTGTTATTTCATGTGTACAGGGCTCTAAAAATGGTAAAAACTGTAATGAGAAAGTCATAAATGGGTTTTTTATGCTCCAACTATGAAAATATTCAGTTTATTATTATTGAATCCCACTTTGCGGAAATTTCACTTATCGCGGTCGGGCCTGGTATCAATTACTCGTGATAAACGAGGGACGACTGTAGACGCTTACACACTAATATACATGCAAAACAATACAATTTTACACAAGGCATGCTGGGAAGTCCACGTGCACACTTCCCTAGTAGGAAGTTACCCAGCATACCTTGTGGGGCAACTCGTTTGTGTTAGTGTCAAAATAGACACTTCCAACTAATGTTGGTTAGTTTGGAATATTCAGCAAAAAAAACCAAAATGCCCAATGGTGCTCCAGCCAAGCAAATCCAATAAAGATGTCCATTTTTCACTTTTTGACATTGGGCCATGCGAGGCATTGACCCCGCAGATGGAGCTCGGAGTGTGTAGCCAATGTAATGTGCGCTACCAGCATCAACAACTGCTAAGTGACGGTATTTCCCAATTAGGTACCTTTGTGACCGCGTGGTCCCGGGAAACCGAGTAACCATCATGGGTATCTACTCCATCAAGAAGATGGCTGCTGCGAAGGCCAAAGGCAAAGAGAAGAGTGCCGGTGTGGGTATTCGCGCGTCCTACCTAAGAGTGGTTGGCATCCAGGTTGACACAGAAGGGGCAGGTAAATGTACATGAATGCATTAAATCCACCACAAGACACCTGAGTATCGGGTCTCCTGCAGGTCGAGGTGCCACCGGCTCAGTCTCTCCACAGGAAGAGGAGGAGCTGAGGTCGTTGGCTGCGTCTCCTGACATCTACACCTCCCTGGCTCGCTCCGTAGCTCCCTCCATCTACGGCAGCGATGATCTCAAAAAGGCTATCACGTGTCTGCTGTTTGGAGGTTCTAGGAAGAGGTAGAGCAAGCCTGCTAGACCGCAAACAAAGGAAGTACTTGGTTCTGTAGCTCACCAACGCATATAAACGGATACGTCTCGTCTACAGGCTGCCTGATGGTCTCACTCGCAGAGGCGATATCAACCTGCTCATGCTTGGAGATCCTGGTACAGCCAAGTCTCAGCTGCTCAAGTTCGTGGAGAGGTGCTCACCTATTGGGGTAATTGTTACATTTTTCTGTGATGATTCCTTTCTTTCCAGGCGTCATCGACTACATTGTGCATTGAGTGGCAGCTGTCCTTCTCCACCCCCAGGTTTACACCTCAGGAAAGGGCAGCAGTGCTGCTGGTTTGACCGCTTCTGTTTTGAGGGACCCGACCACGCGTGGGTTTATCATGGAGGGCGGAGCCATGGTGCTGGCTGATGGCGGTGTTGTCTGCATTGATGAGTTTGACAAGGTCAGAAGACGATTATATGACAATCCTGCTGAAGATATGACCACTACATAAATATTGTTTGACCTGTGGTATTCGGAAAAGGTGTGCTTATGATGTTGGGCATGTGTAACAACCCTTATGACCTTTAGTGTTGGCTGACCAAGATCAGCGTACAGTATGTGTGTATGGAAATATACAGTAAAACAATTTGAAAATTGTGCAAAAGTGATTTGATTTCAAGAGTTGAATTCAGACCAATGAAAAGCTCAGGAGGTTTTTGTAGAACCTTTGCTGATTAGAGCACGGACCTACTGAACTTTATGACCATTTTTAAAAATCATCTTAATATGTTAAAGCTATTCAGCAAGCAGCCAAATTATTAAGGAAAAAAGTGTACTTGTGTAATAAAGGTTGTAAAGCCCGACACAATTGTTTGTTACTGCAGATGCGAGAAGATGACAGAGTGGCCATCCATGAGGCCATGGAGCAGCAGACCATCTCAATCGCCAAGGTAATAGAGAAAGATGTTATAATTGGATTGATGTATATCACCTATTGCTGCCGCAATGGAAATGAAGGTATTAAATAAATTTAGCAGAAGACTGTTCCGATCCATCCACCTCTGGGTTATGGGCCCGGCACGCTTCCGCTGCGCCACTCCGCTGTGTCTCATGTGACCCATCCTCTCTTCCCAGGCTGGCATCACCACCACGCTGAACTCTCGCTGCTCTGTGCTGGCTGCTGCCAACTCTGTGTTTGGCCGCTGGGATGATACCAAGGGGGAGGACAACATTGACTTCATGCCCACCATCCTGTCCAGATTTGACACCATCTTCATCATCAAAGACCAGCATGACCAGCAGAGGGACATGGTAACCTTTCTCATCACATATCTTTCAAAGGACGTTGCTGAGAGTCATGCGAGTCATTCTTTCAAAACCCACATCCCCTGTCCCCTCAGACATTGGCTCGCCACGTGATGAACGTTCACCTGAGCGCTCAGACACAGACGGAGGGTGTCGAGGGCGAGATCCCGCTGGCCACCTTTAAGAAATACATCGCCTTCGCCAGGGCGTAAGTCCTGTTTGCATTCTCCAACCGTGGCAGGTGTGCACCCGCGTGCTCATTCATGCGCTTGGGTCTCCTTGTAGTAAATGCGGCCCTCGTCTCTCTGCTGCGGCTGCCGAGAAGCTGAAAAACCGCTACGTGCTGATGAGGAGCGGTGCAAGGGAGCACGAGAGAGAGACCGACAAAAGACCCTCCATCCCCATCACTGTCCGGTATCTGTTTTTATTTACTTTAGACAGTACCTACCATTTGTAATCCTTGGTTAGCTGAGGCGTTACTGTGTACCGTATATATTTCAAGAAAAAAACTGCATCCCAGCTTAGTGATATAGATGAAAATGCAAATTATTACTGGGAACTTCGGTCTTTGCTTTTTGGAAATTTTACAAATATTTCAACTTTCTTCTTAAATGACCATTGTAAGTTTTCTTTTCACAATGTTATGACACTTTTCCCCCGTAATATTTTGCCATTTTTTCCCCATAATATAACTTTTTCCGCAACCTAATTTACCAAAAATTACAACTTTTTGTTTCTCGTATTACGTTTTAAATAAATAACGTATTTTTTCTTTAATATTTCATCTGTATGCTGCTAAAATGACATTTTCCCTCACAATATTATGACTTTATTGTATTTATTTATAATGAGTTAATTTGTTTTTCTTGTTTTAAAATACGAGGGGGTTTTTTTTCTCTTACTATTTCAACTTTCTTCTTGTATTTTTTTTTATTTTTGGGGGGGATTTATGACGATATTTCCATAATATTTGGATTTTATTTTCGTAACATGACTTTCTGCAGACTAATTTTCTTAAAAAAAATATATATTATGTTTTGTTTCTCATAATATTATGAAGTAAAAAAATTTTGCTTTAATATTTCAACTGTATATTACTAAAATGGCATATTTTTTAATTACATTTTTGTGACTTTGGACACCCCTGTTTTAAAGAGACACGTGATGTTAACACCCTGTCGTTGTGCCTTCGCTCTGGGCGTTGAAGATTAATACTCCATAGACTCCACTTTGCTGCAGTGATTCATTTTCTTGCTGCCAACAGTACTAATTTTCTCCACATGCGTGTTTTATTGCTGGTCTCATTTTCATAAATCACTTCATTCTCCAATGGCTTGTGTGCCATGCAAATGAAGATATGCTAAACCTCATTTCTGTTTATCTCTACCTCCATTTTTGAATGCGTCTGCTTGCATTCCAGGCAACTGGAGGCTGTTGTGCGCATAGCAGAGTCTCTGGCCAAGATGAAGCTGCAGGCTGTGGCTGGAGAGGAAGAGGTGGATGAGGCCCTCAGACTCTTCCAGGTTTCTACTCTGGATGCTGCGCTGTCTGGCAGCCTTTCAGGTGCGTGGGTTTGTACCGGTAGTTTTTTTTGCCATTATCTTACATTTATATAAATAAATCAGCCCATATTTTGAATGTTTGTGAGCACGGCATTGAGCTTCCACCTGCTTGGCATGTGCTTTTATATCCAGCCCCCACACAATGTGCACATAATGCATTAAAACTGAACTTTATGTAGCATAAACTACCAATCAAACGTCTGGAGACACTTTCTCATGCTATTAAATGAGAAATTGTCTCCAAACTGTTCATAAGTGTACAAGTATGCGGGTCTTTAAATCCCCCGGAATGCTTTTTGACCGGATGCAATTTCATTCTATGCACAGGAGTGGAGGGCTTCACCACTCAAGAAGACCAGGAAATGATCTCCCGCATTGAGAAGCAGCTAAAGAGACGCTTCGCTATCGGTTCCCAGGTATCTGAGCACAGCATCGTCCAAGACTTCAGCAAACAGGTGAGCGTGACGGTGGGCAGTGCGCAGTGATGCTTGAACGCCCCATGCAGAAAAATCATCAATCTGTCAGCACTGGTTTCGCTTTTAGTGGGGAACATTGAAAGTTAGTTTTATTTTGTTTGCCATTGCAGAAATACCCAGAACATGCTATCTACAAAGTCCTCCACCTGATGTTGAGAAGGGGTGAGCTTCAGCACCGCATGCAACGAAAAGTGCTCTACAGAGTCAAGTAGACGTGTGCGCGTGTGTGCGCGCGCGTGTGCGCTCCACCGTATAAACATTGTAAATAATTCTTGTCTGTGTCTTAGCCAGTGAATGCTGTTGCATGTACCCTTCATGATTGTTCTGGTGAATTACTGTCTACTTGACTTTGAAATTGTTAAGGGTGTGACCGTTGCCACCCATGGAAATGATGCTTTTGTACCACCATAGAGCATCTTCTGTAAAGAATTCAAATATTGAAGATCACAAATAAAATGTTTGGCAGTTATAAAGACGAATGTTGTTGTTTTTTTGTTGTTTTTTTCGTTTCTGAATTAAATACTTGATCAGATGCTGAGATTGTTAAAACATTGCGAGTCAAATATACTGTATGTATAAATTAGGTGTGGGGTGGGGGGAACGTCAATACAAAGAAATGTATTTATTAGAGACAGTAGATCTCAGCAAGCGATTTTGGATCAACATTCGCAATGACAGTGATTGTTGTAATTCAAGGATTAGAATAGGTTCAGTTCCAGAACCCTTCCTCTTCTCTCTTCACTTGCCATTGTTCGCCCTTGACAGAATCCAGGTTTAAGCCTCACACACTCACTCACACAGGTACTCTCCGTTTATGAATGGTAATGTGAGAGATGATCAATGAACAGACGGAATCTGAATCATGTTGGTGGTGCTGGTCATGGCTCACAACTATGGTGCATTCAAGAACAATGAAAAATCTCAACACGGGATGAAAACATGACAGTCGTCCCTTGTTTACAACTGTTAATTGGTTCCAGACCAGACCGCCATAAATACATTTCTGCGATACAGGATTCAATGTTAATAAATGGCATATTTTCCGAGTTAGAACATAGAAAACCTGTTTATGACTTTTAACAATACGGCTTTTAACATTATTCACTCCTATTATGCAAGGTTTTATCACATCACATCACACTTTTATGCTGCAGGGACTCGAGATGGCCGCTAGCTTGCGAGCTAACCAGTTTTCCTAGAATTTACTTCTTCTGAACTTAAGAAGCAAATAACTCACCACTTCCACATGGAATGGGAGGAGAACATTTTTCACTATCATGTCAGGCATGCCATGGCTGACTTCATGCAGTGTTAAGGTAATGAAAGGTAAGGTAATGTGTCAATGTTTTGTGTCATTACTGTTGCCTAGTGACCAGAATACTAAATATCATTTGTATTTCAATATGTTTCGACTAATAATAGACCACAATCTACCATGAAACAGTCATTTATTCATTCATTTCTGAAAAAATGTGCCATAGCGACGGCGCAATAATCAAACCGTGACATTGCGAGGGACGACTGTATCACTTAAGAACGTAAATGTGAAAATCTGAGACTTTTTAACAGTGGTTCATGCATGCTGTACATTTGACCTGTATTGTCTCTTCTTTATGAATGTTTACCAAATTCTGATGAATTAATGGCCACTGATGAAGTAATACTACAACACCCGCATTACCATTCCTATAGTAGCCATTAAGACACACAGTCCCACAGTGAACTGGACGATGGGAAGAAATGGGAAGTTGGCATTGTTGATCTTTGATTGTCCTGTCAGTGTTGCGACACCCAAAAGCTTCTGCAAGTCATCAAAAACCTGAAGGAAAACAGAAACAAATGTCAGCATATTTCCTCAACAGTCGCTAAATTGTCCATTTCCTCTTTTAATAGTCGGAACTGGTCCCACAATAACCACTATTGGGAAATAGTCACCTGTGTGTTGAACTCAAAGGCAGCGACCGCCTCCTGCAACACCGCCACCTTCTCCTCCTCGGTCAGGTCGATGCTGTTCATGCGGCTCCTGTACATCTGCTTGAAGCGGTTAGGGCTGCTCACACCAGGGAAGGAGAAAAACGAAAGCCCTTCTTTGCCCGACAGACCAAGGGATTTCTGGGTAATTTTCCCCAACACTTGTCCTCCAGACAGATCTCCAAGATATCTGGTGTAAGCGTGAGCCACAAGCAGCACTGGATTCTCTTGACCAATCTACAAAAAAAAACAAAATAAAAAAATACAATAAGTGTACAGACACTACTCACAAAAAATGACAATTTTAGGATGAGCCAAAAATGCGACAAAATTTGCAACGGGGGAAATTATTTCTACATTTTCACAGAAACACATTGCAAAGGCTTCAAATAGGACGTCCCCAGCGGCAAGTGACCAGAAAGCTGCAACAGAGATACAGAAAGACTTTAAAGTCTGGGAGATCATTTAAAAAAATCACCTGTTGTGAATTTTTACCATCAGCTGGAGAATCACAAGTTGTGCAAACATCACTGAAACATTTAATAGTTCCATTCAGAAGTTTAGAGAAGGTCAAATGAAGTTCACCTGCAAAGGTCATAGTGCATTTTGGGTTCATCCTGAAATTTCACCCGAAAGCCAAATACTGTGTCCCTAAGGTTGTGTGAGTAGTGTATGCAGAGGCTGTCCTGCATATTCGCATGCTGGGAAACCCACTAGCACACTTCCCCAACAGGAAGTGCCAGCATGCCTTGCGGGTTAATTAATCAGAACCCGATACAGTAACTGGATCGGATCTCCATTTGCCGATTCCACATTGGTATTTTCGACCTTGCAAATTTGGGGACAAGGCATGCTGGTTTTAGCATGGGTCACAAATTTGTAGAAAATACAGTCGTCCCTCGCTACTTTGCGGTTCGAACATCGCTCCCTCACTTTATCATGTTTTTTTTTTTTCAAAAAAGTATTAATTAATTGCTGACTATGGTCTATTTTTAGTAAAAAATATTGAAAGTCATATGTAGTATTCTGGTTAATAGGCGTCAGTAATGTAAGACCATACCTTACATTACCTTAACGCTGCATGGAGTCAGCCATGTCATATCTATGACATGAAAAACGCCTCCTCCCATTCCGTGTGGAAGTGGTAAGTTTTTGGCTTCTACCTTTGTCCTTCTTCACCACTCCGTTTGAAACCCTTTCTTAAGTTTAGAATAAATAAATTGGAGGCTAACTAGTTGGCTCGGTAGCTTGCTCATGCTTAAAGCGGCGGCGTCTCTTGTGTCCCGTAGCCTGCGCATAAGAGTTGCGTAATGTGATGTAAACAAAGAATAATAGGAGTGTAAAGGTGAGTATAGGGGTGTTATTTCGTGTTTACAGAGCTCTAATAATGGTCAAAAAACGTCTTTAAAAAGTCATGAACAGGTTTTCTGCTCTAACTACAAAAATATTGAATTTATCCTACTTCGTGGGAATTTTCTTATCTGGGTTGGGTCTGGAACAATTGACCACGATAAAGGAGGGCCGACTGCAGCGTTGTTTTGCATGTATATTCGAGTGTAAGAGTTTATTTTGATACCTGCATAGTCCGTGTGCTGCAGTTACATTGCGTGTTGTACATGTGTTACTTGTGTTATTTATGGGTTGGGTTGACGACCTCCTGTTGGTTTCTGTCGTGAGTAAGGGTACCATGTACAACAGTTCCTCGACACAGTGGCATAGCCCCGGCTTCATTAGTGTGTCAAAAATAGGCATCTTCATGAGTACCTCATCACTCGCCCTGGAAGGTGCCCAGGAATAAAAGCAGGAAGCACCTGTATTCCTGATTTTGCCTCCAAACAATACAGTATATGAGTGACATATCTCACTTTGCACTCACCTCCTGTAGCCTCCGGGTGTACATGTATGTGGCCGCGGGAACAATCACCTTCCCTCTCCAGTCAGGGCCCAAAAAATGCTCCATGTCGCTCTCCAGACATTCCAGACGAGCAAGCTCCTGAGGGAAGTATATCGGCGCGACTGCTGGGTGGTCAGAATTCTTATCCAGCTCCTCTTCTAGCACCTTGTAGATCTCGTAGAGGGAACACAGCAGAAGCTGACAAGGGAATAAACTGCATTAACAACACGTCCGTATGAACATCTGGCTGTTTATAATCACACAGATATAAGCCCACAGATTAGTGTGAAAGTTAGTGTGCGGGCCCAACCTTGTACTGAGGCAGGGTGATCTTCCCCTTTTGGTAACTCAGCATCAGTTGTGTGTTTTCAGCTCTCACATGGTTGTCCTTCGTGGCTGCTTTAATCCGCTCTGATAGATCGCTGTTGGGGACACAACATAAAGCACACGGCCATGATAATGATTTTAAGGCATTTTTCACACTCATAACTGTGTTTTAACCTCATACCTGCCCATTTCCTCTGCATCATATTTCCTTGCACTCGTCATGGTCCTTTAACAGTTGGAAGTGCCCTTTAACTTGGAATAACGCCACTGACACTTGTCGCTTCCTCCGGACTCACTGACCTACAGTATCTTGTCTCATTTATACACAAACATGATTTGCTGAACATGCTGAGACAGACGGGAAGTGTTGCTTCTGCGTCACGTGACTCAGCTGGGTTGCGCTGTAGCATGACAAAGCAGACGCAACAGTTGACTGTGGAGAAAACATAGGGAAACATAACAAAGCAGAAATGTGTCTGAGTAAGGAATAGCAGTTTTAATTTACCGTATGTATAATTACGGGATATTTAAGCCTTTAGAAATTATATTTCTGTTTTGTTTTATGGTCTTTTTTTTAGGTATAAACAAAAAGTGAACATTTTAGACACAATTTCAGTCGCTGGGCAAGACACTTCACCCACCTTGCCTCCGGGTGATGCCCACACTGATGTATGAATATGAATAAATGTTTGGTGGTGGCTGGAGAGGCCGTAGGTGCGAATTGGCAGTCACATTTCAGTCAGTCCACGCCGGGGCAGCTGTGGCTGCAGATGCAAATTATGAAAATAAGGCTTGGACATTCATTAACAAGTACATGATATGAATTAGTTTTGTATTCTGTTGCTATATACAAGCTACACAACGTGTTAAATTGTTGTTTAATTGTTTGTTTTAATTGTTCGGGTTGGTTTAATTTAATTCTATTCTGTTCTATTCTCGTCCATCTGTAACCACGCCCACTTGGGCGGGCGGACAACCAGTGAAGAGAAAGGGGGCGGGCGTAGTGGATTTTCAAGGTGGAACACATTCTCCCATAGTTATCAAGCTGCTGACAACAAAACACAGAAAAATGTCGAAAATGTCGGCAGAATTGCTTCTCTCTCCACCACAGATGTCGCGTCCAAGGGAACGAGTGTTGTAGAAGGTAATGTAGTGTCGCTGTCTGTCTTTATCCACCACTTGGCTCTTCCGGTTCAGCGGGCGATGGCTGTGGCGGCATCCACAACACAGTGACATAAGAGCGGCCGGGGAGCTCAGGGAGAGCCGGGGATTTTAGTCCCATGTCTCCTGCGTTTTCTTTGCACGTTTTTCCCACTCTGTACCGCTCAATGATAGATTTGCTTACCTACCTGGTTGTATGTCATCATCTTTTAATGCTGAGTTTGTGTCCAAATGCTCTACAAATTCAGGATTCCTGGATAGTTTTAACAACGGCCCACATGCCCGTGCACGCTGGGAATCAATTGCACATCCATAATTACAACTCACTGTACTGTTCTGCTTCAGCAAGATATGGATTCCAGCCTTCCATGTTTGATCTTCTTCATCCTGACTGGCGTGACCCCATGCTTTGGAGACAAGCACAATGACACTTGCCATCATGACTATTGCGTCCTTGGAGCTGGACCTGCAGGACTGCAGATGGGGTACTTCCTCTCCAAAGCTAAAAGAGACTACATAATCTTGGAGAGGAACTCAGAACCGGGCGGCTTCTTCCACAAGTGGGTAGAGAAAGATTTTCCACTCTTGTTGTGTTGAAGCCCATTTCACACTCACTCATTTTTGCACATGAAGATATCCCAGGCACAGGAAACTCATCAGCATTAATAAGATCCACACTGGACGGCAGAACAGAGAGTTCAACCTGCGCCATGATTGGAACTCCTTGCTGAGTGATAAACCTGACCTCCTGTTCAGGCAAGTGAGCAGTGACTTTTACCCGCCAGCTGATGCCTTCCCGCTTTACCTGTCCATGTTTGAGAGGGAGCTCGGGCTGAGGGTCACATATGGCGTGGATATTGGAAGGATCAGGGCTGTGATGTCATCAACAAGCAGGAGTTACATCCTAACTGACCAACATGCAAAGGATTACACATGCAGGTGATTCTGTTACTTTGTTATCTTGAGAGTAACACATGACATGTATATATAAACATTAGGTCACATTGTGCTCCATGGCCCCCAGTGTTCTCCTGGTGGCTACCGGTCTGTGGGTTCCTCAGGAGGTAGAGTTTGTCGGTTCTGACCTGGTGGAGGGCTACGAATCTATCTCCACCAACCCAGAGGACTATAAGAACCAGGCGGTACTGATTCTGGGCAAAGGGAACTCTGCTTTTGAAACAGCGCAGAGCATCTTGGGGAAAGCTAGTCGGATCCACATGGTCAGTAGCAGCCCTGTTCGACTGGCTTGGCAAACACATTACGTTGGCGACCTCAGGTAGGACCACAATCCAAATTCTGTCTGTCATTTGACCTGTTTTATACCAAACAATGTTACATACAATTCCCCTTATATTTAATACTGCTGTATTTTAGACTCTTGACTAATATAGTACACTGGAACTTTGGTTAGCGTCATTAATCCGTTCCAGAAGGTCTGTAAGCAAAACAGACTTTAACCAAATCAGTTTTTCCCCATATAAATAATGTAAATCCAATTCATCGTTTCCATAAACGATGAAACGTTTTACAGTTGTACTTTTACAACACTTTGAAACGCGTATAAATGCTGAATGAAAGGGATAAATGAACATTGAAGGTTAGTTTTACCTTCATTGAAGATAGAATTGTTGCCAAAGACACGATGTGGCAGAAAGATCAACAAAGACAACACCTTCGTGTTTTGCCATGAGTTATTTTTTTTAATTCAGTAGTGTTCCTCGCCCCAAGTTCCTTCTTTTCTTGTTCACGGCTGCAAAATGGAGCCAAGTGCCAGCATGCGATAAAGAAGGTGACAAACACTACTGAATTCAAGAAATAACTCATCAAAATTGTTAAAACTATAATTGAAAAACTGTGAAACATGTTTTGTGTTCACATTTTTATCTAACTGCGTTAGTTAGGAAAGCACTAGAGTCAAACGCTGATGACATCATAGACGGGTGATGCAGCTGACTTCCGAGTCCCATGTTGTAGCAAGCTAATAGGCTGCTAACAAGGACGTTAAGAACACAGTTGCACTATTAATAACACGACAAGACGAGCGGCCGTATTGTACGCTAACCGAAAAAATGAACGCAAACCGGGGTAAACTTTTTCAGCGTTAACCGAACAAACACGCACACTGGGGTGTACGCTCATCGAAGTTCCACTTTATTACAAAACAATGAACCTTCATTGAGTTTATTTGAATTCTGCTAACTACCAGCTTCATCATGTCAATTGACTCTCTTACCTCTTGACTGACAATTATTATTCTACATACGTACATATTATATACATATCCTGTGTTTATTTGAACAGTTTTACATTGTAGTTTGTCATATTGCAACGTAACTTGAACTTTTGTTTGTGTTTTTAGGGCTGTGAATAATGAGCTCATAGACACGTACCAGCTAAAGTCCCTTGATGGGTTGGTAGAAGCCAGCCTCGAACGAATAGTGATCGTTCGACAAAAGGATGAAGGCAGGAGGAAATCAAGCAGAAAATCTGGCAAAGAGGAGAAGAGACGGTTGTATGTGACGTTAAATAAGTACATACAAAAGCAGTCCGAGAAGAACAGTTCGGATGTGACAGCAGAAGAGTTACTTGGATATCACATCGACAACTTCTCCATGCGGAAACCCTATGACCGAGTGATTCGATGCCTTGGCTTTCGATTCAACTTCAGCATATTTGACAGGTACAAGTGTAGGCAGCATATAGCTATTACTGTATCCCACCAGGGTACATCAGATTTAGCATTTGTGTAGGACATTTCGTGCATTTATTGTGCCTGGTGGTATATATTGTGGTTGTAGTTCTGTGTGCAGTAATCCCTCGCCTCTTTGAATTCCGCAGCATCACTCTATCACAGTTTTTCAAAAATATATAAATTAATCAATCATGCTGATTCGTGCTTTACTACGGCCTATTATTAGTAAAAAAAAATAAGATGCATATTTTCTACCTAAATCAAGTATTTCCAAGCATAATAATGACCAAATGAAGTTAAATACAAATATTATCCATTAAGAAGACGCCTTGAAAGATGTGATGATATGTAGTAGTCCCTAACATGAGCTGCTGTTGCGGCTGCAACCGGAACACATTTACAGCAACACACATGAACACCAGTCTTATTTCTGTCTTAGATGGCTTATTTTCTCTAATTATGTGTACTATATTGGGTACTACGAGTGTAAAGGTTTACTATAAGGGTGTTTTTTCAAGCCTAGAGGGCTCTAATAATTATAAAAAACTTATTTAGAAGGTCATAAACAGGTTTTCTATTCTTGAACGATGAAAATATTTGCTTTACAAATAAGGAATCTAACTTTGCGGAAATTCACTTATCACGGTCGGGTCTGGAACCGATTAACTGAGATAAACAAGGGATTGCTGTATTATCCTGTCTTATTAGTAGATTAATTTGTGTCATTTTGTTGACCCTAAAATGAAAATAAATATTCCCCCCAGCTCTGCCTGCCCACCCAACAGTGAGAATGCAAGAGGGAGATTGCCAAGGGTGACAGCCTGGTATGAAGGTTATGATACTCCTAATTTATTTGTAATTGGAGCTGCTGCGCACTCCAGAGACTACCGCTCATCAGCTGGTGGTTTTGTTCATGGATTTCGCTATACAGGTAAACATTTGCTATTTGAGCCGTGCGTAGAAGTACTAATACTTCCTTTTTGCCACATCATACCTGTATGATTCCAGTAGGAAACTTAGTTATGTGCATTTTAATTACATTTTTTCAAAAGTGCCGCATGCTGTTTGTCTCATAGTGCGAGCTGTACATCATGTGCTTGAACACCGCTACCATGGGGCACTGTGGCCATCTACAAAACTGTTGACAACACAGCTGCTGTCTGCAGTTCTGAAGCGGGTGGGCGAGGCCTCTGGGCCCTACCAGATGTTTGAGATGCTTGGAGACGTGATTTTGTTGGGAGGGTAAGTTGTTGGGGTTTTTTTCTGCACATTTGGTGTATTTGCACAATATTAAAAAAAACTACACCTAGTCTTTTGAATACGTTTTGAATTAAGTTTAATGAAAAAACAAATATTCACATTCACTAGACTTTGTAAATAAAAAAGAACTATGCGCCTTAAACTAAAGTACATTTTGCATATCTTTTGTCGGTGTATGGGTAAGTGTACATAGTGTATGTACTGTAAGTAGTACCACTTTCCTGGTTGCCGTAGCAGTGCAGTTAATGTAGTTTTTGTGTACCGTAATGGAGAATTATTGTTATTATTGAATTATTGCCATTTTTTGGTCTTAATGGACACTTGGATACTGGCATGTCTCCTTACTCTGCTTACTTTTAAAGATCTCACTGCCAATATGTGGAGGAATTCCCACTCCAGGCCTTGCCGCAGTTCTTGTCTCTGTCGGGCCACGAGGTGTCCGAGCATGGACTCGTGGTTCTAGTGATGCAGTATGGGAAGAAGAAGATCGACTATTTGGGACAAGGCCGGGCAGTAACAGATTGGACCAAAGCTTGGAAATCCAACTTTTTACACCCAGTTTTATATTACTATGACACACTTCCTACTGGTGAGTTAGACTTGTGAGGGGGGCAGGGGTTCTTTTGTGGCACTTTTTGTCACTGCCATTTATCAGGCAGCAAAATATGAGTGGAAGTTGACTGAAATTATTGTATTATAGAGGAAGAGATGAAGCGCCGTCCCCACAGGTGGCCTTTGCCAAGGCCTAAGGCAATTCATCACATGGTTGAGGACTTCCTCACTGAGTGGGATGCTCCCATATCTCACATCCAGCCTTTGCGCCGCTTCCTGGAACACTGTGTCCACACTGACCTCAGATCCTTCTATGCAGGTAAACCAACACTTCGCATATCAAGTCAAACCTGTTGCAACTAACTGTTTTAGGTTCAGTGGATCTTGTTTGTTTTTGACTGATTTTCAAGGTTGTTTACTGCATTGTTTCCCCTCCATATTTAGAATCATGTTTCCGCTTATCCCTCACCCACCGGAAGCCTCCGCTGTTTTGCCGCCAAGGATACTTGAAGCAGCAAGGCGTTGTTCACAGTAAACTGCCGCACTTTCGTTACACTGAAACTTTGCCTGGTGAGCAGCATGCGGACACATCTGGGGCTGATGCTGCATTCCCTAACTACCTGGCACAAGCTGGAGCCTCCATGTCATCAGGAATAAAACTTGACCTATGATTGTTTTTGAATGTCCGTTTAAGCTATGTCTGTCACACCATTCGGGTCTCAGGCCTGCTACCTCCAGCACCTACAAATCCAGATAAACCCCTCTACAGACCACTGGTTCCTCACCAATCTGATCCTTCAATTTGTCACTCATCGCCAAAGCGTAAATGTTAATCACTTGAATTGTTCTGCCAAAGAATGATTGCCGTTGCTTTAATTTTCATGTAGTAATCCTTTATTTGTGGCACAGTGGGGCAATACAATATTGTCAAATGTCACTAAAAACAGCAAACAAGCAACAGAAAGCCTACTTTGCCTCATAGCCTTATCATAACACCTACCTTAGATGGAAACCATTGCTTGCTACTGGAGAGAAACATGTCCTTTGTAAACGTGTATTGTACAGTATATTAAAAGTGTTCTCCTTTTACTACAGGACTCAAGAACATGTATTTGAAAGTATTGTTGTGGGTGATTGGTGTTGGAACGGTAAATGCATAAAATGCACACTTGACTTGGTGTCAGTTCACATTAAACATACAAATTAAAAACGGCACAAAACGTTAGACTAACACGCGCTTGCGTCCCAGTATTTCACGCATGCGCAGCTGATACAGTAGTTATCCAAACTTTCTGATTGGGTGCCTGCTTGCTTGTTTCTATTGGACAGAAGCAGATTAACAAAACGGAACATGATTGGTTAAATTTTATCACGGGGTGTTGTGACTGTTCAATGGGTTTCCCTTTTACTACTTTCGTACCATGAAAAGGAAACGTGAAATCGGAGACATCTTGGTTCTGTGACGGGAGATATCTGCCACTCTCAAAATATTTCAAGTTTCCCGTGAAAGGAAACACGTTCATTTGGAGTAGTATATGTCAACACGCCGTTATGTGTTTTTCGTCGTCGGAGTAGATGCCACATTGACTCCGGATAATAATGGCGACTTGATTTCCGTTTGATCTGCCAGCGATGTGCAGTGTAAACACAGCTCCCAAATGTCATGAACACAAGTAAGAATGGACGGGTGGGTTTCAGTCGTAGCACCAGATAATGATCGATCTAGCTCCGAGGGCGAATACATTGCCGAACCCTGTCCCGAACATGAAACCAAGGAGGCGGAGAACGGAACGCAGCGGAGGACTGTGGAGAGGATGGAGGACGGGGGCACGAATGTCGAATTTGGGGAGGGCAAAGTGGTGTTAGGACGAGTCGGACAGAGGGACGACAAAGAACTTCGGTACTTGCACTTGTTATGGGAACCGGGGCGAGCAGAGGCTGGAGCCGGCGGTGTGACAGGCAAGCTGGGGAAGATGACCGGGAGCAGGGCCAGGCGGTTCCACCGAGCCACACGGACTCCTATTGGTAAAGATATCTATGGTAAGACATTCTTGTGTCAAATGTGTGACAAATATGCTGCCATTTTTTAATCACGCAGTTGGCGAATATCTCAGCTAATCCCAATTCAAAATCAGTAATATTGGCCAGAATTATCCATAACAATTAATTTCAGGCACCAATTAGCATTATAGCATTGTGTCAGTTAAACATACTCAGATCTAAAAGGGCATTTAAATTTAAAACACATAGTGTCTCTGTTCACGTTGCTCAAATTAGGATCCCAGAATTGCCTCCAGGTTGTAAATGTGCACGTGAAGGCTGTCTATGCTACATTTCTCAAAAGAGCAGCACACCAGTCTCTTTGTTTTCTAACTTCCTGCTATATGACCTCATTCACCCCTCCAAAAAGTAATATTGAAAAACCTTTCTGCTTTGAATGTCCTTTCATCACAGCTGTAAAGAGACTGAGGGAAGCAGCAAACAGCAATGACATCGACACAGGTACAAACATGTTGCATATTAATTACACGCGAGGGAAAACAAGCTGTGTTTTAATCGTTGAGATGTGTTGTTCCAGTCCGGAAGCTCCTGCAGGATGACATCGACCCCTGTGCCGCAGATGACAAGGGAAGGACAGCCTTACATTTTTCTTCCTGCAATGGCAACGAGAGCATCGGTAGGTTGAAGTGGGTAACTGAAAGAGACATATTGTGGAACCCGTTTAGGCAGGCCCCGCTTATGTCACCAACCAGTCTACGTCGAATAACTCTTCAAGTCTCGGTTCACAATGTTGTTACTATTTAAAGGTGCCTTCTTAAGTTGATGTACATTGTTGACGACTTTTCTCAACATCAAATTTGATACCTCAACGTCTATGAAAATTGTTTTGTATATGTCAACATGTGTTGTGTTATTATCAGTGTCATCATTATCACTAAGCAGCTTGCCACAATACAACTACTGTTGAGTTACACAGCACTAGGTGCACAAAGTGACTTCTTGTTCAGTGCAAAATAAGCTTAAAAATAAATTTTAACAGGAATTCTACGCCCATTTATTAATATTTTTTAGGTCGTTAGCCACCGTAAAAATGCTTTGTGTTACGAAAGCTTGTCATTGTAGTCAAAACATACAACACAATTACAGCAGCAGATCTGTTAGATTGGACTATAAAATACGAAATGCCGACAAAGCTGGATGACATGGCGTCAACAGCACCGTGTACCTTACAGCAAGACGCACGCCACACTTAAATGCCACCAACGTGGCGCCGCAGCTCTTTATCTCTCTTGGGCTGGCTCTAACTAGCAGGCAAATGCCACTACCCACTTTATCTTTATCTTCTATGCCGCTTATCCTCACTAGGGTCGTGGGTATGCTGGAGTCTATCCCAGCTGACTTCGGGCGAGAGACTGGGTGTACCCTGGACTGGTCACTGAAGAATCAAAATAAAAAATATGCACAAATGGAGGAAAACAATGTCAACAGACTGTCGGAGTTTGAAAAATTCTTTATTATCACCAAGTCTCCTCATGTCTCTGGCCAAAGTCACAAGTTGATGTGCAAGCAGTGGTTAGTTAGGTTCACTTTTGATCTCGGCTATGTCAACAACCGCTTCTGTCGAGGTCAGTCTGCCAGCCTGAGGGGCGTCAAGATAAGCGGGTTCCACTGTATAACGATTTCAATTCTTGGTCGCCAGTCCACAGGTTGACATTATGTCTCCTGCTTCCTCAGTCAGTCTTTCACGATTTGATATGCATTAATCCTGGCATTTGGGGAAATACTCCTTCAGGAATGAAAAATACATGAATGGAGAAATCTCCTCAATCAGTATATTTGGACAGTCAGCTGACCTAATTTTGTGGTCACAACACATCTGAAGCAATTGGCAGATTAAAGCACTGTCTCCCAAGGCATATATGGTGGGCATGAGGCAAGTTAATTTATTACGTTGTCAGTATAGAATCATCAATTCAATAATAGTGAATTGTATAAATATGCCCGCATAAGTAGGAATATGGGTTTTGAGAGAGAACACGGTCTGCCTGACTCAAGTCTTCGTGCTCCTGAGCAAATTCTTCAGATATCTGCGTTTCTTCCTGCATGACATGCCTTCTAGATAACAAGGAAACTATTAAACTTCTGTGTGCAGTGCAGTTACTGCTGAGCTACGGTGCAGACCCCAACCAGCGTGACAGTCTGGGAAACACCCCACTCCATTTGGGTAAGAAGAAAGATACAAACCTGTACCTCACTACTGGTAATGCTGTCCTGGGACACAAAAGTCTGTTGTTGCAATACAAAGTTGCAATATGTGCAAATTATACATACTTTTTTATTAATTATATAGAAATGAAGTTATAAATTAAACATTTTCAAGCATAAAAATGACTAAATTAACTAAAATACAAATACAAGACTTTCAGAAAACACATTGAAAAATGTGTTGCTATGTAGTATTCTTCACTGGCCACTAGGTGTCAATAATGTTACATTGATGAGACAATAGCCACCACAGGAAGTACTGTAAGTAAAGATAGAAAGAAAAACAGCAAGGAGGAACTCTACCAATGCTAACATGTCTGAGTCTATATTATGTCTTATTTTCTGTTATGCCTACTATCTTGGGTAATAGGAATGTAAAGGTGACTCCAGGGGTGTAATTTCATGTCTAGAGGGCTCTAATAAATTTTAAAAATCTTGTGTAGAAGGTCGTAAACAGGCTTTCCTTGCTCTGACTTCGAAAATATTCCATTCATAAATAAGGAATCCCACTTCACGGAAATTCACTCAGTCTGATCTGGAACTAATTAAAAGTGATAAATGAGGGAGTATTGTACACTGTTTATATATATATTTTTTAATCGCACAGATTAGTGTTATTTTTGCATGCATGATAAAATGTGATTTTTATGTCACACAATGGTCATTTTAACCTGTGTGTCTGCAGCGGCCTGTACAAACCACGTGCCTGTCATCACCACATTGCTGAGAGGAGGTAAGACCACACTTCAATGTATATGTTAATGTAGCCTACAGTATTCAGTCAAGGATTTATTTAAGTTTGTCTCTGAGGTGACAAGCTGTGTTTTATTATTTTTAAGACTATGAAATTAGTTATATACTGTATATACCAGACATGTCCATTCATCGGTGATGTACAATGATGAAATATGGATGGATTTATTATTTATTTTGGAATTTTACTAATTTAGACAGGGTCAAATATATACATTCATCTGCACATAGTAGACTACGTCCAGTGGCTATTATTCAAGTACTCCTGAATATTTATAGTGAGTATTTCATAATCCAGCTTAATTGCCTTTTTTTTTTTTGGTGCAAAGGGTCACGTGTGGATGCCCTTGACCGAGCAGGTCGGACCCCTCTACATCTCGCACGCTCCAAACTTAACATTCTGCAAGAAGGAGATTCCCGAAGCTTAGAAACCCTGAGAGGAGAAGTGACACAGGTAGACAATGAGTTTGTCTGTCCAACTTTTCTTCCTGTTAGAGGGAACATATCGTAATTAAAAGAAATAAAACAACATTTAATTGCATTAAATATGCATTTATATTTAACCCTATCGTAATTAAAAGAAATAAAACAACATTTAATTGCATTAAATATGCATTTATATTTAACCCGTACGGTCATCCTTTGTTAATAGTGGTTAATTGGTTCCAGACTCGACCGCGTTAAATGAATTTCCGCGATATACGATTCAATGGTTAACGTGTTTTGCCACACAGTCAGGAGATCTCAAAGATCTGGGTTCAAATCTCCGTGAGCCATCTATGTGTGGAGTTTGCATGTTGCCCTTGGGCATGGATGGGTTTTCTCCAGGCACTCCAGCTTCCTCCCACATTTTAAAAACATGAATGTTAAGTTAATTGGCGACTCTAAATTATCCATACTGTAGGTATGAATGTGAGTGTGAATGGTTGTTTGTCCGTATGTGCCCTGCGATTGACTGGCAACCAGTCCAGGGTGTACCCCGCGTCTTACCCAAGTCAGCTGGGAAAGCCTCCAGCATACCACCGTGATCCTAGTGAGGCTTAAGCAGCATAGAAAATAAATGAAGGAATAAAAGGATTCAATGTTAATAATAATATTTTCATAATTAGAGCATAGAAAACCTGTTTATGGTTTTTATCATTATCAGAGCCATGTAGACATGAAACAACAGATATAGTCACCTTTACACTACTATTAGTCATTGTTTACACCACAATGCAACTTTTATGCTGCAGGGATGTCAGACAGCCGCTAGCAAGCTAACCAGTTAGCCTCGAATTTATTTCTTCTAAACTTAACAAGCCAAAAACTTACCACTTCCACACGGGAGGGGAGGAGAACGTTTTTACACTCGATCATGTCGGACATGTCATGGCTAGCTTGATGACTTCATGCAGTGTTAAGGTAATGTCATGTAAGGTCTCAATGGTTTGTGTCATTACTGTCACATTGTGACCAGAATATTACATATCACTTGTATTTTAACATGTTTTGACAAATAATAAGACGATAGTCTACCACGAAACAGCGATCATTTGTTAATTTCTGAAAAACCACCATATAGTGAGGGAGTGATAATCGAACCGCGACTACTTTGAAAACCATCCTCAAAACCATCATTACCATAAAGTTTAGGTTTTGACTTCTGTATACAACAATAAAAATATATGTTCAAAGTACATGTACTGTAGAGGATGATGATGGCGACTGCTACATGTTTTTGTTCTTTTTTTCCCCCACTTAGATTATTCAAATGCTGAGGGAATATCTGAATTTAATGGGCCAAAGTGAAGCTAAAGAGAGACTGGAGCACATTTCGACCCAGCTGCAACACACACAAACCAAAGAGCAAGTAAGATGTATACATTATTATATGTACAGCATATATAAGAGTCCAAATGAGGTCATGCATTGATGAGTTGACAAATTTCTAAGCACCTTTTCATGTTTTAGGTGGATGAGGTGACTGATTTACTGGCCAGCTTTACTTCACTCAGTCTACAGAAACAGAATTTGGGAGACAGGTAGAGGATTAAAAAGCAGATTTCCTGCTGCGTTTTAAAGCAAGCCTCGGCTCCTCTATCCTGAATACAACTCATTTTAATCTGGACTCCAATCCCAAATGCACTACTATTGTAGCGCGTGTCATTCACAAATCCTACAATTATGGACATTTCTCTTGTCACAACGATTTACTGGATCCCAGCACAGAAATGTAATGATCATACAAATGAGCAAAGTATAAAAATGAGAGTTTTAAGTGAATGATGTTTGTAAAAATCAAGAAGAAGGCACAACTGCTGTTGTGTTATGTTTTCTGTTTGAACAGTCTGAAAGTTGTCTGTGAAGTGCTGGTTATATTCTTGTAGTTAGGTCTTTGTGAAACAATCCCTATTCAGGGCATATTTTGCCCCAAACAACAGTGATGGCATTTGGTTTAATTCGCTTCTCCATTTGTCTCTCGTTAGTGGACCAAAGCTTTCCTCCTGTCATTTTTGTTTCCTCTGTTGTATCCTCAATTTGTCTGTTTTCAGACTAAAATCTTGAAAAATTTATTTAGAGGGTGCATCACAAAGCTACCTCCATTGTGCCAAAAAAGGTAACAGTAATTACTTGATCTTTCTGGGCTTCTGACTGTTCAGCAGCAGAAAGGCTGTGGCAGAAGGTGGCATTCCCCAGTAGTATACAATATAAAATGCTTTTGAGGTGTATTTGAATGTGTGGTTCTGAGTTCCAGGTAGTTAATTTCAAGGGAATTTTGTATTTACTTTCTGCTAATGCCAGTGGACATTGAATGCAGCACACACAACAGACTGGAAAGTAGTATCCAGATTCAGCCCAGAAGACTGGTGTGATGTGCTGTGTCTGTCTCCCTGCCTTTGTTTTATCATTACACATATTATTTTATCTAACTATGTGAGCAGCCAGTTTTAATGTTTTACTTTTGTTTGTTTTTTCATCACAGGAAACTTTGAATAGCATACCTTATTGCATGTTAATGTTTAACTGTTGTGTAAAAACATGGTCAAAAAGCTATGTCTGATTCAATAAATGCTTATCTATTAGTGACACTTGTGTTCGTATTTATTAGCATAATTCCTACAGCAGTAAAACTTGCTCAACTGAGCTGTTGAGTCGCGGCTCATTCTTCCTCACTGTGGATTGGCTGCAGAGCAGAAGCCCCGCCCATACGTACAGACGTTTTGTTGTTTTGCCGACATAAAAATGGCGCCCGGACCCGCGTAATTTACAGACTTAATTTAGGTAATTCATTTTTTAAGCACCATTTTTCACACCTTTTAGTGTTTTTGGGAAGTAGCATACGGCCAACACTGAAAAAGACGAAGAGATGAGAGAAGCTGAATGTTTGCATGCTTCTAATGCTCAGTGAAAGGACACTGCGGCCTAGCTATTACGAAAGCACCGGTCTATCCCTAGACGATTATCCCTGCAAGACGAGCCTGCTCACGGTAGGGAGTGTTCGAGTGCTGGAACTGCCAAGGACGCCGGGTGGTCATGTTAACGGCAGAGAGGGGGTGTGTTTATGTATCATTACAAAAGTAGGCGGGAATTTGTTAAGTTATCACTATTTGTACTCTTATAAGAGGCAAACATCCACGTTCTCTCGTTAAATAATGGACCACACGTCTGTTTTCAGCATGCAGTGTGGTCTCGGTTGGACTGCTGTGTAGGATTTATCTTCAAGAGATGTTGCTGCTAAATATGCTATTGTTAATATCCTTGCAGACAGTCATAGAGGCATATGTAATAATTCCTTTATTATGCACTGATCATTGTAAGAATGAAATCCTGAACCCATAACTTCTTTTTCAAAAATGTAATTCTCATCAGGTCAGCATCCTGCTTCCATGCTGCCCGTGGCATCTTAGATAAGTCAGTGTACTGAGTGGCAATGGCTTTTGAGGAAATCAAGAGTAAAGGAGAAATGGGTAATTACATTTATATCATAGTAAGCACACACTAGTGCATATTACTGTAGTCAGAAATACCATGATTAATTACTTGTGTAAAATATTTATGAATGAAAGTGAATTTGTAAGGTCATGCGCATTTGATCCTTGTTTTAGATGTTGGGATGGAGGGAGAGAGGGGTCTTGTCGCTGGTCGTAGCCAGAGAGAGAAGCGGAGGTCGTACAAAGATCTTCTACGGGAGGAGGAGGAGATTGCAGCTCAGGTCCGCAAGTCTTCCAAAAAACGCCCAAAGGTGAATTTTTGTAACCTGTCGAACTGATCTCTGCTAAAAATCAGATATGACATTATATGAGTGAGTCATTGCACATTTAAAAAATGTTTTTGCTTATATGTAACATTACCCATTAGGATTCAGAGATATTCATGCTGTCAGGAGACTCTCACAAAAAGAAGAAGAAACATAGTGATGAGTACTATTACAGAGGTGAGAAGTGGACCAACTAAATCTGTTGTATTTATTTTTTTTATGTTTCTGTTTTGATAATATATACATGAGACATCATAGTAGTAGAGGTACTTAACACTGTTTCTATTTGGGATATGGATTGAATTTTGTCTGCGGCCTTTTGTTGGGGCAGTTTGCATGTTTTCCCGATGCTTTTGTGGGCTTTTTGTTTTCCTCCCACAGCCCAAAGCATGTAAAATAGCTTAGTTGAACACTTTAGATGTGAATGTGAATTGTTGTGAACTGGGATAGGCTCCAGCTTCCCACTTTTAAAAAGATGTGCAAATGACTTTATATGAGGGGTCTGCAGTTTGCATCACTATTAGAGCTACTTTGACAAAAAGAAAGGAGGGGTGAGTTATTTGTGTTTTATTTATATGACTGGTGACGTTTAAATAAAAGCAGATATTAGACATGACCGATATTCTTTGAATCTTTAGTGAGCTACTCAAAGTCAGGTGACAAGCTACCTGTTGAAGTATCTTTGCTGTAAATTGTATTGGCATCTATGGTTTGGGCTCAAAATGCTGAGGAAAACATGCTGAGATGTGTGCTGAAGATATCCATCCAGTATTGTAACCAATCAATTGTTGTATAATTTTATAAAATATTTTTTTTCTCCTCTTGCCTTATCTTTGTATCAGACCATGATGGCTTGGGCCCACCCCTCCACAAAAAGAAGCACAAATCTGCAGACCGCTCTCCAACTCTCTCTTCCCCCTCATCCTCCCACCCAGCAGATACAGCTATGGGCCTTCTGCAAGCTATCACATCTCCCCTTGCCACAGGATCAGACCCCGGTCCCCACTTACACAAAAAACCTTCCTATCCATCCTTTTCCTCACACTCCTCAAAAGACCGCAAGCGGGAGGGCAGCAGCAGTGGAAGCAAAGGTAGCCACTCCTTTTCTCACTCCCGCCCTATGTCTTCATCGTTATCTTCCTCCAAGAAGCACTCCTCATCCTCCTCCAAGTCATCTCTATTCCACGGCGGCGCTCCCAAAGAGGAGCCTCTAACATTACGTGAGGCTGACGGACTAAAAATGAAACTGATCATGTCACCAAAGAAAGAGGAAGATGATACCCTCCCGGTATCCCCCCACTTATCCAAAGTAAAGAAGGACAAGGATCAAGATCGGATGCCGATGTCAAAGTCACCCAAGAAGAAACAGCAACATAGTCGAGATCCTCTGCCGGTTGTGGGGAAAGAGGTGGAAGTGGAAGGTAACGCACTCCTTAATAGCTTCCTTGCACTGCTCATGTAGCTTTATAAGGTGGCAGGTATATTTACTTAGCTTGAATAGTTGTGACTATGATGTACAAATGTTTGCATTTACAGCGATGTGACCCTGGAGCACCTAATAATTGTGTTGTGTCAACTTTCTTGGTATGCCGGGATCTCACCCAAGGTCATTATGGAGGAGGCATGGGAGATGACAGCTCTTCGTCGGGAGGAGAGCTGGAGGCGGGTGAACTAGTTATAGATGACTCGTATACACATTTGTCAAAAAAGAAGAAGAAGAGCAAAAAAAGCAAAAAGAAAAAGGACAAAGAGAAAGACAGAGACAAGGACAAGAGTGGGAAGGACAAGAAGCACGGCAAAGGTGTGTTTAACAGAATACATCATGCTTATTATTTATTTGAAATCGTTTATGATAATTATAGTTTAATTGTTTATCCTTAAAGCCTTAAACATTCGGTTTTAATCATTGATTGCCATTCGTCAGACTCATCAAGGAGCCATAGCAACATCCATCCCATCGTCCCTCATGGTGCTGTTGGTCCAATGTACACGAAGGGGGGACCCATCCCTCACCACCACAGTCAAGGCAGTGATGGAACGACGGAGAAGAAGAAGAAGAAAGAGGAGAAAGATAGAGAGAAGAGTGAGAAAGATAAAGACAAGGTAAGTACAGTATATCTTTGCTCAATGACATATGCCACAACATGAGATACACCTTTACAATCTAATACAGTATGATCCGGTATGAGAGCTGGATAAAACTCCTGTCTTTACTAACATAGTTAAGCATAACGTTAAAATGAATACCCGATACAGCTCCTGTATTGGATCGTATACGACTGTACAGTTAATGAAGTTACATTCACGGTTTGTATTTGCAAACACATATTCCATAGTGCTGCATTGTTTCTCACTTGATTTCTCTTTGTTTTGATTTAGCCCAAGAAGAAGAGTGCATCAGCATATCAGGTGTTTTGCAAGGAGTACAGGGTTAACATAACTGCTGAACAGCCGGGACTAGGTAAAGCGCTTGTTGATGCAGCGTAACTTCTTTGTAACACTAATGTTTGTAAGCCAGACTTAAAAGAACACATCTATCTTTTCTCAGTTTTTGGTGAGCTAAGCAAAAAGTTGGCAGAGGTTTGGAAGAGGATGCCCGAGAAAGACAAGCTGGTGAGTGGTCCTTTTTATTCTTTCTTTTGTTCATTACACCATCTTCAAAAGCTACCAGGGGATGTGGTCATGGCGTGTAATAACTGTTTCATGTATTACCTCTGCAGTTTTGGAGGCAGAAAGCTCAGTATCTGCAGCACAAACAGAACAAGGCTGAGGCTACCACAGTTAAACACAAGAGCTCCAGCAAAAGCAAAGGTATGTTGGTCAAGAAATTAGAAGAAATTAAGCAGATAATGCACTGGTTGGTGGGTGTTTCACTAGATTAGGCTCAGCCTTGCTTATGATGCCTAGCTCACTTCGTGGGTTGACGCTATGACTGTACTCTTGAGCGCTGGTCTGCCTCCCTCTTCCCTTGGCTCCTTCATTGCGTGCCTAGGTACCCGGGGAAGCAGGTCCATGGGAGTCTCTTGAGGTGTGTGTGCAGGGTACCTATTGGAAGGGTGCAGCTAGGTGGTGTGGCTAGGGCTTATGTTTTGTGGTTGTTGTAGTTGGAGTGTCAGCTTATGGCATGACCACTATGAGCCGGTCCTTGTCAGTTGGGCTCACCAGCATTGCATCCGCTCCAACTGTCCATGCAGACAAAAAACAAACCAAAAAAAAATTAAGTATAGCCTTGAATTTGACCACTCATGAAGGAGATCACCATTGTTGTCATCTTATTTGGTTTCCTTGTCAAATCAGGTATGGTGTCCCAAACCAACAGGGCACCGGTCACTGTGCCTCTTTCCCCAGCACGTGTCCCTGAGGTTGATCCCATCGATGCAGCTGCTCACCTGCAGCTGCTCGGAGAGTCCTTGTCCCTGATTGGCCACCGGCTCCAGGAAACAGAGGTGAGCGCCTGCACAAATACGCATGTGTATATTGAGAGGCTAATAGAGTAACACAGGACACCATGATGTGCATAAATGCATGATTTCAATTTAGTGGCACCCATCATATTTGATTAATCATTCAAAAATGAAGGTGTTGTTTTTTTAATGCAGAATAATCACGTACCAAAGTTAGACCACGAATGGGTAATGGTTGAAATCATGTTGACAGAGGACATATCCTGGAGTGAGAAAAAATGTTAGCACTGAGGTTGGATTACTGGTAAGTCAAAGTCAGTGATTCAAACATAAAGTAATAAAATAATACATAAATAATACACAATAATATAAAACATAAAAAATACAAGAGCACCACCACTGGTTTCACAGAGCAAATTGTACAATAAAATGTCTATTTTTCACTTTTACAGTATGAGTTAAACTGAATGGGATTTCTTGTTCGACCTGAAAAGACAATGATGCCATTGTCAATGACTGGCACTCACTCACCCCTCGTGCACAGGCACATGCTCGTAGTGTCCGTGCACATGTACAGAGTTATTGTCTGAGAACCCAGCGTGTTCTTATTTTGAAGGAGCAAACATACCATGTCCACCTCTTCCTACTATGCTGGGGTTAGGGAAGTGTGTCGTGATCCAGCACGGTAGGGAGCACTCGCACAAATCACCAATCGTGCCTGAGCTCGACCTTTTGTGAGTGCGTCATTATTGGATGTTCATGTAACAGATCTTCAGCTTACTTGAACATATCCTGGTCATCATGATCAAGTTTTTGTTCAGGTTTCAGTTCGTAACAGATTGGTCCAACCTAATGCACTTGCAGTCACTGGGAGAACATAGAAACTCTCCATACTAAGGAAGAAAAACATGTATAAAAACATTTGTATGTATTTCAAGGAAATGCTTTAAGCCATGTGAGTGATGTTTCCACATGTTTTTTTTAGGGGATGGTGGCAGTGTCTGGGAGCTTGTCTGTGCTTCTTGATTCCATCTTGTGTGCCCTCGGGCCTCTGACCTGTCTCACAGCTCAAATACCACAGTTAAATGGATGTCCCCGAAATGTCCTGGTATAGTATTAGCATTACACCAATTCATTCATTTTTATAACTTTCTTACATCCCAGAAACTGGCCTCATCATTGTCATTTGCTGTGTTTTGTTTCATGTTGCATTTTCTAACTACTAGTTTATCTTTTTGCTTGTCAGTCAAACACGCTGGACAACATTGCCTACATCATGCCTGGGTTGTGAATGGAGGACCACAAGCAAGCAAGAGGGAATTTGCTTTCACAGATCGAATGGGAATGGTTCTTAAGAAAAAGAGCCTTTGGACTTTTAGAAGCCACTGCCTGGACACTTCTGAAAAATATTTTTAGACTTTTTAAAATATGTTTTTTAGACCTTGTTATTACATGAATGTTTTCATTGTTGTACTTTAAAAAAACATTTTAATTAATCTCAGACTAGTTTCATTGTTACTGTACAGTGTGAATTTATGTGAAACTTTCTTTTTTATGCCAAATGTGTGTGTAGATGCTTTTGTACATGTCTGCTTTGTTTTTTTTGTAAAGAAACACAGCAATGTTTACTCCTCATTAACATAAGGTAATATATTTGCCGTTTGCCTATTTTTTCCCTTAGAAGATTGTTGGAAAAAATGTCAGACCTTGCTGTTTCATGCATTTGTGACAGCGTGCATTAGAGCAACAATGATTCCTATTAGAAAAGGTAATTTAATAGCGCCAATAAACCATGCTGCTTTGTTTAATTTTAAACACGTGCCTCTGGTCTGTAAACAATAACTTGGTTTAGTGTGATCATGTATTTGGTTAATCTTGAGGGCGTGCATGATAATGGTCGTGTGTTTATAGTGCAGCCACAGCAGACAGAGCTGTGGAGGGCGAGTCATCCTGCAGGAATGAGGAAGTGTCTACGCCTGCTGCTACATCGCTAAATACGGCAGTCAACAGTGCGACATGACCGCTTCTGGTGCACAAACGGGTAGGCTTGGACATTTGCTTATATGTCGCATTTCCACCGCTGCATTGATTACAGGCTACAGAATTTAGCCTAAAAGAAAAGTTAGTGGAATTACGCATAAAGATAAGGAGGCGGAAGGGGCGCTGGCACTATTTTTACACGTTTATAGTATCTGTTAAATCCACTTAGATTGCCAATAAATAATTTTACTTGATTTAAGAACTGGTTTGTCGTGCACAACATTGTATTCATGCGTGTCGTTTTTAAGCAGAGCTTAGGCTGGTCGTGCTGGGCCGGACCGGGACAGGACGACGGTCAACGGTCTGCAGCATCCTGGGCCTACAAGACGAACATCAGGGCAAAGACGATGGACAGACTGAGGAGTGCAGTAAACACAGAGGAGAAGCTGCAGGTAGACAGGTAAATACACCCCAAGGTTTTGGTCTTAGAGAAAAATGCACATGCTGTGTATTAGAATTTATAAGGCAATACGCTAATACTGATAATTTAGGTTTATTGGGTAATATAATCACAACACACAGTCATGCCAAGTAAATTCTAAATGATTAAATTAATGACATGATACATTATAATAATTACACACTTATTTTTCACCTCCAGTCGTAAAGAGTCTAGTTAAATTTATGTTATATTTTTGCAGTTTGCCTTTACCTATCACCACATGTAGTTTAGGTCACTGATGGGTTAGTGCCAATGGTGTCCAAAGTGCGGCACAGGGGCCGTCTTTCTTTTTGCACACAGCTTGTTTTTATTGGCCCTCCGTATGTTTTCAAAATCAAATTCATTTGACACATTATTAGATATTACTCATTTGCTTTGTCACATATAACGTTAAGATGAAATATTGAGATATCTTAGCACATATTGACTTACATTCTTTGCCACGAGGCAAAGCAGGCAACCGCTTGGAGGCCCCAAGGACTGAAATTATTACCGTAATGCTGATGAACGCTGGTTTGAAGGGCCCCAACAGACTGTAGAATCGCCTCTGCTTGCATTGGATTGGTTTTAGCATCGTTAATGTACAAATGCATCAAAATGGCCCCAGCTCCCCTTCTTTTTTTACTGCCACCTGTACTTGACATTAATTGTATAGAGCAACTATATCATTTCATTGAGTGGGAAACATGTTCCGTACTCTACACACTATTTTGATATATCGGAATATCAGCAGTGGAAGCAGTAACCTGATACGTATTTTTTTATTTTAGTGCATCTTTTCTCACATTTAGACAATTTCAAATCCATTCTTCATTTATTCTTTGAGAAGCCAAACTTCCAGATGCAGTTTGCGCTCTGACCACTAGATGGCGGCAAAGTGCTTCGAATACAATTTATGCATCAGCAGACATCAGTTGGACACACACGCTGCACGCAGACCTAAATCGCCTTGAGGTGAATTTGCACAAAATATCTCGAAGGGAATATTAGATTAACACCTTCCGTTACAGCTGATGACAAATAATGTGTAACCAGCACATTTTTTAACAGAACAAGTCAGGAGTTTACAAAGTGTGCGGCAAGCGTCAGCAGGACACCTCAGGGCAGATGCAGCAGCTTGAGAAAAATACAGAAAAACACATTTTTCAAAACCTGCTAAACAGAGTCGAGGGTGAGCAGAACACTCAAAAACAAGTAAAATGTGCTACAGAAAAGGTTTTTGTTTTTTCTCAGAGGGTACACTTTGAAAACCGGTGGAATTACCCACGATCCCGCATCGAGGGTAGAAAGTCACCTGCATTTTTCTTCTTGTATGGGGGATTATGAAGCAAGATCTTTTTTTTTTTCTTAAAAAATAAAAACCGAAACAGTAGAATATCCTGTTTAGACTAACCCAGTGCTTCTCAAATAGAGGGGCGGGTGTGGGGCCGAAGAACGTTTCTTCAAAAAAGAGTCACTAACCCTAAATTTTGTAAATTTCCTTTTTTTTTTCCTGTGAATGCTCGTGCAATGTTTGTGTGCCATTCTACACTACTGCACATAAAAACAGAATAATAAACAATTTACGCTTACAGCACTTAAAAAGATCTACTTTGATAATGGTTTTGTCCCCTCATCATGTTTTTGTAGGTGCTGGTGGTGTCCAGCCCAGACTGGTTCAGTGCAGATTGCCACCCAGAAGAAAGAAGAAGGCACATCTCCGACATGATCACATTATCCTGCCCAGGGCCGCATGCTTTTCTATTATGCGTGTCTGTGAACCAGCCAGCCGATGGAGAGACCAAAGCACTGGATGTCCTGGAGAAGCTGTTTGGCGCCTCTGCAGTCAGCAGAAACACCATCCTCCTCTTCACCAACATGGAGGAGTTGGAGGAGGACGAGAGGCTGGAAGATTACCTCGTCACATGGCGCAAGGACCTCCAGGTGCTGCTGCAGAGATGTGGCGGTCGATATCACACCCTAGAGACCCGGAGTGAATCGGAAGCTCTTGAGGGTATGTTGGAGAAGGTTGAAGAAGCAGTGAAGGAGAGCGGGGAAGAGCACTTTAGCAGTCTTTTGTATGAGGAGGTTGAAGAACAAGTGCGGAAGAAGCAGATTGAAATAGTGCGAGAAAGGAGGAAAGATGCACAAGATGATCCTTCATCTTTGAGAGACTCAGAGGTGACTGATGAAGAGATGGAGGAAGCCCGGGAAGAGGCAGAAAGAAGCATAGGAGACTTAAATGTGGACTTGGATAATATTTTCCCTTCATCCAGCATATCACCTGCCTCCCCTTTTGCCTCTTCTCTCCGAAGCTTCTGGGAGACGTTGGTGGCCTGGTTGAAGTGGCTGCCCACACTGGTGAGAAGGGAGGCCCTGCTGGGAGCTCTGGTCGGCCTCTTTGTCGGAGGGCCCTTTGGAGGCATGGTGGGGGCCACTGTGGGATCAGTGGCTACAGAGGTGGGCCGGAGGAAAACACAGAAAACCAAATAGATAAGTGGAGCAGATAATGCCAACATCATGTATTAGGCCTTACGTTGCACCTTAAAGTCACTAAACTGTGTTCAGCATCCACCAATGTATTACCAAGCTAACCAGATAACATGAATGTACAGTATCACTATGCTAACACTATATTGCGGCTTCTAGTGACACCCTGCGTTTTGTCATTGCTTTTTGAATGGATGGTAAAGCCGTTAATAAACAAAACTTACCTGATTTCTCCTTGATTTTACACACCTATGAAATGATTATGCAGTATTTAAAATAAGGATATATCAAGCATTTCATTGAATTTTAACATTTTCATTACAGTAGGTCCCTGCTACGCCTGGGGGTTACATTCTAAGACCTGTATAAATAGTCAAACACCCATTAAAAATGACTTTTTCAGACTCAGAGCCCTGTAATGTGCCTCACACATTTATTAAACACATTTTAAGTTATGAAATGTAAATATACGTACTCCCCACTAATGAATGATGATGAAAGATGATTGATAGAACAGATGGAATCGGATACATGGTCTAGCCTTTAGCCTGCCTGCTGCAGCAACGCCTCCCATCTTGTTCTAAAGAGGCTGGCATTCCCCGACAGCGGCCTGCGTGTAGCACATGTCAACATAAACGACACTGCTTGCCTGCAGTGTCGACTTACCGTCATATGTTAACTTGTGTTCTCACCACTGCAAGTTTTGAGGCCGGATGAAAAGACCTGTTGAAAGCAACAGACCGCCTCCATCTTAGACCCACGCCATGTCGCTACATGCATTTATGCTGTACATTTTATGCTTCATTATCACGTATCGATATAAATTATTACCCACTTACGCTGAATGAGATGGGTTTTCTGCAAAATAACAGGCAATTTTCGGAGCAAAACAAATCAAGAATGGGCAGGATAAGAAAAAGATACATTTTGCTAAGAAATGTGCGAACGGGTGGGGAGCCACTGTCTTGATCTTACATCTCTTTGTTGATTAGCTGGGAAAAAATGGTCACCAAAAAATGGCTCCTTGCTCGGTGGTCGACAACACATTTTGGCCAATCCAAGGAATGGAAACAACCTTTTAGACAACATAATTTTGGAGGTTTGAAGCGTGTGTCCAAGAAGATAATGTAAGTCAGATTTGCTTATGTTATTTATTTTTCTAAGATGTTTTTTGAAGATGTCTGTGGGTAAATATTGAATATTGTCCCTTAAGAGTAATTATTCATTGTAACTATACTTACTTAATAAATATGGATTTATGAGCAGTTCATTAAACACTGACAACAGCTGTAAAGGATTAGAAACACACCGTAAACCTTGTTAATGTTAGTATTGACTCTTCCTGTAATTATGTTACATGAAATACCACCACGTGGTGGCGACACTAACCACTAAGGAGAATAGACTTGCCATATATTAGCTACACCTGCACTATTAAATTAAATTCAACAACTTTTTTTTAAATTAAAGACATGAAATAACACACCTATAGTCACCTTTACAGTCCTGTTATTCTTTGTTTGCACCACATTGCTAATGCGCAGGCTACGGGATCACTGCCGGGACACATGAGACGGTAAAGGCTGCATAGCATGCTAGCGACAGTGGCGGAGCTACGGGGTGTCCAGGGGTGGCCGTGGCCACCCTTAGTCACTCTCTGGCCACTCCAGTGGCCACCCATACGGCTGGGGGACAGTTTTGACAAACGTGGCTCTGTGGTACAGAACATTGGTTCAGCTGAACTGCCGTTTCTGCTTGGAGACATTTCACTGCAGCACACAGCTTTCCTCGGAAGAGCTCTCAATAAAACCGCGTCTTGCATAAACTGCAAGGTAGGTAAGTTTTCCATGATTACTTTGGTCAGTTCCGGTCAAGTTTTCTCACTATATTGACTTTGAGTTAAATTCTGAAGCGTGATTCAGCACATAAATCTGTTAATATTGGAAGCTCTTTGTACCAGCATGATTGGGCTTGTAAACCAAGGAGTCTAGAGTTAAAACAGGAGTGCGGACGCCACCCACTTCCGTGTTATGCCCGGCCTGGGTTTGGCTGCCATGATAGGGAGCGGAATCCAGAAACTATGCATTGAAAACATGTCCTCGGCACACTGCTCAGCTGTTAATTGCTCTAATACAGTGGTCCACAACCTTTTTTGACCACGGACCGGCTTGTGTTCCCACCAATCTCCCACGGACCGGAGGGTGGGGGGATGGGGGTCATACATTATAGCGATCTAAGCCAAGTTTTTCCAGAAAGATTATTACATCGCTGTTTGACGTGTGTGGTAAAAGGCAGTGCCTCATCGATGTTTTGTGTCATTACTGACGCCTAGCGGCAAGAATAGTACATACAACTTGTATTTCAATATTTTTTCACTAATAGAGGACCATAGTCAACCACGAAACAGCGATAATTCATTTTTGAAAAACCGCGATAGAGTGAGGGAGTGATATTTGAACCGGGACCACTGTAACAGAGTAAAATGGCAGATAGTGACTTATCTGTCAGTGTATGTATTGTACAGCCGCTGCCTCATAAGGCAAAGGAGGTGGGTTTCATCCCTGACCAACTGTTTTTTTTCCCAATTCTGTTAAAATGTTATTTTACACAAAAAAATATTAATTTCCAGTGTATTTGTATTGCTGCAAAACATGTATCTAACTAAATTCAGAGCTGCAGTTTAGCCAGGGGCGGCCCTATTTGTAGTACTATCCTACTATCATTCAGTTTTGCACTAAAGAAGGTGGCAGATAAGTTTGTATTATCCAAGATAACTAGGGGATAAATATTTCTGGGTGTAGGGAACATACGTATCAGTAAATAGGATTTTTCTTTCAGGTCACTGAGGTCAAGGTGATGGACTTTAACAGCGCCAAGTCAGAAGGTAAGTCATGATCAGAGCTTTTCTTCTTTAGATGCGTGTTTACTGGCAATGTGAAATCAGTGGAGGATGAAAAGCATCTAAAGATGGCTGTGGTGTAGGGATTTATGCTACATAATTTCCACAAAGAACTACTGATGCAATGGGAACCATCTCTGCCAGACTTTCCTCCTGACACAATAGCAGGTTATGACTTCTACAATGATGTAATTGATACTCTGCTAAAACCATCAGCCATGGCCCATCCTTACATCTCTCCTTCTCATTCAGCTCCAGGCTCTTCCTCGGAACAGCAAGGCGTTTCCGAATGTGGGTGGTCCGGCCTTGTGGGAGGGAGCGAGGGAGAATTAGCCCGGCTCTCATGTTTCCCAAAGAGAGAGGGATGGAGGAGGGGAAAAAAATGACACGCGGAAGAGAGAGTGAGCGAGAGAGTCAAAGGCAGAGACCCAAGCTTTGGGACTCTACATCTGTCTTCCAGATGTGACCGCCACAGTTGTCTGAAACGGAGAAAAAAAAAGTTGAAAAGTAAAGGAAAATTGGTGCTAAACAGTTTTTTATTGTTGGGGATTACACAAGCAGAATAGAGTACAGTATACAGTATCAACAGTCAGGATATCCTGCCTTCTTGCCTTTATGAAACTGCAATGAAACAGCACACTAGACCCCTTGAAGGGAATGTATATAATAGAACACCTGTCCAAATATACTCAGTCTTAGTGGACACGCAGCAGGGATAATGGAGGCAAGGCATTATGAGAAAAATGTATGAGCTTATTCATATTTAGGTTGTGCTAAAAGATAGCAAAATAATGGTGCACACAAACATGTCTGATTAGAAAGTCAGCTTTTCCTCAAAGGGCAGTCATGGTGGTCAAAGAGAGCGACATGGAGAGTTGATTTTATACCATTTATTTCAAACCATGGTGCTAAATTTACGTATGTAAATACGTTTGCGTGCGAGACGTCATTTTTGTTATTTGCTATTATTATTTTGCACATTCACGGTTCAGCATTCGCACCTCTGCAAATTTGTGGATTTTTGGTCAAAAGTAGATGTATTAAATTAATTTTTCTCCGCAAATCGGACGTTTTTACCGCGGAAAATCCATCTCATTTACCAGAAGTGTGTAATTATTTATAAAATACGCGATGATATAGGTAAACTGTACGGCATACGTGTACCACTGCTAAAAAAAGCTCGCAATTTTGACATTTATTTGTCTTAATGCTTCACTGCTAATGTTTTTTTGTCAAGCGTTGCGATTTCCCACTTTGTTTGGCAGTCATTGAATGCACCGTGGTTGTGGCTACACCGTGACTCCGATTCCACCTGTTCATCGATCATATGACATTATGATACCTATACATTTTATACTTTAAATTAGGGGTGTCCCGATACAACTTTTTCCCTTCCGATCCGATGCCGATATTGCAGCCTTGAATATCAGCCGATAGCATTATTAATCCGATATCAGCACAAATCATACATTCTTTTATTACTTATTTTGTAGTGTGTGGAATGTTAGTGATATAGTGATATTCAAGTGATATTATTCAAACAGAGAATAATAAACAGCAACAGTACGTATGAGAAAAACGACCCCGTTTTATTTCTTTATGCATCTGGGTAGTTTTAGCCACAATGTAGTGATGGCTAGGCATAATATAGCGAGGTTTGAGGTGCTCAATTAAGCGTTTAAACCCTACTTTACAAATGCGCGAGGGGCTTTGTCATATTAAACTTCCCCGGTGCTGGGACACTTGCGCATGACAAGCGTTGCACTTCTCTGTGACGTCTTCTTCAGACTTCAACGAAATGCACACGGCCGACATCACTCCTACTCCATGCTTAACGTTGTTGTGATCACATGGGATCTATTCGGCTGCTGGTGGATAGACCTGCTGGGGCGGAGTCCGGAATCAACTGCTTGTATTGGCGTGCCAATATTTTTTAGATGCAGGCCAGTATAATCCGACTCCTTTTTTTGCTGATATCGGCCCTGTATATCCAATATCAATGCGGCTCGGGACACCTGTACTTTAAATGAGTTTGAGAGCTTAAACCTGAATTGTGTCGTGAGCAAACAACGGCAACTAACGAGAGAACGGGAGGGTCCTGGAGCCGAGTGTGTCAAAAATAGAAATCACCATTTTGCCATTCTTGAAAATGTGTTAACTCATTTATGTAAAAGGCTACACAGAAAAGTCATATAGAGCAGTGATTCCCAGCCACTGTGCCGTGGCAAATATCATCAAAAATGTATTCATATTAAAGTTAGGCTTAAAAATAGCCAAATGTGTTCCACAAATCAAGAAAAGTCAGCTTGTCCGCAGAGCGCAGCCATGGTGGTCACTTTAATGCTGCAAGATGAAACTTCACAGAAGAAGGGGGAAAAAAAAAGAGACATGGCGAGTTGATTTGTGCCTGTGTGTATAAGCAAAACCAAAATCTGAGCAAACATGAGAAGGAATCACCAGTGAGCCATCATTAACACACTGGCTGGAAGTTGTGCTCCTCTCCCCTGGTGCAAAAATGTTGTTGTAAGGTCCTTGTGGTCCCTCGCTGGATATGGAGGCAGTCCGCCATGCGAGACATGGTGGACGCCGCAGTATTTTTCTGTTATCATCGCACCCGATGGGCTCGCAAAGACAGCAAACCAAAGGAAAATAAACAAGATGACACACTTTTTCCTTCCCGGCAGTAAGCATCTCTCCCTACTGCTGATTTACACCAAAATAACATGCTACAGACTAGGTTTCTTAACACAGACACTGCTATCGTCCAATAAAAACATCTGAACATTCCAAACGCTTTACTCATACAGTAAATACATTTGCTTAACATCACTTTAGCCCTGCAAGGAGAAATTATCTGTGATTTCAATAATGAGGAATATCTAAAGAGATCCAATACATGAACTGTATCAAAACATTTGACACATGTATGATACCACTCACAGGTATTAACCGAACAATGTGTTTATTATGGTGGTTGTAGTTTGTCGTGGTAAGACTGAAATGCCCATAAAGATGCCTATTTGTGACATTCTAGTCAAGTCTAGGCCAAGGGTGTTCAAAGTGCGGCCCGTGGTTGTTTTTTGTTGGCCCAGGGCAGATTCTAAAAATATAATTTAACAAGAAAACTTAACATTATTTCTTATGGGAAATGATTCTGTTAGAGTACGTTTCGGTTACAGTTAAACCTTCTGGAACGGATTAATGATGCTAACCAAGGTTCCACTGTATTCAAGTACACCGTTTATTTCAATAAAGAGGCAATGTAGCTAAACGCAACAGCTCATATTGTACTGTATACACTAACAACATGTTAACTAACTCCATCCATCCATCTTCTATACCGCTTCCCCTCATTAGGGTCGCGAGGGCATGCTGGAGCCTATCCCAGCTGACTTCGGGCGACAGGCGGGGTACACCCTGGACTGGTCGCCAGCCAGGACAGGGCAGGGCACATATAGACAAACAACCATTAACACTCACATTCATGGACAATTTAGAGTCTCCAATTAACCTAACATGCATGTTTTTGTGTGGGAGAAAACCGGAGTACCCGGAGAAAACCCACGCACGCACGGGGAGAACATGCAAACTCCACACAGAAATGCCCAAGGGAGAATCGAACCCACATCTTCCCGATCTCCAGACTGTGACTGTGTGGCCAACATGCTAACCATAGGTCGTATAGTGCCGTGAGAGATCATTGGGTTATCCAATTTCACTTAATTGGTCTGAAAATTATAATATTTTACTCCAAATAATGTTTTTGTTTATGTATAGTGAAAGGCACAGCAATTAAACGTTTTTCCACTGGATGGCAGGTACGTCACTAACGTAATCATTATTTTGCTATGTACTGTATACAGTTTGGCTCAATAAAGGCTGGGAAATTGGTTTAATAAAGCATTATTATGTTTCCACGGGCAAAAATGTACACAGGATTTTATACAGTTTTGCATGTGTGCCTTCAACGGCCTGTGGTTAGTGAAGGCTTATTTTTTTAGCTGTTTCCTGGACTGATTAAAACATCCAAACATCTTGCAGACAAGGCAGCACTTTTGTAAATAACAAGTAAAGCTTTTAAGTATCATATCCCCAAATGAAGATTAGCGGGAGAGATTATTTTTAAAATAACACTCAAACCTGTGATATTAATCTTCGCAATTGAACACTTGCACATATTTATCTGATCCCAGAGACGTTAGTGCGACCAGCAGTCGTCTCTTTCTCTCTCTCTCTCTGGGTCTGCTCACTGGGAGCCCTCTCATCTTTTTCCCATTAGTGCTGTTTTTATGTTCCTTCCTAGCGAGAGTGTGTGTGGCTGCCATTGTTTATATGTGTGTGTGAGTGTGTGTGTGTTTGTGGGGGGCACACAAGCGAGTGCACATGTCCAACTTTATTTTGAAAGTTTTTGAAAATGATTTCAGTGTTTCATAAAAGATTTTCATTTTTCAGTGCATAGAATGTTTTGCAAGTTCTGATTATTATTTTTGTATTTACGTGTTTTTTGCCTGGAAAAAAGCAACAGGTGTTTTGATTCATTTATCTACTGGTCTACTGGTTTATAATTTTTTTAGTGCGGGCAAATTGTCATATTAACAGTGTCACATTGACCTTTTATTTCAAAGTTATAATACTCTAATTCAGGGGTCACCAATGTTTTTTCTTGTGAGAGCTACTTTTAGAAAAAGAAAATGGCCACGAGCTACTCATTTTTGTAGAAATGATTTCCATACCTTATTTCAACCCAAACAAATCAAATATGCTTGTTTTACCAAAACATTCACAAAATGCTGGTATCCACAACTCACATTTTATGTTTCAGAATACTTTTCCTTCTAGTGTTCTCACATTATTAACTGAAAACCTGAATGAAAAGCAGGCCTGCGGGCGCCTCATGTGGTCGTGGGGGGCTACCTGGTGCCCGCGGGCACCACGTTGGTGACCCCTGCTCTGATTGTTACTTCAAGTCAGTTACTTCAACAAAGAACCTTTGGCTACTGAATGTATCCTTTCATGTATGATAGTTAGGTATCTAGCATAAACATACTTTATCACATATAACATACTTTTTTAAACCTGTGAGTGAAATGAATGGTACTTGCTTACAATTATTTACTTGACTTAATTATTTAGTTAAACACCACTGAATACTTTCCTGGTAATAATAAATACATACTCTTGTGTACCAGTATTTACTGGATAGGTCAGCTGTCAACACTGATTTTACTTAATGTAACAGAAAAAGCAATTATATATATATATTTTTAATCTAAACCCCCAGATGTAATCAGTTCCAATCAAAAATAAAAACATAATCTGCCTTATTCAGTCTTGTTATTGCTTTATTACACAATGAGGTGTCAGAGGTGACAATAGAAGTACAAAATCACACATTTACTTTAAGTCCTGACACACACACACACACACACACACATTAGTGCCCATGCAGGATCACACGGCTCTGTTTTGTATGCCCTTAGGACAAAACTAAAGTGGGAGAGTTCAGTTCAGCTTTCTGTTCAGCACGGTTTGGAACACTTAACTCTGATCTGGCTTGTCTTCATGCTGGGTGGTGTGTAGGAGATACCAAATATGTATTTGTGTATAGACCAGTTGGCTCTGTGAATGCATGACATCACACTTGTGTATGAATACGACAAAATTATGGCCGCACAAGTCCTACTTGTACTAATGTTTTTTTTCCTTCTTTTGAAAGTTTTGCCCGGTGTTTTACACAGATGGTGCTTGGGTTCCTAGACTGTGATGTAAGTGCAGTATTCATTTACGTGGGAATACCTAAATGAACTCACACTGCACACAGAACACATATCAAATAGTTATAGAAATATTAAATCCAACAATTAAATGATATTGTAATAAAAACAGAGCAACTCCTTACTTTGATCCCCGTGGTTGTCTTGCAGGCCTTTCTACCTTCTTAAAATATTGTCCCAGGCTCATCTGGAAGGATAACCTCCTCTTCTCCCAGATCTCCCCACAGAATTCACGACCCCTGGAGCATTCATTAGGATACAATAATCTTTATCCTTAATGATGGTCGCGACAGTCGAGCGGTTCGGACCAAAAGATCAGCCCGTATTGGTGGGCGTGTCTCCTCTCGCTGAACTTTTTAATGGTGTTCATTTTCACTTCCATGGTGATGGCTTTCCTTTTCTTTGGCACACTGCCGCTTCAGAGCAATTATGAAGTGCAAAAGGTTAACTTATAAGCAATGTTATTCCTTCTCAGTGTGGCTGAGACACCGCATTCTTCTGCCCAGCATGAGACAGACATGGCATTCTTGTGCTGCGTGTGATGTGTATTCTTCTGCTGAGCTCGCTGCAACGAGTTCTTCATCGAGTCTTTCATTAACAGACCAAAATTACCTTTTTAATACATTTATGGGAACATGTTCGTCGTAACATGGGATGCCCTTAACCGAGGACCACCTATTTTGTATTTTGCCTCACCCTACTGTGTGTACTGCACCCTACCGATCAGAAGCAGTATTAGATCGTCCTTTTATGAGGGCCGACAGGCAACGTCGAAATGTTCCAAACACAGAAATGATCCAGAAACTCACACACCATGAACCATAAAACAAAAAATGCTGCGACTGAAAAATTCCACAGTCACATAAATGCAGCAGGGTGAAAAAGAAATGCAAAAGAAAAAGGCTGCAAATGCTGAAGACACACACACAAACCTCCAAAACAACTGCATGACAAAAACGCTGCAAGTTCACGGAACAAAACAGAAGTTAGCCAGGCTGTCAGGGGTGCCAGACCTGAGGGATATTCGTCTTAAAGACATGAGAAAGCTGGGGGAAGGAAAAGGTACATTTTGTTGACACTTGACCGTAAAAGTCGGTCGTCTTAAGTCAGTGGGGTCCATTTTCGGCGCATTGCTCTTTTTTATTGGCCTGCAGCACATTCTAAAAATATAATTTAACAAGAAAAATGGATTTGACAAGATTTTACAAGAATTAAATAAAATATTGAGAGAAAAAATTTGTAATTTAACGAGGAAAAAGTCATAATTTTACATGGATAACGTAATATTATGAGGAAAATTCATATCATTTCAATAGAATAAAGTTGAAAAGGTAAAGACATGTTAATTTTTTTAAAGTCATAATATTATGAAAAACAAACAAATTTGGAAAATGTTGCAATTTTACGAAAAAAAGTCAAACTATTTGAAAAAAAGAAAAAAAGAGAAGCACTGAAGAGAAAAAAAATGACAAGAAAAAGATGAAATAATTTGAAAATAAAAATGAAAAAAACAATAGCATTAATGGAATTAAGAGTAATGAGTTGTATTCTAACAAGAAAAAAGTCACCATTTTATGAGAATAGACTGGTAATATTATAAAAAAAAAAAAAGACGTTATTTTAGCTGCTTAGAGTTGAAATATTAAAGAAAAACATTTGTTTTTTTGTTTGGTTAGCTGGGATAGGCTCCAGCATTAACCCCACGACCCTAGTGTGGATAAGCGGCATAAAAGATGGATGGATGGGTGGTTTGTTGTAGTCGTAATTTTATGAGAAACAAATAAAGTTGTCATTTTGGGAAAAAAAAATTATAATAAAGTCAGAATATTATGGCAATATTACGAGCAACATTCACAAAAATTATTTAAGAAGAAAGTTAAAATATTTGGAAAATTAAAGAAAACAACCACAAAAATGGGAAAAGTTATAATAATACGCTAATAATACGCTTTTTCACCTACTGTGTATCACAAAGCTGAGCTGATGCAGGTTTTTTTCATGAAATATATATAACTTCTTCACATATCTGCAAAATATCCAAGTGGCCTTTGCATTCTTTCATTTTTCACTATGTGGCCCTCGGCGGAAAAAGATTGGACACCACTGTCGTAAGTCTTTAATGACATATCCCGCAGGCCTGGCGCGAGCCTGACTAACTTCCTGGTAGCCTGGCTAACTTCCTGGTTGCCTGGCTAACTTCCTGGTAGCCTAACTAACTTCCTGGTAGCCTGGCTAACTTCCTGGTAGCCTGACTAACTTCCTGGTTGCCTAGCTAACTTCCTGGTAGCCTGGCTAACTTCTGTTTTGTTCTGTGAAATTGCAGCTTTTGTGTCATACATGTGTTTTGGGGGTTTGTGTGGTATTTGCATTTTTGTTTTGCATTTGTTTTATGGTGTTTTTGCCTCTGTATTTTTTTAACTGTCACCCTTAATAATTGTGTTCCAAACTGAATCAAAGTCCACTGTTTGGTGGCCTAGAAAAGATTCTCTGAAACAGTTTGTAAAATTCTGATCTGCAGGGGGCTTTTTATGTTTGTTTATTTTTTTTAACCATACTCTAAACAGCGTTTCTATTTATTTATTTAGTCTACATTGAAACCTTGTTGTTGTTATTGGTGGTTGTGGCACAGTCTGAACACAAGACAAGTATTTCTTCTGGACCTGTGGTGTCGGATGGCCTCCGTGCTGAGCATAATTGATGAATGGTGTGGTCCACATGAAGTGACACATGTGCTGTTGGCTGTAAGTGGGTACAATGATTGGAGGCCTTTTGAAGCCGTCGTCTTTGTAAAGGACACCAGAGTGTGGTTAGGTCGCAGGCTTGTCACAGGCTAAGCTCAGCACAAGCACACATGCTACCCTTCAGTAGTATTACAGGGTTTTAGGGGGAGGTGATTGTAATACTCCTGTTGTAACACTCACTTAATTCAAGGCAGATCTGACCCTCGCCTACGTTTCTCCCCTTCTGCTCGATTGGATCAAGTCTAAATCCTGCACTCACCACATGAATGCGGGAGGCGCGTTCGCTCCCCCGTACACATCAACTGTCACACAGCTCTATGCGCTGTCATGTAGCTTACGCTGGGTATCGCCGTGTCGCAGGACATCTGAGGGAGCTTAATGGAGACCTTGAGAGACCAGAGCTGGAGACAGACATGCAGGAATATTGGCGACATGTCTCGCGTACGAGCCCAAAATGATTCATTCCCTAGCCAAATTTGAGTTACAGTAAAGATGTAGTGTTTGGGTTTGGGATGTAAATCAATCCAAAAGTTATTATGTACACACACACACACACACACGCCCCCACACACACCCACACACACACACACACACACACACACACGGGCAATTGCATCAAAAACAATTAAAAATAAAACAATATTTGCAATCTAATTGATATTTAATGAGGTGAGGGTACTGACACTGGAAATATAGGCCTTAAACGTCAAACAAGAAGCCTCCATCCATCCATTTTCAATGCCGCTTATCCTCACTAGGGAGGCGGGAGTATGCTGGAGCCTATCACAGCTGACTTTGATAGAGAGGCGGAGTACATCCTGTACTGGTCGCCAGCCAATTGCATGATACATCTTGAGAAACAACCATTCGCAGTCACATACATACCTACAGTATGTGCCTCATGCGGTCCATCTTTACTTTTAGTTTTGAAATAAGCGAATCGCAGGCGGCACTTTGGACACCCCAGCGCTACACCTTCCTTTTCCCTCCACATTACTGTCTGTCAGGCATCTTAAATGGGTGAGTAGTTGTACTTGAGGTGGCTTTTATTATACAGTAGTTAACTGGTCGTTCTACCTGTAAGACAGAAGCTTGTTAAAATGCTACTTAATGTCTGAACAGATTTTACGATCAAGACCGTTTCCAAGCTGCACGGCGGGCTAGCGGTTAGCATGTTGGCCGTGCAGCCAGGAGATCAAGGGTTTGGGCATCTCTGTGGGGAGTTTGTACTCCGGCCTCGTGCCACGCCCCAAAACGTCCATGTTAGGTCAATTAAAGACTCTAAATTGTCCATAGGCTTGAATGTGAGTGTGATTGGTTGTTTATTCAAATGTGTCCTGTCATAGGCTGTCGACCAATCCCGGCCCGAAGTCAAAGGGATAGGCTTCTGCTTACCAGTGACCCTCATGAGGACAAGCGGTACAGAAAAAAATGGTTGAATGGACAGTTCCAAACCTGTAAACCTGGACTTGATCATGTGGCCGGCTTGTTCTCACAGATCCACAAGCCCACTCACCAGAGATCTGACCCGTGCCACCACACCAAACAATCTTTAAATGGGAGCCTCTTAGGAGACACTTTACAGTTCGCTGTTACTCCCGAAGCCAAAACACCTCAAAACAACAGCTTCCCGCTTTCTTTGCAGCAAGACGAGCTCTTGCTCCCTGCCAAACACATAATCACTCCTGGTCAAGGGCCCATTATTGTCATATCTCCTCAAAACCCAAAACACACACTCCGCTCACACTCGACCTTGAGCTAACAAGGTTTGCCGGCAAAAGCTTTTCCAGTGACTGCATGCAGCAGACGAGCAGACTGCAGGGAAGAGATGCTTGCGGTAGGCTCGACTTTTGGGTCCAGCTCAGGAAACACAGCGCCCATCGGCGTTGCCCCAGGGGGGAGACATACCCTTCAATCTTCATCTGAAATGAAAGGCAGGTCTTCATGCACAGGGATGGGCCTCTTATTTGTTTTGTGGTCCCTTTGAAACATCCTGCAGCAGGGAAACACCAAGTTAACACGACAGGGGAAATAAGATGAAGATGTGCAGTGTTTTTTGGTCTAAAGGAGGGGTGTCAATATGGAAACGATCAAATGTTTTTTTTTTGTGTTTTGGTGCTATTGCATCTTTTTTTTGGAAGCTAGGTCAGATAAATCAAATTACAACTGTGCTCAAGTCATCAATGTCAAAGAGAGAAATTGGAAATGTTTCTTGGCACTGTTGCGGCTGTCACATGAAGAATGATCAAAGAGCGTCTCCGGTCCTTCCCGTGCCATGTTCTTACATAAATGTGTTTCAGTTTGTGCTCAGGCGTGAGGACCAGAGAGGGGACAAGTGTGTGACAGACAACTCGTGAGAGAAGCATGCACATCGCGGTGGCTTTCATGTGCAACTGGAGCCCGATCCTCAGGATAGATATGAGGTGGAAAAAGGGGGGAAGAGAACGGGACAAGCGTCTCGTCCAACCACTGCAGCGGGACTTGCGTGTTTGGCTCGGTGATTCGGAAATGGCTTGCACACACTCCTTTTGTGGATGCAAACTATTGAGATGCCAATCACAAAGAGCGACAAAGTGGAAAGAAATATTCTCAACATCCTCAAGGCGCTCAGACTGCAACGAACACGCTATTAAAAGGAAACAAAACAGTTCCTGCCACATCTGAATCTTGTCCCGCTCTCTTTTCAGAACAAAATTCAGCCACCAATCTGCCGTCCATATGTCTGACTTCACTCTTGGATGAAGAGCTCTCACACATCTTCTGTGCATGTACAGTAGAAGTTCGGGTCAAATCTCAGTATTTTTAATACCGGGGTTGTATCAGTATTGGATTAATACTGGTGTGATGTTTTCCACTTTGCCTCTCTTGTTCGCAAATATTTGTGTGTTTTTTGTTGCATTGTTCATTTATTTGTATGCAGGTGGGCCCGGGGTCACAAGTTCCGTTCCTCAACTGTCACATAATACGTTGAGTTTTTGTGTAAGTCAGAATTTGTACCTAAATCATGTGTGTCCAAACTTTTACCACAGAGGGCCACCTGCTGAAAAAAGATTTGATATTTTGGAAAGAAACACGTGTTCCCAGTAGATATGCTTAGAAGTTATACATATTTCAAGAAAAAACTGCATCTCAGCTTTGTGATATACAAATAATAACGTATTATTCATAGGAACTTCAGTCTTTGCTCTTTTTTTCCCATTTTCGTTGAGGGTTTTCTCCCAAATCTTTCAACTTTCTTCTTAAATAATCTGAAAATAAATCTGTACATTTTCTTTTGGTAATATTATGATTTTATTCCAATAATATTTGTACTTTATTTCAATAATATTACAGGTTTTTTTCAAACCTAATTTTCCAAAAATGACAATTTTATTTGGTTTTGTTTCTTATCATCTTACGACTTTTTTAAAAAACATTTTCCTTTTAATATTTCAGCTCTATTATACTATAATGACATTATTTTTTCTCATAATATTACAAGTTTCTTCTAATTAAATTGCGCCCTTTTTTCTCGTTGGAATATGATTTTTTTTCTTCCTATTTTTACTTTATTTTCGTAAAAACACGGCTGTTTTTTCCATTTCTGCTATTTATGTTAATTTTCCAACTATTTCAACTTTCTTCTTCTTTATATGACTTTATTCCCATAATATTTAGACTTTATTTTTAACATGATAACTTTTCCCCAACTATATATTCCAAAAATTACAACTTTATTTTCTTTTGCTTGTCTCTCGTCATTTTCAAACGGCTTTTTTCTTTAAAACTTCAACTTTGTTCAACTCAAATTATGTTATTTTTTTCTCATATGACGTTATTCGCGTTAAATGATGACTTTCTGCTAAATTTCAACTTTTTCCTTTTCATATTTTGACTTTATTCTTGTAAAATTACTTCAGATTTTTTCAATTTTTGCTGTTTATTTAATTTTTTCAGTTTTGTTGTTAAATTAGTTCGAGAATGTGCCGTGGGCCAGTAAGAAAAATAGCACTTTGGGCGCCCCTGACCTAAATGATACATAAATGAACTCCCAAGTCACTCACACTGTACACAGAACACATGAAGAACATACAAAATACAGTAATAAAACAATTAAATACAAGCATTAAATTATTATTATTATTTTTTTTACTTTTTTGAGGATTTTTTGAGGATTTTTTGAGGAGTTGAGGATTAAGTCTGGCCGTGTTTTGCCTTTTTTTTGGCATTTTGTGGCTTTTTGTCAACACTTACTGAAAAAAAATTGGCTACCATCTCAGTTCAGCAAGCATCAATGAGTGTGTTTTGCTTTTTCTTTGACTTTCGTGGCTTTTGTTGCGATATTTATTCTACAAGATGAATAGATCTCAACGAGAGAATGTGAAGGTCAAACACTGGAAATAACATGAAGTCAGCAGACTTGTGTTCCGAACAGACTATAGCATCACCAAATGTGTCATGTCTGTTGTAATCACAGCTTAGATTGTGTTTTACTGTTTGACTCTTTGGCCAAGTGTGACTCTTTTTCCAAAAACTCTTGGTTAATTAGTTGTGATTTTGGAAAAATACGCCTCAAAAGTTCTCTTGAACCATCCGTCATCATTGATACTTTACAGTGAAAGGCAGGGGTGTCCAAAGTGTGGCCCAGGGATCATTTTCAACCCACAGCTCATTTTTGATGTCTCTCACCATATTAGTTGGGTTAGCTTGGTTTAGCGGGGCATGCTAATGCGACCGTGTGTGTACGTGTGTGCCACTCAGGCTGTGATTTGTGCTTCAGTGCTTGTTAATGTAACCCAGCGTTTTAGGTTGGCCGCTGCGAGTTGAGTGTGAAAACAGCCACGGCTTCAAGAGGCACTCGATAGCTATTTCACTTAGCCATAGTCAAAACACATTTTCATCACACTTCCGGCCTTCAAAATAAGAGCTGTGCACACCCTGTCTAATAGTGGTAATAAAATAAGCGTGTCATAAAAATAGCTTACATTAATAAAGCTATCACAATTGAATCTGCAATTTTATTTAAAAGCTCTTGACATTCCAATTACAATGTTAAATACAAAGTTTATTACTTTTGATATGATGTGCTCGCATTATTATACAGGTGAAAAAATTGTCTCAAATATATTGTCAATAATATCGATTATCGCCAATAATTTGTAGGACAATTGTCGTCCAGTAAAATGTATTATCGTGACTGGCTTAGTCAAAACGTACAAAATCCAAGGCCATTTCTCCTATAGGAAATAATGTAAATCCTATTAATCTGTTCAAGACACTCAAAAATATTAGCACAATACATTTTATCGAGAATAAATAAAGTTTTATGTGCAGAAAACAATGCAAGGTTTTAAATGATAAATGATAAACGCATGGAACTTATTGTTACTGTCGTCTTCCCGTAAGTTTTGGTGAGATCGAATTCAATAGTGTTTCTCAGCTTCAAATTGCCGGCACTCACAACTTCCTTTGGCCCCATGGTGGGTCATTTAGCAGTGAGTCAGCAATGCATAGAATGCTTTGTTTGGGTACTGGATTTATCACAACGATACAGTACAAGGCAAACGGACTAGTTTGTTGCATGCAAAACCAAGACAATGTACAAAAGCAGCCAACATTTTGGTGTACAAAAACTGAGATTTTTGTCACAGAAAAGTTCCATTGTATGTATTTCTTCTATGCTGTGTAAATGCAGGTGGTGCAACACTGCATGACTTGCTTTGGCCGCACGCGGTTGTGTAAGACAAATGGAGCCTAAATAGAGCCAGGCCCTGAGACGTGTGTCTTAGCAGTGCAAACACATCACGCAGATATGCAACCCATCAAGCAACATCAGTCATTTTTGCGCTCTCGGTTCCAAGATTACTTCATTTTGGAGCGCCATGCCAGACCTCGCTCACTGAAATATCACAGGCCCACAAGAAAAATGAATCCACATATTCACACAGCCCGTCTAATAATCAGCGGATGCTATGACTCAACATGCCCTCCGCATGTTATTTATCCGAGGAGGCTGTCATGTTGATTTAACAAGTAAGCAAAGAGCGTCGAAGTCAGGCCTTGTTGTATGTTGATTGTGACCATAACACATTAAGTATTAAGACCCCCACCCTTTAATGCTCTCTATTGAGGCAGGGTGGTCCAACTCCAGCTCCAATCTAATAGTGTGTGTGTGTGTGGGACTGTCACAACAAAACATGACCCTTAGAAAGTCTCTCCATGTTAATTCGACTTAAACAATGCACACAAGTCTGTCCCAGAAACAACAAGGCTGCCATTGACACTGACCTCCATCGCTTCCAAACTCTCTAACCCTCCCACGTTGTCCGGGCCCCGGCGCTGGCCACAGGGGCCGAGAATGCGGTTCAGGTGCAGGACTCTGCTGTTTCCAATTACCAGGGTATAAATTAGCGTCGCTCTCCCCTGTCTTCTCTCCAAACATTGCTGTCTCTTCATCCTTGTCGACCCTCCACACTTCGCTCCGGTTTTGACCTCCCGTTTATACTGTCGTGACACATACATTTCTGGCTTTATGGCTCTTATCGGCCACCTCAAAACTCTCAGTCGTTTGGTATAAAACCCTTTGCACGTATAAATCTAGTGTCCTGTAGCTAAATCTGAGAGAAACGTTACTTCTGGTTTTACGGTAAGCGTGGAAGATGAGACCTCAAGGGCAAAGCATGCACTGATAAGGTTTCAGTTACGAGTGGAGCATCTTTATTTTCGCTGTTGTTTGCGAGTCTTTTCTTCCACAGGTCAGTCTCTTAAAGCGTGTGTTATTTTTCCAGGGTGGAGAGATCAGCTGCAATGTAGCCAAGTAGGACCCGAGGTCATCCTGGCACTGGGAGTTCACATCTGTTCAAATAAATCCTCCACTGTGCCGTAAGCAGTAAAAACACTCTTGCACATGCACTGTCCACACACACACACACACACACAAGAAATGGCTGACAATAACTACTTTGCTGTATAAAATCTAAGGTACCTCAAATAATACAATAAAAAAAAAATGATTCAATACACCAGTTGCACCTTGCTGGAACGAAGAGAAACTATATTGAGCAGAGCAACGGAAACAGCTCCTTAAGAGTAACAGAAACTAGGAAATAGTGAAAATAAACAATACACAATTTGAAAAGGAAATTTAATTTGGAAAACAGACAGACCTTGAAAATTCCACCGAATCATTGCTTATTGCAACGCTCTCAAAACAAACCTCAATTCCTTCCTTCTTTATTCGACTCTAAATCCGATAATACGCATATTGAACTACTTAAAATATGTACAAGCCCATCTCAGGCAACTTTATTTTTGTCATTTTTGTGTACGTTTCCTTTTTTTAAGTAACACGACTGAAAGTAACAGGGGTGACAAAATAGGTGAAATATAGCCGCATGCCGTCTGTGGTACTAGCATGTTGACACTAAGCACATTATTATTATTCAACAACAACAAAAATATTTTTAAATAACAACAAGTAACATCAAAAAAATAATTAACCTATCAGGACTGTGCTGAGATTTTAACCACCAAAGTCACATTTTGAAATATCAAATATACAGAAAACTAAATGACTGAACTTACTTTTATTACATTTTTTGCTACAGTCTAATTTTAGGAATCACAGACAGGCAGCAAATGCTATTATTATGGTGTTCAAGGTCGATAAATTAAGATCTTAAAATGTATTTATTAAATATGCAATCAGACTAACGTGCAGACTTAGCAAATTAAAATTAATTTAATTGTGCATTTATCCGTTTTATTTCCTGGGGACTCAAAAGGCACCGATTCAGTGAAATGGCCCAAATTTAAAAAAAATATATTTTAGTAAATTTTTCCAAAAATGTAAATAATTCTGATTAAATTAATACTAATGACTTGTAAATTTCACATTCTTTTAAAAATTGTATTTATTACATTTTTCTTCCCTATTGTGATTTATTATCTATTGTGTTATTGTTATTGCGCCATTACCAAATGTGGTTATTTGCTCTACACTGTAAAGGACAATAATAAAATGAAATACCGATTTGAACAATTTGCTCTGAGGCTGCCGACAATAATTTACTTTTAAGCCAACGTGTTTAACATAAGAACATAAGAACATAATATTTTTTAAAAAAAAGGTAAAGACAGGAGGAAAGCCAGTGAATGAAAACCTTTGACTTGATACAATGTGTGCTTGTTTAAGTGTGCAACAAAATGTTTTATGCAAATGTTTTATTTATACTAGTAGTGTCTCTTTTCCAACACTTAAGTGAGCAATCTGGGGTTGCCGTGCCCCCCTCCCTTGTTATTGCTATTTGTAATTACATTGTACTCATACGCTCATATTCCTCAATCAGTTGAGGCAGATCGCTGCCACACAACAACAAAGTTAAAGAAACACAAAGTTGCTGTTATTTGCAATGAAGGAATTTGAATTTAACTAGTATTCATGTCAAGAGGTCTTTCTAATGAAATCAAATACATTATAAAAACATGCCAATCTGCCTAAAAATGGTAGCCCAACATGAATTAGACACCCATACTGTACGTACTTGTGTAATATTTATAGTACACATACTCCACAGAGATAATATTTCACCTTGCACTTTTTCCACATTCCTCACTTTGGCACCTGTCATGTGTGTGTGTTTTTATTTAGTCTTTTTACAAGCATCAGGCGACCGTTACAAAGGACACGGCACACAGGAGAGAAATTTACAGAGCGTGTCCTCCCCAGGCCACACGGTGTTCACAGGGATCAAATACTCCCAAGATGCACCGTGTGTGAATGTATCTCTATTACTCTCACTCCACCACCGGAGCTGCTGCCACGGCCTTTTTACACAGCTCTCCACCTCAATGTGCCCTCAGAGCAACATTTTACGATTCCCTGTTGGAAACCTCAAAGGAGACGAGGAAAAATAATAAAAGTTGATGGTTTTTTAGCAGGCTTCTGCTCTGTGAACGATGGCAGGGCGGTGAGGATGCTGCTACAAGAGGTTTTCACGACTGCAATAGAGATGTGCGAATCAAGAACGACTCGCTCAAAACTTTACACGTACTTGTCTCCATTAACTCATTCACTTACGAAATTAAAAAAGAAAACCAGTTAACATGTCAGTCATTGTGCCCAGTGGTCCCCTAACTGCATTTGGAGAAATGTATGAGCCCTGTGGAAAAAGCAGCAGATCTGTTCCTCGCCTCAAATCATCTCTCCTTTCCCTTTCCTGCCCGAGCTGCATCACAGACTCCATATCGTTAGCGATTCACTCGCTCAGCAGTGCTCGACGAAGAGTTTCACTGACGCACAGGTTGACAAAGACTTGAGGTGAACTGAGTTGATGAAGGCTTGACTTTCACTGACTCATGGGTTCTCGAAGAAAACTTCAGTTTCACTGACTCACAGCTACTCGATGAAGACTCAAGTGTCACTGACTCATGGTTGCACGATGAATACTCGAGTTTCACTTACTCATGGGTGCTCGAAGAAAACTCGAGTTTCACTGACTCACAGCTACTCGATGAAAACTCAAGTTTCAATGACTCGCGGGTGCACGACGAAAACTCGAGTTTCACTGACAAGTGGGTGCTCTGCGAAAACTCGAGTTCACTGACTGGCAGGTACTCAACAAAGACTCGAGTTTCACTGCCTCTCCGGTTGATGAAGATTTGTGTTTCACTGACCCATGTGTGCTCAAAAAAGACTGGAGTTTCACTGACTCATGGGTGCTCGGCAAAGACACAAATGTCGCTGACCCACGGGTACTCAACACAAACTCGAGTTTCACCGACTCTCGGTACTCGAGGATGATTAAAGTTTCACTGACTTACGGGTACTTGACAAAGACTCTAGTTTCACTGACTCATAGGTTGACAAAGTCTCAGGTTTCACTGGCTCACGGGTGCTCAACGAAGACTCGAGTTTCACTGAGTCACGAGTGCTGGACAAAAACTCACAGGTTGATGAAGACTTGAGTTTCACTGGCACACGGGTTGATGAAGAGTCAGGTTTCACTGAGTCACGTGTGCTTGATGAAAACTCATGTTTTACTGAAACATGGGGTGATGAAGACTCGAGTTTCACTGACTAATGGGTGATGAAGACTCGAGTTTCACTGACTCACGGGTACTCGGTGAAAACTTGAATTTTACTGATTCACAGATGCTCAACGAAAACTCGAGTTTCACTGACTCATGGGTGCTCGACGAAAACTCAAATTTTACTACTAGATTCACAGATGCTCAACGAAAACTCGAGTTTCACTGACTCATGGGTGCTAGTTGTAGCGCATGTTCGCGTTTGTGACTCGAGCACCCAATTCACTTCAGTGAGTGACCTATGAGAACTCCGAAAAAAGAATTGAGTTTCCCATCACTCGCTTGCCACATTAGACACAATGTTGCTTCATTTACTGCAGCCTCTGACCTGCAGCTGGCTGGAACATGCTGAAAATGCTAAAAAAAAAGGGTGAACCAGATAAAGATGAAGAGCAAGAAGGGTGAACTTCCACCCCATCCACATGAGCCCGTCCTCCGCAGGAGTCCTGAAGATAAACAGTTCGTTTAACAGAGCCTTTTGCCTCTTCCCCCAAACCTCACTTCACCCTTCCACACTCCACTCCTCTCCGTGGCTTCCTCTCTCCATCCAGATGTTTGGCCCGACAGCAGCAGTGAGCGGACACAGAGGACCAGTAGGGATCTCCAGCGTGGACTGGAATGCTGACCCTACTATCCATCTCCATCAGCAGAAATACGTTTGTTTGACTTGAGATGTGATTGTGTTTTTTCTTCCCCACACCTGCAGCTTCCTCTCAACTACACATACCCCCGCCCCACGCCCCCATTTCACTGATCAATAGCTTTCGCTTGGAGTAGCACCAATGTTGCTGCTACTGCTCATGTTTTCCATTCTCCTCTGGTGTAGACCTTTTTTTTTTTTTAAATCCAGTAAAGTTGTGAAATGAAACAGGCGTGCTTAGAGTACTGACAGCTTTGGTCTTTTCTTGCTATTTGCTGTCACTTGTGCTGTGATTGACTGTTGGCATGCGTGGGAGTCGCGTGCTTATCAGAGGCAACTCTTGAGGAATTTGCATAAAATAATAAACTGCCTCGGACTTGTGTTATGATACTAATCTCTCCATCTGGGGCCACCATGATGTCTTTGTCTAAGCTTTGTGGTTTCCTGCATATCCAAAGTCTTGAAAATACAATGGAACCCGCTTAAGTCGATCCCGCTTCTGTCGCCAAGTCTCGGTCCACCATGTTCTTCTGAAAAAAAACGACGTCTGCATGCATGGTCGACCGCTTTTGTCGACATAATTTGATAATTTCTCTGAAAATTGTTCCGTTTATGTCGACGTGTGGTATTGTTGTCACATTCCACATTGTCGCTAAGCAGCACACCACCATATAACTACTCTAATTAGAACGTGCATGTCAGTGCAAACAAAGTTCCAACATAAAAGCATGTAAGTATTACCGGGGATTCCACACCCATTTATTATTATTTTTTTAAATATATTTTTAGCCACCAGAAGAAAGAAAAAAAAAAGACATACAATAAAATTGCCACAACAGCTGTTAGATTTTTACTTTATTTATATGGTTTATTATTTTTTACATTTTCAAAGTATTTTTACATTTGAAAAAAACTGTATTAAAACTTTAAAAAACATTTTTTTTTTACTTTTTTGTCTGTCTTTTCCCTTCAGGGCCGCCACAGCGAGTCCATCGCATGAGTGGTTTGGCTTGGTTTTTGCGCCGGATACCCTTCCTTACACAACACTCCCATTCGTATGGGTAGAGTATCACATGTAGTAATGTCACCAGAAGGACAATGAAGACTGTGCAGAAAGCAACTACAATGTTTCCCCAAACTTTTAACAGTGGCATACCCCTTCAGCCCTGTACTACCTACTCCTGAACCCTTAAAAACATACACCTTTTTAATCTGTATTAACTTGAAATATTGAACATGATTAACTGTTTTTGTCCATCCACAATGGCTGTGGTTTCAATCTGCATGTTAAATTAATGCCAAATTGAAGGGGAAAGTATCTAAAGCAGTATCGGTAGTACAAAAATACATACAACCAACGATAAAGCCTCGTTTTTGGGGGGAACCCGTGACAGGTGTTCACCGCTGCGCCATGCGGGGATTGGAACACCAAAATAAATGAAATCTTCAAGATTAAACACTCTTAATGCACTAAATAATCATCAAACTTACTTATTTGTTCATACGATATACACAGAGCAATTACCAACTTTGTGCTGTGTCTCCTTTCTAATCCGTTCTCTCAGGCACACTCGTAATAGTGAGTGGTACGCGCTAATTGTTTTTCATTTTCATTCATGTAGCCCTTATTGCAAATGGTGTACCCCACTTTGGGAACCTAGGCCTTAAAACAAGGCACATGCAACACTTCAATGCGGCGAAAGTGGCAGGCCGACTCTTTTTCTCTCTCGGGCTGGCTCTATCCAGCAGGCAAATGCCACTGCCCCCTATTGTCCAATCCCTGAATCACAGGTAAGAATCATACACTATACTCCCGTCACTACTATATAATATAATAACAGGAGAATACAAACAGAAGTAGGCACAAATGGACAAAAACCATGTCAACAAAAAATGTTGTAAGGTTAACAAATCCGGTAACACTTTACATTAAGGTACACAAAATGATAGTAGCTAATGAGGAACAAACCTACCTTACCCTGACCCTAACCACTACTCATTAGTTCCTCATTAGTTCTTCATTAGTTCCTCAGTAACTAATCTACATTTATGTGCCTTAGTCATTAGTTCTTCATTAGTTCCTCAGTAACTAGTCCTTCATTAGTTCCTCAGTAACTAGTCTACATTTATGTGCCTTAGTCATTAGTTCTTCATTAGTTCCTCAGTAACTAGTCTACATTTATGTGCCTTAGCCATTAGTTCTTCATTAGTTCCTCAGTAACTATTCTAAATTTATGTGCCTTTGTCATTAGTTCTTCATTAGTTCCTCAGTAACTATTCTACATTTATGTGCCTTAGCCATTAGTTCTTAATTAGTCGCTCAGTAACTAGTCTAAATTTATGTGCCTTAGCCATTAGTTCTTCATTAGTTCCTCAGTAACTTGTCTAAATTTATGTGCCTTAGTCATTAGTTCTTCATTAGTTCCTCAGTAACGAGTCTAAATTTATGTGCCTTAGTCATTAGTTCTTCATTAGTTCCTCAGTAACTAGTCTACATTTATGTGCCTTAGTCATTAGTTCTTCATTAGTTCCTCAGTAACTAGTCTAAATTTATGTGCTTTAGTCATTAGTTCTTCATTAGTTCCTCAGTAACTAGTCTACATTTATGTGCCTTAGTCATTAGTTCTTCATTAGTTCCTCAGTAACTAGTCTAAATTTATGTGCCCTAGTCATTAGTTCTTCATTAGTTCCTCAGTAACTAGTCTATATTTATGTGCCTTAGTCATTAGTTCTTCATTAGTTCCTCAGTAACTAGTATAAATTAATGTGTCTTAGTCATTAGTTCTTCATTAGTTCCTCAGTAACTAGTCTACATTTATGTGCCTTAGTCATTAGTTCTTCATTAGTTCCTCAGTAACTAGTCTACATTTATGTGCCTTAGTCATTAGTTCTTCATTAGTTCCTCAGTAACTACTGTATTTTTGTGTACCTTATTGTAAAGTGTGACCACAAATCCTTTACCCAAATTCTGTAAACGTGCAATCAATGGTTAGTTTCAGTTTCGTTTTCGGCTATGTTCACACCGCCTGTCAAGATAAGCTCTGTATCATGCAAATCCACTGTCATCAATCAACTTGTAGAAGCTAATTTGCCGAGTAAGTCCTTATCCTTATCGGCCTTTATTTCAAACATTTAGGACTGAAACCCACTCAAGCCGTTCCAGACATTTGACAGCATGAACATTTATTTTTACTGTCTTCATTTCACTTACGGGGGTTTCACAGCTCCCTCGAGGGATACCAGTTAAAGTAGAGCTGTACATTACTCATGCATGTTCCTTCACTCTTCTCTCAGCTTTTTAAAAATGCTTCTTTAGTGTTTAAACACTCGAGTAACGATGTGCTGCCGTACAAGTGAAAAAACATGTGGGGCAAAAAAAAAAAAAAAAAAAAAAAGAAAGATGTCCATGTGGGATTTTCTCCCTTGAGTGGTGAGGAAGGCTCTGTTAATCAAAATGAATGAGCACCTTTCCGGGTCCTCATGTTGACAAGAATCTGTCAACATACAACCCCCTCCCATGTTTCAGGAGCATGGAGTGGAGAACCAAACTTCCAGATGCTCACCAGCCCAACACTTTTTCTTTATTTTAAGCCTGGAAAAAAAAGTATGACCATGAGATTACCTTGATGAGATTAATTTGTACTGGTAGCTGAAAATGAGTGACTATATTTTCATAATACTTTTTAGAATTAAAGAAATGATACAGTACAGTGGAAGCGCTACATTCAAATGCATGTACAATTTGGAATTTAATTAGCATAATATGGAACTTCATCTCAGTGAGTATCTAGAGGATTAACTCCACAAGTGTTTTGCTTTTTCTTTTGCTGTGTGTTTGCGTGTGTGTGTGTGTGTGTGTGTGTGTTTGTGTGTGTGTGTGTGTGATGCCACCACAGAAGGGCACCAGTAATGACAAAGAGTTCAAGTGTCACATAACTCTGTTTGGAAATCTGCTATAGATTAGTTAGCTTCTTTTTGCACCTGCGTGACAGTTGAGGAAATGTTCAGACATTGCCTGCAGTTAAGGTTTTGTGATGGTGAAAGCATGAAAGATTAATTGTATTATTTTTATATAATATAATATACAAATATATAACAATTTAAAGACAATAATTACTAAATAATAATTCCAAAAAATCAAATAATCAAGTAAAATAATTTTGAAAAAGTCTCTTTTTGACATTCATTATTTCCAGGCTTTTGCGGGCCACATAAAACAATACGGCGGGCCGAACCTTGCCCCGGGGCTTGACATTGACACCTGTGAACGAGAGTTGCAGGGTTGATATTTTATAATTTGCATGTACTGTATTTTGCATTGAATGAACATTATTACACAATCACAGATATTTGATATTTATAACTGTTTGAGGAATGACAATTAATTAATTGTCATTTTTCCTCAAACAGTTGTTTGAAGTCAGGAATTTACTTGAGATCTTACAGTATTTTGATGTTTTGGATGGTCTTGTCTTCTTTTAGTACTTGAGGTCAACACACTTTGTTTTAATTGATTTATTTATCTTTAAATAATGGGCGTGTTGCATGCTATCCTGCAGCAATGATGTCAGGCTCTTTCCTGGAGCTCATGCAGCGATTGACGGCCCACTTACTCATAGGCATTTCAAACGCTAACCAAGTCAGAGTGTAGCATCCCTATAAAGTGAACCAAAGCTGCCGCTTTGGTGGAAACTTGCTTATAGTAAAGTAATTAGAGCTACCTGGTATTTGTTTCCTGAAGGGAAATAAGGAGGTGTCTATTTGAGGTGAGGCGTTTATTTGTTTAAGTTGCCAACACATCTGGTAATTAATTGAGGCCTCTACTTGAAAAAATGCAGTGTAGTTGTAGAATTAAAATTCCCTGGCTCGGACTCTTTTTACTGCTGGGTGAAGACCGTTACCGTGCAGCCAATAGGACCAGTAGCGAATGAAAGAGTTACGAGATAAGGACAGCTGTGCTCACAGGTTTCTCAAAGATAAGCTTATGAGGTGTCGAGCCAAAGTAAACATACAGGATCGACATTTGCTACCCTTTTCTTTGCTTTAAATAGTTAAGTTTTCTTGATTGTAACTTTAATATAAAGTGGTTTGATGGTGCTATCTGAAGGGGGAAGGAAACGAGTGCTACTGCTATAAATCCAGCAGAGGGCGCTGTCTCACATGTCAGTTCATTCAGCATTTTTCAGCAGGAAGATGCTTTGAGACGTGACGTTATGTAACGGGTACAGTATAATACCAAAGAATCAAATGTACAGGATACATTTACCATTGTTACAAATGTTTATATCTTTATGCATCACTGAAGGGTTTTTTTTCAAGCGCTGAGCTTTCGAACTTTATTTGGCGGCCCGTGAATGCACCATAGTTGCTCTCTTCGAACTTAACGATGATCGTCTTAAATTGTCACTCATTGGTGGTGAGTACCTATGCATTTTATACTTTAAAATGGGTTTTATAAGTGTGTGAGGCATATTTTGGGCAAACAACGACAACTGAAGAGAGAAAGGGAGAGTTCTGGAACTGAATGTAATCTAATAATTACAAGAGTCACTTTTATTGCAAACGTTGATCCGAAATCGGAGGACGTCAACTTCAAGCTCGCAGGAAGTTATGGAGGAGGGTGAGCAGGGAGTGTGTCACAAATAGACGTTATTATGGGTGTATCAGTTACTCGCGGTTTTTAGTCATTTGCTACCCCCGTCTACTGTATGCCTGTAAGTGTTTTTTAATGTGTAAAAGTGGATTTAAGGCGCACCGCTCATCATCATTTTTTTTGTCTCACTCCCATTTCTTCTTTTTGCATTTTGAAGCTCTACTTCGAACCTCCATTCAACAGTGCAAAATGTAAATTCCTGCAATTTTTCAACCGTATGTGTGAGTAGAAATGACACTACAGTGGTATAGAAAAACAGAGACAGCTGTGCATTTTATTCCTTTTGAGGTTGGTCAGGTTTTGCCGCACGCCTTATGGCGCATTCCGCTAATTGAATTTGGGCCCGTCGTCTTTCACGCTCCCCTCCCCGCTGTTACTCCCGCTGGATTGCACAGCACGCCTTCAGCACAGCAGCTTTTTCAAATTTGAGGCTTGCGTCGCTCGGCCAAAAGCCACAAATTACCCCCCTCTAGCAGCAGAGAATTAGGAACAATTTTGTGTTAGCTATAAAAAAGGAGTCAGAGAGAGAGCGCGAGAGAGAAGTGAGGGGAAAATATAGCTTCCACCATGCAGGGACCACCAACAGAGGCAACATGGGATGTGAAGAGAGCTTGCCGGCCGACTGTTTGGGTGGCAGGGCGGTGCTGGAAAAGAGCCTTCAATCAATCCTATCATATCACATCTGCATAGAACGGCACAACAAGCATTATCAAACACAAAGGCTTGACTAAGTGGATTTATGTTGCTGTTACAGGCTGTTTGCACGCCTGTTAACTTTACAGCGTGCAGGGATCCACTGACTCTTGCAACTCAAAAGCGTCGTATTCGCAACCAACATGAGGTGACAATCTGGAATTTTCATCCTCTCTCCCAAACAGGGTGGTATTTTCGATTTCCCTCCACAATGCGGTTGGTCCTTAAATCTGAGCATTAATGTTAAAAGGGTCTTTTTCTTGTTTCTTACAAAGCGTGAGGTTTGGCAAGGCCACCTAATCTAATCGAGCCAATCCATGTTTTTCCCAGCTGCCACCCCTTCTGCTTTACCATTTTTAAAATGTTAATGTTGCAATATGCACACTTGGTGAGGGAAGAAAGCCAAATGTCATAGCGGAGGGACAACACGCACCATGAGGGAATGAGGAAAGAAAGGGAGGGTTTCCAGCTTTTAATTGTCCCCGGCTCTTCTGATGCAGAAGGTAGACCACTTAGTCCTCCTTTGAGATCCGTCACAAGTCGCAGGCTGCAGCCGGTTGGGGTTCGAGGCTCCCATCAGGCCGTAGTCCAGCAGCCATCGCACTGTACAAGAATAACAACAGCCAGCGTTGTTATACTCTGACCCCGTTCCGACACATGTTGATTGTGCTTCCTGCTCCGCTTTTGATAAAATGACAGAGTTTAACTTTCTGTTTGTGAGGCTAATGGCTCTCATTTGGTGCGATAAGTGGTTTCGGAGCTGCAGTTTGGGTGACATCACGCGCCCACTGCCTTTGATCAGGTGGAGGTCGTGATGCAAGTGTTTCTTCTTGGCTGTTTCTGGAAATGTTGCTTTCATACTTCAGTTGAGCACAGTAGTGCTGCTGGCTGCATGAGGAAACACTTGCCTCGCAAGGACGCTTCCCCCACAAAAGTATACTTCAAGTTTATTTTACTACCTTAACATACATATATATATATACTGTGCTGTATTTATTATACAAAGTTTATGTTAGTTTTACTCCTGTACTTACAATTTACTCTTCATTATTTGATTATTTAATTAAGGTATTATTATATAATAATGTATGCATTCATCATTCACAGTGTTTATATTTGTTTTACTCCTGTTCTTACAACTTACTTATTATTTATTTAAGGTATACTTATATTATAATTGATGTATTGATTATATATATTTATGTATTAATTCATGAATATATTATTACAGTGTTATCTATTCACGATCCAGTGTTGACTGCAGGTCTTACAATTTACGTTTCATTTTTAATGATTTATTGAAAGTATTATTATGTTATAATTTATGTATTTATTATGTATATTTATCCATCCATTCATTTTTTTTCTATGCCGCTTATCCTAATTAGGGTCGCGGGGGTATGCTGGAGCCTATCCCAGCTGAGGGCGAGCGGCGGGGTACACCGTGGACTGGTCGCCAGCCAATCGCAGGGCACATCTAATATATTTATGTATTCATTTATTCATACACATTACTGTATTATTAGTCCGTGTTTATGTTGGTACGATTTACTCCTCATTCTTTTATTGTATAAGGTATTATAAAATTATTATTTATGTTTTATATTTTTGTGTTTTATATATGTATATATATAATATAATACACTATATATTTGTATATATATATTTATAAATATAAAACAATGATTCTATCTAAAAACTATATTAACTTTACTATTAGACATTTTTATCTATTTTCTTTTGCTATAAAAAAATGGTACATTTGTACATATTAAACACAGGAAGTGAACTAATAAGTGAACTATTAGTAATTGCTGTGACACGTAGAAGTGGAAGGATTAAATAAGCTTTGCTTCCTCCTACTCCTTTTTGGACACGTTGACTTAGCGGTTGAGACCAAAATTGAAAATTGAAACAATGTTGGTGGACGTTTCTTCCCTCTCTGAGCTTTTTATGATGTTTATTTTCACTTCCATGGCGATGGCTTTTCTTTTCTTTGGCGCACTGCTGCTTTGGAGACGTACTGAAGTGCAAAAAGTTACAGGACATTATTTAAACAGGCGGATGATGGGAAAGAAGGACAAAATAAGAACACAGGAGGTCTGACAGGTGGTAGTCTGTACTGTACTATTTTTAAGTTTTCCCATAATGCATTGCGTCTGAGCAGCGCATTCATTGGAGCGCTGCAATGACGTCAGTCTCTGTGCCTCCTTTGGCTCCCTCTGGTGGACAGAGGCAGCATCGCAGCGCCATCCATCAATTTTCTATGCTGCATGTCCTCCGATTAAATGCTTTGCTCAGACGAAGTGCATTATGAGAAAACTCATATTGGTACATGTTTGTATATTTCTTACGTATATCTTTTGAGTGTTAAGTTGCCGTGTGATGATTTTAGTGGGCAGAGACTCTGAACTCTGTATGTTGGCACGTTTCCTCCCCGCGACGAAACCCACAATGTCGAAGCGAAACGTTCTGCACCCAAAAGGCAGAGGAAGACACGAACCATCGCACAAAAAGTTGGACTTGTGGACATGCTGAAGGAATGTAGGGCGTTTAGCGGCTGTAGGGCGCCATTGCGGAATACTGCAAACGAATCTTCTGTTGGAGGAGGACGAGGAAACAGCAACAGTATGTTTTACAAAAACGCTTCGGACGACGAGGCACGGTCAGAGGAGTGAAATACGCGTGAGTCACATAATAATTTCTTGTGTCCGACCTCGTCGGTTGAGCATCAGACAAAGGTTTGAACTTAAGAGTGTTTAAACAAGAGAGAAATGTGAGGAAAATGTTATTACCTGTCTGAGAAAAGTGTATTAAGTGTACAGTGAGGGGCTTTACAGCATCTCAGACTTCACTTATTGCAGGCTAATTTGGGAACCTATCCCCCGCGGTCAATGAGGCACACTGTTCTATATTTTGTGCCCTTCATGTGTTTTGTATACACTGTGAGTGACTGGTAGAATTTACATCCAACTTACACCAAAACTCAACTTACATCCCAATCCAGGAACAGAAGTCGTTAGAAACCCGAGGACCACCCGTATTTGATTTGGTACAGCCCTAATATAAATTGCTTTACTACACAGTATATTTGAAAAATTGGGGAAAAAATGGGGTAAAACTGGCACTGATTGTCTTTTCCACAGAAGTTATGTGCAGTTTTAAAGAAGATGATCTATCCGCAATATAACCTTGAATGTAATTGTGTTTACTGGAGCGGTGCATTTCCTCTGGGGATTGGCTCGCACACACAAACCGCAGTTTCAGGGTAGGAATATAATGTCTAAGAGGTTTATTTGGAAATTATTAAATTATACTGCATAGCAAGTATTTCAAGATGTCCCGGACAAATGATTCTTTTCCAATGAAGTGCTTCTCTTCATCTCCACAGACCATTTACTTGCTTTTTTTTTTTTGCTGGCCTTGTTTATACTGTGTCTTTTTCTCCACACTTGCCTCCTTTATTTGGTTTTATTGTCCCCTCTAACCCCTTACTTCAGATCTCCCCTCTCGCTCTCGTTTCTCCCACTCCCTCTGAGCGCGTGGCTGAGGTGTGAGATCATTCTCCTTCTGGGTGGCTTTCCTGTTATATGTCACTGTCATGTGTTGGCACTGACGCTTGAGGGGGGTCCAAAAACACACCACCCTCCGCACAATCAATTCCTGGGCACGAGGGTGCACCAGCGGAATAGTGTGTTTTAATGGGCTTGGCAGGTTAGGAGGAAAGCAGCAAACAAAGGGGGGAGATTTGTAATGAAATAACTCCCCAAAGAATGGCGGCAGCCATTTAGCTTGGCATTTGTGAGCAGGCCTTGCGAAGGTAGAACGTGAGGGATTTATTCGCAATACAAGGCAAGGTCAATATTTGATATTCCAAATGATACATTTCAGAAACAATACAGATGCTCTGTTTTTCTTGCAGGGGATATCCCACAATGCATCACTGTCCCTTCTGGCTCAAAGATGTGGAGGCACGAGGGAGGGAAAAGGAAGGCGGCGGTGAGCAGTCTGCCAATGAGTTTATTTTGCCTGTTTGGGTTGGCAGAGGGTGACAGGCTGGTATACAGCCGCACCACTCTTGAATGGACTGCCTCCTCTCGCTTTTGCCTCATGAGAGAGCTCCATGTCAGAGGCGGATTGGACTTAAGATAAGTCCGAGCTGCGAGCGTCCACGTGGACATGTGCGTGCAGCATGCAGAGTCGCAAGGCAAACACCAAATATGGAACACGATCATTTGACTTTTGCCTCATATTATTAGCTCGCTATTACGGTATTCTTGATGTATTAATCTATCAGATTTATACCTGTTTTCCTCTGCAGGCTGTACTCCTCTCCCAAAAAAAAGAATTCTATTTATTCATTAAAAAGTAGGCTGTTTTTTAAAACACGTCTCATTCACCATAAGTCAATTAAAATGTACAGCATACATGTACCACACTTTTTACATGTTTATGTTTTTATGCTTCACTGATCATGTTTTTTTTTACTTCCAGCCTTGAGATTGCGCACTTTGCTCGGCCAAGCCGACCTCAAAACTTGCAACGAGGTGAACACAAGTAAATATATCATCGCATGTCATTACTGGAAATACAACATGACATCATCAATCATCCATTAGCGGTGAGTACTTACACATTTTATACTTTAAATGTGTTTAATAATCGTCTGCGGCATATTTAGGGCTTAAACCTGGCTTGTGTCCGGAGTGAACAATGGCAATTGAAGAGAGATAGAGAGAGTTCACTTGTATTGCAAATGTAGATCCGAAGTCAGAGCAAAACGTCCAGCTAGAGGGAGAGTTTGGAGGGGGGGAACAAGCTGAGTGTTAAAAATAGACCCGCGCTTGTTTCACCATTTTCTGGTGAATCACGGATTTACTTATTTGCATATTGGAACCTTCATTTCCCTGGGGGAAACATACAGTACATAATGTAAACTAATTCAACACTATCTGAGGTGTCGTATTCAGGTTAGATGACCTTTTTCAACGGAACTTAGATTAAAATAGATCATGTACCGCCATACCATTACAAGACACATAGAAATAATATTGATAAAGGACACAACAAACATGAATTTACTACTACGAACTTGATTGAAACATCCCTTTTTAATATAACATGTCGCTGTATCTGTACTACAGGGTGTCCCAAAAAATTTGACATCATTTCGCAGGTCAATAATGTTGGCAGTTTTTGTTGAAATAACCCTCAAATTCGCTCGTTCGCTCCTCTGCGTCCTGGAATATGCTCGCACACAGTCACCCACGATGATGCACATATTGAACACTTGTGGAATGGGTCCCACGATAAATGTCTGATGTTGAACGCCTAAACTGTTCAATTTCATTGCGCTAGACTCAGTAGTTTTCAAAATAATTGCTTTTTTGGGACATCACGTATATCATGACAGTCCGTGTTATGTTATGTTATGTTATGTTATATTATGTTATTATGTTATGTTATATTATATTATTTTGTTATGTTATATTATTATGTTATGTTATATTATATTATGTTATGTTATGTTATGTTATGTTATATTATGTTATGTTATATTATGTTATGTTATTATGTTATTTTATCTTATATTATTTTGTTATTTTACATTGTTATGTTATATTATGTTATGTTATGTTATGTTATGTTATGTTATGTTATATTATGTTATGTTGTTATGTTATATTATTATGTTATGTTATGTTATTATGTTATGTTATGTTATGTTATGTTATGTTATGTTATGTTATGGTATATTATATTATATTATATTATATTATATTACATTATATTATATTTATTACCTCTCACTGCTCTGTAAGTGCAATATTACACACTTGCTTATACAGTAGTTGACTCTATCCATCCATCTCTATCCACCTATCCATCATCTATTGTAAGGTTACTGTAGTGTCTGTTTCGGTTATACGTGGCACTCTATTATATTATATTCTATGTTCTTGCTTAACTCGAAGTATTTTAATCTGACATTTTGCCTAAAAAAATGACTTGAAACCCATTTTTTTATGTCCACATAAGGCTCATAAAGCCTTATGTGGACATCGCCTCTCTCGTATAATAAATAAAACATATCTGAGAAATAATAACATATAAATAATAAATAAGAAGATACAATATCAACCACTTCAGTACAATAAATACACTCTTACATCCTGATGAGATATGCACAAAAGAGCTGCCAGCTTTAATTGGCACATATCCACATCTGATGTGTGCACCATGTCTGATGGCATACGTTGTAGTCATCTACAGACATATACTGTAGTTGTAGTTTGCTGACTTTCCAGTATGTATGTTACCTTAGAAGCTAAATGAGAAATATGGTAATGCAGTGCAGTTCCACACTGCTGCGACGTATGACTGCATAAAGTTATAATAGTGTCCGAAATGTGCATTATTTTTAAGTCAGACATTGGCAGTGAGTATATGATGAAAAGAAGTAAGTGGTTTGAGAGAGCAAAAGAAGATAAGTAAAAAAAAAAACAAAAAAAAAACTGACCAGAATGTTTTTTTTAATCCTCCAGGATGGAAAAAGTGATGCACACACAAGCCTGGAGTGTGTAACTTGCTTATTTTATCAGGTGCACCGGCCTCTCGCCCTCCAAACAACATGACCCCCACTCCCTTCCTCAGCTGACAATCACTCATTGCAACATTGCACGCAACAACATCTTTGGTAGGACAATAGAATCAGGGATACGACGGTACACATCACACCTGCCGCACACAAGCAGAAGGGAAATGTCTCCTGATCACTAGAAAGTCTCTCATGACCTTTTATTAAGATTGACTTTTGTTCCCAATATTCATTAGACACAGCTTTCCTACTTTTGGCATAAGGTTTGCTTTTGACAAGTCTGATCTACTGCTAGAAATAAACCCAGTTCTAATTGAGACGTATAAGCAATATTTGACCTATTAGACAAGATCAGAAGCATTTTGGTTGCAGATGTGCTCTCGTGGTTGATGTTAATCTTATAATTGATGCATTTCAACCACTTCTTAAAGCGTTAAGCATTAACACTATACGGGATTTGGCAAAAAGAAAGACAAGAGGGGGGGAGGAAAAATCCCACAAACCAGATTAGATTAAAGTTAACATTAAAATGTTGGCAAAAAAAACAAAAACGCATGAAGCATTCAAATAAAATGTGGGTTACTTCACAGTTCCCCATCAGGTAACAATCTTTCTATTTGTATCAGGCCTTCACTTGGTGCCAAAATGTGCTCAAGGACTACTATTGGGTGTAGAGTGTGGTGTGACCCACAGCCTCAGTGGTGATCTATCAAAAACAGACTCGTGAGTATTAAATAAATAATGCAATGCATCACAGTGAATGTTTATTTTTACTACCGTGTTCTACATAGGTCTGCTTTGCAAGGACTTCAATAAACAAAATTAATGGCAGTTACAGTATGTGCAGATGCACATGACGGGAACATGCATATTTATTTAAGCATGTGTCCTTATTATATTATATACAACAAACCAATCATTCTTACTTATTTATTGATGCTTTGAATTATGGTGCACTTGGTTGTCACATGCCAGGCATTTGAGGTGAGAAATACAATTTGCTGTGTCTATTAGATGGAAGATTGATTTATCCTGGTAATATCTGCATGCCACGTGATGGAAAGTAAATGAATAAATAAATACATGCACTTCTAATAGCATTTTCCACAATTTAATAGTGTAATATTGACTGTACCTTTACATACAGTGTATTATATAATACTTGTATATATAATTATGTTTCATGTGAAGTTATCTCATAATTTAAAAAATCAATTAAACGTTTATTAATACACAAGAACATAAAATGCTTTTTTTAAACAATATATTTTCTCTATCTGCTGATTTTTATGTCAGCTAAGGCCTATATTTATATCTTTTAGATATTTCATTCTTCCTACATTATTAGAGTTGCTGGCAGAAGCTTTGTTCTGTTCCAATAAATAATAATTCACTTACAATTTTTGATAACCTCAAAACGGTTAGTTGGCCTCTTTTCATTTATTACACTTTCAAATGCGTTTTTACGTATGAAATGATTGTTTTTGACGTAACATTTCTAGCATTTTTTACTGTTGTTCGTCCAACAGCACATTTGAATGAGATGTTTATCTACTGTCTTTTTTTAAGGACAAATTATACAAATCCAAAATGTGGAGGATCTGTCACAAAAACGAAAAACAACAGATTGCGTGTTTAGAATCCATTTTTTATTTATTTCCAGGATGACATCCAGTTAAAATGTACTCTACATTTATCCCAATTTAGTAAAAAAAAAAAAAAAAGAAAGAAAATGCATGGTTCTATCACGTATAAAACATTTTTATGTAAAAAAAAAAACAAACCCTCCGTGCTACTGATTCAATGTCTTTGTTACCTGAGAAAATTCAAGTCCTGCGTGCATCCGTCAGTTTATTCATTGTCATCACTCAGGTGTTTAGCTGCCACTTCAGGTGTTCCATGACGCTGCGTGTGTAACTTCTGATACTCCTGCTGCAAGGTGACCAGGTGAGGGGACACCGCAGGGTGGAAAAGCGCCGGTGACGTGAAAGCTGCTGCGGGAGTGAGAGGAGCGGAGTAGGCGGTGCAGTGAGCCGCCGAGAAGGCTTCGATGGCGGGCTGCGCCTGGAGGAAAGCCTTGGCTGTGAGGGCGCTGCGGGAGAAGAAGTTGGAGAGAGCTGGCAGGATGCTGCTGACAGGTGGGATGGTGGCGGCGGGGGGTGCATGATGGTGATGATGGTGATGATGCATGTAAGGGTAAATATCCAGACTGGGAAGCTGGAGGACCGGTGCTCCGAGCCCGTAGTGTCCATGTGGAACGGCGTGCAGTACACCGGGTTCCACATGGTGCTCCTTGAGGGGATCGTAGCGGAAATGTTGCCGCTTGAACCGCTTCCTCCTGCGCAGAAAGCTCCCATTCTCAAACATATCTGAGGAGTTCGGGTCTAGGGTCCAATAGTTGCCCTTCCCGGGGTTGCCAGGCTCTCTGGGCATCTTTATAAAGCAGTCATTAAGCGACAAGTTGTGTCTGATCGAGTTCTGCCAAGCCGGGAACTTCTCCCGGTAATAAACGAAGCGGTGGCTGATAAAGTCGCAGATCTCGCTGAGAGTGAGACGTTTCTTTGGGCTCTGCAAGATGGCCATGGTGATGAGAGCGATGTATGAGTACGGAGGCTTCACCGACGTGGGACTTTTCGTTTTAGCGGGAGGGGGACACGCTTGCGTGGGGCTGCATGAGTCCCGCTCCACGGTGCGCTCCAGCTCATCCGGCGGTAGGAGCTGCTCCTCTGCGTTATCTCTGAAGCCTTCCCCCACCACGTCGATAACAATATCCTCCATGATCTCCGAGCCCAATGTCATAGTAGATGTCCACCTGCAACCAGGTGGGAACAGAGTGACGGCTCCTTAAAAAAAGTCCACTTTTTACGCACGACTTATCTCCGTTGTGTGCAAAAATGGGAGCGCATCCATCCTCCTCCTCCACTGCCCTTCTTCTCAAAGTCCACAAACTCCGAAATTATTTTTAACGTTTTTGTTGATAACATAAAAAAAATCAATGTATTTCCGTCACGCGTAAAAGTGCGTGCGCCCTCTGAAGGTGTCCAGCATCATCTGGAATCAGTGAGCTGTCTGCTCAGGGTTGGGTGGGGATGATGTCACTCTGAGGCCCCAGGAAGAAGCTTCTGACCAATGAAAAGGACGGAAAGGTAAAACAAGAAGGAGGCCTGGACCAGTTTTAAAGGCGCACTCTCATCATCTGCACATCCACGCCAAGTGGATGTGGGCGTCACTGGTCCATTCAGAAAAACACAGCCCAGAGCAGGAAAATATGTGAATCAACTTATTTTTTCTCCACTCTAAAGTGGCATCAAAAAGAAGAAAAAAAACCCTCTAGCTTTACAATTGTAGTCATTTTGAAGGCAAATGATAGCAGGGTACAACATGTTCTCGTGAATCGCGATAAGAAAATGTTGCAACTGTGCAGTATAAACACGGAGGGAGACGTTGAAATGAGGCAAAAGGATGGACTTTTTCAAATGTTAAAATAAGCGATTCAAGAGAAATAATATAAGATTATGTGTAGATAAACCCTTAACCCCTTGGAATGCATCTGCAGATGCACCACCACCAATTAAAATGAATTACCACTTCAACGTTACTCTCCCTTCTTCGTCAACTACACAAATATTTTTAAATAATGTATTCCTGCGGAAGGGAGAATAAATAATAATCTTCATTCTGCACGAGATGGGATGAGAACACTTAGCTTCTTCTTAAGGACGACTGAAAGCATGCATGCCTTTGGGATGAAATTGGTCGATTTGACATTTTTCAAAAATATATTTTTGTTGTTTAATGATGGAAGTCTTTTTGTGGGATTCCCGCATTTCCGGCCTTTAATCGTATTGATACCTCGGGGCACGAAGGGACCGGGTCCGGGCTGGGTGGGCTATTCGGGACCAGTTAAAGCTGCAGATGATTTCCAAAACTCATCACGCATGTTTGCAGATTGGAAACAGGCCCACGTGTGAAACTGAGTGCTTTCAATAAGGAGGATGCAGGGACACTAAAAAAAAAAAAAAGAATATGGGTGCATCAAAGAAAACGTGACACCAAAATTGTTATTTTTAAAGGAATCCACCCTGAAACTGTGCACGGATTTTCTTGTAAACAATTGTGCTTCGTTCCAAAAATCACACTATAGATTGTACATTACATTGGAAAATTAGGAAGTAATAATAATAATAATACTAATACGGATATTTTATGTGTCACTTCAATTAAAATTTATTTTTTTTACCCCAGTGACAACTTAAAGCATTTAATAAATAGTGATAAATAAAGCAGTAACCTATGTTCTAATGTTTAAAAAAGCTGAGGTTGTTTTCATTCATCATCCACCTAAAAACCTTCAAACCTGAGCAGCTCACCTGATAATAAAACCACCATGTACGGCACACAATATAGGCAAACGTGTTTAAATCTCATTTTTATTGAATATACCCTGTAAGTATATCACGACTTTGATTTAGATTGACAGTCTAACTCACCAGCACGTACACAGTAGAGAGATGACGTTCCAGCGACCTGTTGCGCGTGTAGAGAGCTTAAAGACTGACACCTTGTGGAGAGACATGGAATTGTCTGTTCGAAGGCCTCATATGTGGCCGCAGTCATAACGGTAGCGACACTAATTCTATTGCATTCAGAAGAAATATGAACAATGAACAATAAGACAGCACCAGCAATGGTTTCCAGGTATGTCAAATGTTTATTAAGTTGTAAAGGAAAACAATATGTTCAGTATATGAAATGTGATGCAATTATATTACAGTTTCATTTTCAAAAGTGGTTGTTTATGAGGGTTAATAGACTTAAAATGACTACAGTATGTCTTTTATGAGAGTGCTTTTAGGTGAAGGCTACATATAAAAAGTTAAATAAACAGCTCTACTTTACTATTCTGCCCTAAGTATAATCTGCTGTACTACTGTACTCTCTACTCTACCATATTGTCAGTCAGGGACCTTAGCTTTTATCACTATTAGGGCTACTTTGACCAAATGAAAGGAGAGGGGAGCAACATGTGCTTTATTTACAGTACAATAAATGACTGGCAACATTTCATTGCATTTTATTTATGTACAAAGCAGCTGTCCACTCAAGCAGCGCTGCCGTTGCCTTTTTGTCCCCTAAGAGAGTTTATGGACATATTCTTCTACCCCTGGGTGAGCTACTACGAATCAGGTACTGGGTCTCATGCACCAGCTACCTGTTGGAGACCCCTACTGTAAGCAATGGCTTCTACAATAGTGTAGTATAATGTACTGTACTACGAGCAATGCCCTTTACTATACAATGAGCAACATCCTCTACTGTACTGCACTGTATACTGTACTGGGTCTCATGCACAGACTACCTATTAGAGACCTCTGCACTACGCGATGAGCGATGTCCTCTACTTAGGTGTAGCATACTATACAATGAGAACGTCCTGTACCGCAGTGTAGTAGTCTGTACTACTATAGTGTAATATACTGTACAGTCGTCAGCGCTCATGAGACATTTTCTCAAAATCTGACCATACTCACTGCTATTTTTTTTTAGCCTGGATTATTGGGGCATGTCCTGTCATGTTTGCAACTCCAAACGAGCGTCTGCGTGTCGTGCACTGATGATGCATATGAGTGCGCTTCATTCACCAATTTATGTTGCTTCAAAGGACAAGAAGGTTTGAAGGTTTTTAATAGAACTGTACTATACTACGAGCAATGTCCTCTACTTAAGTGTAGTATACTGTACTAATGAGCAATGTGTTCTACTATATTATACTGTATATACAGTGAACAGTATCGTCTACAATAGTGTAGCATTCTATCGCCTACTGTATTATACTATGAACAATGTCCTTTACTACAGTGTAGTATACTGAACAATGAGCAAAGTCCTCTACTATACTGTAGTATACTGTACTATATTCACCTATGCTATACAGTAGTATAAGTATAGGTAAGGAAATACCTCTTCTGCACTGCATTCTCACTAACGTATTGTATTATCCCACCCTATACTAACTATACTGTATTAATGTGTGCATCAATATTGGAATTCTTTGTAAAGGCTGAATTTTGTACATAAAATGACTGTGGTTGTATTAAATGTGCAATAACATTGTGCAAGCACAACAGGAATTATTATACTAACACTTTGCTGATAGTGTCAGACAGAACATTTATATTTGTAAAGATTGTGCGAATGGGTGTCAGGCGGCTCAAATGAATGGACTGACAATTCCCTGGATGTCCGTTAGAGGGTGCTAAAGCACCATTTTTTTAAACGAAAGAAACTTGTGAACCCACGCTCAAGTAAATACTGTAACGTAAGTACAGTTTGACACTATATAAATGTGAAAGTGAGATTAACGTCAGTAGAGCCCTGCCATGATATGTCATAGATGTAAAGACGGGTAGAATGATACAATTCTAGAGGTGTTGGAGAAGCACAGACACATGTATGATATATTAGGGTCTCTACTAAAACTTTCCATTTTCCTGCGTTCTGGTGACGGGTTCATTTCCTGGCATCATGTATGACTGGCACTGCTTCCCAGCATGTTCCAGCCTGTCATACAAATAGGATCATGGAACTAATGCATAAAAAATAATAAAGGAAGGTGCAGGTGCGCGGGGGTGAGTTTGTTGAACGTGCAACAGGCAGTGTGAAAACACACACACACACGCCACTCTCTCTTTCTCAGGAGGCTTTCCAAAGTTTGGATGTGAGAAATCTCAGAGGCCGGTGGGAAACAGACCACCTTGGACGCCCTTGAAAACAGCAGAAATGGTGCCAACCCTCACTACTCGCCGAGCAGGATAGTTTTTTCGTCACAAGTGTGCCTTATTTGAACAAAAAAAGCAACACGGACTATTTGTGTCGAGGTGCGACATTTGTTGGTGCAAGATAAAAGGGATGGCTGTTAATCACTCACCCACATTTCAAGCAAGTGTTGCGGTCACATGCCTTGACCCCCACCCCCTGTTCCCTAGTGAGCAGAGAGGGTCTACGCACCAGCTGGTCCCTCAGCACAACGGGGTCACGACCCCTGAGTCCTCTGGTGTGTATTTAGCGGTCAGACTGCTCCTAAAGCCAGGTTTTCTCTCAACATGTTTCATTATCCATCAGTACTCCATGACAAAAAGAAATATACTGTGTGACGTAGTGGTTTAGTGGTTAGCGTGTCTGCCTAATAGTCAGGAGATTAAGAGTTCGAATCTCTGTGTGGAGTATACATGATTTTATCCTGGTATATCAGCTTTCTCAATACTTTAGTACCTAGGTTCCCAAAGTTGTACCTGAATAAAAATGAAAAACAATTAGCGCCGAACTGTAACAATTACGAGCGCACCTGAACGCCTCATAACACAGAGCACACAGTCGCAGCTGAAAGAAGGAATGAGACACGGCATGGAGTTCTTCATTGCTCGGTGTGAGTTATATGAATAAGTGAGTACGTTTGATGATTACGTTGTGTATTAAGAGTGTTTAATCTTGAAGGTTTAACTTATATCGGCGTTCCAATCCCACACTGTGAAAAGCTGTCAATGTATGTGCGTGTCAGGATGAGAGACTGGGGATTCCCCTGAAAATGAGGCTTTATCGCTGCTTGTGTGTGTTTTTGCACTTTGCATACTGCTTTGTCATGTTTGTTAAGATTTCCCTTTTAATTTGGTATCAAATTAATATGCAGACTTAAATCGTAGCGATTGCAGGAGGATAAAAGTGAAGCTCAAGTTCAACCCATTCAAACGGAAGGATCCCAACATCTGGCTGAAATAAAGATATGTAGGACCAATACCTTTTCAGATCTTATCTATTTATCAGTGCTCATGTAAAACTTCTATCAAAATTTGACCATTTTTTTAACCATAATTACTTACTATAAAATGAATTAACCAAATAATCTTGCTCAATATCTCAACTTAATGAAAAGTAAAAGTGGTTTATGTTTTTTACGTGTGCGGGAGTAGGGGTACATGGCTTCAAGTCAGATGTCTGAAGGGGTACGCGACTGTGAAAGGTTCGGGAACCACTGCTTTAGTACCATTGCTTCCGACCACAAAGCATGCTGGGTCATTATGGTAATCATGAAGACTCCACCGTAGCAGCTCCAGGAAGTTTTTGATCCAAAACAAAGAGTTTGGGGTTCTGCGCACCGAGCAGACCGTGCAGATAAGTAAGTCACAGTAAGTCGCTCCGGAGTATAAGTCACACCAGCCAAAAATGCACAGTGAAGAAGAAAAAAACATATATAAGTCGCATTTTAGAGGGGAAATTTATTTGATCAAATCTGCGACCAAGAACAGACATGTCATCTTGAAAGGCAAGTTATAGTAATATCAATAAAATGGCTAAATAGGCGTCTGTTGACGCACAGTGAATAGGTGCTATGCTATATCCTACATAACATAACTGGTTTACTTGCAGTTTGTCATCTGCAGAATATGATGTTCTTTTTGGGGGCATTATTTTTCGGTCTTTCTCAGTTGCCTTTAAAAGTTGATCTTTGCAGTGTAAATTTCCAGTGGTACAGGAGTGATAGAAGTAGCAGATATTGACACACAAGCCGAGAGCGCCCTCTCGTGGCTGTAAGTGTGAAAAAAAACATATATAAGTTGCTCCGGAGTATAAGTCGCAGGACCAGCCAAACCATGAAAAAAGGTCATATTTAATTCGGACATTTGGGTGTGTTTTTTACCGTTTCCTTTCATGGTTTACCATGTTTGGTGCAATTTTGATGGTGATTGTGTTACCAAGGGTCGGTAAAAAGCAAGCCGCACGTTGGACACCCTTGCATCAGACCATCGGTGTGTCTTCTCTGGAATAGTCACGCAAAACAACACATAGCGTGAACATAGTTTAAAAAGTATCTCATCCCCAAGCTTTGGTTGGGGTTTCCCGTGCAAACACGCACACTTGGTGGCACCATGCCAATCGTAATACCTTCAGCTGTGATGGTAACACATTCCTGGGGTGATTCCCTCTGGACAAGCGCTAAGCTGACAACAACATTCCTCCACACACAACCATGCCATCAGCACACACACACCTGGCATCCACTCAGCTGCCATCCCAAAATATTCTTGACAGCAACAGTAAGTAGATGTCGACCGGGTTAACTTAGACATATTGTGGGAGGAAATAGCTGCGCTAAAAGCTGCTAAAAGCTTTTGTTGTTGTTGCTGAAATGCAATTCTTTGTCCCTGTAGGCCAGGTGTATCCAAAGTGCGGCCGGGGGGCCCAGAGCATTCAGTACATTTCTTATTAATGATGATATTATCATATGGTCGATCATTCCGCAGAGACGAGTGGCCAAACAAAGCATCTCATGTGTTGGTGACTCGGTCTCTGTGCTTTTTCTTATTGAGTATGAAAAATGAGAATGCAAAATAACCCACCATGGGGCCAAAGAAAGTTGCGAGTGCCAGCACTTTGATAGAAAAGGTGAGAAACACTATTATATTCAAGAAAGAACTCGTAGTAAAGTACAAAGGTAACGCTCCCTTTTCACGCCTCCCATCTTCACCAACAACAGTCTTCAATAAAAGTAAAAGTGATGTGAAATGTCCATTCATCATTTATATTAATTTCATTTAATTTATTTATTGTATTTTTTAAAATTATTATTAATTGTATTATTTATATATATTCACATTGTTTTCTGCACGTAAAACTATAATTATTAGAGCTGTGCAATATTGGCTTTTTTTGCCGATAACCGATATGCCAATTTCTGATTCCGATATCAACCGATACCAATACGTGTTACATCACATATTATGTCATGGAATTAACATATTTTAGTGACCCACAATATTGTTTTAGACATTTTAGACACGTCTCTTGGAGATTAATAAAGTATCTATCTAGCTATCGCATTGGTGGGCACACCCACGCCCGTGGTTTCAACATATAAAGCCCAGTTCCGACTACGAGGAATAACACAGGACGTGACGAAGTATTTCCACGTATTGGCGCTGCTGGATGCCTCGATGACGGAGCCTATAGGCCTATATACACAGCAGTTTTTTATTATCGGTTTTAATTATCGGGGAAAACCCGATACTGATATCGACCGATATTACATTTTTATGGCAATATCGGGCCATAATTAATTAATTCTATAAATAATATAAATGTATAATTAATTATATAAATAATTATTAGGGATGTCCGACAATATCGACCGACCGATATTATTGGACATCCCTAATAATTATTCTTTATAAAATGTGTTTTGTCTAAATTTTGGGTGTCAGTTTTTGCTTCAGTTTTTGCACGATTCAGCTTTTGATGGATTTTGGAACAGATAATGAAACAAAAATGAAAGTCTATTCCACTCATTTGCTTTGTCAGCTAAACATGAACCCAAAATATGGATGTTTTGTTCAGCTAGCTTAGCATATATCGACCTACAGTACATTGGATTGCTTTTTGCATGTTTAATGCCCAAAATGTATCAAAATGGACCCCGCATCTTTCAATTTTTCTGTATGCAGTCCTCGCTGGAATAAGTTTGGACACTCCTGCCGAAGGTGATGCAGGACAACATTTGGGCGTAGTTTTAATTCCACTCTTTGGTAAATTTATGGCAACTCTGCCCAAGTGTCTTTCACAGAGGGAGCAGCACATGACATGCTTAATGTAACTCAAGCAGACGGGAACACACGCTTGTCAACATGTGGTGAAATGCATCAAATCACAACCACAAGCGTTGCATTATATTTAATGTATACGCAAAGCAAAGCCATTTGCCAAGCGAGCCCTCTGCATTACGCTTTCGCTGTGCTTGCCGTGTGTTTTGCAGATTCAGCGCTTGATGGAGGTAGACACGCTTTTCATTTTTGCGCACCGATATTTCATCAACGGAGTCATCATTTTGCAATGGAAGCAAACATGAGCTAAACATAGATGGAGGTTGATGGAGCACCGTAAAAAATGACTGATGCTAATGCGTGTCAGACACAAATCAAAATGCCTCACTGGTTAAATATGCATGTCAAATATAATATACAGTAGTGAGTTTCCTGTGATGCTGCGTCATCGGCCACAAACCACATCGTTTCACCAGCCGAACTGTTGATCAGGAAGTTGAACAGCTAAAACCTACTTATGTGTTCATATCCTGTAGGTTCTATACAAGACAGCATGAAGCATGAATTGTCCATAGGTGTGAACGTGAGTGACTGGCGACCTCTTGCCTAAAGTCGTCTCCAGCTCACTCGTGATCCTGAACAGGAAAAATAGTGCCGTTCAAGGAAACTTCTGTTAACACCTTAACAGCTCTAGTTATTTCTTCTGGGAAAAATGTATTTGGTTTCATTTGTTTTGATTTTCGTCTGACCTTTTGGAAAGCTTCCACTGTACTAGCCTACAAAGACAGATGCTATACAGACACATGGCCATTACACTCACACGAAGTGATAACAGAATAAAGTATGGAACTAATCTTTTCTTTGCTGCTTCAACAGCTTCCATGCTTCAGGGAAGGCTTTCAACAAGTGTCTGTGGCACCTTTGTCCACTCATTGAAAGAACGTTGCAAGGCCAAACGTCAGTGATGGCCGGCTCACTAACTCTGTTGTTGTTCATCCAAAAGGTGTGATGACCTCGGGCTCCGTGCAAGTTCTCGCCAAATGTATCCAAGCATGCCCAACTGATCCGCAGCAGCTTCCCTTTCTCCTTCCTGGGGAGGATTGTCCTGCTTTGGGAAATGCAGGTCACCTACTCACTTGGGAGCTCACATGGACACACGTAAACACGTATTTGCTCCCACAGTGGACTGCTGAAGCTACTTCCTCCCAATGTAACGTGAATGAGTAAATATACCAAACAGGTTCTAACATGTTGGCATACTGGCTTGGCATTAACTCCCCAGGAGCTTTTTCAACTGTCAGAGTGAACAAATGTGACCAGTCAGAGCAGTTTATTGTCACTAGGCTTTAGAGATATACGGCTTTCTGTGCGTGTGTGTGGGAAAACCGTGAACTCGGCCGTGAAAATGACAAAAAGGCACTCCAGTTATGAGTAGTACGAACACGAGGCCACGATGTCAGCGCTTATTGTTGTCTTATCGAGTGACAGAGGGGCCAAGAAAAACATTCATGAAAGGAAAGAACTCCTATCTATGGTGTCTTTCCCAGTTGGGAGACCATCTGGTGCGCAATTTTCTTCAAAACATTCCTTCAGTTAGATTCTAGTTAACCTTGTTAGCATGTCAGAGTGCTGCGAGATATATTGCCAGGCCAGGGAGTGAGCACTTCTGTATTTAAACAGGGTGTAATTCATGTAGCGCACATGCAGGGTAAGAGTACAAGTACAGGTGGTCCTCGGTTTACGTGGTTACAAACGCGTTCATTATGTCTCCCAAAGTGGTGGTGCGCCAAAGAAAAGGAAAGTCATCATCATGGAAGTGAAAATGAACATCATAAAAAGCGAGGAGACATGCCCACTAATATATACTGTATCTTTTGGTCCCAAGTGCTTGACTGTCGCAACCATGACTAAGAATAAAGATATTTGAACGCTAGAGGGGTCATGGATTCGATGTGCTGTAACAAGGAGATTTTGGAGAAGAGGAGGAGATTATCCTTCCAGACTAGTCTGGGAGCGTATTTTAAGAAGGTAGGACAACCACAAGGGTAAACGTAAAGAGTTGTTCTCTTTTTATGACTGTTTCTTGTTTTTAAACTTTTTATTACTGGATTTTGTACATTCTTCAAGCCGAGGACCACCGGTAACTGGTGGGAGTCCTAACCATTATCATGCAAGGGAGGTGTTACATCACTGCAAGCTGCAGACGTGAAGCGTTTCCCTCTCTTTGGTAAATGTGGAGGCCGCATGGTCACCTGGTGGTAGGAACGTCAGCCTCGCAGTCCAGGGATCCAGGTTCGAATCGACCTCTGGAACATGGGGTTTCTCCAACAACTGCTGACGCTGTCAGAGTGGTGCTGCGTGAATATGTTTGTTATTGTGGTTGTAGTTGGCAGTGTAAGAATACTCAAAGGTAAAATGCTTTATACAAGTACATTGACCTACATCTTTTAACTACAGGCATGCAGGAATCAAAGCTCACATACAGTTTGAATTGTTAAACTATTCACCCCTAATGTGTGAGGGCCGGCCCACGTTATGTGTGCACAAAGCGTATGTGTGCCTGGTGTGACATTTTAATCCCTTTATGGAAGGGGATTAGGGCTGCCAACCATCACACGTGATCACAGGACAATGGAGACATTGTGGAGTGACGATCCACTTGTACCCCAAGTGCTTATGAATCCTCCCTGTGGTATACAGCAGCGCTTCCCAGCCTTTAATGACATATTCAAGAAAAATATCAACCTATGGACAATTTAGAGATCGGGAAGACCTGGGTTCGATTCTCCCTCGGGCATCTCTGTGTGGAGTTTGCATGTGGTCCCCGTGCGTGAGTGGGTTTTCTCCGGGTACTCCGGTTTCCTCCCACATTCCAAAAACATGCATGTTAGGTTAATTGGTGACTCTAAATTGTCCATAGGTATGAATGTGAGTGTGAATGGTTGTTTGTTTGGCCAGGGTGTACCCCACCTGTCGCCCGAAGTCAGCTGGGACAGGTTCCAGCATGGTTCCCCGCGACCCTAATGAGGAGAAGCGGCATAGAAAATGAGTGACGTCTATTCCTTTGGAAGAAGTCTTTTGTCAAGCAGGCATTTTGAACTGCAGCGTTGTCCTGTTGGGAAAGCCAAGGGTCGAGGGCCTTCAGTCAGGGATGCTCCCTGCAACATCTCCACATAGTCACCTGCCGTTTGACGCCCCTGCACAACCTGAAGCTCCATTGTTCCCCTGAAGGAAAAAGCAGCCCAGATCATGATGGCGCCCCCTCCACTGTTCCGTGTGGAAAACATCTCAGGTGGGATCTCCTTGTCATGCCAGTAACGCTGGAAACCATCAGGACCGTCAAGGTTACATTTTTCCTCATCAGACATTAAAACTTTCTTCCACCTTTCAGTGTCCCATTTTGAGGCGCTTGTGCGAATTCCAATATCCAATTTTGTGGCGTTGAAGGAGACGAGGCGTTTTCATTTGCAGCTCCTGTCCTGTGCCTGGCTGAGCAAGCCAGGTGAGATAACGTGTTAGATATCGGTGCTTAATAACGCACCACTTTTTTTTTTCTGGATAACGGCAACAACGTTGTAACGTTTGAAATAGTAATTCATTAGATTATTCGTTACCAAAAACAATATACCGCGACCCTAATGAGGATTAAGCGGCCTAGAGAATGAATGAATGATAAATAAAAATAACGGCATTGCTACTTTTAACACTGCAAAGGACTGCAGCAGCATACAGATGCAATCACATAAACACACAGCGCTTTAGCTCGGCAGCAATCGCAATCACAGGACACCAAAATCCCCCACACGCTGCACAAGCTAGATGGGGTTCACCCATTTTCTGCTAAATTCTTTCTTTTGTGAAAGCTAAGAGTTTTTGAAAAGCCAGAAGGTTGCTCGGTCCATCCTTTTGAGCTCAGGACTTAATGAGAGGAGTCATGTGAGGGGAAAGTAAAACAGACTACAAGTTCAAATAAACCAAAAGTATTTGAAGTGTGAGTGGCTATAAATCACTTTTGTCAATCCAGTCCATTGGCTGCAGCCACACTTCAGTGGCGTGTACGTGATGTTTCAATCTCACTGCGCTATTAAAAGGCCTTGGCTCTGCCTTCCCTCAGGCTGTCATTCAAGTGGCTCAAATTTGGCCAGACAAGTGTGCAGGAGTGTGTGTGTGTGTGTGTGTGTGTGTGCATGAGTGTGCATGGTCACATTTGATGCAGAGCGCCTCCCTGCACATTTGCGATTTAGCATCACAAATATGCAGATTTTTGGTGGAAAAAAATGTCTGTTTTAATTGTTTTTCTTCGAAAACAAAATGAAGACCGCAATTTTAATATATTTACTTTATGCTCCACTGATAATGTTTTTTCATCAAGTGTTGAAATTTCACACTTTGTTCGGCGGCCCTTGAACGCACCATAGTTGCTGTGAGATGCAAAAGGGAAAGTTATATGTAACTTTTCCACCACCTTTTTGAGCCCAACATCCCTGGTCTCGGCCGTGAAGCTAGGCAAGAAAGACCCTTAGCGGCCCTGAAAGGTGCCTGGCATAAAAAACCAAGTCCTGAAGATCGACTGGTCGATCACAATCGACCGACTGGCAACCCCTGTTCTACACTGCCGCTCTGATTCCGTCTGTTTGTCCATCATCTTACATTATCATTCATTAGTGGTGACTACCTGTACATTTTAGACTTTTTATACATTTAATTAATGTGTGAGGGTGAATCTAATCCAATAATGACAACAGTCATTCTTATTGCAATTTTTTTGCAGTTCCTGTCAATCTTGTATAGTTTGAAACCTATTTGCTATGTAGAACGCGTGTTAACGGTACAGTGTGTGTTTTATTGGATGCACATGTACAGTACATCCTTTTTTTGGTCTGTTGGCAAGCAAGGCGTGATTAGAGGGTGGCACCACAGTGTTCCCCTCAGGCACAGCACACCCTGTTATTTTCCCTGCCAGCCCATGGTCTCAATGGGGAGGGTGGGACCGTGACCTCCCTCCCACGCTCAACCACGGGAGAGGGAGGCACCCCTTCTACATACCCCCTTAAGCGTCTAAGCCGGGTTCACAGGCCCCCCGCAACCTCCGGCTTAACTTCTCATGAAGCAAAACTATCTGGAGCCTTTCTCCTCAATGTGACAGAAAGATCACATGGTCTCATCCCTGCCTGGACCACATATGCAAACATTTGACGATTGAAGACATGCTGGAAAAAGCAGCAAAGACACCAAATACGAGCGGTGATAAACCCATTTTCCCAGTAACCTATTTAACTCCCATAGCATCCCCATTAATACTAAAATCATCAAAACCTTGAAAACTTTCAAAAATACAATTACATTAAATATATTTTAGATTGTACATCATTAAGATTGAATGAGTTAAGAATTAATTAAGAAAAAATGGAAAAAATTATAGAACTAAAAAAGATTCTACAATAGCAGCACAGTGAACACGAGTGAATTTACCTGCTGTGGGATAAATAAAGTACAATACAATACAACATTCAAGACTCCCACACAACACTTCCTCATTCTTCACCAATCACACACCAGGCACATTCACAGACAGGGGTTGTCCCATCATGCACTGACTTGGTAAAGTCTCAATATTTAGTTTTTTTTTTTTTTTTTTTAAGTAACGCTATGATTACCTTTCCGGGTAAATAATTACATTCATGAAGAAGTAATTCCATTACTAGTTCAGTTACCGTAATTTCCGGTGTATAAGCCGCTACTTTTTTCTTCAACTTTGAACCCTGCGGCTTCTACAGCGGTACTGCTAATTTATGGCTACAGTATGTTCTAATCTTGTGACATTTCCTTGACTTCAGAACTACTACCAATTGTTTAAGTACTGTGCCGCTCACCAGTCAGTGAGGAAACGGTAGCTCTTTCTTTGGCAGGAGGCCATTACTCAATATAACAGTCTGACTCACGGCGTTGTCTTATAAAGAACGTTAAAGTCAGCACACAGCAACTTAACACTTAAAAAGTAGCTAAGAAATAGACAATACGAGTACCAATACGAGTTTAAAATACAAAACTATTTTAACTTCTTCCCATAATGCGTTTCGTTCGTCCCAGCAAAGCAAGAGTTTCAAAGATGATTCATTCAGATGCCTCTGTCCACCAGAGGGAGCCAGAGGAGCTGGAGTAGAAATGCATTATGGGAAGAAGTTAAAATAGTTTGTTTTTTTTAACTCGTATTGGTACTTGTATATATTTTAGCTACCTTTTGAGTGTTAGGTTGCTGTGTAATGAATTTAGCGTTCTTTGTAAGATGACACCGTGAGTCAGACTTCTACAATATGCCATTTCATGATGTGGACATGTGCATGTGTGACATGTGACATGTACACATCTGGTTTTCTCTCTTTAGTGAGTGCGGCTTAAACACCAGTGCATCTTAAACAGCGGAAATGATGTTGCTATGACGCAGGGGTAGGGAACCTATGGCTCGGGAGCCAGATGTGGCTCTTTTGATGACTGCATCTGGCTCTCAGACGTGTCTTAACACCATCAAATTTCTTTTTTTTTTGCTGACATTTTAAAGTAAAACATTATAGAAATCACAGTATTAAAAATAACATTCAAAATATAAAACTTTCTCATGCATTATCCATCCATCCATGTTCTAGCGCCATGCGGGCAGCCTGAGCCAATGCCATTCATCCTTCCCATATTTTCCAGGTCAAACACTAAAACTTGATTATGATTGGATAATGTGGTAGCCTACCCGGGTCATTGAGAGGTCAAGAAGTAAACTTCCCTCCTTTAAACAGTCAGCTAGCTAATTCTGCACAGCAAACCCTTTTGATGAAGAAGATGACAAAAAGAAAGGCCGATACGGAGTACGATGTAAAACCAGAAGTTGCATTCATGGTATGAAATATTTTACTTAATATTGGTTGGTTTCAGTAGGACTGTGTTATTAAAAATAATCAAAGAAACGACATATTGTATTCTAAAATTGTTGGTCTTGCTTAAAAATGCACACATTTAGTTGTATTCAGTGTTGCAAAATATGATGTCTCACGGAAATCCATTTTAAAACATGTGGCTTTCATGGCTCTCTTAGCCAAAAAGGTTCCCGACCCCTGCTACAAGTATAACGAATTATACAGGTTACTTTTTTTACATGAATCTGCCCAACACTGGTCGTGTGTGTGCCGCTTTACAGTAAGTTAGACATACCTGAGCACATAAACAATTCAAAAATCACTCTCCCAGGCGAAGACAGCGAATACTTTGACGAATAAATGTTTGTGGTTGTCATTATTCGTGACAAGACCTCAGGTTTCTGATGAGACAAAGTGTGGCACATATTTCAGAAGAACACAACATGAAGCCATCACACATGCCCGACTCAAACAAAGAAAAACCACAGTGGCAGGTGGCACACTGTCTGTATTATGACTATGACGACTGCGGCTGAGCGCGGGCATGAGGGCAAGCAGGCCTTGGTGAGATCATATCAGTTCTGCAAACATCAGTGAGCTTTAAGTGAACAGAGCCCGAAGCAAAATGCTATCATGTCCCCCTCTTGTTCTCGACATCAATAATTCTGTCCTTCAAAGGTTGAAGAACGCCTGCTGCTAGTCAATAACTGTGCACGTACACTTAGTCTGCTTCTTGTTCTCGGCCTCCTGACAGAGCCCAGACATGTTGAATACGGCCATTAATCAAAGATCATTTATTTTGGAGGGAGGGAAGTTCAACCTGTCTTGTTATGACATAACACAGAAGAGGTGATAATGAGAAAGTGTTCCCAAAGAGAAACAAGACTAGTTTGCATTTCACCTTATCTTATCAGCTATCGCTCGGATCTGTTTTGTGTCCCAAAACAGGATTACACAACACAGGGTAATCAGACATCCTCTTTTTGCGGGACATTTTTGGGACCTACGTATATAAAGCGTCCGTTAGGTATTTAAAAATGAGAAAATTTAAATAAAATATGTCATTCAGAGTGTGATTGTTTCGATGCAGTATTGTCATTGTGGTTGTTGATATTATTTTGTCCTTTCCGTCAGGGTCTTTCTAGTCGTCACAGCCATTTGCTGATGTAGTCCTGTTTGTTTCTGTTGTTCTGTTATCCTCTTATCCTGTTTTCTTTTCTCTTCTTCTCTATCCCCTCCTGCTCCGCTCCGGCCGCTCCAAATTTGCATAATAACAAAACATCGAAGGTATTTTAAAATAATTTAATACTAAACCAATAATTTGGCGTACAGTGGATCCCCGCACAGTCGTCATTCAGCACTCATAGCGCCGCAAATTTGCAGCTTTTTTTCCCCCCCGCCAAAAATAGTCATTTTTTTCTGCAGGAAATATGTCTCATTCACCCGAGGTTGGTCATAATTTATAAATATGTGATGATACAAGGAAAATGTACAGCATTTCACCACTGAGATTTCACACTTTGTTTGGCGGCCCTTGAACCAGAGGTGTGGACTCGACTCACACGACTCGAGTCAGACTCGAGTCACAATTTTGATGACTACGGACCGACTTGACAATATCATCAAAGATCGCAGCTCCACTTGGTATTTGACGCCAATGAACCGCGACTTGAATGAATCAGTGAACGTGTCCCCATTCAGTGTATCCAACTAGCGTGGTTGTTATTATGTCTTTTCCAGCAAGATGACGTATTTTCTCTTTCAGTCTGTCTCACTGGACGCATCTCTTCATGTCCAATCAGGTTTGAGATCAAACGACAAATGTGTGGATTCCATAAATCCTGAATGCGTTTTCTGTTACTAAGTCTTATCACACTGGTCTCTAAAAATGAAACAATTCAAAATTCATTTGTTGTATTTGTCAAATGTAATGGATGTTGCATTGTTAAAATGGCTTTTAGTTGGTAAACGCTAAACCGTGTTCATGAGTTGTAAGGACTCAAACATTAAAAAAACCTATGACTTCGGGCTTCACTCAACCTATCTTGTAGTGACTTCAGACTTGACTTGGACTTGCACGTCCTGACTTGAGACTAAACTTGAGGTTAAAGACTTGAGACTTGCTCCAACCTCCCGTTTTCTATGCCGCTTATCCTCATTAGGATCGCGGGGGCATGCTGGACCCTGCTGACTTTGGGCAAGAGGCGGGGTACACCCTGGACTGGTCGCCAGCCAATGGCAGGGCACATATAGGCAAACAACCGTTCACGCTCACATTCATACCTATGGACAATTTAGAGTCTCATGCATGTCTTTGGGATGTGGGAGGAAACCAGAGTACCTGGAGAAAACCCACGCAGGCACGGGGAGAACATGCAAACGCCACACAGAGATGCCCAACGCTGATTCGAACGCAGGATCTCCTGACTGTGTGGCCAACATGCTGACCACTCGGCCACCGTGCGACCCTGGCGAAGGAGCAGTGTGTCATAAATACACATTTGTATGGCCGATTACTCCATTTGTGTGAATCTATTGTATTAATTAATGACTTGGGTGCAGAACCAGTACATAGTAGGACCCAGGGTCGCTGTTTGTACGTGTTTATAAAAGGGCATAGAAACTACATACGAAGGACAGACAGTTGCTAAAGTATATCCCTGTCCCCATGGCGCTGAGGACTTCCCCAGAACTGGCTTGATGCCTATTCAAACACCATCCACCCCACCCCCACAATCTGTGCCTTCCCTCACCCAACAACACCCTCCCACAGAGGCCACAGCTGCACCGTTGCAGCGTTTGAACGGCAAGCGCACAAATGATGAAGTTTGTGAACAGGACGAGTGCTGCGTAGGACACATTGTCCATTTGTAAAGACCAAAGGGGTGCAGGTCCACATGCAGCGGGCGTACTTTACAAGTGCAGTTGTGCCCTTCACCCTGTGCTCCTTCTGTCTCAAATAGGGGGTGGGAAACTTGAAGAAATTTACATGTCCAGCTGGGAGGTCAGCCTTCCTTTGGGACAATGTGAGGATATGAGTTTTCGATGACAAGTTCAGATAAGAGTTCTTGTGTGTGTGGGAGGCCGAGGGGAGACCTTTTTTGAAGGTCTTTTAAGATGCTTTAAAAGTGAGGACATCATTTTTTTAAAAAGCGCGCTACGTGTTCGATTTGATGATCGATATCGATCACGGGGCGCAACATGAGGAAAGCCTTTGATGTGATCCACGCTGTCAAGTTCGGAAGGGTCTGAAACTTGTTGTTTTTTTTTTGTTTGACACAAAGAGCAGGTCCGCCTTGCACTTTGCAACATTCTCCAGCATGACGCACCTTTCCTACACAGAGAAGTTAATGGAGAGTTATGGTGGCGTTATTCTTATTATCACAGCTGGAAGAAGAACTGGAAGTCTGCCTGATGTGCGCAGGAAGTCATGACTGTGCTCAACTGCTGGGAGAATGGCAGCAGAGGTCAACGTCGGAGTAGGAAATGAACAAAAAAGAAAACGGACAACAGATTTATATTTATTTACGTGCCTTGATGACTGTACTGAGTTGAACGGGCTCAGTCCAACCTTTTTCCAGCCAGACATCTTACTGATAACTCGAAGGCTGCGTGATCGGCACCAAAAGTGCAACAAAGCCGGCACGGGACGGAGGAGCAGTGTTGAGCTACCAAAAGGCACCATGAAAACGTACTGTTCTAACGCAAGGAAAAGCAGGGTGGATGGCAAAGAAACCAGCTGGGCGTACTACAAGAAAGTGTGACAACTATTAAACGTCCAAAAAGTGGAAAGAAATCGAAGCGAGCGCTTGGAAGAAGCGGCGCTTCCCAGCTACGAATGGTTTTAAGTAGTCAGACAGCCAATCGGCAGCAAGAGCGGCCCAGCTGTCCTGCCTCCTGCCAGTCGGAGCGACCACTTCTGAAAGCAGAGGGGCAAATGCGAAACGTAAGCATGACAGAGAGTTTGGGGCGGGTTCGCTGTAGCACCTCATGCACACCAACACTCCGATTCGAGCGAAAGAGCGACGAACTTTATTCATTTTCAGTCCAAATTTCCACCCGGCTGGTTGATTTGTGGCGACTATAATGTCTGACGTGGTCCGCTGTCTTTTGTCACGCACGCACACAACACACACACGATCACTCTCACACTGGGGGGTCCAAACCTTTTCCAGCGAGGGCCACACAGTGAAAAACGAAAGGACGCAAGGAGCACTTTGGTACTTTGTAAAGCAACACAGATATGCTGAGACAAAGAAATGCATTTCACCTTTGCAATGCTACAAAACATGAATTTTTTTCCATAATAATACGAGTTTATCCTTTTAAAAATGAAACTTTTGCTCTTCATTTGATTATGATTTTATTCCAGAAAACAGTCTTTTCCATTTCTGTTGGTTACTCTTTCATTTCAGCTTTCCTCTTGTAAATGTTCTCTTCATGTCTTTTAACAAGAATGTCTTTTTCTTTGTTTCAACATTGTTACTAAAATGATATTTTCCCCCATTTTAGAAGTTTATTCTCATAAAATTGCAACTTTTGTCTCATTAGAAAACTTTTTCTCTTAATATTTTGACTGCACTCTGGTCAAACTGATTTTTTTGGGATGATTTTCAAAATATTTCAATTTTCGTCTTCTAATATTTTGACTTTATTCCCATGTTATAAATTACCCCCCCACCGCAACCTGAGTTTCCAAAAATGACAACGTTATTCATTGTTTTTGACTTTTTTCTTTAAAATGACATTTCTCCCTCATACTATTACTTTAATTCTTGTGAAATTACGGCTCTTTTTCCTTGCTAGATTGCAAGTCTTTTCTAAATATTTGGACTTTTGATTGATTTTCCCGTTTTGTGCCGCTCTTGTTTTTTGTTTTTTCAAGTTTCCATGTTAAATTCCATTTTCAGACTGTGCCGCGGGCCTCAAATGGTTCCACGCTAATGTACATGCCAAACAATACTAGCGTGAATACAGTTTCAGAAGTGTGACAATCCGTCACGCATCTGCTGGGCTTTGCTGTTCATACCTGCCCCATTTTCCTGCCTATTGATGGGAAATCAGCTCATCACTGGTCGGCCCGTCCATGTGTTTCCTGAAGGGCTTCCAACACCGCACACACACATCCTTCTTGGGGCATTTTATCTGTTACCAGAGACCACATCAAGGCCACAGACTGTCTTCCCAACAATGGGCTCAGGAATCTCACTCTGGACTCCACTAAAGAAAAAGAACTCAGGTAGTGATTTAGATAGCTCTATCTCTCTGTCTAGACACACGAGGCACGTCACTGGTATCACTTGTTGAAACAATGCCGTGCTAATTGCCGTTCAAGTGACTCTGAGCTCCACGACAAACACTGCGCACCGACAGGGAATGTGAACATTGTTTCAGGGTATTTAGGGGTTAAACCTGTGATAGGCAGTGTTTGCGCTCCACAGTGTTTTAGATGTGAACCTAGTTGCTTTCGGAGGCAGTTAAACATTCATTTAGCTAAAAACGGGGAGCAACTGGAGGATAGTAGCCCTTTATTAGGTAAGAAATCACAAAGCATACTAGCATTTTTTAGCTATTTTCATGGGTAGACACATATATAAACACTGTTATGCTAGGGGTGAGCATTGCTAACGTTAGCATGTTAGCATTGCTAACATGCTAACATTAGCATAGTAGCATTTTTAGCCATTTCATAGGTAGATACTTCTATAAAGACTTATAAAGACACTATCATGCTATGTGTTAGCACGTTAGCATTGCTAGCATGCTAACATCAGCATAGTAACTTTTTTTTTCATTTTCATAGCTAGACACATATAGACACTTACCAGTTTTATGCTACGTGTTAATATTAATAAATGGAATATTTAAACGTGTTTAGAATCTTCTAATTATGGTTTTTAACATTATTAGAACCCTCCAGATATGAAATAACACACCTACAGTCACCTGTCCATTTGTATGATAGTAGATAGAATCAGAGAAATAAAAGCTAAGAACATAAGGGACATGAGTAGTGATTTCTCCTACATTATTCTAACAATACAACAGTGTAGGAACTAGTTTGACACTCAAAATTGAAAGCTTTTAATGGGTTGAGGAAGAGAAACAGCTTGCATCATGAGGGGATTTCAGAGCTCGAAACCAAAATCAACGAGGTCAGCCAACAACCCACGCTAAACTTCGTAGACAGCACCGAACTGGCAAATAATAACTTCCTGTCAAAACGCTTCGCAAAAAGTCTTACAACTTCCTTTCTTCCCTTTTTCTTCCCTTTGAGGAATTCCACTGGGCATTGTGCAAAATTCCACGGGCCGTAATTGGGCGGGCAGAAGAGAAATTAAAGGAGAAAAAAAGGACAGGAAAAGGAGAACATGTGCTTCCACTTCATTAAGTACACTTGCACACTCAAGATAGAGCCAATACGAGACTTGTATCAGAGTCTGATAACACTCAGTTGGTGATAGATGTTATTGTTGTGGTTGTAGTTTGCAGTGGTGTTAAACTACACTCCCTTACATCGAGAGTTATTTCTACTGCTCCGTCTTGACTCTCGTGATTGTTTCCATCAAAGAGCAGAGAAGCTGAAGTCGTTTTGTTTGTTGTTGGTGTGCTTGCAGACTATTTGGCAAAGCCAGACGTTTATTTTCATGCTTGGATCCGTGGGCGACAGAGTAGATGATGATATTTAACACATCATGTTTCTGCCACCCACTTGATGATCGGCCTCTGTCATTACTCACAACGCTTTACAGTCAGACACTGCACACGTCACCGCACGTCTCAATTCGATACAGATCGGTCTGAATGCATCAATCGATCAAAGTGTCCCGGCGAAGCTGACGCTAGTTTGTGAGCCCCAGTGTGTAATTCCAGTGGCTTTTTTCGGACCCGCCGGTTTCTATTCCAATCCTGTGGCCGCTACAGCTACATGGTTAGCTTGCTGCACAGAGCAGACGGCGAGTCGTTCACATCAACAGCGCAACAATCATGACGCTGCTGCTGCTGCTGAAAAGCATCCTCTCGGGCTGAACTGGTTGTTAGCGTATTTAGGATCTCAGATGCATCTCGGTAAATTAAACCGTGGTGAAAAGGTGTTTCATTTCCGGAGTTTTTCCAAATTCTTTTCAATTTTTTAAATTCCATGAGATTCTGAATTTGGGTTTACTATTCGCTATAAGCCATAAGATCATCAACATTATTAAGAAATACTTCTAGATTTGTATATAATGTAATATAGATAGGGGGCCGTACGGTGGCCTAGCGGTTAGCATGTTGGCCACACAGTCGGAAGAGCTGGAAGATCAGGGTGTGAATCGGACGATCTCTGTGTGGAGCTCGCATGTTCTCCCCGTGCGCGCGTGCGTGGGTTTTTTCCTGAGACAGTGTACGAAACCCGAGGCAACATTTCCGCAAACATTTTCGACAAACCGTACAGAAACGGAGGTCAGCGTGCACTGAAATAAATGCACTTCTCGAAGATATTCTACTTTACTGGGCGGCACCCGTGCATGCTAGTCGTTTTTGTCAAACATGAGCCATGTCTGCACAAGGCGTGCATTATTGGGAGCCGCATGCTGAAGTGTGATCTTTTGCGGTGTGCAGAACAAAACACCTACTCCGCCCAAAAGCACGCTGAAATGCGATTGTTCCATGAAGCTCACTAACACGATATCACAAACTATCAAACGCCCTTGCATCATTCATCAAATATATTTTCTTTATTGCACAAAACAAATCGCGTCTTTGTTTTTTTTGGTTTTTTTGCGCTGGCCTGGTTCACGCCGCGCTCAACCATTTTTCATCCCACTGGTTTTTCCTGTTATTAGACATCCATGGCTACATTAGGCTGTGTCATTGTCTGTGCTCACCGCTCCAACACGAGTGACTCAGTAGCAATTACTGCTTGTCTGGAGCTGGAAACAAAGCCCTCGCATGCAAGTGTGTGTGTGTGTGTGTGTGTGTGTGTGTGTGTGTGTGCGTAGCTGGTCTTTTGCGTGTACTGGGGTACTCACGAGTGAATCGGATCCATTTCCTGCCTTGTCCTCGAGGCTGCTATCCAATGGAAGTATTGTGGCCTTTATTACAATGAGTTTGTTCACTTCCTGTGGTTAAAATGTGAACGTTTCTTTTAATAAGGGTCGGCAAACGAATAGAGAATGTCTTCCAGTAGGTAAACAGTTTATGCAGGGATGAAAGAAAAAAGAAAAACATGTTAAAATGTGTTCAAATAAATAAAAAAGTACAGAAAAAAGACTTTAGATAAACACAAATAATTCAATAAATGCAGAGAAATGTAACGACATGAATAAACAACTACACGAGTACTGATGCAAACATTGTATCATGTATTTTGAATATGTATACTTTTTATACAGGCTACGTATTATTAATATTCATGATTATCATATTAGTGGTGCTTATTGCTGTCATCATTACGACTACTACAACTATTGTGATTATTAAACGACTTCATAAGTCATTCTGCGCTATGGAATTTTGAAAACAAGTCATTGTGGGAACAAAGTCATGGCTATTTAACTGTGTAATCAAAAAACCTCACACAAGTATAGAAGTGAAAACCAACAAAGTAGCCCACCCTCACACTCTGCCATTGTCTCCTCCGTTTGCAACGCTCCAAGAAAGTTTCAAGGCAGAGATTTACAGGATTCTATTGCTCCTAATCCACAATATCTCTGCAAATGTGAGATTATATGAGGACAAAAGTGTTACTATACCTTCCGCATGCGTCTATGAGGATCTGTAGCGTATAAACTAGCAAAGCCTGTGAGTTCGCCGGTGTGGATCAGGGGGTGTCCAAACTTTTTCCACCGAGGGTCAGGTACTGAAAAATGAAAGGATGCCACTTTTGTAAAGCAACGCTTCCAAGCAACACACAAACTTCAGTTATTGCTCTTTTTTCCCCATGTTTGCTGTTTTTTTGTATATTTTCCAAATATTTCAACTTTTTAAAAATTAAATAATCCTTGTCAATTTTATTCTCGTAATATTATGACTTTATTCCCATAATATTTTGATTTTATTCCCATAAAATTACTTATTTATGTATTATTATTACTTATATTTAATATTTTTCCCCAATCTAATTTCCCAAAAATTACAGCATTATTGTGTTTAGTTTGTTTCTCATAATATTACAATTTTTTTTAAATAATATATTTCAACTTTGTGCAACTTAAATGAATATTTTTTAAATATTTTGACCATATTCTCGTAACATTACAGCTTTTTTTTCCCATGTTGTCTTTTTTTTCTCCAACTATTTTAAATTTCTTTTTGTAAATTTTTGTCTTGTAATTTTAACAATATTCCCATAATATTTTGACTTTATTCTCGGAATATTACTAACTTTACAACATTTTCCAAAACCTAATTTGTCCAAAAATTACAAGTTTATGTCGTTTTTTTTGTTTCTTGTAATATTGCGACTTAAAAAAAATTGTTTTTCCTATAAAAGTTCAACTTCATGCTTCTGAAAGGATGTTATTTTTCCGCATGATGTTACATTCTCGTCAAATTACATTTTCTCGTTAGATAAAATTTTTTCCTTTTAGTATTTTGACTTTATTTTTGTGAAATTACTGCTAATTTTTAAATTTTGGGGGGTTTTCTTGTTAAATGATATTTTCAGAACGTGCCACGGGATAATTTATCAGAAGTGAGGGGGGTGACCAGATGTCCTCTTTTGCCCTGACATGCCCTCTTTTGGGACCGGCTAAAAACATCAGGGCCTGTTTACATGACATTGGTTTCAATTGAGTTTAATTCGATTGGGGGAGGAAAAAAACCACGCAGAAATCGAAAAAGAGTCTCAAGTTGCGTACGAGGTAATTCTGCATTCTGCTCCTCTTGGCTCCTCTTTAAAAAAATTGTAATGATCAAAACGGCTCCCTGTGTCCTTTGATTTTTCAGTATGCAGCCCTCCGTGGGGGGGGGGGCGCTCAGACACCCGTGGACTAGATTTACGATCCAAGTTGCAAATCAAGCGGGTCAAATATTCATGGAGCAGCAGAGAGACAAAGAGTTCACATGGAACAAAAAGTGTATGTGGGACAAAGTCTTGGGAGAATCACGACCAATGACCTCGGCACTTCATCCCTACTCATGGAGCAGGCAGCCTACATGTGTCACCCAGACGTTCCTCTGGCAGACCACAATACTTTCATCCTAACAACACACACATGGCAGCGGGGGCTAAGCTTCCACTGGATGGAAGCGACAACAACTTGCCCGCCTGATGTTACGGTTGACTTCAAGCATCTGTCTCCATCGCTTTTCCAAAAAATGACTCCTTTTCAACAACAACGAAAACCCCATCCCATCTGATGTTGAAACCTTGTTGACGTCGAAGCTTGTAATTATCTGTTTGGTTATCAGGGGCGGCCTTAAACCGGTGGAAAAATCCTGCATAGACATGTGACTCAACAGCGAGGGAGAGAGGACGACGAGGAGGGGATTAGGAGATAATTGGACTGAATCGATGCAAGACGAGGACACTGGCGCCCTTTCCAATGGGTATCGGGAGAAAAAAACAAGGAATTTCGGCGAGCTAATCACGACTTCAACAGCAACCATGTGTTCAAACAAATTACCTTCCCCTGCAATGACAAATCTTTCCATTGCCCTTTTGACAGCTCATCAAAATAAACACTAGAGTGGACGCCAGATATCAAGAAATATCAACAAATATGTAATAGAGTATGATTACTTGGCACTCCAAAGTGGACACATGAGGTTGGTTTTGGCTCCCTGGAAACTGCAAACTGAACCAAAAACATGCAAGGTTACATCCCCAAGGGGCGAGCTGGAGACAACGTACTCCTGGTTAGTGTTTACGGTCAAATAGTTCACATAACTTCACGTCCAAGCGACATAGCCACAAGTGAGTCAATTGCTGGCGTCCCTGTGTCCCTTAACCCTTGATCTGTTTGGACGTGCCGCCATGATACTGCTTGGAGGCACGCCATTGCAGGGAAAGCAACTGCGATCCAACAGCAACTGTTCTTAATGGACTTCCATTTCCTGTGTCTAGACCTGCTGGGAACATGACATACAAGACCAGTCAAAAGTTTGGAGCCACCTTGCCATTCAATAGCATGAGAAAGTGTCTCTAAACTTTTGTAAATGCTACTACCGACACAAGCAGTTGTCACACAGCCGAAACGACCCGTTCCTTGCACATTTACTCGGGACTTTGACCAGAGACATAAGAACGTGTTATAATAAAGGGGTTTTGTTTGTTACCTTGGTTTTCCTCCGTTGGTGCATATTTTTGTTTTATTTGGATGCTTCTGTTTTCATATGATGTTTTTATCGTTCTTATCTAATAGAGCTGCTACGGTAATTTTGTGGTATGTCTTGTCTTAAAAAACAGATGGTGCACTTTGTAAGTTGTAATAGAAACAAAGGTAATACTGCCGTACTTTTATTTTGAAGCTTACTTTGCACCGAACAGGATGTCACTTTGTGCTTTTTTTAATGCAGTGTAATTTGACAGTACAGAGGCATAAGGCATAAGGAGAATTGGCGATAATAAACAATTTTAGAACCTACGGAGGTTTGTTGACATCATTTTCCTCCATTTGCGCATATTTTACTTTTACTTTGCACTGAACAGGAAGTCACTTTGTGCGTGTTTTAATGCTATGTAATTTGACAGGACAGTGACATCAGGAGAATGGGCGATAATCAAGGATTTCTGAACCTACAGATGTTTGCTGACATTATTTTTTTCCATTTTGTGTATATTTTACTTTTACTTTGCACTGAACAGGAAGTCACTTTGTGCATGTTTTAATGCTGTGTAATCAGACAGTACAGAGACATAAGGTGACTTGGTGCTAATCAAAAATTTTAGAACCTACAGATGTTTGTTGACATCATTTTCCTCCATTTGTGCATATTTTCCTTTTACTTTGCACTGAACAGGAAGTCACTTTGTGCATGTTTTAATGCTGTGTAATCAGACAGTACAGAGACATAAGGTGACTTGGTGCTAATCAAAAATTTTAGAACCTACAGATGTTTGTTGACATAATTTTCCTCCATTTGTGCATATTTTCCTTTTACTTTGCACTAAACAGGAAGTCACTTTAGGCATGTTTTAATTCTGTGCAATTTGACAGTACAGAGACATCAGGAGAATTGGCGCTAATAAAAGGTTTTAGAACCTACTGAGGTATGCTGACATCATTTTCCTCCATTTGCGCATATTTTACTTTTACTTTGCGCTGAAAAGGAAGTCACTGTGTGCAGGTCTTTATGCTGTCTAACTCGACAGTTACTTTACTTATTTTGCTGTTGTCCTTTCACGCTGCTTAGCGATTAAGAGGAAGTTAAAAATACTACAATACGTCAACATAAAGACTGAATGTCCCCTTTTGATCTCAAATTTATATCCACAATTGCAGTCGACTTTAGTAATAAGAACACTGTGGACCAGGAAAATAGAAGGGTTGTCAACTATATACACCTTCCATAAAGATAATCCCACGTTGAGCCCAATTTCTGACCAAGCAGTTTGATTGTAATACAAGTTAGCTTGTCGCAATCACAAGTCTTTTTAAGGGACGACTTGAGGTTGGTGAGTGTTGGGGAGTCTGTGATGACGTTTGTAAGAGCGTCCCAGAGAGTGGGACCCGCGACTGAGAAGACCCAGTGCTCCATTTGTCACAATCCAGTCTGAGAAAGCCAGCTTGAAGCCAAGATTTGTATTTTTTCAGCAATGCTTGTTGTTATTCTAAGTACTGTTTGCTCAGAACAAACCTGTCCTTGACGCTTGTGATCCAATCCAGCTTGAAGGCCTTTGCTTCGTATGGCCCGCACTGTCACCCCTTCTCTTTCATTGGCCCTCGGTCCATTCTAAAAATATGCTTTCAAAAAAAAACCAAACATAAATTTTACAGGAATAAAGAATAAAGCGAGTAAAGTCATAATATTAAGAGAAAAAACAGCATAAAGTTGAAATATTAAAAACTAAAGTATGTTTTTTTTTAGGTCTTATTATTATGACAAACAAACAAAAACAAAGCAGCAATTTTAGGAAAATGAGGTGGGGTAAACGTTATAATATGATGATAATAAAGTCCAAATATGATGAAAATAAAGACGATATTACATGAAAATTACGTTAAGAACGTTGAAATATTTGTACAAATATATTTTTTTAAAAACAGCAAAAAAAAAGTGTAATTTTATGAGAAAACATTCATACTGATAATACACTTTGTCACTGATGCTGGCTGTTTTTATCTTTAAATATAAATCACATCTTTGCATATCTATTTAGGTTGGTATAAATACGCAAAAGTAGACCCAGCATCCTTTCGGCCCTCGTGGAAAATGTTTGGACGTCCCCGTCCTACTGCACATGCTGCGATTTGGGAGCTCCGTCGACCAGCATTGTACAAACGTGCGTCTGTTGCTACAACTAAACCCCACTTAGTCGGTTTGAATCAAGTTCAACAAGGCGGCTCTCACGTCGTGACATACACGTTATGTTTTCCTACGTGTAAACAGTGCGAGACTGTCTGAACATGCACGCGGTCTAATGAAGCGCACACGTACGGCCATGTGTGCGCACCAGGCTGAGCTGGTTTTAATGGGTTCCAGGGGTTGGACGTGTGGGAGCCAATAAAAGCACACAACCGACAAAATGTTGAGCAATTCACCTTGTGTGTATCTGGTTTATCAACACAAGGCCTGCCAAAGACGAAACGACCTGCTCTGCTGCTTATTGTAATGACGATCACACTTTCACACACACACACGTCTCTTTGCTTTTTTTTTTTTTAACGCTCCGGCCACAGGAAATGACATAGCACGGGAAAAATGTCAGCAACTAAACACATCTTAAAATGATTAGTGATTCAAAACCAGAGAGGAAAAAGCAACCTATTAATTAAAAAAACATCCTTACATCATCTAGCTTCCTTTTATGGCGATTCAAATGATTCAATTGTGTTTAAAAATAAAGCGCTGAAGCACATCGAAATGTTTTCCCTTCCTCGAGTTTATATGAGAAACATTCAAGAAACCAGATATGGAATAACAATACTTTTGGTTTGACTTAAGTAGAGGGTCAGGCTGGCGGCCGGGATGGTGTGGGAGAGCCAAAGAGGCTGCCGGTTTCCCCTTCATGGGCCCACGCTGCTCTCACAGGGCATGCTCACAATGAACGCTTCCTGCCGGAGCCCCTATGGAATAGCATAAACATTGTGCGGACTTAAAAAAGACTTTAAACATAGAACACACCGAGCATTTAAGTCGGGAAGACCGAATTTCAGACACCACGTTATACATTTTTGGTTTTACTTTAGGTTACAGAATATGCCATCTTGTACACGAGAGTTTTATTTTCACGTCCAGCGTTACACGCATGCACCAAATATAGGCGAGGAGTGAATGAGTCGTTCATACCCTGCAAGTATTTCACTGATTCAGGTCCCACGTGTACGTCTTCTTCATCAACTCGACCGCTTACCGACCCCTGCTACCGCTAGCTAAATGAAAAAGCTGCATTACGGGCTCGGCAAACGAACGATTCACTCCCTCATCCCGAGAGTCAGTGAAACTCTCGGGTGCTCGCAGAAGCCTCGAGTTTCCCTGACTCACGGGTGCAAGCGGGCATGCGCTCTGTGACTGGCTAGCTTCCGCTTTGTTCCGTGAACTTGCGGCATTTCGCTCATTTTGGGGCGGTGGGGTTGTGCGTGTTTTTGGCATTTGCAGCTTTTTTGCATGGTTTTTGGTCTTATGGCGGTTATATTACACTTGTCCCTCACCGCATCGCGGGTCAAATTTCACGGCTTCACTCTATCACGGTCTTTCAAACATATATTAATGAATAATTCATGCTGTTTGTTGGTTGAATACGGCCCACTATTAGTCAAAAATGCATATTTAAGCACATTTGACTGATTTTTTTTGCCTAAATTAAACATTTTCAAGAATATGAATGAATAAATGAAGTGAAATGCAAATATAAGGCATTCTGAAGATGCATTCAAAGATGTGGAGCGATGTAGTGTTGTGCACCGGTCACCAGATGTCAGTAATATTACTGTAATGTTGGGCGAGTCACCTGGAACCTCTCCACACGGAGTCATTCCTGGGATTTGTTTTTTGGCGGGTTGAACAAAAATTGCGTTCACACCGTGCCGGATTAGTAAATAGTTGCATCCAGACGGGAAGGGATCACTCGGAGGCAAACGAAAACGCCTGACACAAGAAACTACGTTAGAAGAAAGAACGCACGCACACAAGTCCTTCGTCTTCCACTTTCCAAGACTCGGCTAGACTTACGACAAAGTGGAATAACTTCTGCGAGCCATTTTGGAGTATAAGACAACAGACCATCGGGAGAACGTCGACTGCCAGTCGAAATATTCCGATATTATGTTGGCTTCTGAGTGTTTGATGACTTCAGCTGTAGCAACCCAACATGGCTTTGTTTTTTTTTTACTTATCAGCCTGCCTGTGTTTAGCGGCATTATTCCCAGAAAAGCTTTCCTGATAGGAAATCTGCCCTGACCAGTGGTTGTGTTCGTGTGTGTGTGTGTGTGTGTGTGTGTGTGTTGGGGGGTAGAGGATGCCGAAAGTTAAAGTTATTGACAAGACAACAGATATTTTTAACTAATGACTTTGACATCATCTGCTATGCCACTGATTGACTCCAGTGATAACCTTCCTTTTTGGCTAATATCTGTGACATTTCCTGAATTTGTATTAGCCTGCTGTTGTTTTTTCCTTATCTGACACCCCCGGAGGGTTTTATTCATTAACTAACAGGCATGTGGAAGGCATTAATCGCTCTGTTGTGGTCCGCCGCCACTTCACGCTGCAAACTTCGCGGTTTCACGCTATCACGGTTTTAAAACATGTATTAATTAATAAATCCTGCTGTTTTGTGGTTGAATATGGAAGATTATTATTTTTTAAAAAATGCACATTTAAGCAATTGGTACATATTTTTGCCTAAATTAAGCATTTTCAAGCATAAAAATGGCTAAATGAACTAAAATACATATATGAGGCATTCAGAAGATGCATTCAGAGACGCTGATGAAATGTAGTATTCTACACTGGTCACTAGGTGTCAGTAATGTTAGCGTAATGTTTGGTGACTTGATTGCCAGAACAACAGACTTTTATTGCAGGTTTAAATGATCTCACAACAGGCACAATAATCTCTAATTAAAACACGGGCTGCTTTTTTGCGGCGAAATGCCTGTCTGCCTGTCCTCCAGGTCCCCCAGGGAACACATTTATGGTAACGCACACAAGCATGAGTCTTATTTATGTCTTAAATGGCTTATTTGCTTTTATTATGTCTACTATATGGGTAATAGAAGTGTATAGTTGACTATAGGGGTGTTATTTCATGCCTAGAGGGCTCTAATAATGTTAAAACATGTATTTAGAAGGTTTTCTGTGCTCTAAGGATGACAATATTCAATTTATAAATAAGGAATACTATTTTTTGGATATTCACAACCGATTACTGTACATTAAAATTTGGCAAATGTGTTTTGGGTGTCCACACAAACAATAAGCTCATGTTCTGTTGTCAAATAAGGTTTAAAAACATGAGATCATGTCGCATATTTGTTTTGACACAAGCCAAAAAGATCAGTTTTAATCCAAAAAAAAATCTACTTTAAACGAAGTTTTGCATACGCTCAGTTTTTGTTAAGATGAAAACCTACATTTGCGTATGGACAAAAGGCCAAAACACACACAGGACAGGCCTTAAAAACAACTCAGCTCACTAAGGAGAAGAAAATGAAAGAAAAATCCCATGGATGCTGCAGTTTCCCGACATTGTCAACACAATAAAGAAGCAATTTTACGACTTCGATCTAAGCCCGCGTGACCACAGTCCCTCTGTAAAGCAGAGGAGGGCCAAGATCTCCCTCCACTTCTCAGGATCCCTCCCACGCCCACCACAGCGCCGTGTCTCCTCCCTTTGCCCGATGCGAGAACTCCTTTTTTCTCTTTCTTCCATTCTGTCTTCCAGGATGAACTCAGCCCAAAAGCTGCACGAACAAACCGTGCTTTCATAAAAGCTAACCCTTCAAATGTCAGCCCGGCAGTCAAGTGTGGGAAAAAATGCACAAGCAAGCTAGCGAGTGACCCCGATGTGACAACTGCATGCCGAGACATTGTAACTAACACTTTATTCAGTCTGAGCAGCACAGGATGTAGGAGTGGGGGCAAGTGTGAAGGGTTGCTGGTTAAACTGCGGCACACATTTGAAAAAGAACTGACACAAAGACACTATAGAGGAAAAGATGAGTGTATCTTTTTGGATTTGCGGCATGGAAACAGCCTGACATCACAAGCTGGCATTTGAGGGCATATGATTTCAGGAAGTATGTCAGGGTTTGCTTGGGTTATGGTTAATCAAATTAACCAAAATAACCAAACATGACTTAACTGAGATTAATTGAGATCTATCACTCTGGAAAAGGTTATAAAGCCTTTCTAAAGCTTTGGGACTCCAGCAAACCACAGTGAGAGCCATTATCCACAAATGGCGAAAACATGGAACAGTGGTGAACCTTCTCAGGAGTGGCCGGCCAACCAAAATGACCCCAAGAGCGCAGTGACGACTCATGCAAGAGGTCACAAAAGACCCCACAACAACATCCAAAGAACTGCAGGCCTCATTTGCCTCAGTTAAGGTCAGTGTTCATGACTCCACCATAAGAAAGACACTGGGCAAAAACAGCCTGCATGGCAGAGTTCCAAGATGAAAACCACTGCTGAACAAAAAGAACATTAAGGCTTTCTCAATTTTGCCAGAAAACATCTTGATGATCCCCAAGACCTTTGGGAAAATACTCTGTGGTGTGATGAGACAAAAGTTTTACTTTTTGGGAGGTGTGTGTCTCATTACATCTGGCGCCGTTTGAGAAAAAGAACATCACACCAACAGTAAAATATGGTGGTGGTAGTGTGATGGTCTGGGGCTGTTTTGTTGCTTCAGGACCTGGAAGACTTGCTGTGATAAATGGAACCATGAATTCTGCCGTCTACCAAAAACTCCTCTAAAATCTTTGATATCAGCACTCCGATGCAAGCAGACCATTCCGGACTATGCTCGCACGTGCCCGAATAGATCCCGCGTAAGCACAACAGCGTGTGCTACCGTGCTAACAAAGGAGCAGCAGCGACGTCCGAGTCCAAAAAAAGACGTCGCAGCTGAGTCCCCCGCGGTTGCACGGAAGTTCAGCGCGGCCAAACCCATCACGCATCCAAAGCAACACCACAAAAACAAAAAGAGGGGATGCATGAGGATCCTCGACAGACCACGGGGGTGAAAAAAAACAAACCTCTGGGCCCCCAAACAATCAACGACATCCAAAACATCTGCAAAGCATTCCACACAAGAAAATGAGTAATAAAATGATGTATGATATCAGATCGCATTGATATAGATAGCCGATACTCAAGGTTGCAATAGTGGTATTGTACCGGAGGTGAAAGGGTTGTATTGGGACACCCCTACTGCATATTGTTGATGCTAAATCAGAAAACCGGAGTGATCAAATAGATAAATGCACACTCGACTATGCCGTGGGTTATGTGTGGGAGCTAAACGCGGTGCGTATCATGTTTATAGAGTTAAAAGAAGCGTACTTGACAGGGTTACTGTTTACCATAAAACTTGACTGAAGTCACATTCGGAGCAGACGTCCATATGGTGAAGCCCTTTCATTTCTTCTTCACTGAACACAGAAAAGATGGGAAATACTAGCTTTTTTTCTTTTTTACGGGTTCAAATTGCTTCCAGAACTGTGGTTTTTGAAGGAAGGACAAATGTGCCATTTATGCTTACTATGCATAAATCCCTGCAACAGCTGCTTTTTCTTATGTTTTTCACGATTTCTGATCATCATATAACTCCATCACAACAACAACAAAGGCAGTTTGATTCCTTCGCGAGGCATCTTTTGCCGCTAGGTAGCTGCAGTTTGGCTAGTTTCTATACCATACATTTATGTTTATACGTCATACGCACAAGATGGGACATGATACATTTGATTTGCGCCCCTTTGTCTTGCCTTGCACCAAAACTACGCTTGCAACCTTTCAGAAACTATAAATCACGTCGAGGTAGGGCGTCCATTTTCAAGATGACATTTTGATTGAATGATACCTGATACGATGTGGTATTGTGCATCTGGATGAGATGTTAGGGTGAAAAAAAGCGCAATAAATCCTGCAAAGCATCTCTCTTCACCTTTCACGCCGAGCTGAGTGTGTTCGTAATAACAGAGAGGGAGGACTGGTGCACCACTTGTTCTAAACAAAGGTGTTTGGAACCCTGCTGTGATACATTGTCACGTTTCAACTGACCGTTCAATGTTTCTTTCTTTTTACAGTTTTTTCCCCCCAACTTACAGTACTTCTGCCTAACAATGGCTGACCTATTCCCTTGCACTCATATGGAGAACCAAAGAAACGCGTACACCAGAAGGCCAGAACTGCAAAAAGGTAGATCACATGCGGGTATTTAATGTAAAGTATTTTTGTGCCTATGTATGTAACATATAACATTATTAGAGCACTCTAGACATGAAATAACACCCCTATAGTCACCTTTACACTCATATTGTCCAATACAGTTGACATAAGAACAGAAAATAAGCCGTTTAAGACATGAATATGGCTGGTGGTCGTGTGTTTTGCTATAAATGTGGAAGCTGACGTTGATGGTCAGAGTTGAGTTTTAGCTTACGGCCATAACGATAGCCCGTGTTGGAGATGATAGACCCTGTTGATAATAAGATCACTCAAACCTGCAATAAAAGCCTGTTGTTCCGCCGATCAAGTCTCACCGAACGTTACATTAACTGGCACCTAGTGACCAGTGTAGAACACTACAGTAGAATATCATCACAGCATCTTTGGATGCGCCTTCTGAATGCCTTAGAGTTGTATTTTAGTTCAATTAGCCATTTTTATGCTTGAAAATGCTTAATTTAGGCAAAAAAAACCCATAACATTTGCTTAAATATGCATTTTTTTTAAGTAATAATAGCAGTATTCAACCACAAAACAGCATCACTTATTAATTCATATATTTTGAAAAGTCGTGATAGAGTGAAGCCGTGAAATTGTGCTAAAGTGGCGAGGGATGACTGGATATAATTATTACTATTATTATGTTTGAAATAATGCTAGTAATAAAAGATATTAAACCTCATTTCTTAATAACAATAACTCATTAATATGAATCCATATGAAGTTTTATTATATATTATATAAATTACTCTTAATAATCATTTTAATTTTAGAAAAAAATATGTATTATGGGGCAAGAACTATGTTTGGCAACATGGATATGGAACAATGACTGAATGTCTATCTGAAAAAATCAATAATAAAAAATAATAATGTTTACAACAATACAGTGAAAATGTAAATGTAAAAAAAATTATTAAAAAAAACAAAAACAAAATAAAAGTATTTTAATGAAACAATTTAAAGGGACTCCCGGCAAATGTCTCAAGCAAAATGAAAAAAATCAATATTTCTTGTTCGTGAATGAAGCATTTTGCCAGTTTTTCATTACTTTTGCTGGCTGGCCCCTTCGAATGAAATAAATAAAGTGTTAAAATCCCAACAAAACACAAGATGCTGGCCATCCCAGGCTTTCTTTTCACCAATGCCAGTGTGCATTCCAGTCTAAATGCATGCAATCTATCTCGTGTGGGTGTTTTTAAGTCAAGCTGTAACAAAAGTGTCTCCGACTGACTCCCCCAGACGAGCGTAGCTTGCGGCTGAGGAGTAATGAAGGTTTTCTTTGGAAATGAGGATGTTTGTGTTTGCATATAGACACAACCGCCACTCACATATACGCAGCCTATGTCTAATCAAAATGGTCCCAAAAGGCAGCCACTTCCTGTGTTTATTTGTGCCCAAAAACCCACACTAACTTTAGCAGCAAAGCTTTTTTACCCCCCCACCTACAAACTAACATGACTACGGAAATAAGAAGAATACTTTTCTTAACCCGAAGAACCAAACATGAGATGATTCTGTGAGTATTTAAAGACTAGGTCACAACCATACTGACGTTTTTTGGCGTTCCCCGAATTTTTTTTTGGTTCGTCGTTGTGGTGACCATGAAGGGGTAAGATCTTGACACGCATGGAGGAAGAACGAAATATCTGGACGTGCGTTGGCCACACTAATTACGTATGACACACAAAGGAGTCCGCAAATGCGACGTATGAACAAATGAACATTTTGCCCAAACCTGACACCAGCCAAACGTACGAAAGACGCACGTTGGCCGTACGGACAACGCACGAAGGCGTATTAAGGGTCTTACAACCTGAAAAAAACGTAGCGTTTGTTTGACTAAACCAAAGAACCTCTGCAGCCAATCTGTGGCTCGAAAATCCGCACGTCACACGCGTGCATTTCTTGCGTTTTCTTGTACGCAGACAGGCTGTAATTTCTAGGGATGCTCCGATCGATCGTCCACGGATCAGCATTTCCGTGAAAAAGCACAAATGCTTTTCAAAGCTGACCACAATAGCCGATCACCTCCGGCTTGAACTGTTACAGCATGCAGCCTGTAGTGAGCGTTTCCTTCACTGCGCAGGCGTGCCGAACCGAAAACAAACATGTCTGCCGTGTGGAACTTACCTCCCGTTTGTGAGAGTGGTATAAATGTTGCACCCTACAAAACATGCCATGGAATATACAGTATGTTGTATATCTTATACGGCACCACGGGCCAATAGCACTCATGATAAATACATTTCAAAATGTATACTTAATCTATGGATGATCGGTATCGGAATCGGCAGCATACAGCCCTGATTGGAGCATCCCTAGTCATTTCCACACTCTTTTATACAAGTGAATTTCATACAGAGCCCAACGTGTTCAGTCCTTTCTTAGTTCTTGTATGCATTTAGGGAGTTTAGAATGGATGCAACGGCATCTCCTTCCTATCTCGCCATATTAGGAGCCCGAACTGAGGTCACTGACCGACACAGCTGCACATGAAACAGAGCGGCAGACAAAAGCTGACATAGGCGGTCTATTTCCAGGATTCCCATAAATCTCTGGGAGCCACTACAACACTGCACGCTTCGTCAGGGTTTAAATAGAACTTGGCTGTGTTCTTTCTAGATTGCGCTTTCCCTTTCGCTCTGCAGCGCTGCGCTGTGCATGATTGCAGCAAATTCATTATGCAAGGAGGACTCCTTGGCGCGTTTTGGATGACATTTGGCAGCATCACAGCAAACGTTGGAAGGACCCAGAGAGTGCTCTTTTGAAGATGCCACCCCTTTTCACCGCTGTGTAAACTGCCACTATGCGGTTGCCCTGAAGGCGGTAGCGTGCTGGCCCTAATTTGTGCGTTTGCAGCCATGCTTGAATTACAAGAACGTGGGCCAAGTTTGTGGTACTGACTGACTGAGTAGATTCCTGAAATATTAACCTCACTATATGATATGTTGCGTCACTGAAATAAGTCTTTGTATAGAGGTGCATGGATACACCGGACCCTACGGCATGTAATTAGCTGCACTGCCAACTACTGGTCTGGCATGAAAACTACAGAAATATCCATCATAAAGATGGTTTAGTTATGAACGCATAAACAAATGTTCATCCAGTTCATGGATTGCAGGGGTGTCCAAAGTTAAACGGCCCCCGGTCCGTTTCTTATTGGCCTGCAGCACATTTCTAAAGTGGAAAAAATTCAGTCTTGGTCTCTGCAGGTTTCAACAAGTCAAATTTAAGACCTTTTAAGACTTTTTATGGTCTGACTTTCGTAAGACCATAAAGAATACAATTTAAGACCCATTTCACATCCAAACTATCCAAAAAGTACAAAAGACGTCAAGAAAGATCGGGGGCCTGCGGCACGCGTGCAACACGTTAGCTCGTTGATAAATCCTGACCGGGCTGCACGGGCACTTTACTGACGTTATGTTGTTGTGTCTTCAAAAATAGAAACAATTACAAGCAATACTGAAGTCTATACGTTTGTTTTAAATAGAAATAACATTAATACATTTTAAAGACCTTTCAAAATCGTATTTAAGCCATTTTATGAGATTTTGAGAGAATTTTACACACTTTAAGACAGGGGTGTCTAAACTTTCTCCACCGAGGGTGAAAAATCAAAAGATGCAGAGGGCCACTTATACTTATATACTCTTTTTAATTTTGTAAAAAAGCTAAAAAAATGTACAGTATACTCCAGTGTATAAGCCGCATCGGTGTTTGCTCCGTCCACTAAATTAAGAGGAAAAAAACAGATTTGTACATATATAAGCCGCACATGTCTGCGCCATAAAATGACATATTGTGCCGCGTACGAGTCCGTGAGGACCAGGCAGCTCTTTATTTGACGGGAGCCAATCATGAGCTATGAAAAAAAACTCACAACAAGCTTGTCAACCTATTGGAAATTGCAGGAGGTCATTTCTCAATATGATCATCACACAGCAACTTAACACTCAAAACGAATACCTAACAAATATACAAACATGTACCAATACAATAAATATTTTAAAAGTTTTCCCATAATGCATTTCATCTGAGCAAAGCATTTCATTGGAGGACAAGCTGCATAGAAAATGAATGGATGGCAAGGAAACACCCTGGATTAGTTACCATCGAATCACATTCAATCATTCACAACTATGGACAATTTGGAGTCTCCAGCTAACCTAACATGCATGGCTTTTGAATGTGGAAGACGTACCTGGAGAAAACACACGCAGGCACGGGAAGAACATGAGACTAGAGCGCAGATCGTCCTGACTGTGAGGCAGTCATCAACATAGAAAGCCTGTCTATATTCAAAGGTCCAAATTGCATTAAACATGTGTGAATGCGAGAGAGGGTGAATGCTCTGTATTCTCCATGTGAAATCAAATCAAACTGGAGGCTGTGTGAGGTGTGAATCCCAATTTGAGGTGTGATTTTGCATCATATTGGTCCTCACTGACACCTCAGCGCTTACTGGTTTAGTTATAAAGGTGGTAAGTGGGAACAAAAGGCACGCTACGAGACACTTCACGACATAAGCAGAACCAAGTGGCTTCCTCTCTGCAAGCATACGAACGTCACAGGAAAACAATCCCCCCGAGCCAGGAGTGTTGGTTTTTGGATACAGAGACTCCCGCCCTCCTCCGGGCAAACAGACGACTGGGTGTGCCTGCACCGGTTACGCCGTGCTCCCAGTCAGCTTGTGGCCCGGGGGCCGAAAAGCAATGACGGAGCAGATCCCTACTGTGGGAACAAAAAAAAGGCCAGAGCAGCAAGTCCTGCCGTCAAGTCTTTGTGTGCTAACTAATCAGAGGCCCCCACGCTGAGAGATTGTCACTGCGACACTGTGGGGGGTCAACTGCCATCCTAACAGGCCCCCTGAAGAGCATTTCAACCTGGTTATCACTTGGGTGGGGGCGAGGAGGGGGTGAGTCAGGCAGCCACAAGCCAAAAGAGACCAATATGAAGGAGGATGTTGTTTGAAGGAGCTGTGCCAAAAATGCTCAAAAAGCACATTTTGTGAGGTAAAAAAGAAGAAATAACAACTCCCAGGTGTGTCATTATGTAGTTATGAACTTCAATTGCTGCACGTCACTCCGTAGTGACGCATTCCCTATACTTCTGTGTGAGTCAGACCCAGGCGATGACCTCATCTGTGTTTTTCACAAGGATATCCCTCTCCTTTCGAGGCACAATGAGGCAGCTTCCTGTTTGGAGAAGCTACTCTGCAGCCGTCACTCACCCTTGTCCTGCACTTACGCAACTTCCTCGTCCCTCTGAGTCCGATCCACGCCACACTGGTGGCTTTGTGTGACCTTCAGCTGTTGGCGACCATGACCGCTGTGCCGGGAAATGTGCTGTATTACAGTAAAAGGGAAGATTCACCGGCTACAGCATCTCATAAAAGTGAGATGCTTGGGTTGAACTAGAATAGTCTGTGTACAGCTTGTATAGCAGTATAGATTTACTGAAAATGAGTCAGCACGCAGCCGTTGTTGTCTACATAACTGGCAACACAACATCTCAGGGGTAACATTGCGTTCAAAGTGTGAGCGCCATTTTTATCGAGCGCGGCCCTTAATCCTCTTGACTATGAACCGCGGCTCCCCAGTGCTGGCAGCACTCATGCGGCTCCAGACCACGAGGCTACCACCACCATGCTTGGCGGTAGGCAAGACAGAATTACACTATACCTCGGTTTTCTTCATCCGACAACATTTTTGACCAATTTTTCCCTACAATGAATCCATTCCAGACACCCACAAATATGAAGAAAAACAAACTTTATAAAGAATAGTTATAGTTTTACATGCAAAAAACAATGCAAAATACCCCTATAATTTGATACATGAACATCACTTTTGCTCCTATTGAAGACTTGTTGGCGAAGACGGCCACGAGTGAGGGGAGACATACCTTCGTACGTTAAAGTTCTGCCTGGCGATAGTGTTTCTCACCTTCTTGATCAAAGTGCTGGCACTCGCAACCTTTTTGGGCCCCGTGGTGAGTTGTTTTGCAGCCGTATTCTAGAGTGAAAAAAAGTTTTAATTTTATGAGAATAATGTTATAATATTATGAGAAAAAAAAGGTAATTATTTTTTTAAATAAATAAATTCAATTAATTAATTACAATTAAAATTGAAATATTAAAGAATATATAAGTTATTTTCTAACGTCGTCATTTTATGAGAAACAAAACAAAACAAAAAATAAAATTGCAATTTCAGGAAAATTTGGTTGCGAAAACGTCATGCTATCACGACAATAACAAAAATAAAATATGATGGGAATGAAGTTATAAAATTACAGGAAAATGTTGAGATATTTGGAAAATTTTAAAAACAACAAAAATGGAAAAACAAGCAAAAAAAGTGCAAGTAAGGAGAAAATGTGCATACTAATAATGAGCTTTTTCACCTGTACCACAAAGATGCAGGCTGTTTGTATCGTGACGGAGCACCCGGCAGAGGGAAAGCCCTCAGACGTTTGACTTGAAGCCATGTACGCCCCCGACTCCTGCACGCTTAAAAAACATAAACCTTTTTTTAATCTTCACTAACTTGAAATACCGAACATGATGAACTGCTTAATTCATTTTCCAGCACGTAAGCAACTCTGCTTCAAAAATGTGCATTTTGTCTGGTCAGATTTAGATGAAAGGGTTGACATGAGCGCCGCTAGATAGGTAAGTTCATCCTACCTTTTATTTCGGCGGGTGTTGGCATCCTTCGTCTTGAAAGGGTAAACTCGAGCTTCACTTCTGTCCGCTTGCATTCGCTACGATTTAAAGCCTGCATGTTCATTTGATACCAGAAGGGAAAGTTTAACAAAAGTTGACCAGACATGATAATAATTGACAATTGGCATAACCCTGGGGGTACACATGCCCCGTTTTGGGAACCTAGGGTGGAGAAGAAACTATATGATTTTTTTAAAAATCAGAGAAGAGAAACGTAGCACCAAATCTATCTTTGGCGGACCAACTTTACTAATGGCGGGCCGCCACAAATTAAAATAAACATAAAAATAACAAATACACACAAAAATGTTACATATTTTAAAATGTAAACAAAACATGTGTGTTATAAAAATGTTCTGTGAATAAATAGAAACTAAAATAAATGTAAATAAATAAAAAGATAAATGAATAAATACATTTATTCACCATTAATTCCCATATAGTGTGGATAGGTGGAGGTTGACGTCATTTTACTTTCGCTTTTCTGACAATTTTGTCAAATTTTCTGAGAAACTGAGGTTTTATTAGTTGCTATAATCGTATATTTAGTCGGTACGGTACGGCACGTTTAATGTTTGCGCACTTCTCGTTCTCTGCTGAGAATTCATTCACACGCTGTCTTTTACACGTAGACACTAACAGTACAATGCGGTACTTTGCTTGCTGACATTTTGTCGTTCAAATCTTGTTCACTTCCTGTGTGAACACACTGAAGGTGTTCGTGCAGTGTTAAGGAAAGGGATGACATAAAAATGTGAAAATAAGGACAAAATAAGATACAATTTTAATCAAATAGCAATAAATGTTGGTTTTATGTCCAAATAAACATTCAAAAAATACATTTTGGTTGTATTGTTTACAAACATCAGGGAGTGATTTAAGTAAGAAAAGTAGTTTTTACTTTTGTTGACTTATTTTGCACTACCGACTTTATTTTTTGCTCAAACAATTCTATGTGTTGAAAGCAAATAATTGTATCATTTTGTTGATATTATTACATGGTCCTATATCGGTACATGTATTATTGACAAATGGTTCACAAATAGGCTTATTAATCTTTTTTTTGTTTGCCTAAAATCTTTTTCCCCCGTTTTATTCAGATTCTAAGTATGAATAACAAATGAAAGGCAAAAAGCCCCATAAGTTTCAATGTTCTTGCTAATGTTACAGGATAAAGAATGGATATCGGTATCGGCAGCACTGGACTGGTACTTAACCTACTTGGAACCGGATCGATAATTGACTGAAAGGTTGCGGTGTCGCCTACCGGTTTTCGGCGACCAACTGCTTTCGGACTTTGCAGCCCAAATATAGAAAACAAGCGTGAGGGGTCAAGGCGGGTGGAGTGTGGGAGGAAGAGGACTGGCTGAAGGGCACCAGGCAGGGGTGTGGAACAGCCCACTCCGGCGTGGACTGCTACCCCGCGTCATTCCTACTCATGTCGTTGTCGTGCGAGGAGCTCGTCACAGTCATCACAACCCTTCCTCCGAGATCACTTCGCATCCTACATTTCAGCGTTTTTACTGGATGTTTTTTTTTGTTGTTGTTGCTGCAGGTGCGTAAAAACTTACAAAGTTTTGTCGTTTTGACTTCGGGTCCGTCACGCGCTCACCTGACGCAAACCGGCTTACTTTCAGTGTGAATATAGCGCATTTAACGTCACCGTGTGATGCATTAGGATTAAATGAGTCTGTGTGCAAATTAGACATTTGAATTGTTGATTTTCTTTTGTGTTATCCTGACTATTTAAAAAAAAAATACCATGCTAACTATGAAATGTGCTTTTACATGACGCATGGCTTCCAGTACGTAAAAGAATGTGTTGCCTTTCGTCTTTAAAATTCTGCATCACATCACTGACCGCAGTTCGGTCATGGGAAGTTATTGCTGTGGTTAGCTGTCATTTTTGTGCCCTCCCCAATCCCCAATTCGTGGTTTCTCTTGGAATGATGCTCATATAAGGTTAGAATACATTTTGCGAATAAAATGTGAATGTAACTTTCTGCACCCTCTCCTTTGGACTCGTGCAGGCTGCCTGGCATCGCCCCCTAGTGTGCAGCCCAAGGATAGAGAATGTGATTCTCACCAAGCCACAGGACCACTTGCATGCCAGTTGGACTTAAAAAAAAATCTTCAAGCCTACAAAGAGGAAGGAATGCACCACCCGAGGGCTGTATGACCCCACATCTAAGGATCTAACTTTCAGAACATACTGTAAATCAAAAAAAGAGTTCTTACCGCCAACATGCAATCTGCGATCGGCACGTCCCCCTCAACGAGAAACTTGCTGTGGATGTTTGGGGAGTACCAGAGCAACGCGGTCATCATTGAGCATTACAACTTCACAGGCAAGCTGAAAGAGAACAAGTACAAGGAAGGACTCAAGCCGGAGACCATTGTCTTTCTTCTGGTCTGCCTGCTGATTGTTGTCGAAAACACTGTGGTGCTTGTGGCCATCTGGAAGAACAAGAAGTTCCATCTGCCCATGTACTATTTATTGGGCAACCTGACTCTCTCCGACCTGCTGGCAGGCTTCACCTACATGGTAAACCTCATGACGTCTGGCGCCAACACGTTAAACATGACCCCCGTGTTGTGGTTCCTGAGGGAAGGGGGCGTGTTCATCATGCTGGCGGCGTCCGTCATCAGTCTCCTGGCCATCGCCATCGAGCGCCATGTTACCATGGTGAGGATGAAGCCCTACCAGGGTGACAAGCAAGGCCGAATGTTCGCTCTGATCGGAGCGAGCTGGGTGCTGTCTGTGTTCCTGGGGGTCCTGCCGGTCCTGGGTTGGAACTGCATGGGCCGGCTGAAACACTGCTCCACCGTGCTGCCGCTCTATGCCAAGAGCTACATCCTCTTCTGCGTCACCATCTTCAGCGCCATCCTCATGTCCATTGTGGTGCTGTATGTCCGCATCTTCCGCATCGTCAAGTCCAACACCCAGCGCCTGGGATCGGGTCCACAGAGGAAAGGCCTGTACCGAAAGTCGCAAAAGTACATGGCTCTGCTGAAGACCGTCACCATCGTGCTGGGAGTCTTCATCGCATGCTGGTTGCCGCTCTTCATCCTCCTGTTGCTCGACTTCTTCTGCCCAACCAAAAGCTGCGATGTGCTCTTCAAGGCTGACTATTTCCTGGGCATCGCCATGTTCAACTCCCTCCTTAATCCCATCATCTACACCCTGACCAGCAAGGACATGCGGAGAGCCATCCTCAGGCTGCTTTGCAGTCGCTGCCTTTTAACCAAAGATGGACAGGTGAAGAAGATCGGGATGCCCTTCCTGGAGTGCAGCACCAGTAAGACCGACGCTGCCTCTCACAGACTGGAGGGACTGGAGACCACAGTGTCTTCCGGAAATTTTACACCTTCGACGATAAAAGCTATTTTCCCCAAAATGTCCAAGACTTGATACCGACTTTGAACGAGAGCAGAAGCACGAGGAGAAACGTGACCACTGATGTAGACGGGATGCATGTCTCAAAACCGAAGCACGCGGGTTTGAGTGGGACAAACATGTATGACAGGAGTAGCGGGAAGGATAGAGACTTTCTGGTATTGCTCATCTTTGAATGTGATGGACGTTGGTCAGATTCTATTCACAGCATTACAACAGTCTGTTTTCCACGAGGTTGTCACAACAGCATGGTTTGGAACGGCAAACCCTCATATGGCTTGTGTTCCCGCCGCGCCGTGTGAGTTGTGGAAAGCGTGTGATGTCACATGTCATGCGATATCAGCTTGCACGTGATAGCGCAAAACACTGCAGTCTGCCATTGAATTAATATCTCAAACAATGGATGATGTCTTGTGAAAAAGCAGAAGCCCTTTACGGCACAGTGACGATCACGTGTCATCATTTTGGTACACTACCAATTTGCACAATTGGCCTTGCCGCATTAGCAAAAAGTGAGTCAGAACCTGCCAATCAAACCAAATATGTTTAGAGCTACAAATGAACTTCCTTCTGTTGCTTCTTTTTTTAAATGTCACAAACAAGATGGAGCCGCCTGTGAGTGCTTTCTTGTCGCTGGATTTGTTGCTTTGTCGCTTTTTGTTGTTTTTTTTTTTAAAGTCTGTCTAGAGCAGGTGTGTCCAGAGTGTGGCCCGGGGGCCATTTGTAGCGTGTGGCTATTTTTTTATTGGCCCACGGCACATTCTAAAAATAGAATTGAACCAAAAAACAGCCAAAAATGGGAAAAATTAGCAAAGTTCATACTGATAATACGCTTTTTCACCTACATCAATCACCAAGCTGAGATGCAGTTGTTAGCCCATCTACGTGTTGGTTTACAAAATATCAAAGTGACCCTTGCAAAAAATTTGGACACTCCTGCTCTCTGATTACTCCCGAAATATAATTTGGCAACGCTGATCTCTCCCGCTACGTCTTCTTATTCTCTGGCTGACAAGGTGCATTATTATGTGTTTAAAATTAGCAAATCTATTTGTGCATGGGAAACCCTGACATCTGCTATTGACGTCCCAACAGAGACAGACTTATTTTTACACGCAACGGAAACGCAATAAAATCGTGCATCATACTTTACAAAACATAACAAAAGGTCCTTCAGCCTCCACAAGCTTTCTGGAGAAATGCCACCACTTTATTTCACCACTGTTTACTTTTGCACAAAATCCGAAATGTAAGAAATCAATTTTTGTGCAGATGTTTCACATAAATTACAGCCTATTATGCTGCCCATCCAAAAGACCGTAACCAAAACCCAGAGTACGAGATTTGTCCCTATCTCCTCTCCATGTGTAGCAGATAATCATATGTTGTTACAAACATCCACGCCCAAACTTTGCAGCCGAAAACCATGTAATTTCTGCCAGCTGAGTTTTGGTCAGGGTAGAGCCCACCCCACGCCCCAACCAACATCTGCAACCCGGCCGCCCGGAGACGCACTGAAGACGTCATATGGTTCTCTTGGTTGCTTTTTAACGTATGGCGATGGATGATGCACGGCTGAACGGGATTAAGCTGATGATGGTGGTTTGTTTAAAGGATTCGCAAAGCCCGACAGTATCATGTAGCGTGAGAGCCTTGGGAACTTTGTTAGTCCTCGTGCTTTGGATGCAGTTGTTCTTAATGTTGTCCTACACAACAGCAATCTGCAGGCCGCACTGTCAACCTTCACATGCATTTCATTGTAGCAAGAGAACAAAAAAAAAAAAACAAAATGGGAATTTTGTTGACTATGTATATAAGTGTAAAGAGAAAACATCTATTTCGTGATTTGTACTGGTTTTTTGTGTAAATATGTATCCTCTGGTGAGATGAAGTGTATTTTTTATTATAAAAATCTTAAATTATGTCATTTTTACATGTGCACTGAATAAACAATGTTTATATTGATACTTGTTCTCCACAGAGAATGATTTAAAAATTTTTTTTTTTTTTTATCAATGAAGTTAATTTGAATAAACTGTGATTGACATAATCCCGCACCCACTGTATTTTGATGAATTAATTCATTTTGAATTACACATAATAATAATATCACGTAAAAATAAGACATCGGATCACATCGATGTCGGATTGTCTGACGATAATGACATCGAAACGTGTGTGATGACATGCGCCACACGGCAACAAGCTTGCTAGCTCAGTTAGCATGCCTGAAGTCTGGAATTGTTTCCATGTTTCGCCTTTGGATAGCAAATACAGTGGCAGCACAGTTAGCGTTCGCTAATTTAACATATTCAATTTCACACCAAAATTTAGCCTTGGTTTATGTACGTTTTCATACACATTGCGTCTTGTCGTGTTATTAATACACTGCATGAGTCCAACTGTGTTCTTAATCAATATCAAAGACGTATTTATCCGTTTTTATAAACCCAAACGCCCCATCCCAAAGACGTATTTACATATTTTTATGTATTTAAGTATTTGGGACACTAATATATGTCACTGTTTGTGAGCAGGTTTAAGCCATAAAAACAAAGTGCATTTGATAAGAGCTCGGCATGGATCATTTGCATGTGCTAACACACTTGACAGCAACGATGAAGTGGAAGAGCATGGAGGAGTGTAGTGTGGAAAATAGAGCAAAGCTCTTCAGGAAGGAAGGACACTTTCCTCTTGCTTCAGGCAGGCTTTTATTTATAACGTGGCAGCAAAACAGAGCAGTTGAGCATAAACAGATTAGCATGGGTTAGCATCATCTCACTCCCGCCTTCCTTACCCCGTCCACATGCCCAAAGCCAAACGTCACATAAGTCCCCCCTTTTCATGGCTGTCTCAGGCAATGCCTGTAACAAAGTAACGATTCTTTCCTCGTAAATTTTAGATTTTATTCTCGGAATATTACAAGTTTTTTGTCGTAAATGTACAACTGTATTATCGAAAGCTCTGATGATTTCAATACCGTGTCGTAACAGGCGTTATAATTGCATAATTGCCTGAGACAGCTTTGAAAAGGGGGAGACTTATGTGACTGTAGGCCAGACAGAATTCATTCATTTATGAGGTGTTTTCTCGTAAATTTACAACTTTTGGTCTCGTAAATTTATGAGAGAAAAAAAGTCAAATTTACAGGACAAAAAGTTAAAAAGTTTTATTCTCGTAAATTTACGAGTTTATTCTCAAAATCCCAGATTTTTTTTTCAATGTGCCCCTAAATTCTGTGGTAACATCTAACAAAATGAGAGTCTTAAAATTTCAATTTGCAAAGAAGACGCTGGTTAAGCGAGGGGTAAGTAAGGTGGTTTGTGACTTTTTAATGACTTTTGCTGAGACAAAATACCTCAAATAAATATTTCTATAACTTGTATTGCATATTGCAGTACAGTATTTTGCACAAATAGAGTTTATTTGTGAAATGTATTCAGTGGCATCACATCAAAAGAAGTTATGTCAATATCGGCGTCTGTTGAAATCGGTATCCATGTATGAAGCGCTGGACAATATCGTTATATCGGTAAAAAGCCAATATTGAGCATGTCTCATTTGAAAAGAATACTAAAACATAACGTCACGAATTAAAAACATCACGCTAACTCACGGTTTCGGATTGACAGGTGAGAAACAATAGCGATCCAAAGTGATACCAAGCACGCATGATCGTCATGTCGTATCGGTTCGGTGCTGAATTTCTCTTAAAATCCAAGACCAGCTCATGCTATCAAACTGCCACACTCGATATTGCCTTCACACGCTGCCCTCATGTGCTACACTGTGACTTCATCACAGGTTTGTGTTCCTCAGGAGGCCAAACCACACGAGCAAGCATGACGTACTCTTTCCAGCGACACCGCAGCACTAACCTACGATCTTATTAACCATATGGTTCGACTAACACCTCCCTGAATTGAAAAAACTATTTATGATAGAGATCTTATATTAGCTTGTAGCTTGTGCGGGTGCAGGCATCGTTAGCTTGCGCTGAAGTCCAAGTTGTACTGGAGACAAATGAAAGCACGGCCATGTTGTTGACCGCCATTTGAAAACACTGTACGAATATGTCAAAATAAAAGTGTTCTTAAATTGTTTTAAAATTCCACAACTAGCCAAAGCAAATTGCCAAAAATCTTGCCATCTTTCCCTTGAGTATGGCGCCACCTTCTGGCCAAGCATCATTACTCTCTTTCCAAATGTCTGTCATTAAATCAACTAAACATCAAACTATCTGCTTGACTGCAACAAATCAGCCACTTCTTTAGAACCAATGAGCGGTGATTGTTTTTTTTTAATATTAGATTTACTGCAATGTGATCCAATATGAGTTTTAATAGGATTGAGAGCAACACTGGATGCTGTTTGGAAGCGGATGCACTACGAAAAATGAAATCTAAGGAGAGAACAACTTATTTTTTGTTACCTACAAGTTATTTTTTTTCTTAGCAGGCACTTTATGTTTGACACCAAACTGCGTATCTTAAGTATAAGATATACTGTACTGCTTAAAATAAGAAAAATAATCCGCCAACAGAACAACTGAATGAGTTTATTATTTAAGAGTTCCATCACGGGCTAAATAAAAGCATAAAAATGAATTGGATTCATTCATTGAAGTATAAAGTTCCAATCAGGTATTGACAAGTACATTACTGATAATCAACGACTGAGTGACAAGAAGAAAAGAAAAAGAAAGGAGCGGTCATGAATCAATGTCGCATTTACCATTCAGCGCTCACAAAGTTCCACAACTTATCGCTTACGTCGCTACGGGACACCGCAGAGGTGTCAAAATAAATGGGTGTTGCCAGGTCTGGCCCGTAATGCACTGCAAGCGGAGAAATGTGGTTAGACTAGCAAGCGTACACAAACACACACCTGAACGCAAATACCCGACAGTACCTCCTTTTAGGATGTGTGGCTCCGTGTCATACTCCCACTTGATCTTCGTTATTACGTGGAACAGCTTCGCGACATATCTGTTGAGCAAAAACCCCAAAATGCATGAAAGAGGGCCTATCCTGCTCGTTTCGGGTGCTTTTAAAACGGTATTGGATCCCAGTGGGGCACTATAGAAAGGTTATTTTAATTAAAATACTCCATAAATCTCAAGCTTGTGCCTTCTTCTCCTCTGGGCCAAAGCGCTCAAGTTTGGCAGGCTCCTTCCCCGACCACGCCTGCTCTGTTTCGAGATTAAAATGTGACGTGATCTCTCGTTCAGAAAAAAAATGTCTCGTGGGCGCTGGGCCCGGGACGATAATAAATGTATTAATTAATCACACAATAAATGAAAATGAACTCGATCATTTTGCCCGCCTCAATATATTGCCATGTGCGTGCGTGTCTGTTTCCTCTGTACATTGGTTTCAGCACCTTGGGTGGAGGCGGGGCCGCTAGCATACACACGGAGTGCAGAAGTGTGTAACATAGTAGAAATTTAAATTAGTAGGTTGCAATATATTTTTTCATATTTTTTCACTGATAATAATAAAAAAATATTAAAATCTGAAATATTAAAATCTCCTCTCGTAAAGCCAATATCGGGGAACGTCCCGTGAGGGTCTCGTGACACCCCTAGTAGACTTTTGGACAACATCCAAGTACAGACATGGCTCATGGATCAGAACTTGTACATTTCTGATACGTGAATTAAGCTGGTATCAGAACCCGTGTAACACCGATACTTCATCGGATGGGCCGATGAAACTATACATAAAATGACACTTACATTGCAGATGGGATGACCTCAGTGGTGTCCTCGTCCACCTCGTTCCTAAGAGTGTTGAGCTCTTCTTCTGAGCTCCTCAGCCTTTCCAACTCACTCTGCAGAAACCTGATATCGAGGTTAAGGACGATAACAACATTTCCAAACGATGTAACTATTCCAGTGTCAAATGGTCTTTAAAAAAAAATGGATACTGTAATTCTGAGTCCATCGTCTGGCTCTTGGCCGTGCACCGCCTCAGCTGCTCCTCCAGACTATCCAGCTCTTCCTCTCTTAGCTTCTTCCCCTCCTCCATGTCAATGAGTCTCTGGCCAACTTTCTCCTCCTCTTGAGCCACATCTGCCAGTGACAAATAAAGACAGCAGTGTTTAAAAAAACAAACAAACTTTTTTATTTTTCCAATCCTACTGACGTCCCTGATGCCCACCAACTATCAGAAGCACAAAACAGGAGCATAAGCTTGTTGAGACATCCTAGACGTGAAGTGCAAGTGCAAAAAAACATTACAGATGCGTGAATCCATCCATGCCTTTTAAAATCTGCGTCATGATCCTTTTGATCTCCACGTGCTGGTCAAAAAAGGTCTGAAGCTCATTCTTCACTTGTTCCAGTTTGTCAGCCTGACTGCTGCTGACGGCCACCAGTGCTTCCAGCGTCTCCTCAAAGTCTTGAAATTTATCCCCTTCGGACATTTTAGTCACACTGGCAGCAAGAAAGAAAATATATAAGTATCATCACGTGATATAACGTCCGCTGTAGTACACTAATAGTCATGAACTGGGGTGGGCGGATTCATGCAATTATCAGTCGTGTTGGTAAATGTAGTATCAGTGTCCGAGCAATGCTAGCGTGATAAGATCGATATTTTTCAGTCCTCTTGTTATTCATACTGTAACATTGTTTATATTATATTTACACAGTAGGGTTTTAGGGGTTTGAATGAGAGCAGTGGTAGTTTTTTTTGCTTTGTAGTTATTTTGCTCAAACATTTGTAATAAAAGGGAATAACTATTACTTTGTTGCATTATTATAGGCCCTGTATTGTTACAATATTATGTAGCGTTACCTTGCTCACAAATCGGTGTGATATTTTTATTGGCCTAAAATCTGTTGGATTCTGATTATAATGATCAACAAATTAAATGCAAAATCTCTAAATCGAGGATCTTGAAAATGTCACGTAAAAAAGTATTGGTACGACTTTCGGTAATACTGTGTTTACTTGGTATCGGATCGATACCAAATTTGGCTGCATCGCCCAAACCGATCATGAAGTGGAACATCAGGCTTACCTAAAGCGAATATTTTAAGCTGGTTAGCAAACATGCATACAGTTAAGACTTGGTAGTAAGTAATAAAACATTAAAATATGTACGACATTGGCAACATAATTGTACAACTTTTAACGGTTAACGCGCATACGTAAACTACGATACAAATGACACAGAACACATTCATACAATATCACCGCTTTAAAAGGTGTAACTACGGAAAGAATGCTGGGTTAAGAAATGTACAGAAAATGGACAAAGATACTACCGTGCAGCTGCTTTTCTTGGTTCAAAATCGGAGCCCGCGACCTTTCTTCTTTGCTGCCTGGCGGAAGTTGGACAGCCGAATGTATTGCTAGCGCCCCCTGCTGTACAGGAGGGGGCAGACGTGTCCATCTCACTGTATAAAAGAAGCGCTTCTCAAATAGTACTTCTTTACTGGGGGGCGTGAGAGGCAGAGAGGTCTTTAAATATTAGTGCAGACCTACCACTAAGTATGAATTTGTCATACCCAGCATGCAATTGGACTTTTTTTTCCTTTTTCTTCTTTTAAGCAATTTATGCAATTGGACTCTTGAATACGCTTGTGTTTCACTGCTCTCCATTTCGTTGCATTTCGCTGGTTTCAGTTTCGAGTTCAGTCTGTAGAGTACAGATAGATATCAGTTTCTCAATATTATTGGTGTGTGTGTGTGTGTGTGTGTGTGTGTGTGTGTGTGGTGGGGGCATGATAGAAAATAGAGAACCACTAAAAGTTATTTTACAAAACACTTTAAAATGTTAAATATTCTATTTATTTTAACACCACATGATGCTTCATCTAGGAAGAGAATGAAATTAACAAAATGGCACAGTAGAAAAAAATGGGGGGGGTATTTATGTAGATTACTTGTAGAGATCGTTGCGCCTCACAAATACATGCCATGATGAGTGGTGGGAATACACAATGTATAATTTCCCACTTTTTAGGACTGTACTTTAAGATTTGGGGGGGGGAGAAAAACAAAAATAGGATGGACTGACAATGGTCAGCGGTCATCTACAGTGGAAAACAAAATATTGATGAATTTGGGACCATTAAAAATATACTGTTATGTTAAATTGTGGCTCTTTTTCCTGCTTCTTTCTTCTGCTGCTCTTTCCGTTTTTGCCTTCCAAGCTGTCGGAAGAACAGTCTCTTGGGATTCAAACCATACGCCTTCAGCCTCTGTTTACTGAACTCCCGGCCTCCGATTTTCACACCCGTCGTTCCCGATGTGTGGCGCCCACCGGAATGCCTGTGCTTCTTGGTAAATTTTGGCTTATGTGTCTTGTCTTGACCCCGAACAGCTTCATCTGCATCCACTTTAGGACGAACCGGCTGCAGCTCCTCTTGTGGTTCTCTCCTTTTTGTGAGAACCTCCTCTGGTTCGTCAACACCAGCCCCAAACTCTCCAAGAGCTTGTGCATTCTCATCCGAGGTGTCCATAGAGGCTGTGTCACGGTCCTCTGCTTCTCTCTTGTGCTGTTCTGCGTTCTTCACACGATCTCTTCGCTTCTTTCCCATCTTGGCTTTGGCCTCTGCCACCTCTTTATCCTCTCTGAAGATTTAATTTGGACAGAGACGTAAGATACATCAAGCATATATGTGACTAGAAAGTGCAGCTTATTACTCACTCAGAATAAATAGAAGTCAGGATTTCTTTCTTCTTCTTGGCGTTCTGCGATTTTATTTTGTAGTTCTTCAAATCACACAGTTCTTCTTTGTCAGATCTGGGAAAAAAAAAAAAAAAAAAAAAAAAAAAAAAAAGGATCCACGTGAATCTCATGAAGCATAAGTGACAAAACAGGCAGTACCTAAACATGCAGGTCTTCTTTAGAGAGCACCATCGATTCAGTTCCTTCTCATCAGCACCCAAAATCTGTCAAATAAAAAAAAATAAGTCATTAAGTGTAATTAATGCATACATTCTTCAGCTAGACATTGCGTCGTCTGCTCAGAGAGAAGATTAAAGTTAAGATCATTCCCTGGTCAGAGCTCTCCCCTGAAGGAGGCAATACCAGGTCATCTCCAAGGCTCATCACTGCAGCACATTTCATCTCAGCAATCTGACCATTGATATTTACTAACCCATTATACAAACCAGAAGGGCACTCAGTACAGTGCAAACCTCTGCAAAAAAGGGGGAAAAAATTGTGGGCTGCCTAACAAAAGATTAGTGAAAGAAAGTTTTTTGCATTTGAATGGAACATTTAGAACAGGCAAGAAAAGAAAACTAAATCCTGCTCAACTTAAAAATGCTTACTTGATACATACTTGAAAGAAAAGGCATCTTTGTGTCTTTACGCATGTCAGTAACGATATTAGACGATGCTTTTGCTTCATTAAAATTGTTAAGTTGCTCCCCAGACCATTTCGGAAAATTAAGGCCCTGTCCACACGGGAACACACGCTCATGGATGAGGTCTGTGTCAGATTAGTAAATAGTCACATCCAGACAGGAAAGGATCACTGGGTGAAAAAGTAATTACATAAGGCACACCTACATATGGCACTGTGACAGACACTCTACCCTAACAGAACTACACGGCACCAGAACTATAGAAGAAAGAATGCATGCGCATGAAGTCTGTCTTCCGCTTGTCCAGACTGATGACAGTGGAATTACTTCTGTAAGTCGTTTGACATTAAAGAAAAATAAATAAAATTAGGATGTCGCCTGGGGTGAGTCACGCCAGTCGAAATATTCAGATATGTTGGCGGCGCTCACTTCGGGTCACGTTGACGTCATGGTTTTCAGAAAGTAGCGCTTTGCTTGTCTACACAGTAATGACAAGCCGGCGTTCTCAGGTTTCCCAATCAGTTTTCAAAAAACACCATTTCAGGGCACCAAGAATGTCGTTGGTGTGGATGAAAGGCTGAAACGATACGTTGCCTTTTCTACCGGAAAACATTCGCATGGGGACACCCCCCTAAGAGGCTTTGAAATGCAGAAATCGTTTAATCACCTACACCACGGGAGTTGTGTGTCAGCTATTATAGCTCATTTTGGGACACAATTCTGACTGTTGGAGGTCTGCACTCTATTTAGTGCCATTCTAGATTATGGAAGTGTTGCTATTCATACCTCATCTGTGGTCAGACCGAAGTCGTTTGCAAGCACCTGCCTGTAACGGAACCTGCACGGGAGGTCGTCGATGACGTCCTCATAGTCCAGTTTATAGTATTCATCGAGGTACTGCTCAAAACTCTTCTCCTCTGATAAATACAAAAAAATTTTTAAAAAATCAATGTGGGCCAGACAAACAAGTAGCATGTCAGTGTTGAAATGACTGCAGACACTTACTGGGATCGAACACCGGCTTATTTTTGGTGACCACCTCTGCAAAGAGAGACTTCTTTTTCTTTTTGCCCATTTGCGGCATGTCTGTTTTCTTCATTTTCTTCCTCTCCTTTTTGTTCTTCTTGGAGACGCTGTGCTGGCTTGCATCATAGTCTGCATCCATCTATTTCAAGAAATCAGAAGCACCTCTCGTGAGCTTTGTCAGACATGGCAACATAATTCCCTATAGTTGATGTGAAACTGTGGTTTGGGTTTAAAAAAAATAATAAAAATTGACTCACGATAAAATCCTGGTCTTCACAGTGTGGCTCTGTGACATCATAGCCCTCATCTTCATCACAGGCCTCTTCTCCAGTCCACGTGTCCCAGTTCCAATGCTCTGCTTCATCAACAAACCCCTCATTAATAACACAGTCTTAGTACCAACTGGAAATACTAATACTCTAGAGTTAACAAACTTTACCCTCAAGTTCACCATCATCTTCAAACTGAGGCTTTTCCTCCTCTTGCTCTCCATAGTACTCATCCCCAAAGAACTTCTGCACATACAGAAAGAGTTGACTAGTTCAGTGTGTATCAGGCTAGCAATACAGCATTTAAAAACATGAGCGTTCACAATAAAAGATGCACCTGAGCTCACTTAAAGGCTGAATTAGAACCAAGGCCTTCAAATAGGAGGACACAACCTAACGTCCAATTAGGCAAACACAACACACCTGCAAAAGGTGGACTGTCTCTAAAGTCACACCCCCATGAGGCCATGTACACAGTCCCTTTATGATGCTTGTTAGAATATAAAAGTACAACGCTGGCTAATAATTGCCTTTTTTTGGCTTCCGGTCCGATCCCATTTCTTTTATAGTCTTGTCGATCCGATACCAATCTTCCAGCAGCAAAACCGTGATTAATTAACAGCATATTTTCTCTCATATCATATCTCATACCAAAATATTATACATCTCTCAGTATAATGCAGTGTAGTTCTACACCACTGCCAACTACAATCATCATAAAAAACATGCTAACAGTATCAAAGACCATTACTATCTTTGAAAAATCAGATTTTTTAAGTGATACGGTTCGGTACAGATACAACACCACACAGATGGCATATGTGTTGTGATATGTGTTGCCAACTTAGCAACCTTCTCGACTATATTTAAGCAAGCATTTAGACACCTCTAGATTCTCGCAAATAGTGACAAATCTAGCGAGTTTTTCTAGTGTTATTAGACACTTTTGGAGACTAACATGAAAGCACGTATTGCCTCTCCTGATTGTGCACACACCTGCATGAGCTGGTCATGATGTTGTGGATCAAAGTCTCCTTCCAGATCAGCCTGACTAAAAGCCAGCTCATCATTTCCGGTCAGCTCCCTCAGCTTCTGTAGTTTCTCCATGATCTCGTTACGCTTCAAGTTCTTCAGCTGCTTCAGCTGCTCCCGTTTCTGTTGTTTCTCCTGTGAGAGTTGCGGGACAGCAAATGACACAGAAACACAAACTTGTAGACAACCATCTTCTTATAGGGGGTAATACACAGCATCTGTGGCTTTTTACCTACCCTTTCCTTCCTTTCTCTCACTTCCTCCCTTTTGCGTTTTCTGCGATCGTCTTTGGAGCGCACTGAGGTGGCGATGTTGCGAGGGTAGGTTTTAACCTGCTGAGCATCGGGTTCCTCAAAACGGAAGTTGTAGCTTCGCTCAAAGTCCTCCTGTCGCTCCAAAAACACCTCGCCCTCCTCTTCAGAATCGGCCACATCGTCCTGGACCACCTCCTCATACGTCGGGATCCTCAACACACCGAGTCATATGTATGACTGTGCATGTATTGTGCACCAGGACAACAAATCAGGCAAACAAGTAGCGATTGTACCTCTCTTCGTCATCGTCATCTTTGTAGCGTTTGTTTAGGACGTAGTCTCGTAGGAAACACTCCTTCTCATCCAGCTGTGGGTCATTCCAATAGTCTCGTAGATATTTCTGCAAAGCAGTTCATGATTAAGCCAACCAGTGTGTCAACCAAAATCACGTATATACACACACCTGCCCAATGGCGTTCAAATTTGACAGTAAAAACACATAAAAACTGCTGACACAACATAGTGGGAGGTTTTTTTTAAATACCATTTAATGCACGTTTAGGCATTGTCCACTGTCCAGCATTCTTTCATTCTTACCCACCATGTCCTTCACCTCCTCAGGTCCATCAAGCTCAGCCTGGCCTTTGAGCCACTCCACATAGTCTGCCTCTTCCTTGTCCTATAAACACATGGATGCAGAAATGTTTATGTGGCTGCTGTTAACATCTAAGCACGACTTCTGCTACATTTTCCTTTCAGACCTGCTCTTCTTGTGTTTTTATTCTCCTGGTCAGCAGCTGGGAGCCTCCTTCTTCCTCACTCCCTTCACTGTCATCGCTGTCATGGACGAACTTACGGAAACTGAAAGAAAATGTGGTCTTCACGATTGACATTGGCGTATATACCTGCTTGTTTTAGCTGAGGTCACGTGTGATTGGCTTGTTCAAAAGGGTGAAATGTCAGGTGGAGCCTTGCCAATGGACATTTGGTATCTATTTAAATCCCTGTTGCCAATATGCTTGTCTTATGCTATGCTTGCTTGTCTAAAGCTATTGAAAAGGGCTAAAAAAGGAAGCATCCAGTTAACAGATGCAGTTGGAGATGGTAGCCGTCTAATATGATCCAAAGTCTACAAGACTACTAAAAAAGTACCTTTCTTTCAGCTGCTTCTGCTCCTGAATGTAGCTGGGGGACGATGCCCTCTAGAAAAGAAAACAGTCATAACCAAATCGGATGAACAAACGTACAAATCCACCACTTCCCGGTGACACAACCCACCTCATGTCTTTTGGCTGCCTCCTCATTATCCTCGTCGTCATCACTATTCTCCTCATCGTCATATTTTCTAAGGAATAAAATAAAAATATATTGCTTGTCGGCAACTTTAAGCTAAAACAATAGACTTACTTTCAGTAACTTCAATGATTGGAGGCCACTTCTTACATATTTGCAGACTATTGATTAATTTCATGTAGCTCAAATAGCTCCAAATGGAACCAAACATGATACAGTCCGTGGCCAAAAAAGCTCACCCTTCCTTCTCCAGAATGACTTTACGCTCATAGTCCTTCAGGTACATGGGCTTCTCTCTTGACTTTGATGTTGACAGCTTCAAATCATTGGTGGATGCACCTGAGAGAAATAAATGTAAATGTAATGCCGGCAGGACAGGACACCCAAACACTCCAAAAACAGGCATGACCCAAAGCTAAACACACACAAACACCATAAAACACATGCAATGGGAAAATGCTGCAATCACGTAAATGCTGCAGGATACAGAATCGCAAAATAATGCTGCAAATGCCAAAAAACACAGACAAAAACCCCAAAACAACTGCGTGAGAATGACAAACTCCCTTGTAGCCTGGCTAACTTACATTTTGTTCTGTGAACTTGCAGCATTTGTCTCATGCCGTTGTTATAGGGTTTGTGTGTGTGTTTTGGGTATTTGCAGCATTTTGCATTTGGTTTTTTTTTATGGGATTACAGTATTTTCCCGTTGCATTTGTGGTTTGGAATCATTTATGTGCTTATGTTGCGCGTTTGCTGTCAGGCATCGTCCCAATAAACAAAATGTTGGCCTCACCTTCTGAGTAGAACTGTGCATCTCTCTGATAGATCTTCGGGTCTTTCTTCTTCAGAAGTGACAATGTTCTGTAAAAGTCCCTTTCAACCTCTGGATCCAATTCCTGGAGAATGTAACACAACAAAGTACAGAATTATGCTTCTGGCTTCAGTTCTGGATGATTTGTGGACACGCTGAAGAGTGGAATGCGATGCTTACCACTTCACTGTCATCCGAACTGGATTCGGATGATTCTGATTCATCGTCATCTCCTCGGTCTCCATATCGATCCTTTACTGAACAACACGACACAAATAACACTTAATGAACTACACGGCGTCGTAGAAAGCATCTTCCGGTTAGCTTCTTTCCACGTTAGCACACAATACGATAAACTGCTAGTGTTAGCTAAGATTAACACACTTACGCCTTTGCAGTTCTTCCCTCTGTCGGTATTTGTCGTATTTCTTGGCAAACTGGGAGTTGATTTTTAATTCCGTATGGCCGGACATAGCTCGACGCGGTTAAAAATATGTTTACAACCGAATTGTTAAGTGAAATATCATCATAACGACGAGCATAGGGTGTGTAGAGATTAACACGTGGTTTCCGGTGCACGTTTCAACATTGGACTGTAGGGGGCGCAACATTCTCTCGAGAAATGTATCCAACAGTCATAGTACTGTAGTACAGTGATAAATATGGGTGGGCGATACTGCAAATTTGGATAGCGATTCGATACCAAGTACATACCGGAAAGATAAAGATATCGATACTTTTTACTTGAAATGTTTCCAAGACCATTGAATGATTTTGTGATACAATTATTTGAGCGATATAAAGTATAAAATTATTTATATTGCATATTGTGCTTTTACATCATCTTAGTTACACAAATACTGCTACCACTAAGTAACAGAACACTGTGTTGCAGTCACAATGAAAGCATATTTTGGGCTTTTGCAGCAATAACCCAGCCAATCACACATAGCTTTGTGAAGCCCAATTAATGATTAATAATGTCAAGGGATCAGACGCAACCTTTTGTTGAAAAAGAGTTCATTTCTGCCATCGCTGCCAACAAAAACAAACTTCCACCACTGAGAATGTGTCTCTTCGGGAGTTTAGTGAGTTTAGTCAAGGTGAGCTGGGGTTCATGTTGGAATATCTGAAGGAAGCCTGAGAATGCGTCTGCGACACAGTGGCAAACCTGATGTCTTGTTGTTGCGTTACTACACGTTGTAGATGCGTCACTGTGCCCTTTCCCTCACTCGTGTTATCAGCTCCATGCTTCCGTTCTTGCTCAGCCTTGAACTTTGCACGTGACCGCAGATGAGGGGAGCCCGTGCGCTTGATGTTGCCCTTCCCGTCATCGCCATCGTTGTTGTTGTTGTTGTGGCTCGGAGACAGCAAACTCAAAATGCACTTGAGCGTTTAATGTGCAATTTTTAAAAATACATGTCCTGTAGTCATTCATAATGCAGGTTAGGTCAACATTGATTGATCCAAAACAAAAAAACTCTTAACAAAACAGACTGGAATTTAGCAGAGCACAGATTTTTACTCAGGCCCAACAATGGTAATCTGGTAACCTCATAGAAATACAATAAATATAAATGTTACACTACTGAACAAAATCTTAAGACCAGGGGGAAATTAGCAAGTACAACAAGTCCCCACTTTTCACGGAAGTTACGTCCGGGACCACTAGCGAATGGTGAAAAACCGTGAGTAGGCAAGACGTCCAGAAAATGGCAAATATTTTTGACACATGCTTGCTCCCCCTCCAAACCCTCGTGCTAGCTTGGTGTTGGCATTCTTCTCCAATTTCGGATGAACACTTGTGATAGAAGTGACTACTTGCATTGGTCATCACAAGGCTACACTCTTTGAACTCTGTGTGCATGCTAGCGGCCCCGCCTCCACCCACCGCGACAAAGAGACTGTATGACTCACAAAAGTTGTTCTCTGGAAGAAATGCATCAAAGTGATGAAACCAATGCCCAGAGTGAACTCTCTTACCGTCTGTTTGGAGGCGGGAGATGAGGAAAACAGACAAGCATGTGCATGGCAATATATTGAGACGGGCAAAATGATCAAGTTCAATTTCATGTACTGTGTGATTAATTAATGAAGTTATTATCGTCCCGGGCCTATTGCCCACGAAACACTTTTCTCCTGAACGACAAATCTTGCCACATTTTAATCTCGTGAGATCTCGTGACACCCCTCCTTCTCACCACCAATGAACAATAATGTAAGATGGCCGATGAACAGATGGAATCGGAGTCACGGTGTAGTAGTTTCACTACACGTCGCGTGTGCACACAAAGCTATGGTGCGTTCAAAGGACTGCCTAAAGTACGCAATCTCAACGCTTGACGAAAAACTTTATCAGTGCAGCATAAAAACCTAAAACGTGTAAAAATTGTGGGCTTTTATAACAAAGGCACATGATTCCTGTGCATTTTATGTGTCATCATGTATTTAGAAATGATCATTGAACAAAAATCAGTGAATTTGCGGGACCGAATGTGCTGGGGCCCACTGCACGTGCAGTTTCCTCCTGGTCTTCAGATTTGGACTTTGTCTATGAATACTTTGGTTACCTTATTTACTTTTGACTGATCCTTATATTTTATTATTTTTGGATAAATGTGATCTCCCAGTGTCAGCGTGGGAGTATTTTGAAGAAGCCCTTCGGCTTTGCCTTGCAGCGTGACATCTGCACTTTCTAGGAAAAGGCTATTCTTTGTTTTGCTTTGTTTTTTTTCCAAAGAAGCACTGTTAGCGAGCCCTCCCCCCAAAAGAGGGAGGGGGGGGAAAAAACGCTTCACGTTTTCAGCCATGTCTGCATACCACAGCTGTTAAACTGTGGTGTATGCTGCTGCACATACAGTACTGTGTATGAAAACCATCTCATGCACAGCTTCTACAGTATTCAGGCCCATCCACATAAAAGACCACAACGGCTTTGTCCACAAGAAAAACACATTTTTCTGTGTGTCTTAGCCTTTTGCCAGTAAGATACGACAAAATCACGCCCATATGCAATCATGTACTTTTTCAATTGATGCGTTTTAAATACAGTAGAGCAATTTCGCTAAATATTGTTGTATTGTATTGAACAGAAAACAGGAGAAAATCATTCCCACTTAATGTGAGTCATGTTGTGGGTTGTTGCAATCTTTCACCAGCTGCAATTCGACCTAATACTCGGTTGGGTAGCAGTGGGAGCTCATCATTAATAGTATTTTATTGTCCATCGTTTTTCAATAGCTTCACAACATACACTTGTGTGAAACCAGTTCGCAGAAATGATCAATGAAAGTAAATGTCTCATTTGTTTACTTTAGTCTTTTTAGCTTAAGTGTGAGATGGACAAAATGGCACGCTGTATTTCCCCCCCCGTGTTTTATCTTTATACGGAAAAAAACCACCAGAAATTGTGGTGGAAAGAACAGAATTTTCCTTATTTTCCCTCACTTTCTGGAAAATGTCCTTTATTTTCACAAGACATGAAGAAAGTATTACAAACCACGCTTCGTATGATGCAGCGCTACCACAAAAAAAACACAAAAAATGTATTTAAAGAAATTCCAGTAGTTTCGGAAAGGGCTTAACTGTAGCAATTACCAAAATGTGGATGACAAACTATTTCATAGTAAGCTGTTCAATAAAGGAAATGAATGATATACTGTATAGTGGAACCCCTTTAAGTCAACATACTGTACCTCAGATTTGCTCACTCATGTCTGACTCATAACCGAAACCAGCCCTTGCATGCACATTTATGTGTGACCTTTGCCAGAAACGTAAGGAGAATGGGCGATAATAAAGAATGATTTTAACCTACGGCAGTTTGTGGACATGGTTTTCCTCCTTTGGGCGTCAAACTTTATGTCGACAAACGTGGTCAACTATGTGTGTGGATGTCGGCTACCAGTGCACAGTGGATCTCCTCCTTTGTCTGGGGTTTACGTTCCGAGACCACCAGCAAACGGCAAAAAAATCACCAATAGAAATGTCTATTTTTGACACCAGGCTTGCCAGAAACCTCTCCTCCGATCTTGAGTCAACATTGGCTATAAAAGTGATTGTTGTAATTATTAGATTAGGTTCAGCTCCAGAACCCTCCCCTTGTCTCTTCAATTGCCATTGTTCGCAATCCAGGTTTAAACCGTAAATATGCTTCAAAGACATTTAAATGATAAAACAACGATGACAATGTCAAATGATCGATGAGCAGGTGGACTTGGAGTTAACCTGGTAGTGGGGCTAGCGCTACCTAGTGCTTACGTAGCACAACAAACTTTTGCGTCTTAGCACACAACTATGGCGCGTTCAGGGGCCGCCGCACGAGGTGCGAAATCTCCACGCTCGACGAAGAAACATTATCTGCAGAGCATAAAGACATCAACATGTTTCGAACAGTGGTACAGTACATGTATGCTGTACATTTGAACTGTATTATTATCTTTTGTAAATGATTTAGGGTGAACGAGATATGTTTTCTGCAGAAAAAATGACCTAAAATAATTATTTGACCAAAAATATGCAAATGTGATGGGCTGTGAAGCTGAATCACAAATGCACAGGGACACACCATCAATAAAAAATATGACAATACCAGTTGCATTTCCAAAGGAATGAATCCATAGCCGATCTATAATAAATACAAGCATTTATTTATGTACAGAACAGGTTGAACAACAACAAAGCCGACAGCATACGTATCATTACCAAAACAGAGCAAATATTTACATTTATGAACATCCTATTTACAGACGCATGACCTGCACTAAAAAACAAACTCTGTACATACATCTTCACTGGCATTTAAGACTTGTTTTTCTTCCACCCTCCACCAAAAGCCTTTACAACAGCATCCCTTCTGTGTGCATCAAGTCAATTTTACACTCTTCTGTTCAATAGCACCCACACGTACATTTAAGGAAAAAAAAAAGAGGCAGCGTTCACTTAGAATGTAAAAAAAGCAGGAGGTCACAAAGAGTTGTGATGAGGCACGTGTTTCTCTCCTGCCAGGAATGCTGCGATAAGGCAAGTTCTCCTCCTGAGGACGGCTGTAAATGTACATACTGTATCTTATAGCACCGAGATTTAAGCTCGGCCCGGCCGGTCACACATGGTTGCTTCAAAGCTATTCTGAGGAATGCACAGTTCCTCCTGACGGGGGCACGTGGAGGTTAAAATGTAACGTCGTCTCTCCAATACAAACATCTGCTTGACAACTGCAGAAGGGATCTGAAATGGGAAGGCTATCAAAAAGTACAGTATACTCAAGGCACAAAGCAGTGTGCAGCATTTACTTGACGTCCTCAGACTCCCAAAGTGGATCCGGCGCGGATGAAAAACTGCGCACTCGATGCTAAAAATGTGTCAGCATGCGTCGTCACACATACACACATAGTGTCAACACAGGCTGCCTCGATGTAATCATGTTAGCATCTTAGAATAAACTTCAGTTTCATATAATATAATCATTATGGGGGACTATATTCAACTTGTGCAAATGACTATGAAGGAACAGGACAGGGGTGTCCATAGTTCCTCTGAAAAATCAAAGGATGCGGGCGGCCACTTTGATATTTTTATATATTTATCTTGTACAAAGGCTAAAAAAAAGCCTTATATATTTATGTTATTTATTAGCAATTTTGATCAACTACTAATTATTAAGTAGCAACATTTCAGATTTTTCTCTTTAAATTGTGCCTTTTTGTTATACTATTTCAATGTTGTTGTTTGTTAAAAATGTATTTAATTTTATTTCCACAATGTGCCGCAAACAGCCGCCGGGCCGCACATCGGACACCCCTGCATAAGGAGATTAGGTTCGCTTTGCAAGAAAATTAGAAATTGGGCGATATTGTTATATTTCAAGTAGTCAATGTTAGCATAAAGTGCAAACCTTGCATCGATTTTATAGTTAACTTGAAAGGGGACAAATATTCTAAGCTAGCAAGTCACATCTTTAAACATGTAATTGTATTTAACAGCTTTGGTTGCCTTATGGTGTGTTCTCTCCCATTTCTGTTGGGGAAATATTGTATTTCTGCTGGTATTTTGACTTTTTATTAATAAAAAGGACTGTATTCTATGTCAGCCCGTTTCCGCCACAATAGTAAGTCATAATTGTGAAACAAAAAGTCAAACTGATAGGATTAAAAGTAATAACTATGGCATAAAAATCCAAATTATGAGATAAAAAAAGTCATAATGATGAGATAAAAAGATGAAATTATGAGCTAAAAAGTCAAATTTAAGAGAAAAAAATGAATAACTATAAAATTATGAGATGAAAAGTTATAATTATGAAATACAAACTCAAAACTATGAGATAAGAAAGTTGAAATTGCTAAATAAACATCAGAAATATGACAGGAAAGTCATAATTCTGTGATAAAAAAGTCATAATTATGAGATAAAAACGGAAGATTATGACATGAGAAAGTCATAATTATGAGATAAAAAAGTCAAAATGACTAAATAAACGTCATAAATACGAGATTGGACAGTCAGAATTACGAGATAAAAGCTCGAAATTATTATAGATTTAATTAATTATTATAGATTAAAAGTCATAATTATGAGATGAAAACTCAAAATTATGAGACAAAAAGTCAAAATTATGACATAAAATGTCATAATTATGAGATAAGAACTCGAAATTATGCGATACAAACGTGACGAAGCACGAAGGCTCCAGTGAAGGTGGCACATGCGCAGTTTGTATCTCACAATTTTGAATTTTTATCTCATAATTGTGACTTTTTATCTGAAAAAAATATACTTTTTGTCTCATAATTATGACTTTCTTATCTCATAATCATGACTTACCATTGGGATATTTGATTTTTTTTAAGTGGCGGAAATGGGCTTCCATAGTGTACCAAAAAGGTTTGATTTTGACGTGTCAACAAAATAGAATGTGAAAGATTTTCGAAACATGTCAAGCAACATTGATGTCATTGGATGTTTCATATCCAGCTAGCTAACTACCTCTCTCCACATAAAAAGGTCAGACTAGCTGAATAAAGCTAAAGCTAAACTCACAGCCCTGCGGCTCTACTTACATCGTCCAAGCCAAAATATAAGAAGACAAAGGAATTCTCAATCTCCTTTTTAACTTGTTTTTAGCAGCAATGTTGGCCTGTTGTAAGAAATAATAGCATACTGTAATCATACTTCCGCACCATTGCTAACCTTGCTAACAGATGTGTGATTTGGTGAAGTTTTCAAGAGTGAAAAACAACAAAAATGAAAATGACCAAAGTGAGTTGAACCTGAATTTCCTCGAGGCGTTGTCGCCGAGTGAGGATACGGTGGTTCAAACTTGAATTACGTTCTTTGTGCCACGTGAGGTAAACGATTCAAAATGGACGGTCAGGGCAACTTCCCATTTAGGTTCGTCTCTGACTTGCGGCTCAGTTTTCAGTGAAAGTCGGATTGTCCGCCTCTTCATCCAGGCTCACAACTTGCTTCTGATCAGACAAATAAAAAAAGTAAGTCAGACAAAATTGTGGTTGAATAAACTACAACGCACAGTCTTGATTGTTGAACAAGAAGAGTCGAGTTCAACACACGGGAAGGATCCATCTGCCTCGATTCAACCTTTGTTTTCTGGTTTAGAATCTTCATTCAGTCCCTCATTTATCACGGTTAATTGGCTCCAGACCCAACCAAGATGAGTGAAGTAGGATTCGATATTAACAATCTGAATATTTTTGTAGTTAGAGCATAGAAAGCCTGTGTATTCTCAGCGCATTCAGTCGATCGCAACTGGACTGTTCGGGTTGTCTTAGAAGATGTTTCGCCTCTCGTCCGAGCAGGCTTCATCAGTTCATGCTCAAAGGCTAGGTGGGACACACACCAGTCAGACTAGATAGGACAGCTCTGGTCTGAGAGCTTGGTGCAAGATCCAATCTATTTACCCTCTAAAGCAGGAGAGGCTCGGATGAGAGGCGAAACATCTCCTAAGACAAACTGAAGAGTCCAGTTGTGATCGATCGAATGCCCTGAGAATGCAATGACTTGGATGAATGAGAATATTCGCAAGCAAAACCTGTTTATGGCTTACTAGATATGATTTTTACAATTATTAGAGCCCTGTAGACATGAAGTAACATCCCTATAGTCACCATTAAACTCCTATTATTCTTTGTTTACCCCACATTGCCCAACACTAATGCGAAACTATCGCAAAACTCGCATATTCCAGACCAACATGCTGGATTGGATACGTTATTTTTATATTCCACTGTTTTTACCAGCTCAGATTTCACAAAAACACCATACTTGTGAAGAGCGGTGATTGGGCGGATCCGCAGCCACACACATGGAGAGCGGAGCAGACAGAGTGGTTTCGGCTGTCGAGTTTAAGCGCATTAAGACGCATTTCTTAAGCGGTTCGGTGCGCAGCAGGATTCGGATAGCATCCACGCTTGATCGAACAAACCGAACAAGTAGTTTGTTTCAACGGAAGCAAGTGTAAACGCACCCGAATACAGCTGCGTCCAGAGCTAAAGCACAATGGCACCACAGTGACACCACAATAAGTCCTCATAGGCTTACTTTGGGATAGGAATACCCATCAGGGCTGTGACTCCTCCAAATGTGCACTTGGTCCTCTGTGGTCTTTTGATACACCGGGTTGTCAAAGTGGATTGTGTTGGTGTTCTTCAGCTTGTAGCTCTTCCATAGCAGCATGCCACCAAACGCCAACATACACATGATGGCTACACAGACGTAACCGGGGTGACGTAAGGCAGAATGGATTTAATACTGAATCTTAATTTGTGTTACTAAAGGTACTCACCCAAAGGTAAGACGATGTACAAGGCAATTGGGGTGCTGGAGGCTGGTTGGGGTATCACTGCAGCGTGGCGATTGTCTGAGGAAAAAAAGCAATTCCCTTTTACATTCATGTCCCATAAGACGTGTCTTCAGGGGTGGTTCTCCTTGAGGAGGGGTCTCCAAAGTGCCGCCCGGGGGCCATTTGCGGCTCGCGGCACATTCTAAAAATATCATTTAACAAGAAAACTACAAAACAACAACAGCAAAATGGAAAAATCTGCAGTCATTTTACAAGAATAAAGCCAAAAAGTTGTAATCTAACGGGGAAAAGTCAGGATTTCACGTGAACAACCTCATTTCAGCAGCATAAATTTGAAATATGAAAGAAAGATGTTTTGTCAAAGTCGGAATATTATGAAAAACAAACAAAACAACAAAGTGATTTTTGGAAAACAAGGTTGTTTACGAGAATGAAGTCAAATATGGGAATAAAGTCATAATTACGAGAATAATAAATATGAGATGAAAGTTGAAATAGTAAAAAAAAACAAAACAACAACAGCAGAAATTAAACAAACAGCTGTAATTTTACAAGAATAAAGTGAAAATATTACGAAAAAAAAGCCGTATTCTAACAAGAAAAAAATTAGCAATTTTACGGGAATAAACTTGTAGTATTACAATATTAGAATATTATTTTAGTAGCATAGAGTTGAAATATTAAAGAAAAAATATGTTTTTTTTTAAAAAAAGTTGTCATATTATGACAAAATAATGTTGTTATTTTTGGAAAATTTTGATTATTTATTTTATTATGGGAATGAAAAATATTATGGGAATAAAATCATAATATTACGAAAGGAAAATCTATAAAGATGATTTAAGAAGGAAGTTGAAATATTTGGAACATTGAAAAACAAAATACATGATTACATGCTATTTTTTTCTGTTAATATAATGACTTTACTCCCTTAGTATTATTTATTTATTTATTTTTACTGCTTTTTTTTCTATTTTTGCTGTCGTTCTTTTAATTTTATTGTTTAATCGTATTTTTAGAATGTGCCATAAATGGCCCCCGGGGCCACACTTTGGACACCCCCGGTTTGAACAAAATGTAGTAACAAATCAGCAACGACCTGCACGTATTAAATGCCTATAAACATTTCCTGGTTGTGATGCTCTGCTTTCCAGGTTAAAATTGAATTGAAGCTAACTGGACTTCTTATTGGTGGGTGAATCTGGGGCATCCTCACACAAAAAAAAATAACTGGAGAAGCCTTTTGGATCAAAGGTCCAATTCCCGTGAACCAAGAAGTACTGTACTTACGTACTGTAAGTATTGTGTCATACTACCACTAATCCAATGCATCCTACAAAGTCGGACATCTGCACACTGATGTATATATTTTGTCCGTGAATGCTTTTCAACATTGTTTAGGTGTCAGTGCAATTTAATTATTACGATTTGAGATCTTCACCTGGAGAAGTGACTGGAGTTTTCGCAGTTGTCCGTGGGGCTTTGGGCTGGACTGGCTGAAGTTCAGGTTTAGTGGTTCTCACTTGAGGCCTCTTAGTGCTTGGCACAGGCTTGACCACAGGTCTGGTGCTCGTAATGGGAGCAGTGGAGGTTCTGATCGGGGGCTTGGGTGGGTTTGTGGTGAATGTTGGTTGGTTGGTGGTTGGAACTGGCGGATGCATGGGAGCTGTAGGTATTGGCACCACACAGTCAGTAACAGAGAACAAAGTATGACATGAAAAAAGATCTTCCTTTTTATTCCGCCAGATGTTGTCTCGAAATTGACATACCTGGCATACATCTCCTCATGTCACTGGCTAGCACCGTGTTATCCGGACAGACACAGGTATATTTTGGCGGGTGTCTGCCCACTTGTGGTGCAGCCAGGCACATGAATTCGCAGCCACCATTGGACAACTGACACCAGTCCCTCCCTGCAAAGGTAAAGGGGTATTATTAATATTACAAATATTAACAGTGGTGCTCAACTGGTTGGTTGGGACCCAAAAGTGGGTCCCTGATCCATTCTGGGTGGGTTGCAGAAAGCAAGTCAAAAAATTACATTCAAATGTGTAACATACAACTGATGTCTGACTTATTTTGAAATAAAATTGAGCAGTATTTTCGTCACCTTCCTCATTTCTTTGACAATAATAATAAATAAATGAAACATAAAAAAAAAAATAAAATAATAATACATGGAAATACATGGAAAATTACTTAATAATTAAAATTAAAAAATAATACAAATAAATACAAATACAAAATTATTTAAATAAAAGCATAAAAAATAATACAAATAAATACAAATCAAAAATGATTTAAATAAAATCATAAAAAAATTGTACAAATAAATACAAATCAAAAATAATACAAATAAATACAAATAAAATTACTTAAAAGTGTAAAAAAAAGTAAAGTATAAAAAAAGTAATTACAAATTAATAAAAATGCCCTAAATAAAAGTGAAAAAAATTATAACAATGCTAATAAATAACAATAAATAAAAGTGACTTACATAAAAGCATAAAAATAAAAAATGAATAAAAAATGACTTATAAGAGAATAAATAAAATAATATGAGTGTAAAAAAAATAATACAAATGAATAAAAATAAAATGACAAATAAAAGTGTAAAATAAAATAAAAATAGATAATACAAATGACTTAAAAGTATAAAAAATAATTCCAGTTAAAAAAAGTTAAAATGACTTAAATAAAAGTGTAAAAAATAATACAAATAAAAATGACTTAAATAAAAATGGGTCTCAACTTAATGACCATTGGAAATGTGGGTACAGGTTGAGACCATTTGAGAACCCCTGGATTAGAGCAAAGTAATTGACCTATAATTTTTTTTAAATGCACGTACCAGCAGGCTGTTTGACATTGTGGTAGAGAATAATGTCTTCTGGTGATGACAGGTGCTCCGCCACTGGAGTGATGTCTGCACCAGTCAACCTATTAGCACTTAGGATGGCATTGTTACTGATGTCTGTCCAAAAAACTCGTTCCTTGAAGTGCACAAGAGAAAAATGTATAACATTTCCGACACAGCATGACATCACATATACAGGGTTTTGTATTTTTCTTAAAACTCACAGTTGTGTGTGAGGCTGTACGTATATACCTCAAACACAGCAAGTCCCAGCGGATGGCTCAACTTGTGTTCATCAATGATGAGGGTGCGCCGCCCCCCACCATGCACATCAATACTGGAGAGGGTGTGTAGCTTTGAGTCCACCCAGTAGAGCCGCTGGTTCAGCAGGTCTGGGGTGTTTAACAGGGGGAGGTGCGGGGCAACAGGTCATGTCAGTCATGCTTAAAATAAAGATAAAGAAAACCAGATGGACTGGAAGGATGGAGTTTACCGAGGGTGATTCCATTGGGCCACACAATGTCGTCAGTGACCAAAGCAGTGCGGTCACCTCCGTTCAGACCTCCCTTTTCAATCTTAGCAGGATTCCCCCAGTCAGTCCAGTAAGCAAAGCTGGTGGGTGAATTATTGTTATCAAGTCACTGGCATAACCACAAGCCAAGGTGGTATCGGAAGGCGTCTTACTTGCTATAGGGGTCAACCACAATAGCTCGAGGTTTAGATAAACCTTGGTAGAACAAAGTCTTACGCCGACTACCATCAGCAGTTACCACAGAGACGGTGCAGCGAATGCTATCAGTCCAGTAGAGGTTACCATGGATCCAGTCAAAGGCAATGCCCTCAGGAGCGTCGAGGTCATTACCAACCACTATGGTGTGACGGGAAGAATCCTCCGCTGAATCCATTTGAGCTCTGGAATTAAATAGGTTGTGTTTTTAGTTGCAGTTGCAAAAATGTGAAACAGGATTAATCAGAATTTCCACCGTTGGGTGGCAGAGTTGAGTTCATAAAGGGCTCATAACTGATATAAAGTGGCGTATGGCTGTGACATCCCATTAGACGGTTCGAGTCGTTACCTTACTTATTAATTTTGCAATCCTGTTCAGGGTCACAGGTAAGGGGAGCCTATCCCAGGGGAGCCTAACACAGCACACATACAGACAAAAAAACATTCACGCTCACATTCATACCTATGGACAATTTAGAGTCTCCAATTAACCTAGCATGACTGTGGGAGGAAACTGGAGTATCTGGAGGAATACGGCATAGCAGTAGGAGTACGGCAGTTGAATCACGACAACAAGGCGTCGACTGAGGCTGGAAGGTTAGGACTAGGGTTACCTTAACCCTAAACCTATCAACACCCGCCCATTTTGTTAACTGAGTCAACTTAAACCGAAATCTTCTTTGATTCTCAAATAAAAACCCCTCACCTGTAGATCTTCTTTTGGGAAATATCTGACCAGTAGATCTCTTTGGTGGCCATGTTCATATCCAGAGCCACAACGTTTTTCAGTCGTGGGATAACACGTGCATATTCACTCTTGTCCAAAGTCATTTTTCTCACTTCATGTCGGTTGGTGAAGAAAAGGTAGGCGATTGTACCTACAAGATTAGAGTGGACACTGAAACATGTCTACAAAAATGGCCTTCCAGAAGGATACAAATGAAAAACAATCAATGTTCTACCAAGAACATGAAGGGTTGGTTTTTACCTATAACCTTGCAGGCTTTGGTAGCAGGGTCCACCTGGTAACCTTCCTCACACTCGCATTTGTAACTTCCTATTTGGTTAATGCAGATCTGGCTGCAGGCATCCTGGTTGGCACACTCGTCAATATCTGATTGAAAGATCATGACCGCATGACTATATTGTTGTTTGTTGAGGTGTTTAGCCATTCAAGAGATAATACTGTGGGGTGAGGGGTTTCTTTTCACCTTCACATTGATTTTTGTTGACCAGGTGATACCCAGAGGGACATACACACTCAAAACCGATCTTCAGATCATTGCAGACATGAGAGCAGCCACCGTTGTTGAGTAGGCACTCGTTGAAGCCTGCAGTGAAAAAAGCAACAGTTTTTATCCCCGAGGAAGGGAATGACATGCAGACACTGTCAGTGCTAATTATCCTGACAGTGATGAATACTCACCACATTCCCTCAGAGGCTCGTCTGACCAATCCCTGCAGTTGCGCTGCCTGTTGCACACCTTCTCCATGCCGATACATTCACCACTGTTGCACTTAAACCAAGTTGGAGCCACACATTGGGTAGCTGTACAGACAAATTCAACAAGATCAGGGACGTTTAGCTGTGTAGTTAAATACAGTATCTTCATACCATTGACACAGCCGATTTCATCACTCATATCCCTGCAGTGGTACTGATGGTCGCATTGGTGGCTTCCATGAATGCAAGTGCCATCATCGCATTGAAACTCATCAGGACGGCAGGTGCGAGGCACTAGAGCAATGCAAAAGACCAACACTTGGAATGTGAAGCCATTAAAACAGGATTTAAAGCAAGCATTACCACATACCACAGCCAGCTTCATCCGATCGATCCAGACAATCAGCTCCTCCATCGCACCTCCAGTTTCCGTGAATGCATTCCCCACTACCACAGTGAAATTCTCGGGCAAAGCAGCGGCGAGTTTGAGCGAAGGTAGGCGCCGCCGTACCACAGTTCTGGGGCCACTCGTCCGAGCCGTCCGTGCAGTCGGCGTCTCCGTCGCAGGCCCACAGGCGTGGGAGGCAGACGCTGTTGTTGCACTGAAAAGAAGCAGCGCTACACGTAACCGGCGGGCAGGAGGCCTCGTCACTGCCGTCATCGCAGTCTTCCTCATCGTCGCACACAAACGAGGAGGACACGCACTGGCCGTTTGTGCAGCGGAACTCTGTGTCTGTGCACTGCTTGGGTCCTAAGACACAGGACATAACTAATAAGACACAACCCAAAACAAGCCACATTAAGGAACATTGCATGTTTACACTTGCATAATTCAACATGTCTGAAAAGTAGGAGGAAGAAGCTGAGCTTATTTCATCCTACCCCTTCCCCATGTCTCAGCAATTACTGACAGTTTGCTGACTTGCATGTTACCATTTTCTAACAGGGGCAGCAAAGCAACAAAGCATGTCCAACAACGGATAGAATCCTGTGCAGCGATGAAAAAAAAAAGTTAGAAGAAAGAAAAAAGAATTGTCCCAAAATAAAAAATAAGTAAAATGTAAATATTTAAATAAATATAAAATAAATAAATAAATAAAATATAATTTTACATTTTGAATTTATAAATAAACAAGTGCATGATACAGTGATACTTTGGTTTTTGTTATGAAAAAGGACAAAAACCATAACCTACTTGTGCAGTTTTTCCAGTTGTAATGTAATGTAAATCCTTTTAATCTATTCCAGACACCCACCCAAATATGAGCAAAAAATACATTTTATACAGGATAATTCTAGTTTTATTTTCATTTGACAGGCAGAGGGGAAGAGTAAGCACCAGCAAAGCAAAGAACAGTACAAATTTGTGGTAAATCACAAAGAGGCATGTCCTTATGTTGACAGTCTTACTAATTAAACTTCCTTATTTACATTTGGTAGTCTTCTGCTATGTCTGCTATGCTATTATGTTCATGTACAGTAGATATCCTGTGTATATCAATTTCGTATATTGGCCAATATATAGGTTATCGGCTTTTTTTCAGCCCCTAATATCAGTATCGTCCCCAAAAATCCTATATTGGTCGGGCTATAAACAGTGGTGAACCTTCCCATGTGTGGCCGGCCAACCAAAATTCCCCCAAGAGCGCAGCGACGACTCATCCAAGACCCCACAACAACATCCAAAGAACTGCAGGCCTCAAATGCCTCAGTTAAGGTCAGTGTTCATGACTCCACCATAAGAAAGACACTGGGCAAAAACGGCCTGCATGGCAGAGTTCCAAGATGAAAACCACTGCTGAACAAAAAGAACATTGAGGCTCGTCTCAATTTTGCCAGAAAACCTCTTGATGAACCCCAAGACCTTTGGGAAAATACTCTGTGGTCGGAAGGTGTGTGTCTGATTAAATCTGGCATAAAGGTTCTGCATTTCAGAAAAAGAACATCAACAGTAAAATATGGTGGTGGTAGTGTGATGGTCTGGGGCTGTTTTGCTGCTTCGGGACCTGGAAGACTTGCTGTGATAAATGGAACCATGAATTCTGCTGTCTACCAAAAAACTCTGAAGGAGAATGTACGGCCATGTGTTTGTGACGTCAAGCTGACACCAACTTGGGTTCTGCAGCAGGACAATGATCCAAAACAGTGCACCTGTTTTCAGTCCACCTCTGAATGGCTGAAGAAAAACAAAATGAAGACCTTGGAGTGGCCTAGTCAAAGTCCTGACTTGAATCCTATTGAGATGCTGGGGCATGACCTTAAAAAGGCGCTTTATGCTGGAAAACCCTCCAACGTCCAATAATTTTGCAAAGATGAGTGGGTCAAAATTCCCCTACAGCGCTGGAAGAGACTCACTGCAAGTTATCGCGAATGCTTGATTGCAGTTGCTGCTGCTTGGGGTGGCCATCCAGTTATTACGTTTAGGGGGCAATCACTTTTTCACACAGGGCTATGAAGGTGTGAATTTTTTTTTCTCCCTTAATAATAAAAGATTTCATTTAAAAACTGCATTTTGTTTTCAGTGGTATTGTCACTGACTAATATTTGTGTGGTGTGTTCGTCTATCTATGCTGTGTACTGACTCCTCACCACAGCTCTCTTCATCAGCTCCATTCTCACAGTCGGCCTTTCCGTCACAGCGCCATGTGCTTGGTATACACTGGTGAAGGCGGTCGGCACAACTGAATTCTGTTGGTCTACATGTTTTGGCCACTGGAAGAGTTGCACACACATGCAAAAAAACATTTACAATACCATAATTGAAATTCTAATTAAGGAAGCTACACATGTTCATACACTTACGGCAAGTAGCAGGAAGTTCGTCTGTGCCATCTCCACAGTCGTCTGTGCCGTCGCACACCCATCTGACTGTGATGCATCTCCCATTCCCGCACTGGAACTGCTTGTTTCCGCATGTTGTCAATGCATCTGCTTTATGAACAAAACAAATCCACAATGTATGGTCATGACGGTGCCGAAATAAGTCACCCCACTGACCTCCATCTATAATGAAGCCGTTGAACTCAAAGAACAAAACAGATTGTACAGTACTGTGCATCATATTGACTCATTCATGAAAATGACACTGGATCCCTCGAGAGTTTGAAACCTTGAAGAGCCACCTGTTCCTGCCAGGGGCCAGATTGTTGTGCTTCACGGTAAAACCACATGTACCCATTTTAATAATATTATTATTATTACAAGAAAGCATACAGACTTCACACATTTGCAATTCAGCATTTGCAACCCTGCAAATTTGAAGATTTTTGATCCTAAAAAAATTGATCACAATTGATAAAACACCCTAAGTTGGTAATATTGTATGAATACATGATAATATAGGTCAAATGTACCAGCCCACAATTATTTTACATGTTTATGTCTTTATGCTGCCTTGAAACCACCATAGTTGCATGAGGCAAAGCGTGACTTTCTTCTTACATGATCATTCATGAGTGGTGAGTACCTTTACCGTTTATAAATTGTGTTTAATAAGGTTTGTGAGGCGTATATAGAGCTTAAACCTGGAATGTGCTGCAAGTGAACAAGGGCAGGAGGTTATGGAGGGAGCGAGCTGTGTGTAAAAAATAGACATTCTTGTGGGCATTTCATTTGCTTGCGTTTTTATGCCATTCGCATCATCATACATACAGCTGTACCACTTAAAAAAGGAATGTAAAAGATAAGAACTGCACTTTTTTATTGCTGTTTGCTATCTTTCAGAGCTATAAATCATCAATAAGACTAGCATATTGTGCCTCTGGATACACCGGAGGCCACGGAATGTTTACAAAAAAGAAGTGCTTCAGCCAGTTGTAGAATAAGCCATGTCAAAAATTTCTTTCTGAAAAAATACATGACAAAGTTTGAAAGGGAGCTCTGTTGTCATTTTCCGTCAAAGCCATGGCACTTTACCTAAACTCTACGTTCACATCATTATTTACCCACTGAGCTTAAAGTTCAGCAGACTTTGAAAGACAACCTGAACTAACCAATAATGGGCAAATAAATGTCCCAAATGTCTGGTCGCTCGTGCTGAACTTTTGCGGTAAGGGTATTAAACCCAAAGACACTTGGCCTTTTAAACCCTGGTCTTGAGGCAAATCCAAAATAAATGGTATTTTTATGTGCATCTACAGACACAATGACGGTTACGATGTTGCTGCTGGATAAGAGTAAATGAAGCTGCTTATTCAGTGAGTTTTAGCAGTAGAGGAATGATATTTGTACCAGTGGGAGGGCTAAGTGTTGGCTTTCAAACGATGCCACACGTGTCGCACGAGTTTTTTGGTTTATGAAATTATTTCCGACGTATCCTGGACTGTTTACTTAATTTGGACATTTTCCCATTTAAGTGCTTGTGGTTTGAACTGTTTCCTGTTTTCCTCAAATTGTCTCTATTGTGCTTTTGGCTGACATCCTTCTGGTTACGTGGATGTTTGGCACGTGTATACTGACACCAGCATCGTGCAGTTACGCAGACACAACCCAGCTGCCCCCAGTACAGGGGCCTGTAGGGTTTAAAAGGGATAGTTCGGATTTTTTGACATGAAGTTGTATGACATCCCCATCAGCAGCGGACTACCTCAACAGTGACTTACCCCCGCCCCATTTGGTGCCGCGAGTCCAGTTCTGGTCGGTTTTCTGTGACGAGGGACGTAGTTCTGCTTAGTTGCTGGGTCATTTAAGTAAAGAGTTTGGCTTCTCAAAACGATATGCGTTCAAAAGAGTAGTACATTTGCGTCATAAAAACGCCTCCTCAAAAAAATCAGACCTCACAAATCGCTCGGCCTCTCCATTTGTGTGTATGTGATGAAGATGCTCGCGACTGAGCGCCGCGGCCATCTTGTTTACGTGTGTTCCACAGCGGAAGAGGATGCGAGCATCTTCATCACATACACACGAATAGGAGAGGCAACGGTGCTCAGGGACACGGCGGGAGACAAATATAACGCAGAGCGATTTGTGAGGTTCTGTTTTTTTGAGGAAGCATTTTTATGATGCAAATGTACTCCTCTTTTGAACGCATATTGTTTTGAGAGAGTGATTTGTGAGGTTTTATTTTTTTTTAGAAAGAAATTCACATATCACGGTTGGATCTGGAAGCAATTAACTACAATAAACAAGAGCTTACTGTACTGTATATACAGGTATCTCTTTTTTTTCTATCAGTTTATGACGTAAGTTAAAGCAAACAAATAAACCCCACCTTGACGGAAATGAACCTCAACAGCAATAAATACAAGTTTCTTTGCACATAATTTATCTTTCACAACATGAGGACGCTAGAGGACTAAAGCCACCTCTGCATTGGAGGGAGTGGACGACCAGTTTGAACATGTTTTACCACTCACCGTTTCCCAGAACCAACATACTGGGAGCAGGTCTGACAATGTGTGACCAAAACTGAGACAGTGTTTGCATTGGAGGGTCCACTAGAGGAATTCCATTCATGTGCACAAATGTAAGGTTAAAAAAAAGGAGGTGCGGGGGGTAGAGCGGGAAACAGCAACCTGTTTGGATGTTGCATCATGCTGGACTAATAGAATGCTTGCATATTTCAATGAAACAGTTCCACTTTCATTCAAACTGTCTTCGCCCAGTCCTCCAGAGTGGATTGGCTGCAGGACCTTGCTGTGAGATGAGCGCCAGCAAATAAAAAGTGGCTCACAAAGACTACAAAACCAAATAAAATGATGGAATGAGCCATTGAGAGCTGCCTCAAAGGCATTGCTGCTTTATGAGTTGAGAGTCATAAATCAAGGGACCGTGCCAAGATGTGAATATTTTCATCCCGGGGAAGAAAGAGAGAGTGGGAAAGGTTTGACCTACATTCTTGGAGACCAAGCGAACCCTGCAAACCCCCCAATCATCTTGCATCCGGTGCTGCCAGAAGAGTGGGCAATTTAAACCCAAACACTGGACATCACATTGGATATTGGATATGTTGCATTCATGGATGGCAAAACGTACAAGCAGCATTTTTAAACAGACAGCAATGAACTTCAACTTACTTGTTTGAACAAGAGAGCAGATTAGAAACGCCACCAATGCGTAAAACGATACCATGGCCTCCGCACGAGCGAGTCTACTTCACGACACGCTCTGATGTACGATGTTTCAACAGACCAAATGTGTGATGCTCCTGCTGCTGCGACGTCTGAGGACGAGATGATCCTGCACTCTGCAATGTTTGGCAACAACACCATTTCAATGTGGTCCACCGGGTGGGTGGGACCGACAGGGTGCAGGGGGCCCCCGTGATTGTGGAGGGTGGGGGTGGTGGTGGAGGGGGTGAAGGCGGGCTTTGGAGTGGTGTGATTTGTGAGCCACAACAGACTCAACAAACCAGAGGCGGAGCTCTGAGTTGGATTTTTAACTATGGGTTTAACCCTTCCAGGGAAGGCTCACGTGCGCACGTGGCACATGGAAACATTGGAGTTTTTTTCCCTCTGGAGCTTGACTTTTCACCCCTTGTGGAATACATCCTTGAAATGAGCGAACATTGGGCGCCTCTAATGAAATATAGGACATTTGAAGAAGGTGATACGACCTGCTTACTACTGTAGTAAAGTAGGATGTTTGTACCAACATCCTACTTTTATATCCTTGAAGTTTCACTTTTACAGCTTGGCAACATACCAGTACCTCTTTGGCCCTCAAAAAGAAACATAGGGGTCCAATAATTAGCCCAATAGAGTACACAAGATTAGGGATCTAATATAAGGTAATAAAAAATGTTTTTTGCCAACAAAACATTTTTAATTAATTATACACATATTAATTAAATAATTCAATACGAGACGCGTCGTTTTGTCGGCAAGCCTACGTCACACGGCAGACACGTGGGATTTGTCGCCGCACGCCGACTGGTTTTTGTGATCAGCTTTGAAAGGCATTTATTGGCATACGCCAATCGAGTGGTTTTTTGCGGAAATCGTCCGATATTCATCGGTGGCCGATCAAACGGAGCATACCTAGTTATATAGTATTAAATATGTATCAGTATTGTGTATTATCTATTTAAATGTTGTGTTGTTGTGGTTCATTGCAAACTAAAGCAAGATCAGGAACATTGCAGATAAACAGAATTTACTTGTACAATGAAGGGGCATCAATTAAATACATTTTAGTACAATAACTACATCCATTGGTCTATCCACCCGTATCGTCTTCAGACTCGCTGCACTAAAATCATCTCAGACATATCTGGGGAAAAATGCCTATTTTTAGAAATATTGGACAACCAGCATCATCTCCCAACAGAAGAGCAGTTTCAGTGGCTGATTACTATCACTGCCCTGCTCCATTGAGAAGTAGAAAAGTGATTTTGTCAGCTAATCAGACCCAAGCAGCCTAATGTAGGATGTGATATTGTTTGAAAGGAGGCATGCAGTAGCGTGCTCAGTGTGGAAGAACGCAGAAGACAGCTGGGATGTTCACAGAATTCCGTCCTTGGGGAACAGTCTTCCCCCCTTTATAAGATTTAACAGGTCAAGAAAGTGTCATTGTCAAGGTTTACGACCAGCAGCCTTCTACTGTACATCATGTCCCAACCACTACTTTCATTCAAGAAGTTTACGTTAGAATTTACTAAAAAGCATTTTGAAGCTGCTGCTCACATTCCAGGACCAACATACTTTGAATGGATGTGGGTCTGGTGGAAAAGAGCATGGAGAGTCCTAAACACCAGCTGTTTAATGTAGCTAAGGCAGAGTTATGGTTGGGGGGGGGGAAATCTGCATGTGATTACAAGTTCAAAGTCTGGAACTCCCACTATAAGATCGTTTAACAAGAGGTTTGCATCACAGCGGAAGAGATAAAGTGCATCCCGACAGATAAAGCCTCAAAACGACAACCTTGGACTCAACTGAAAGTCAAGTGAGATTAGTTCAATAATAATAATCCTCAAGCAACTGGTTGATAACAACATTGATATTGTCTGTTAAAAAGGAGCACAAGTTGGTCGTCGTGATGCAAGTCCGTGCGTTATCGGGGAAAGATACAGTGGTGTGAAAAAGTCTTTGCCCCCTTCCCGATGTCTTTTTTTTTTTTTTTTTGCGTGTTTGTCACACTTAAATGTTTTAGCTCATCAAACAAATTGAAATATTAGTCAATGACAACACAACCGAACAAAAAAATGCAGTTTCTAATGGAAACTTTTTATTATAAAAGGGAGAACAAAAAATCCAAAAGCCCGTGCTGACTTGCTGTGAACAAACATGCGGGTGGAATCATGTGACACACAAAACCATACAAGAAGAAAGACATAAGTCCGTCGTCTTCCGCTTTGCAAGGCTCCTTTAGACTTACGAGAAGTGGAATTACTTCTGCGAGTCATTATGGAGTATAAGACAACAAAATATGAGGAGAATGCCGACTTGGGTGAGTTATGTCCGTCGAAATATTCAGATATTATGTTGGCTTATCGTCGCAGCTCACCCCTGGTCACGTGACGTCATCATTCTCATAGTGCCTGTCTACAAGGCAACGACAAGCCGGCGGTTTCAGATTTGATGTTTTCTGATGTTAAAAAAATGAAAATACAGTTTCAGGTCACCCAGAACGCCGTTCGCATGCGGATGAGAGGCTGAAACGATAAAATACTTTGCCATTTTGACCTGAAAGCGTTTCCGTGCGGATTTTGTGATTCGGGCCAAGTGGCTAGCATGTTGGCCACACAGTCAGGAGATCGGGAAGACTTGGTTTCGAATCTCCGTTTGGGCATCTCTGTGTGGAGTTTGCATGTTCTCCCTGTGCATGCGTGGGTTTTCTCCTAAAAACATGCATGTTAGGTTAATTGGCCACTCTAAATCGTCAATAGGTATGAATGTGAGTGTGAATGGTTGTTTGTCTATATGTGTCCCGCGATTGGCTGTACCCCGCCTCTCGCTCCCTCCTCCCTAGTGAGGATAAGCGGCATAGAAAATGAATGGATGAATTGTATCGTACACCGTGCATCTAGGTGCATATCGAATTGTTCACCACAAATACATTTACAACCCTAGTATCCAGCGGTTGTCATTAATGCAACAAAATAAGTCAATGCGCGCTTGGCGGTGTGCCATGAGGTGTTTCTATAAAAATAATAAATGCTGGGAACACTTGGTGTACTAGGACCACTTCATTGCCAGCTACTTCAATGAGATGTATTTGTATCACACAGGGGGAAAAAAATAAAAAAAAGAATACAACCTGCGGCAAAAAGGACAAGACAGGGCAGATCCTCACAATAACGTTTTTTCCCAGAGGGAGAGAGAAACACACCCTTCTGTGACAAAGTCAACATGTTCTGGATCTTCCAGTAAGTTTGCCTTACCTGTGTTCACCCGGGGGGGCTACATCAGGTTGCCGCTCATTTCTCGTTTGCGTCAGCGAGCATTTTTGTGGTTTGATCGCGTCTGGCTTCTGCAATGCAATCATGAATAAAGTCAGCGTAATATTACGGCAAACTTGAGTCACACAGGTAATGGTCAGAGGCAGGCTCCCACTTCAGGACGTGATCTTTACTTGCAGCTAATAGTTTGGCAAATAACCGAAGTGAAGAACAAAAAGGATATCGACTCCAAACACTGTCTCGCTCACGGCACGATCACCACAACTTCACCAACGCGCTGCAGTGTGACAGTTTTTCCTTCAAAAGTTGAAAAATGGCTTAAGCTTATCTTAAGCTAAGCTTAACTTTCCCAAAAAAGCAATTTAATTTGTACTCTTTCATAAAAGTAAGTAGTTCCAAGGGAAAGTAATTACAGTAATTACACTTTTATCGCAGTCAATTGGTCCCGACCGTGAATTTCCGCATGTAGACATGAAATAACACCCCAAAGGCACCGTTACACTCCTATCAATGTGCAGGCTACGGGATCACTGCAGGGATATAAGAGACGGCCACCGCTAGCATAGCAAGCTACTGAACTAACTAGTTAGCCTCTCAAATGTACTTATTCTAAACATAAGAAAGGGTTTCAAACGGAGTCAGGAAGAAGGACACAGTAAGAAGTCAAAACCTTACCACTTCCACACAGAATGGGAGGAGAACTGCCATGGCTGACTACATGCAGTGTGAAGGTAATCTCATGATGTTCGAACCACGATACATCACCGATATTCAGGCTGGTTTCGGTGATACTGTTTTGATACTTTGCAAATTCACTTAATGTGCCTGGTAAATTTTAAAAAGAAATGTATTTCATCTCATAGCAAAAATAATACAAGTAATTTAATTACAGTAATTAAGTAATTAATTAAATGTATTAATTAAATGCACTATTACTTTAAGTAATCCTTGAAGTACAGTATACTGAGGTAGTGGGATGATTTACAATATAGTCAAGATAATCTACAATATAGATACTGTATACATTCTAATATAATACAGAAGCTAATTCAATTTAGAATACATTATAAATTGGAGGCTAACTCGTTAGCTCGCTAGCTTGCTAATGGTTAAAGGCACGGCCGTCTCGTGTCCCTGCAGTGACCCCGTAGCCTGTGCATTACAGCTGAGGGCTCTAATAATGGTTACGATTGTATTTAGAAAGTTAAAACTAGGTTTTCTATACTACAGCTACAAAAATGTGCCGTTTATTAATATCGATTCCAACTTCACTTATCCCGGTCGAATCTGGAATCAATTAACCACAATAAACAAGGGATGACTGTACTAATTAAATGCAGCGCGAAATTCGAACCGCGGTGTGGCAAGGGACGGCTCCACTGGAAAACAACAACGCCATTATTGCCAGCACTGTTCCTGTGGTTAAACATTCTTGACACCTTGTTGGAAAAGTGAAACTTACTTTTGCAAACTATCTTGGAGGGAAAGTGTCCTAACTCGCTGCTGGAAACACGGATCCAACAGAGCTCCTGCAGCAAGGTCCACTGTTTTGTTTGACCCGCCATTCACCCAGTTTTCCTTGGCAAGAAGAGAGTCCAAAAATTTTAAGGCGATTGAAACGTGCTACTTCAACGCATGGATTCATATCACCGTACTGTATAGGCCACCATTAGATATGTTGTATCAGCAGCAGTATTTCAATGACCACATATAACTAGAATGTCACTTTGTAGAGCACAGACCTCCACCAAAACGGAAAAAATACACAATTAAATGTATCTTAATGCATCTGTTAGTTAGCAGGCTACTTCCTGGTTCATGGAGATCGATGACAGTTGTCATAGTGACTCAAACTGTAGGGTCAAGCGATACTGAATATTGTATTGAGTCGATACCAAATATAGGGCCAGTATTGACGATACCGATACTGATACTTTGTAAATTGAAATGTTTAACTATCGTCGCATGGTTTTGTGATTTTTGCCTTTATTGTGTTGATTATGATTATAATCAAAACAAAATTTAAATAACTAAAAATACACAAATAATATCAACAAAGCATTGATTATTGCCTTATTCCCTGTTAGTATATACAATTGAGCAAAATAAAGCCAATAGTGTGAAACAACTCAACAGAAGCAAAAACTACACCATAAACAGCATATAGCAAATACCACCTCGTGGTATTAAGACTTTTGCACACTATAGTCAGATATTGCTGAACTTATAGCACATAAGTATACTATAACACCAGCATCAGTGACATTGCTGAGTGTCTGAAGTGGGAGTGGCAGCTTGGATGCATTTCACAGCCCATTGACAAACCCACTTCTTGGTTACTGTGGTCTCATCACCTTGAACCTCGAAAAAGATAAGAATGAATGGTGACCGTCGCGACAAAGTCAACAAAGGAGCTGCAAGGTTCAGACTCCATGTCAAAGTGTGCAGCAACATCGCTGTTGCCGTAATGAAAAGCTGTACACAGCTGAACAAATATGTGACAGGTCCACGCAACCATTTTAGAAAAAAGGCAATACTGGCCATGTATTTACTTGGTATCAGATCGAGCCCAAAATCGGCATGCACACCTACTTTGAATAGTCGAACGCGGTTTATAATAGTTAAGAGTAACAATTGATTAAAATGAACGGATGTACACCACCTAAGAAAACCATGACAAAGACCAAAATAATGAAAATAATAATTGCTGTACCAGAGTGAAAATGCCCTATTCAGCCTGCAAAACTGACGTGTGGTCAGAAGGCCACCTAGTGGTCAGATGTTGTCACGTCAAAATAATAAAATACAATAGATGAGCCTATTCATTACGAGATGCCTTTATTGTACTTTTTGGAATCCAGTGACACCGACACGAGAAAATGGTCCCATCCCTCCCTCCCCGTTTACAAACACAACCTGAGAGAGAGGGTCTGCAGGCGGGCCGTACCATGATCCCGCTTGTAGTCTTAAATTACGCACAAGATAATAACAAAGACACGTCCAGGTGCATTTCCACAACATGCATTCAAAAATGGATTTCATGAAAAGCAGTGACTCCTGGTTCACTTCTCAAAAGGAAAAGATGACAAAACTAATACAACCTTAAAAAAACAAACCAAAAAAAAAAACAGCGGTCTATATGGCCCTTCGTCAGTCTAGATTTCATGTTCCGCTTAAGGAGAAAACAAAAAAGGCAAAGACACACACCTAATCTTAAGAAAACATGTTTAAATATGGAAGTGGATCATATCATACGTTCATATTCACTTTTTTTTTTTTCCTTTTTCAATTAGTGATATCATGAGAATACAACAGTCTCACTAAAAATCAGATCTAGGTAAAAGTGGGCCCTTCCACTGACTGTCTCCCTGCTGTATCTAAGTAAAATATATAAGGTCCAGTCAAGTAGCTCAGGGGGCCGTTGGTCCAATTAGAAGTGGTTCATGTTCAGTCCTCTTCACTGCCGCTGGCCGAATGATCCTGAAAGAAAAAAAACATTTCACTTTTTGAGCTAAGAAAAACACAGACAATTTGCCTCCTGAAATGTTTTAGGACACAAATATCCACTGATTATGATGACTTTTTGTCCCCATTTATGAGGGCAAATCACTTTACACCTTAATGTTTGTATATACACAAAAATATGAACACAACACTGCTCCCATCTTTTATGAGCTGAAATCAAAGATGTAAAACTTTTTGGGAACACACAAAAGGCGTATCTCGCTCAAATACTGTCAGGAAATCTGTGTTAGTGAGCACTTCTCCTTTGCCGACATAATCCCTTCACCTGTCAGGTGTGGCATATCTAGATGCTGATTAGACAGCATGATTTTTCACAGGTGTGCCTTAGGCTGGCCACAATAAAAGGCCACTTCAGCATTATCACACGGCACAATGCATGTCGCCGGGTCCAAAGTCCTTACAGAGGGAGCTCCTGCCACCTACATCAATATTGTGTGGCAAGAGACGGGGGAAGGCCTTTTTCTGTGCCACCATGACTGTGCCCCAGTGCACAAAGATGCGGTTGGATGCATTTGTTGTGGAAGAACAGAGATGAAGTACAACAGAATTTGGAGTCGCGCCCTCAGTGACACCTGACATATTTTCCAGTCTGAATCAGTGTGATGTTGAAAGAGCGCATAAATTCCTTACCTCTTCCGGATCGTCCTCGCTGTCGTCGTCGCTCACCACAGGTTTTGCGCGGACGCCGCGGCCTCTCCGCCGCTGTCCTTTTCCACCACGCTCCCCTTTTTCTTTGCGGCTCAGTTTAATCTTCACCTTCACAGAACGGGCTTAGAGAAAACACAGTCATTAAACAGACGAATCATGTCTGAATTTAACAGTAATAAAAAATATTAAAGAGTTGAAGTAAATATTCTTGGATCCTTTGGAGTAATAAGAAATATTAAAGAGTTGAAGTAAATATTCTTGGATCCTTTGGAAAGCTACTCAACATCTGCTGGTGAGCTGTGGTAACTCATGAGCTCCCCAATGGAGGCCCTGGTTTAGAGTATCAAAAATAGGCATTTCTAGGATTGTGTGCATCATTCGTTGTTTTTCACAATTGGCCCGCAGTGGTCTTAGACCCCTCCTTGTAGACAATTTTATAGAAACACGTTGCTGTTGCTACTACTCACATTCAGACTCGGAGCCTTCATCGAGCTCTTCCTCCTCCTCTTCGCTGTCTTCGCCTTCACTGTCCTCCTCCTTCTCGATCTTCTGTCTCACGCTGGTGAAAACCGACTGAAGCACAATGGAGTCTTCATAGATCTGATGGGTTTATAGAGGGGGGGAGTAAAAAAGGTTAGCTGAAGGTGTAAAATATATTGGCCAAAAGGAGTTGGGGGTTGACGCTAACCAGAGATCCTTCGAGGTTGAATGTCTGAGCGTTCTGACATAGCAGCATCACGTCCTTCTCCAGGTCATTCAGGCTACGGTACTTATGGCTACGAATCCTCTCCTGATTGATGGGATGGAACGTTACAACAGTCAGGTGTGGACTGACATGAAATATAAACAATGTGTGAAACATTTAATCAAAATCTCACCTTGATCTTCCTAAAGTCTACTGGTTTGCGGATGAGCTCATAGTACTCAGGCAGTTCTTTGCGGGAAGGCAGCTGGATGAAGACTTCACTCAGCTGTCGTCCATTACTGTGGAGACAAGGATGCAGATGTATTAGTACGCATCAGTTAAGACCAAGCTTCAAGATTCCGTGAAGCGCTCACCCGTCCTTGTACTTGATGACGGCATCAACTATCTTCTTCATCTTCTTGGTCAGGGAGGGAGGGTTAGGAGAGAGCTTTTCAGCAGGCGGACGACCACGTTTCTTTGCTTTCTTCACCTCCTCATCCTTGTCACGGCCTCGCCCGCTGCTGGAGCTCGGTGTTGCGGGGCCGCCGTCGTGGTCACGGTCTCGCTTGCGCTTTCGGGTTGTCTTTTTGTGTCGCACTTCCTCTTCAATATCTTCCAGATTGCCCTCTTCTATGGCCTGTTGAGAAGAAAGCACTAGTGAGATGATCCAGGACTAAAAGAAAAAGCAACAAATTTAAATGCTCGTTCATCGGGGCAGCAACGCACCTTTAACCACTGTTTCTCAGTGAGTGAGTCGCTGTAGTCCACCTCCTTGCGCTGACGGGATCCTCGGCCAAACATCTTCTCCTCCTCCTCTTCACAGGTGAGCCTCTCAACCTCAGCGTCGTCTTTCAAAATCCAGCTGGGCATGTCATCCTCCTCCATCAGACGAGGTTTCCTCTTGGGGTTGCGGGCCTCCTCGCGGCGCCTGTCGAGATCCATGCGCTGAAAGACACAGTAGAGGGTAAGCGAACTCATCGTTGACTCATAATTTACAGTAAGATATTAACCATGAACTGATCAAATTCTTCTTCACTTCTGGCAATCATCTGATTGACCGTCTCATCATCAGGCACTTCATCTTCCTCCTACAGAGAGAGATCAGACAGCACAAGTGAGAGAAGGCAATAGGAGAAATATTGTGGTACCTCTGACCCAGCTCTCTCAAATAGAAAATAATTTCTGCAAAGTGGGGGTGGGGGGGTTGCATTGACAATTGTATGTATTAGATGGGGACAAGCGTTGCTTATTGTTACTGCAATATCTAAATGTCTCATAAGCCAAGCAAAAATAAAGCAGGGACAGCAGAAAGAGAGGGGGGAAAAAAAAAAGAGTGTAGTAGATCAAGTATCATATTAACCATCAAAGATTTGCATAGGAAGTAGAAATACAATATACAGTAGAAAAGGACAAGTCTGGATTGATGAAATCCTGAGAAAAGGAGGAAAAGAGAAAGAGAAAGAGACAGGGCGAAGGGGGAGGAAATAAGAGAATGAAGAGGTGGGGCAGCGCACAGGCGGATGCGGGTGGGTGGGCGATGTGGGAACACGTTCAGATCACACCCACCCACGCCCCCCTAGTGCGGCAGCCTCCTCGAGCCCCGACCTCGTCCTGCTCCTCGTGCTCCAGAATGGCCTGTAAGAAGGCCCGACGCTCATAGCCTGACGACTTCTGGTCAAACATGCCCGCCTGGATGACCTTCTGGTCCACGTTCAATTTGTACTTGGCTGCTGCCAGAATCTTCTCCTCCACGCTGTTGACGGTGCAGAGGCGGAGGACGCGCACCTCGTTTTGCTGGCCGATACGATGGGCCCTGTCTTGAGCTTGCAAGTCCTGTAAAATTTATGTAAAATGAACCTTCTTCTAAAGACCAATTTAAAAAAAAACATTTTTATTCACTGGCTACACCCGCATCAGTCACATTTCAACAAAACATGTATATTACTTGGTGAGGGTTCCAGTCGCTGTCAAAGATGATGACTGTATCAGCAGACTGCAGGTTGAGACCCAAGCCCCCTGCTCGGGTGCTGAGCAGAAACACAAAGTACTCGGAAGCTGGGTCATTGAAGGTCTTTAGCAGCATCCCACGATCCTCAGCCTTTGTGGTTCCTGTGAAAGGGGTATTAAAAATGTTTGTGTTGTACAAATTTGATTTAAAATGCTTAGGGTGTGGCTGGGCGGTGTTGTTTAAATTGAGCAAGCTTCCTTTACTCACTTCACTCTACTTAAAAAGAATACGTCTGTTTTGTATTAGTCTTCAAGTTCTCTCATAGCTTACTTTGGATTTGCATTTTTGGGAGCAGATTTAAAAAGAAGTTCTCATGGTCTTTAAAACCTTTATTGAGCAGCCACATTGCCACATTTGCAGAGGTGGGCTGTATACAGACAGGAAATAATATTCTACAAGCCGACCAATCATAGCTTTTACGGTCCACATCACCGCTACTCGCCGCTTTTTGGAGGTGCACATCTTGCTACATGCAACGGCATGACGAGGAAACAAACCAGCAAAATGCAACAAAATGAGAGTAGTGAAGCGTACAAACGTATTCAAGAATGAAAATGTGTGCTGTGTACAAAATACACAAGACACCAAAATGTTTTTGTACGCCATTCAAAGCAATTATGAAACTGAGGAGTTATACTACATTTTTTATAATTAAACTTAGAGACCCGTTGTTAGTCTACTGCTTGATTTTACAGCTCCACTTTTCTTTATGGTATATTCACAATATTTTCATATCTACCTAAGCCCAACTATGGGGTTAAAAGCAAACTGCAACACTACACTAAAAGTAGCTATATTAAAAAAAAAAAAAATGCTAGATATGCATATGCTCCCAGCTTTCAGTTATACTCAAATTAATGTTATGCTCCACCACCTACACCTGCAGCTGAATAAATAAAACTCTTAACCAATATCTGTGGTTAGCTGCAGCGCTAGTACTAGAGTAAGCATTACAGTATAAACATTAGAAATAAATGGCAGTGCATGTGTGACCTGTTTTCTTGAAAAGAGTGCCTCACCATCCAGACGTAGGTATTTGAAGTTGCGGTAGGCAAAGTAGTCTTCCATGATGGTCATAAGTGAGGTCATCTGACAGAAGAGCAGCACTTTGTGGTTGGTAGCCCTCAGCTTGGGCAGGATACGATCCAGCAGCTCAAACTTCCCAGAGGAGCGGAACAAATCAGGACTGGACAAGGAGAGGAAGCAAAAAGATTGAGAGATACATATATTTTCGCAGATTTCTTTTTTCGAGCGAAGACGCTCGCATCTACTTCTGCGACGGAGCCCCGTGGCCATCTTGTCTACGTATGTGTTCCACAGCGGAAGAAGATGCGAGTGTCTTCGTCACATACACATGAACGCACAAGCGACAGTGCGCAGGGATACGGCGGGAGACAAATATAATGCTGAGCGTTTCGTGAGGTTTGATTTTTTTTAGAAGGAATTTTTGAGATGCATATGGATTAATCTTTTGAACGCATATTGTTTTGAAACTCTTTACTTAACTGTCCCCAGCATCACAGAAATCTGACCAGAACTGGGCTTAGAAGACCAAGTGGGGGGTAAGTCGCTGTTAATGGACTACAATGATGGGGATGTCACAACTTCATGTAAAAAAATCCAAACTATTCCTTTAATGTGTAAAACCAAAGTTGAAATTTGTTTAATTACTGTGAGAGGCTTTTTAAAAGGGTTTACAGTTTATTTGCATGATTCATGATTTTTTTACCATTCGAGTGTAACCCCCGCGAACATCATGGCTCTATTGTACAGTACTTATACAAGCCCACAACACACACGCATGGAGTAGTGCTCAAGCTTTACATACCCACTCACTATTCCTCCAGAATAACCCAGATGCTCAGAGAAAGACTCCTGTAAAAGCACACAAGGACATCATGTATACTTATCTGCATAATGTAGCCAGCCAGATATAAGTTATTCACTCGATGGAAAGAAAAACTTCTCTGGACCTCAATGTGCTGGAACATGTAGGGATGGTTGCAAATCTTTCTCAGCTGCATGATTGTGTTCATCAGAGTCTTGGTGCCACCTTTACCCTGGAAGAAAACATTGGGAGATACACCTGTCAGTCAACACTTGCATTAGACAGATGAGTGATGAATGAATCACTTAGGTTTGCACAATTAAATCTTCCGCTTTCCTACCTTCTTGTCTTTCTCTGACCCATCTGTGAGCAGGACTCCCTTTGCCTGCATGTGTCTGTACAGCACTCTCTGAAGCGCCGACATGTCACATTTGATTACATACTCCACCTAGAAAACAACACAAAAATGAGGCAATTAGTGTTTGTGTGAGTGTTTGACAGCGACGGCGTGAGAATGAGGTTTGCTTGTGTTGAAAGTGACAATTTAAGCAGCAGATAAACGATGTTAATTCATCTGTGTAACAAGGGAATATTAAAAATCATTGTTTGCTTGATGTCCATGCTATTACCACACACACAAAAAAAACAAGCAGTAGTCAAACCTTCTCTGGCAGTTGGGCCTCGACTTCTTTTTTGAGTCGGCGTAGCAAGAAGGGCCGTAGCACCTTGTGTAAACGTCGAATAATGAGGATAGTTTCTTCTTCGTTCAGGTCAACCTTGAGGGAGGGGTAAATGGAGAGACGTACTTAAACACATTCGCAATCATTCAGTGAAGATTATATAGTATTAGCAAAGCTGGATAGGACCATGGATAAGTTTGGGCGATTTTCCATTCTTTTAACCCCTAGAACCAGAAGCTCACCTTCTCTCCAGTCATAGCAAAAGGGGCATTGAACCATTGTTCAAAGGTGCTGCAGCTCTTGAAAATAGTGGGCAAGAGGAAGTTGAGCAGAGCCCAGAGTTCAGGAAGCTTGTTCTGCAGAGGCGTGCCTGTGAGCAGCAGCCGCCGTGGGGCCAGGTAGTGCGTGTTCAAGACCTGGGTCAGCTTACAGTGGTGGTTCTTCATACGATGGCCCTCGTCCACAATCATATACTTCCAACGAAGCTTTTGGAGAAGATTATGGAAATGTGATAAGTGATGTGTGTGTGTGTGTGTGTGTGTGTGTGTGTGGGGGGGGGGGGGGGGGAAGAACTTTTATGGATTTGGCATGAGGATGGACACGTACCTTTGCTAGCACCTGCTTGTCTTTGATAATGTACTCATAAGTGGTGAGCAGCACATTGAATTTACCACTGCGCAGGATGGGGACAAATGCACGGCGGGCAGCTGGAGACCCCTGAAAAATAAGCAGTCAATCTAAATTACTCTTAAAGATCTTTTGTTCACTAATAATTGCTTGTTTGGCCGTTGTTTTTATGTTTGTCAGATTTTGAGCATGATATACTTAAAAACTGACCTTGTAAGAGACCTTCACCACAGATGGCGCCCACTTATCAAACTCATACACCCAGTTGGACAGAGTTCTAAGAAGAAACAGACATTTGTGTAAAAATGATTCTGCAGACTCAACTCTTGAGTATATTAACAAAAACAGATTAAAGATTAAATATACAGTATATTCAGGGAATTATGTATAGCCAAGCAATTATCAGTATTAGGAGTAGGAGGAGGATTTGTGGACTCACGAGAGGGGTACAATGATCAGGAAGGGCCCATTGATTCGCTTGTACTCCATGAGGTAGGTGATAAGAGCAATGGTCTGGATAGTTTTCCCCAGGCCCATTTCATCAGCAAGGATGCCATTTAAGTTGTTGTTGTAAAGTGATACCAGCCACTCTAGCCCTTTGATCTAAACAGAAAGGCCATGCTAGGATCAGTCCATTCAACGCATTAAGCCTATTATATACCATCAGCCTTGAATGTGCACCTGGTATTGTTTGAGCTGTCCGTTGACCAACAATGACGACTGTCTCTCCACTTTCTCTGTGACAGCGTGAGCCACAGCATAGTAGGACTGCAGGCCTCGGTTGAAAGCTGCATTACCATACTCATCATCCACATCCTGCTTGGCATGCCTGGGGCAGATTAAAAAAAAAAAAAAGAAAAAAAAAAAAGAAAAAAGAAGAGTGAAAAATCTGGGGGAAAAAACAAGACTAAAATTGCCCAACATTAACCTTTGAATGAGCTATATCACTAAAACTTTAAACTCTAGATCAGGGGTGCTCACACCTTTTCCAGTCTGCAAGCTACTTTTAAAATGACCAAGGCCTAAACATCTATATGAGTATTTACGTACATTGTACATGTATATCAGGGGTGCAAACACTTTTTAAGCATGCAAGTTACAAATCCAAATGATCTAACTCTTACTCTCTTACTACTAAACTACATACTAATGATTAGTATTTCAAATTCACAGTTTAAAGGTTTAAAAAAAAGTTAATATTCATGTGTCATTCATATATTCATTCAATCCAATATGGCAATAAATAACAATTATCATAATTACACAATACTTGTGTACATAACCTGAGTAGTATGTAAAAATAGCTACATAGCATTCATTCTCCATTACAGATCATGTATTATGTCCAATTAGCGACTGCTATCAAACATTACAGATACACAGGAAATGAAAATGATTATGCAAAAGACAATGCAGCCAAAGTCAAGGCAACATATTAAAAAGGTTCAGCAATGGGCACATTTTCCAATTAATCATGAAATGAAAGTGCACAAAACACACATTTCTATAGTGGAGTTCAGGACGCAAAGCAAGGCCATCAAACTACGTTATCTATATAACTAGCCACTACAAGTGAACGTATAACTTTTGTTATAGATATAGGAATCCAACTGCTGAGTTAGCTTTTCCATAATCGGAATAGTAAAGATGAAAGTTGCATTTCCTTGTGTCGCTGAAGACGTCTGTCAGCGACTCAGGAGGGGAGCATAATGTCAGCTGACTGATGACACATGTCATCTACAAAGTGACGTTTATGACGTGGATGACACATGCAATCGGCCCACAGAACCTTATCGCGATCGACGTGACGGGCACCGGGCGCTAGATCATTTGGATGTTCTTTTGATTTTATTTTGGCCTTTAATGGTGAGCTTACACAGTAAGACAGGCATTCGAACTTCAAGAGTAAAAATGATATTGCCAAGGGTAATGGTGGCTTCTTACTCGATAATGTGCTGGACATCCACTTCAGATACATCTTCACTGTCTGGGTCAGGGATCTTCTTTTTCTCTTCTGACTGAGAAGAAGCGTGTGGCTGCTCCTCCTCCTCCTTCACAAATGCCAAGGAGAAAAGGTCAGGCAGAATACTCCAAGAAACCTTCTACACCAGTGAAGAAGCAGTATTTGTGCAATGTACCTCCTCATCCTCCTCCTCATCTGAGCCACTGTCTTCACTGTCTGAGCGGGGCGCTACTTCGTACCTGAAGAAGACCAAGATACTCAAGAGAAATGCACTGAATATAATGACTGCAAACATTCATATAGACATTCCACTGACCCTGGGTTCATTTCAAGCCAGGCTTCCAGCTGACCCGCTTTAGGTGCATCAACTCCAGTCAGGATCTTTCCGCTATCCACATGAATGACCTTCACTGGGAGGTCACTCATTTGACTGGTCTCATCCAATGGCTGGCAAACAAGTATTAAAAAAAGAGGCAATTTATGTTACAGCCTCTTTAAATACAAGTGAATGTGGAATGTAGCTTGTTAAAGAGGCAACAGGTGAGGCACACCGAGCAAAGGAGTTATCAAATAACTAACCGCATTTCCTCCAAATGCAAAGAAGCACTGACAGCAGGGCACAATGCAATTTGAATGACAAAGTCAAATCTTCATTGACTAACCTCTCCATCAGGTCCAAGAGCAGCTGCACCACCCTCCGCAGTCTCCGGCTTCTGAAAACGACAGCAACATTTAACAATTAAAACTGAAACTTTAAAAAAATTGTACACTTCAAGTAAGCCGAGTACACATTCACCTTCTTTTTCTTCTTCTTTTTCTTCTCTTTGAGAGCTTGCACGGCTTTATGGGCTCGCACCAGCTCAGTGAGGTTGGCCACATATTCGTCTGTCTGTTGCAAGAGGTAGGCCAGACGCTTGTCTTTTTTCTGGTCAATAAGTTTACGATAGCCCTCCTCATCTTCGGCCTGCGAGAACAAACACCATTACATGGTTGCTCTGTACGGTCCTTCTGGGTGCTCACAATTAATTTAAAAGTGTCTTTATGTATGTTACAAAGATTGCGGAAATATTTTAGGTGCGACGCCTCACCATCAGCCTCCGCATTCTCTCCTTTTCAATGCGCTCGTTCTCTTTCTTCTGCTCGCGCTCCGTGTTGGCGTGGTATGTGGCCACCGCTTTGGTGGCTTTCTGAATCTTTGCTGTGATAGAGCGATGGTATTCCTTGAAGTCCTTGGCATGCTGCAGGATGCTGTTGAGGTATTCCTATGAACAGGACCAGAAACTCAGCTTCAGTGCTTGTTTTACTCATTACGCTGCAACAAACATTGCAGTTGTTGTATTTTAATCTATCAAAATTATTTTGAATGCAAAAAAGCTGAAATATTTTAAGAAAAACACACAGCCTTCAATAAAAATGTTGAGGATTCTAGTTCAGGTGGTCCAATTAGGCAAACCCTAAATGCACTTAAATGAATAACCATATCCACATCTATTAAACCCGCCTGCTTTATTTGATCCATTTTACGCTGCATACCTGATGTTTCTGTCGCCGTTTACGCTCTTGTTCAATCTTCTGCTGTTTCTCCAGCTTCTCTGTTATACGTGCTTCACGTAGAGACTGACGTTTGCTGCGCTTGTAGGCCTTTGCATTAAGAGCAGTTTCTAGAGCAGTGTCTCGACGCATGCAGACCACTACCTCCTGGCGGAGCTGAAGAAACAAAGAAGACCAAACGTCAGTTGCAAAAAAATAAATAAATAAAATGTATGTATGCATGCATGCATACCTGTCTCTGGAAGTTCAGAAGCCTCAAGGCTTTGAGCTCAATGTTGGCCTTGGTACGTAGGTCACCTGCAAGGGAGCCAGGCAGGTTCTCCAGCTCCTGAATACGGTGAGCAATACGGGCTTGTAGCCTGAAAAAGTAACACAAATATGCTTTAGAATATATAGCATTTGCAATAATAATTATATTTTTGAGAAAAGACGTCATTCAAATTTCTCACCGGTACTCTCTCTCCTGAAGGATCTCCACTGGGTCCAGTCCTCTGGGTTTTTGGATAGGGGTAATGCGGTTCTGTTTCTGGTGAAGCATCATGGTTGGGGGCTGTGCGGGCTGGCCTGGAGACTGTGTCTGAGGGGGCATTACTGGGGAGGCAGCGGGTGGCACAGAGGGTGGAGCAGGAGAGGGTCTGCCCGTGGGCTGAGGTGGAATCAGCTTCTGAGGAGGATTGGAAGGTGCAGCAGCATTCACCATTGGTCCTGTAACGAAGAGAGCAGAGAATTTTAAGTACGAAAATGCAAAAACAAAAATGCCTGAATTTTCAACCTTGGGATAATTTGTCCATCTAACGGCTACTGCTTGTAAACATTATATGTGTGAGGTGACAAAGCTACTTTTGTGGATCAGTGTGATATTTCAAATACTACAGTCAACAATTAATGTACACTTTACAATAATATAGTTAAATTACATCCACTGTTGATACAGCTGCATTGAGAAGCCTGTTAAAATGCCTAATTGATAGAATATTGAGGCTTAAAGGTAAATCAGACTGAGGAATCAAATAAAAAAAACTTAAGCTCCTCTGTATCTGCTTGACGTTATTAAACTCATTATCACGATTGTCATCCACAGTATTGATGTCAAACTATACCTTCAGGCCACGATTTCGGAGGTCCATTGGTAGGCTGGCCTTGCATACCTGGGGGAACTCCAGCAGGTCCAGGAGGTGGCATATTGGGCCCAACCATGCCTGAAAGAAAAATGTTTTACATAAAAAAATACTTAAGACTAGAAAAAAATAGACAATTAGTGGGGAGATCGGACTATCTCTGCAAAACAACACATTTCAATATCACATTTGTAAGTGGTTTGGCATGACTTTAATGTGGAGATACAGAGTACATACGAAAAAAAGCATTTTAGTGAGCTGTAAAACACTGGGCAAGCTCTGTTTACAACATATTTAATGTTTTTATGCATTGGGGCTTATATAACCAAATGATAGATGCATGGAATATGTATAGCATGTATGCTTTGCTCACCATGAGGTCTGCTGTAGTTGGCTTGGCCTGGTCCTGGTCCCGCTCCTGGTCCACCTGCAGGACCTGAGGAAGGGGGCATGTTGGGCATAGGTTGTTGCTGCATACCCGGCATGGGTCTCTTCCCTTGCACAGCCATTTGCAGGTGCTCCGGTAAGGGCTGACTGCGTGCCAGCATCTTGTAGGCCATAATCTGAGCCCTGAGTTGGTGCAACTGATTCTGGTTGAAAGGGGTGGGTCCAGCTGTACCGCCAGGTCCACCTCCAGCACCACCTGGTCCACCAGGACCTGGAGGACCCCCGCGGTTTGGCTGTCCCATTCCCTGATTTGGGTCCCCACTGCCCTCCATTGGGCCAGCACTTGGGCCAGATGGACCTCCTGGCATCATGGGGCCAGACGGAGGACCATTAGCCGGGACAGGGCTTGGCGCGTGCTCAGAGCCTGCCAGTGGAGACGGGTAACCTGGGAGGACACAAGATAAACAAGGATTGGATTAATTTTCAGTACGTTTTTAGAACAGGAAGATCAACATGCGGCTCGCCACAAATAAATTTAGACCACCACAAAGAGTAGATGGCATAGTAACTCAGCTTCTTAACACACCGCATACGTACCTGCTCTACACGGGAATAAGACAACGTAGCAAGATGGATCAGCTTTGCCAATTTAGTTGCTATATTTAGCGAGTCTTTTTCACACACACACAAAAAAACAACTAGCGACTAACTAGCAACTTTTTCTGGTCGTATTGGACACTTTCTCAAACCAACATGAAAGCACGTACTGCTCTTCTCAACGAGCGACGGCCCCTCCCCACATCTAAAAGCAATCACAAGCAGCTGCGTCTTGCTTTCTGACATAAAAAACACGCACAGAAAATAACTGACAGAAGAAAGATGATTTGTTTTGCTTTTCATGCTTTTTTGTACACTTTGTGATTTATGCACATGCATCATGGCCGATTATGCAACGACGATGTCGTCATACAGCAGCGCCGCCTCCCAAACCGGCTGCCACAGATTGCTTGCAGTTCAGTGGGAGACACTGGTATTGTTAAAAAGGTGTAAATGTGTCACCTAAACCCGTGGTTTTCCGTTGCTTTGCCAAGCAATGGAAAAAAAAAATGTTTCCACTTTGCATAATAAGACAGCACTCTTTCAGAAGATTTATCTTTCAGTGACCATTTCCTCATACTGTATACATGAATCTTTAACATACAGTATTTATATGCATATACATATTATACACTATATTAACTATTTGGTCAAATGTCATGTTATTATAGTGTCTCTCTCAGTCTTCTGCTACGGCAACTATCATTTTTGCTGTGAGGAAAAATATAACGAGGCACGCAGATTGCACTTACCTCAGCTGTCTTTGCATGCTGCCAAATTTATAACACAAGAGGAAAAACTGGCTAGATGTGTTCTCTAGCTCTCCTACCTCTTTCACCTTTACCTGTTACATCTTGAATGACTGGCTTTCTGTTCCGTGTGCATCTTTTGGTCTACTTGCAAACAGTTCAAAGTGCTGGATGAGTTGTAATAGTCAAAGGAACGAGAGATGTGGTTATTCAATTGTAGTCACGGCTTTGTGAAAGTCATTCTAAAACTTGTAAACAATATCTAGCAAATAAATGTCAACTGTCAGCTCTCTTTAAACTTTCAATTACTATTTCTTCTGTTTGTTTTTCTTGTCAGCTTACAACTTGTTTTAAAGTTAAAGCTAATTTCCATCATATTATGTGCAAGGATGACACCACCCTGTCTGTTATTTGTTTGTTTTTATTCCCCTTAAATCGCTCCTTGAGGAGCGGGAAAAATCATCAGTTTGAAGCTACTAAACACACCCCACTGTCATCTCAAAGAAAACGAGCATGCAAATAGTTTCCCAGACAGGATGTCGGCATATAAGGCTTTCAACACACAGTCCCCATCACAGTGTGTCGTGGTAAAAGTCTGCTGAAACCAGAGAGACGTTACGTGTTTCTAAGGACAGTGTGGCGTCCTTGTGGTGACATATTACCTTGGGAATGTTGGTCCATGGGGCTTGGAGGGGGTCCCATACCGCTGTGGCCTCCCGGTCTCATACCCATGCCTTTCATTTGGTTGTAGCGAGGGTCGTCTGGCATTCCCTTCTCATGCATGGCATCCATGGCCTGAATGACAGGCACACAGTAAACGTGCAAGAAATAAAAGTTAGGTATTTCAAGGCCAACACATTTATTATAGAATGGACTGAGTTGCTATTTGTGTGTTATTTGAAACCATTATTTTGGTCAGTGCACAGTGTTTCCCATACGTACTTGTGGCAGGCCGCCACAAATACATTTGAAACACCACAGAGACATTTGGAGCTAGTTTTTTTTTTTAAGCCATTGCTCATGAACACATTGTAATGGGACTGTCTGTGTAGCTGGTCATTACAACTCCGTACAGTAGATGGCATCATGACTCCTATATATACAGTATATCCTGCTGTCATGCGCATTTTGAGCCAATAAGATGTGTCTAATAGCTTCAAAATCAGTGCACGCTTCCATGTAGCCCAGGAAACATGTTTTGTTTTTTTTAAATCGCCCGTGCATGTTATATAGTGCACGCACAAATAAAACCAACACCCCGAAGTCAATAACTCCATATTCTCTTGTTAAATAAGGTTCAATGACATCATGCCTTGTTTATGACGCAACCTGACAGTTTTTAAGGACAAAACCCTGCGTTGACATGTGTACAAGAGGCCAAAAATATCCGTATTCATGTAGAGGCCTCAAAGCAACATGTGTCATGGCAAATTATGCCAATTAGACAATGACGTCATCCCCACGACACCGACTGACTACAGTACTGTGGGGGAAAACTGAATAATTTGATTTATTTGCCACTTACAAAAACAAATGTGTTGCCTGTTTAACATGAAACCTAAATGAATACACAAAAATAAATAGCAATGAATGAGTAGACTGGTGTTTCTGGTCAACATTTACATTACACAAAAGGATGGGAAATACAAAAAGACTCATGTACTTTGTGCATCTGGTGCATGTTGTCCTGAGGATATCCTGAGGGTCCCTGTGGAGGGTGTGGGTGTCCAGATCCAGGAGGTCCCGGACTGGGCCCCATCATACTATGGGCAGAGCCAGGGGAAGGACCTGGACTTGGGCCCATCATGCCACCTGGAGATAGCCCTGGGCCTGGGGAGGGACCTGGCCGAGGTGTCCCTCCCATTGGGGGATCAGGAGTGGACATCTCTCAGGTGAGAGTGGGACCACGTGACAGAAAAAAGGACCCCTATGGAGATAGATTATGCAAAACAGTCAATTTCACTTGTGTTAAATGTCAAACGTCAAGAAAAAAGGGGAAGAAAACATATTGAACAAATCAACAAAGTAGTACGTCTAGAAGCCTTTAAAGTAAGAGCCAATTCAGAGACTATTAGCACTGCCAATACCAAAGACGCATTTATACGTTTTCTAATACCGCGAGAGGCAAAAAGAGTTGATGACACAATTGCACACTAATGAATGGAGGAGTTTTAAGCCATAAAAACAGCTACAAGGTGGCAGAAGTACATTTTGATAAGAGCTCGGCACGGCTATTTTGCATGTAAAAACACACTCGACAGCAAGAAGGAAGTCAAAGAGCATGGAGGAGTGTAGAGTGCAGAATGTCACGCACTTAAGGGAAATTTTAACGCATGCACACGCACACACAGTTCAGTTCAAAACGTGAAAATTGTAAATAGTTCCTGGTGTTCTATTTGTAAATAAATAGTTATTTTGATGTAAAACAACCCTTTTTGTGTCGTTTATGTTGGTATAGTTGTTTAGTTATTTAAGCGGTAAAAAAGAAAACATTTTGTAAAAGGTTATGCTTGAAATGTGTCTTTTCACAAAAAGACGGTTTTTAGTCGGAAACTGATATTTTCCTGAAATTTACCTATGTTCTACTGCTGATTACTGAAGAACGGAAAAAGGTAGAAACAAACTTTTTTTCCTGATGAAAGACTGGAGTCTCATCTTTCATTTGGTAGATTCCATGCTTACGTAGCCATAGAACGCAATATTCTGTATGCCTTGAAAGATCAGTCAAAATCGTCTAAAACGGCCAGTAGTGAACGAGTGGTCTTTTGAAAAATGGCTGGGATTGAATGAGTTAACAAGACTGGTACACAAGTGACATACAGTATTAAAAAAATACAAAATATGTAAACCCAAAGCAATAACATCATTCACAAAACATGAAGAAAGGGTAAATTGTTTAACAAATCAACAACATAGCAAGTCTACAACCTTTTATATCGAGTCAAATCACACTTGAGGGGTACACGAGTGACACACACACACAAAAAAGATTATAAACCTGTGAGCCCAAATTTATATCAGCATTCACAAAACGTGAAGAAATCTTGAATTGTCCTGCAAATCAATAACATAGTAAATCTGGAAGATTTTCAGCCAATTCAGACACTGTAAACAAGATGGGTGCACGAGTGACACTTACAAAAAAATACTCTAAAATGTGTGAACCCAAGGTAATAACAGTCTAGAAGGCTGTCAAATCAAGTCAATTCAGACACTGTTCAAATTGGTATTAAAAAAATCTATAAACGTGTGAATGTGTAACAACATTCACAGAAAGTGGAGAAATATTAAATGACCTAACAACTCAATAATATAGTGGGTCTCGGACCCTTTAAAATTAAAATTCAATTCAGGAACTGCGAAATCTGGCCTGGTTCACCTCTAATAGTTAAACATGACAGATGTAAATCAACATTGTGACAATCGAATACGACTAATGACTCTATAAGAACGCTAATAATAGTGAAAGCAGATATTTACCTCAATATAATTGTCATATTTAACAACACTAACGTTAGCCGGGCCTAGCAAATTTCATTGTCAACGTTACTACACAACTAATCGTCGACAACATCGTATTTTACATTGCACTATGAAAACTGTACTGATGTTTAAATCCGAGATAGTCGTGATTTCGAAAAACACAAGCCATCACATTACTATGCGAGGTGAAAACTACACTGATAACAACATAAGTTGTTTCTTGACGGCAGCTAGCATGCTAGCAGGTTAGCCGAACTAGCTTAGCCGGCCATGCTCTTTTAGGCCAAATAGGTGCGAAAAAGAAAGAGCTGTTTCTTTAAAAAGTTCAGAGCATCCCTGGCCGCTCACGTTGATTGATCCGATGCGCCTCCCGTCCCCTATGAGCCTCTGCGCCGCTCACAACACATTTCCTAAAATACATTTTCATTCATTGCTCGCTGTCGCGCCACGGCCGGTAACTGTGATGTCGGTCGCTTTTTTCAACACAGCCTTCGAACACGAATGCATTGTGAACCAGTCATGCCGTACATAGACGCCGCTCGCTTCATGTATTAGCAACATAATATTAGACTTACACGAGTGTTAAGCAGCGGCGTTCAAAATCTCGCCGGTTGCAAAGTCTCTTGGTTGTCCTCCCTGCCAGAAAACAAAGACCGACCTACCCTGTCGTTTTTTTCCCTCACCTCCTCCCCTTCTCTCCGAGACTCAAGCGACTCAACAGCGCCCCCATTTACTGGTGCCTCGCACTGCACATGGGGATGGCCAATAACTGTTACAGTTGGTATCGATCCGACCGGTTTTCAAGCATCGTGTTTGCCGATACTGATACATTGTGCTTGATAACTTCCATGATCCTTGAACGATGTTGTGATTTTTAGCACCGTGGATGGGGAGGCTGGGGAGTGTGATCCCCCATTGGAACACTCATATACAGTATACTGTATATACAGTGTATAAAAACAACAAAAATGTGTATATATACAGTATAAATTTATATATATATATATATATATATATACACACATCGTTTTTTTTACTTTTTAGTTTTTTAATAAATGTTAACTGTCAAAATTTCCCCGCATCCTTTGTCTTTTCAGTATCGAAAACGTTTGAAGATACGTTACCGTCCTCCGTATCGAAACTATCGATATTTGGATCCATCTGCCGTCAGTTACGACAGCGACGAATACGCTGGTGGAAGCCGGAAAGGGGGGATGGTTGCTGGGAAGCCGAGTTTGGCTTCTGCTCTTGGAGCAGCGGCGGCCAGGGGTGCCCCCTCCCCCCCACTGGCTATCTAGACATTTCAGGTATCAACTTATTGCCACCCCAACGAAAAACTTCCGGTTCCGCCACTGTCTTGGAGAAACCTTGTTCTTCAACAAATCATCTGATTCTAGTAAAATACGTGTCACAAAACGGTAACATAAATCGACAAAAAAAACCCTCATTTGTAGCCTGTTCTTTCCTAGATACTACATCACAAGTACATTTGAATGTATTACTTATAAATCATGCTCACATTAATATCAATGCCTTTATCTATTATCCTTTCAATTATATTTTTTGTGTGAACTTTTCCTTTCACATGAATTTTAAAAAAGCAAGACAATGTGTACAGGACTGCAGGTAGAGCCTTGTTTAGTCAAGAGTCATAACAATAATATAAATATAATATATATAAAAATAATAGTAATATAAATAACACAGCACAACACAGACATAGTTTTTACATTGTTTATTTATTCTGATGAAATACAATCAGAATGTGTTGGACACTGAGAGTTACTGTTTTTCCTGAGTCACATTTGAGGACACTGTGCTTTACATCCCTGGTAACTTAAATGCACGTCACATGCTGGTTAGAAGCACTTTTCTAATCCGCGCAAAGACCGCATATGAAGTCACATGTCCTCAAACAGCAAAAGGCTGCATTTGTCACAGTCACACTTACAGATTGTATGGATCTATCCTTCACGAGTGCTTCTGCTCGCTGTAGGTTTTGGAAATTAGAAAAATATACCAAGCTTCACCAGTGTAAAATAAACAGCAGTAAAAACGATGTGTGGCGTCACTGATCTAACGCTCATCATCCGTGACCTCTAAGTACCCTATCAGGCCATATCTAATGGGGGGCTCACAACAGAACAAACTCATCCATGCTGTTGCAAGTGTTGACTCTCCTTCGCTCATTTTTCCTCTTGATATAAGTGAGGTTGTTGGTGGGGGTATTGCTCTCCCCCTCCTCTTGACTGTGACCTTCTGAAAAAATAAACATGGGGTACATCTCTGCAGCTGTGGAGACCGCCTGAGGGGGAAGACAGTAAAAAAATTAAATAATAATCATAATTACATCTCCACAACATTTTGCTAATTTGATGTTGCCTACCTCATCAACAACTATGCACAGCATTTCAAAGTCCTTTTGGCCTTTCGCATAGAATCCTATGGTGCAGCTGGGATCCATGCGAGAGAAAGGCATTTTCCTCGGATAGTTACAGTGAAATGACTGCAACGTGAGGAGATGAGATTGAAAAATGTAACTCAGAAGCTATACACTGCAGTATCGCCCCAGTCTTAGGCCGCCACTATCTGTTTTAATCAGCAGGAGGGAGAATGTTAGCAGGACTACAAAAAAAATACATCACCAGTTTTGTTGAGAGGTGATGCATGGGCAAAGCAGGAACCCATGAAATGCAGATGAACACCTACGTTTTGTGTAGTGTTAAAGGAAAACACACTTTTTTTTGTTCTGAATTCTGCTCATCATCCATAATTGTTTATGTGACACATGAACACATACTTCTTTCCCTTTTCTGTGCGTTCTAAAAAGAGAAAACGAGTTAGCACGAGCCAGCTAACATTGCACGTCATGGGCGGTACCTATTTCGACTATGAAGCCCTCTAAAAAAAAACCTCTAACAACATTTGATCATTTTATATACATGCTGTGATCATGCATTAACAAGTACAATGATGATGATAACATGTATTTTGCCGTATTTCGATGATTTAAAACATTACCGGAACTTCTTTCCTGGGCGCATTGATTTGACAGAGCCCACAGGAGGTGATGCTACTTCCGTCAACAACAGCAGCATAGAAACAGTGCCGACACTTACAATGTCCGCTCTCATCGGGATAGACTTGTGCTCCAGTCCTCAGGTCAAAAATGCTAAGAACAAACGAGCGTCTTGTTTGAGCCTTCGTAGCGAAATTGAGAGCCAGTAGTATCCACTCTTCCGTCTGTCCCGTTGCAGTGGCTTGAGGCGTTGTGAGTGACGCTGAGACGAGCGAGGCGTCGTGTTACTCCGCTAGATTAGCTGCTACAGTAACAATATCGCTGCAGCTTGGTTAATATGCAGGTCAGTTATGTAAATGGAACACTGTTGGCGTTTTTTTGAGGACTTTTTGTTCGGGCTTTAGCGTCAAAATGGGTACCACCCATGACGTGCATTGTTAGCTAGCTCATGCCAACTCGTTTTCTCTGGAACGCACAGAAAAGGGAAAGAAATACGTGTTCATGTTTCACATAGGATTGGAAATGATGGGCGTCAGGTGGAGCGCTTGTGTGTGATGGCGATGCCAAAGAGGAGAACGACTGTACTGCTACGTTTGGCCATGGCTCATGAAACACAAATCTCTGCAGGTGGTATGAATTGGTGTGAATTACGCGCCGCCATACCAGATTGAACCAGCCCTGTCACAGTTCCATATAGTCATTATAGCAATGCTAAAAGAACCTATTTAATGGAGGCCTAAGACAAAGAAACAAAAACAATAACAGTAGTATTTCCCAATACCTCTAAAGGAAAGTTGTCTTTTGTTATATCCACTGTGGGCTGACAGTAATGAGGGTCCAAGTACAACAGATGGTCATCTTCAGAAACACATGATCAGAACAGAGAATAAGTAGAACATTCAAAGGATGCTGATCTCAACTGTTGGATCTAACACATGACATACCTTGGAAACCAACGAAGAAGAGGGAGTGCTTTGGTTTGCCCCCGAAGATACCAATGCAACATTGTAACTTCAAGAGTTTCTACGGGGGGAAAAAATAAGACATTTTTTTGTTTTGTTTTGTGTGTTTAAAGCATATGACGGAGTATTAGGGCCACATTAAAAAATATATATATATACAGTATATATCTGAGATTTCGAGAATAAAGTCGTAAATTTCAGAGAAAAAAAAGTTGTAAGACTATTCTCGTAAATTGATGACTTTATTCTTAAATATTTACAACTTTTTTTCTCGGAAATTTACGACTTCATTCTCGAAATCGCTGATTATACTTTTACATCTACATGTGTGGCTTTACAAAAGCCTTTCCAGTACGTGGACCTCGACGGAAAATGTTTGGACACCAAACATTTTCATAAATGAATGAATAAGCGATTAAACTTTACAAAGAAAATTGTCCCTGAATATTTCGGTTGCGGGTACAATGAATTAATGAAAAAGAAATGCTAATATGAACATCTAGTATGGAAAGCAGGATTGGAATACCTTCACACAGGCGATGTAGGCAGGATTGAGGTCTTGTCCTCCAAGTCGCACAGGCACCAGGAGGATGACAGACTTCCACGGCGCAATAGTTTCAGCTGGGATGCCAGAAGGCGGCCCGCACAGTGCTTTCACATCCTCTTTGTAGACTGAAATGCATGCATGAAAGACACTGATATGCATGAAAAGCCAAACATGGTAAAAGTAAAGTTGTACTTGCAGAGCAGGAGAGAGTGACTACTGTATGTATCGACAAGTTTCCAAAGAAGAATAACTAACTGGTGCAATCTTGGGCAACATAGACGACAAGATTGGGAGGAAGAGTTGATGCTTCAGAAGCTTTCCTGAAACAAAATGACATCAAGCATTTCCGACTGACGACATAAATACTGCATGTAGCTACTGTAGAGCTGAGCTGTACGCAAGGCCGGGAATTACCCACCTAAGGATATGTGCCACGATGGAGGGGCCGTACCAGTCCCCTGCCTTCTTCCCCAACGTTTTGCCTAACTCCACCAGCTGGTGTATCCCAAAGGGAGCCGAGGGGTGATCTGCAAACCATGACACCACCCTCCTGTGTGTGGACTCCATGCGTCTGTCCAAGAGGGAACCCAAGCTCAGTGTTCGACCCCTCTTGCTGAGCCCTTTGGAATTTTGTATACACACTCCAGTGGTTTCAGGGCGGATCTCTGGGAGATCCATGTCGTCTTTGAACACATGGTGGCTAACAGAGCTTGTCAAGCCTGGAATAAACAGAAGACAAGATAAAGAGGAACATACTTTAATCGTCTCCATGTAGTGCAGTTCCCTTTCTGCCATTGGACACACCTTCTCATTCAATGCGTCTTCTTTATTTTCATGACTATTTCCAGATTCTCAAAAACTACGAATGAACGCATGTGCAATGTACTAAACAAAAAAGTGTGAAATAACTCTAAATATGTCTTATGTTATAGACTTAGATTTTATGTCTTATCATTTTTTTTGATAGCGTTGCAAACCCTTGTTGTTCTCTCAACGAGCTCCATGAGGTTTTCACCTGAAATGGTTTTCACGTCACAGGTGTGCCTTGTCAGAGATGCTTAGTGGGATTTCTTGCCTGGTTGCCTGATTTTTTTGCCTAACCCGCTAACACTTGTCCAAACCTTTGGCCTGTGCTGTCCAAATAAACTGATGGGAATGTATCTAGAGCAACTACTCAGACACTCCTGGATTTGTAATGCGTCTTCTGCTTTTCTGCTCCATCGGGATTCTTAAACCACTACCACTATGCATCACCAAGTCCAAATCCTTAAAATTACTTACAGTATTTATGAACTACAGCATTGACAGTAAATCCCTGCCTATTCTCTGATTTACATAAATAAATAAATAATTACTTTTTGAATTGTAACTGCAGCTATGAATCCACCACTCTCTCACAAGTCAATTCACTCAACATTTTCTAACATGAAGATGCCTGTAATTGTTTCTTGATGTGTAAAACGCCATTTGAAATGTGTTTAATAACTGTGAGAGGCAAACTATAGTGTTAAGAGTATAAAAAATTCAGCATTTTTAGGGCTTTTTATGGGTGTGTCCATCTTATTATAATGACAGTTAGTGCCATCTGAAGAATATAGCATTGACTTTGGTTGTCAAGTTATGACTTTTTTTTAATGTATCATTATTATAAAGGTATAAACAACATAAAGAACTGCGACCACATAAATAGACTTTATAGATTTTTAAAATAGCCAAAGAAGTCAGGATACATACTGTACATTGTGCCATATACTTATGTATTTAAGTAAATAGGCTACATTTCGTGTCATAGTTAAACTGGATCAGCTCTTAACACACTTTTTTGGGTGTCGTCATGTACCTGTATGAACAACTAGAACAGGTGTGTTCAAAGTGCAGTTCGGGGGCCATTTGTGGTCCGCGGTTGTTTTTTTTTATTGGCCCGTGCCACATTCTAAAAATATAACTTAACAAGGAACTAAAAAAACAACAACAACAAAAAACAACAGCAAACATGGAAAAATCAGCAGTCATTTTACAAGAATAAAGTCAAAAGAAAAAAATTCCTCCAAAGAGGAAAAAGAAAAGTCGGAATTTTACGAGAATAACGTAATATTCCAAAAACATGCATGTTAGGTTAATTGGTGACTCTAAATTGTCCATAGGTATGACTGTGAGTGTGAATGGTTGTTTGTCTATATGTGCCCTGCGATTGGCTGGCGACCAGTCCAGGGTGTACCCCGCCTGTCGCCCGAAGTCAGCTGGGATAGGCTCCAGCATGCCCCCGCAACCCTAATGAGGAGAAGCGGTATAGAAAATGGATGGATGGATGGAATATTATGGGGAAAGTAAATCATAATATGAGAAAAAAACAAAACAAAAAGTAACATTTTTCAAAAATTAGGTTGGGGAAAAAGTTATAATACAGTATTATAGAAATAAAGTCAAAATGTTATGTGAATAAAGACATAATTACCAGAAGAAAGTAGAAATAGAAAGTAGAAATAGTTGGACAATTTATATATAACTTATTAGAATATCTACTGCATTGCTTTACAAAATATCAAAGTGACCCTCGGATTCTTTCATTTTTTAGTATGTGGCCCTCTGTGAAAAAGATTGCAGGTTGATTCGATTTATTCACTCATTCAATGTAGAGTAAAATCTAAATAACTGACATGGCAGTGAGCTTGTGTGATGTCACCTTGTGGCATAAGATGTAAAAGAAGCCCTCGCGCCAACAACATCTGCCCTGTGCGGAGAAGACAGCCCCAGCCGCTGTCAGTGGTCAGTGAGCAGCCTGGCAGCTGAGGGAAACCTCGTCTGTATGTCAACCACAGAAGAGACGCGAAAGAGTGGTGGAAACGCTCACTCTGACCTGACATGACAATATCACACAACACCATTATCCTGCATAGCAATGAGACATCCTGCTGCATGCTTGAATGGCAGAAGTAATCGCACCTTTATCATTAAGATTATATGAATTTCCCAACATGATCACAGGAGAGGTCTTCCTGAAAGTAGATTTCTGTTTTAAGGACCAGCCTAAAATAAAGAAGAAAAAAAGATCTTAAAGAGACCAAATCTTATCACACAGCAATAAAATCAGATTCCACTGCAGACAGACCATATTTGACACTGTTCCACGCTGAGACCAACTTGGATGTGAGTTTGCTTCTTTCCTCTGTCTCTTCTCTACTCCCTTCCGGGCTCTGAGAACCAGCTGAGGTAGAAGAGACGACGAGCCAGTCGTCCATAAATTCATCTGCAGGGGACGGGAACTCAGAGCAAGTCGAGGAGGCCCTCTGATTCATCACTGGCAGATCTGAGCAAGACGAACCATAAGGGGACACTCCTTATGGCCATAGCAGCTGCGTATGCAAATGAGGAGACATGACATGTGATGGCTTGAAACAAACAAGTTCCTCCTCCTAATCTGATAATGTGAATATTAGCTAAATCAATGTGAATAATTACCTGTGACAGGAAAGAAAGCATGTGACTGCACCCTGTGACTCAAGGAATTTCAGATATTTAGCTACAGTAGAGAAGGAGACATTCTTTCCCATATTTGTATCATCGCATCATGTCATTTTGGAAAAAGTATTCCAAGTACTATAAGATGCACCATAAAAAACAAATAAATGCATACAAAATACGAACATTAATTTGCTATATCAAATAGATGGCGTACCTATTATCACGTGACGTACTCAACACTCAACCGCCAAACCTCATAAAATAAATTGAAATAAATCATTAAAAAAAACAACCTAAAGCGGGAATCGACCAGAAATACGTGGTAATAATGAATATAACGCCTTGTCTGATATGGCACGTCACTGATTTTCATACCTACAGTAACTATCGAACATGTCATTTAGACAAAGTTTACACAAACTCGACTGAAGCATTTCAATAACGCTGCTGGTGAGTGGCAGTATTGTTCTCACCTTCATCGAGAGACTGTCTTCCTATAACCTATAACGACTACATTTGTCCGTGAAATTCACAGCAGAGCAATTTATTATCGTTAACACTACAATACAGTACTCACTACTCAGCGAACCAAGCCATTAGCGTCTACTTCCTTGTTTACGTTGGGAGTGAGTAAACTCGTCTGTGATTGGTCGACAGAGGACCAATGACCTTCTAACCTTCGTCCATCTACGGAAGAGCCAAACAAATTGTATTTATGTGCACTTTTTTTTCCAACATATGCTCATAGTTTTTATGCTCAACATGACTTTATAATTACGTGCGTATCCTATGGCCTGGACAGCAATAAGTAGCACCCCCACATAAATTAATATTTGTTGTGCAATGCTTTTTGTTACAACTCAATATATTATATGAATTACTACCCATAATATACGGTGAAAGCCGGAGCATACAATGGACAGGCTCCCTCTACTCTGCCTCCCTAGCTTAACCCAACCCAACTTGAGACAGACGGCCGCCCCAGAGAGATTTTCCTTGCCTCAATCGCCAAGTTCTTGCCCACGTGGGGTTCAGTTGGTTCTCTGAAATGTGTGGAGTGTGGGTCTCAACCTGCTCCGTATGTAAAATGTCTTGAGATAACTTCTGTTATAAATTGGCGCTCTATAAATAAAACTGACTTGACTTAACTCCAAAAATTAGACCGGTTTTACATAAAAAACAGTAATGTATGTCAATACTGCAGGGCGAGGTGCTGCACTTTTGTACATTTTGTACATCAGGGGTGTACATTTAGGGCCGTATACTGAAAAATTAAAGCATGTGGGCAGCACTCTGATATATATTAATATATGTATGTATATTAAATTTTGTAAAAAGGCTTAGATTTTTTTATCTGTTCAGTTCCTCGTTAGAGAACAGCAAGTTGTGCAAAAAATTACTGAAACATTCAATGGTTGGATATTTGTGGTGTGTGCTTGTTTGTTTTTATTTATATGTAAATCTGTAACTTAAATGCATGAATATCATAATCAGTCTAATTGGTAAAACCCCAAGAAAAACAAGCCAAAAAAAGAATCAATTCCAACTCTTACGTTACACGCAAAAATTTAATGCGAAAACATGTCAGTTCCGTCTACCCCTACACAGCACATGGGATCAAATAAAAAGTCAGAAGCTGATATGAAATTTCAAAAATATGATCAGGTTTCTCACGAAGGAGCAACACAAATCACTCTTTGGCTGCCACGTGACAAGTCCTCCCCAAGATGGCAGTGTAACATAAGCCTAACTGTTTTAAAGGACTGTTCTTTTTCACCACACACGGACAGACATGACTTTGAAAATGTACTAAAGTGGAAGCACAGTTGTCCTTTACAAATAAAACATCCTACACACGTAAGCCCTATCTTGATTCTGAACAGTTCTGAAAGGATGGCGTTTTAATAAAGACGACAGGTAGGGTGGATTGATAAACATTGACAACATGACCACAACTAAAGGACATCATCTGAGTTTTACTTGAATGTCCATGCCCGGAAAGATCTTGATCTTATTTCTTAGATATGTGACACACCGTACAACTATATCCGATTGCTGTTACATAAGGCTACCATCAACTAAATGTGTCCGATTTAGACTGTGGCCAAATCATTCAAAGTAAATTTGCAGAATGTTCTGTAAAATACTTTGCTAACTTGCTTTGTTTTGTGGCAATGCACGCATTCCATTTTTTATATAGCAGAAAAGCCGAGTAAAGGCTGGTCACGGACATTCAAATGTGAGTTTTTATCCTTGCCCCTCGCATCGGGAGACTCTTTTAATCACACGGATAATGAAAACACAACTTCATTATTGTATTCAGATGAATAATGGTCAAAACAGATGACATGCCTTACTTTTTTACCTGTACATTTTCCAGACACAAATATACATTATCTGTAAACAACAACAACAACAAAAAAACGAACACCACAACAGTCTTCCACAATAAATTATGAAATTATAAAAAGCATCATACACTACTAAAAAAAAAAAAAAAAGTTAGGGCTAGTAGGCTTTTATTTGGGATTTCAGGATGAACCTAGAACGCAGTGTAACTTTTACAACTTAAATTGACCTTCTGTAAACTTTGGACAGCACGTATTGACTGAGTATTGACTCATTGATATATTCATTGGTGTGAATTTTATTATCGAGAGAAGCCTCTAAAGGTGCTTTCGAGAAAACATTAAAGATGCTTTATACTTGACTAAATTTACTGTCATTTTAGTTGACTAAAATGTGAAATGTAGTCGACTTAAACTACCATATTTTGTGGACTATAAGTTACACTTTTTTTCATACTTACAGAATAGTCAGTAAGATGTGCTGCGTTTAAGTTAAAAGTGGGATGGTGGGTGGAGGCCGCAATAATTCATTGACGCTGACAAATTAAATGACACAGAGCATAGCAGGAATACTTTCTAATACGCTTCTGCCTGGGAAACTATGTGTCTGTAAGTAATGTGCGATTATAATTATATGCTATCTACGTGGAAGGAGATGTTGTAGCAGTGTTGCTTAATTAGGCCAGTAATTGTGTCTAGCTTGGAGACTGTAGCTGCTGCGTCAGCCACTGACTAACTAAATACACACGTATATGGTTTTCAGTAAATTTTAATTCTTTGCAAATGCAAAAATAAATTTTTAGTGTTAAAATGGGGCTGTTTGAGAAATTTCTACACACCGGGACGTGTCCAGGCGTCATGTCGCATATTAAAAGTGTATTCTGACGTTATTTAAACGTGTTTATTGTATCCATACACTTAAAAATAACTTATTTTAGATTCTGTAGCTCACAGTTGGTGTAAACATTGCCCCTCGCCATGGCTGCCTTCCTCTTGTGAATTAAAGTTGTTAGGAGTGGCGTCATGGCTCCTACAAAAAAGCTCACTCTGTTAAAATTAAAATTGGCTTAGGTAAGGACAAATTAAGTTCACTTGTAAAGGTTACAGTGCATTTTCCATCCATCCCGAAAGCCAAATATCCCAAACTTTTAGTGAGCAGGGTGTGTCTGCCTGAGTAGAAAAACAAATTCAACCAACTTGTTAAGTGCTAGTTCATGATCATTTAGTGTCCTCCTCAACATTTCAACGCACGATGAATTCACATACAACAGCAAATTGCACATGTCAATATGATCAAAAGGGACAACTCGGAAAGCAAAGTAGAGATTTGCTTTGCTTATTGCAGCTACGTCTCTTCTTCCATCTCTACTGGTCAACAGCACAATGTCAACTTAAAGTCGCATCCTTAGCACATTGCATAGTGTCCCTGTGCAAGTTCATCTAATGGTACTTTGTCCCACTGGAATACAGCCCTTTTCACCAATCTGAAACACCGCCTTTCTTTCCTTTGTTAAGTATTTAGGTATCTTGGTCCAGGGGTTTTAGTATGCTAGCATTTTTTAATCTTTTATGTTATGATACATCACTATACTATATCCTAACTGAACTGAAATGAAACTCAACATGGGTTTTGTGTCTACATCACCAACTGACATTCACATCGAAATTGAGGGTAGGACAAAATCTTAACAGTTTGTCTGCTGTGGTGGGTTGCAAAGTTGTTCACAGTGTTTACTACCTTAAGGTCTGTTTTTTTTAATCTGCTCTTTAAATAGCTTCCATTTTCCATGTACGACATGCATTATGTTTTATTTTATACGGGTGGTCTTCGAGTTACGAACGAGTTCCGTTCCTAGACTGTGATTTAACATGAACGTGTACCTAAATTAACTCCTAGGTCACTCACAATGTACACACAACACATAAAATACAGTAACTAAAAAGATAAAATACATTAATTAAATAAAAAATTATAATAATAAAAGAGATCAGCTCCATACTTGTATCACTGTGGTTGTCTTGCAGGTCTTTCAACCTTCTTAAAACATTGTCCCAGGCTAGTCTGGAAGGATAACCTCTTCTTCACCTCCAAGATCTCCAGGTAACAGCGCATGGAATCCATGACCCCTCTAGCACTCATTAGCATTCAATAATCTTTATCCTTAATGTTGGTCACACAGTTGGGACCAAAGGAGTAGCCAATATTGGAGGGTGTGTCTCCTCTCTCAGAGTCTATTGTGATGCCTTTCCTTTTCTTTGGCGCACTACCGCTTGGGAGACATAATGAGAGTCCAAAAACGTAATTAACAAACAATTCTATTCGTACTCAGTGTGGCTGCGCAGGCATGCACTGTATTCTTCACACACTGCATTCTTGTGCTGCGCCTGCCACATATTCTACTCGTGTATAACCAGTTCTCGAGCGAGTCTTGTGTTTACGAATTAAAATTATGTTTTAAATTAATTTATGGGAGGCGTTCGTAACCAGGACGTCAAACATAAACCGAGGACCACCCGTATATCTACAGCACGTTGTGACAAAAACATACACAGGCCTATAATGTACTTACAGTGTGCACACATTTTCTCACAGCAGGTGAAGCATCTTATCTTATTTTGTTTCAAAGCTTCATATGCAGATGGTTTCTCTTGTATGTTTCAACTTGATTCAAAAGGTGTCAAGTTGTGATATGTTGCGTCAGCGCGACAGTAAAAGGAGACGCTTCTGCATCACGAATGATGCTTTGAGCTCCGGTTGTTTCCTTTATCCAACTGGAGAGCACTCCCAGAGGACGTTGTTTGAGCGGCGCGGCGTCCGGCCCCGCTTGAGGCCTCCGCTTTTCCCGCCGAGCTCCCTCGTTTCTCCTCACTTGACTTATAGGTGTCTTTGAGCTTGGAACCGTCTTGCGACCCCGCTTTCATCGGCCCAAGCACCGTTTTGGCAACGCTTGTGAGCTGGGTGACAAAGCTGGCTCTCTCTCCGGGGGACATGGTGCGTGGCTTGCTCGAACAAGGTGAAGATGCATTGGAGGAGGGGGACATGGGGTTTTCTTCCAGGACCTCCAGGTGCGCCCTCTCCTCCTTCACTCCGCGGTAGCTCTTTGACAGCCTCTCTATTTTAGAGCTGGCAACTGGTGCATTTGTTGCTGTATGTATTTCAACTGGGGTTGGAATTGGTGGAGCAGGACCTTTAACTTTTGCCGTCTCGGCTTTCTTATCGCCGCCTCCTTTCTCAACTGCCTCTGTGCCTTTACGAGGTTTGGATGGCTCTGTTGTTGATCTCGTAGCTGCTATGTATTTGGATTTGTCCTCAGCTTTACTTGAAGAAGCGTTTTCCTGCTGCTTCCTGTCATGTAGCTGCACACTCTTTGTAGTAGAGACCTTCTCACAAGGCTTACTCTTAGAGACAGAAGCCTCAGATGTTGGAGTGGTTGCAATTAGAGGTTTAACGCCATGTTTGGGCTTGGTCTCGGTGGTGGAGACGGATACATCTGGAGTCCCTTTTGCGGCTGCAGTACTCTGTAGAACCAGAGACGCTGTTTTACTTGGCGTTTTAGTCTCAGTAGTGGACCCAGTGAGATCAGATGCTGTGGTTTGTGTGTCTTTCTCTGTTACTGGTACTATTGTGTCACGGCTGAGTGGTGATTCCTGCCTTCCCAGCCTTCTAACGGGCTTCAAAGCACTCGTCTCCCCTCCCAGCGGAGGTGAAGGGGAGGACGAGGACGAAGGAGATGGTGGAGCAGGTCCATTCTCCCCCTCCATCTCAAGTAGACTTTGTAGGCTATGCTCACAGTGGAAAGATTCTCTTCTGTAGTCCCCATGCGTCACCTCCAGGCTGTGTTTGCGCAGGCACACCCCACCCGTCAGAGGAGAGGGTGATGAGGACGATGAGGAGGAGGAGGGAAGAACAGGCGCGCCAAGCTTCTCTGCGGACTGCACACGCTGCAGCAGGGGGGACCTGGGCGGCTCGGCACTCTTGGGACGAGGACGGGCAACCGGAGGCGACGAGTGCAGCTTGACGGGAAATGTCTGTGTGGTGTTGGAGCTGCCGACCGTGTGGCCACTCAGAGGCGGCGGGGAAGAGGTAGTGGGGGAGGGGGTGTGGGCTAAAGGTGACAAGGGGATGTTGCCGGCAGATTTGCAGCGAGCAGAGCGGTACTGGCGGTGTAGCTTAGGAGACAAGCCGTGCAGCGAGCTGGGCCTCATGTGGTGGGATGTGGCCGGGGAGTTGGGGGTGCTCGATGCTGGGGAGCTGCTCTGGGAGGAAGTGCCTGGAGGAAAAAAAAAAGTTTTATCAAAAGTTTTATCTTTGAGGTGGCTTGCACAACATTGTCTTTTGAGGTATCGTGTGATTTTTCTTATGGATAGTCCACTTCCACCTTGTCTGGGAGGGTGTCAGTGATCAAGCAGTATTGTTTGACCTAATTCGAGGTCTGTGCTCTATTGTGTATTTTTGTATGTGGCTGCTGTTTATGTATTTATGTTGTTGTCAATTCTCCAATCCCAGCGATGTACACAAACTGTTAGAGTCAAACAGAGAGCCGAGCAATAAAGAATGTTAACGGTTTTTCGTACTGACCCAAGTATGGGGATTCCAGAGTTGAACGGTAACTCTGTGTGGGTGAGTGGGCACAGAAGCTATGGGTGGGGGATCCTGGTAGACTGTCTCCAGATGATAGCGAGCGATTTAAGGAGGAGAGGCTCCGACTGGTGTGCAGCAAATTGGACTGCTTGGTGATTTTCCTGAACAGGGAGCTGCGCTTCTTACTGAAAGACAATTAAATACATGACAGAGGCAAATGAAGACAAGCTAAAAAGCTGCCTTAACTTACTCTTGCCCCTCTTTTGCTCCTGGTCTCTTGCTGCGCCGAGCCATTTTACATTTATAGCTGGTCTTGCGTGCAGGTCCGACTTTTATAGAGGTGTTCTCAAAGGGAGTCGTCGTAACGGTGACCTTGTTTCCACTCTGATGATGAAATGAATTAAATCAGTCATGTTAATGTAAAATCTAATTATTTATTTGAGGCATGTACAAAGATGACTCCATCTTACCTTCAGGATGAGTTCCACCACCTCTGTATGGACCAGACCATGCACTGATTCTCCATTTACATGAGTAATAAGATCACCAGCACTCAGTCCAGACTCCTGGGCAGGGCCTCCATCCTCCACATGCTGAAAACAGAACAAGTGACTTATTAAAGAAAACAAAAAAGTGGCATATCCTCAGCCTGAAAAGAACTTTACTTGTAAATATCCATCCATGGACCCATCTCTATACCACTTATCCTGTTCAGGTAAACACAGGGAGCTGGAGCCTATCCCAGCTGACTCGGTGAGAAGCAGACTACACCAAGAACTGAGCACTCTGTGTTATTGATCATTCATAATTCATAATTCAACCACCTCACAGGTGTGGCATATCAAGACGCTAATTAGACAGCATGATTGCAGGTGTGCCTTAGATTGGCCACAACAAAAGGCCATTCCATGTGCAGTTTAACTGTATTGTCCAGAGAGTATCCAAGAATTTGGATGTTTTCTTCCTCCAAGGATTGTGTACACATCTTTGCGACGTGGGGCTGTGCATTATCATGCTGCAATATGAGGTCATGCCGGTGGATGAATGGCACACCAATAGGCCGAAGGATGTTGAATGCCATCAATAAAATGCAGCTGCGTTCATTGTCCAATGGTGGGAGGAGCCTGACCAGAACGGCGAGGTTCCACTTGGAGCATGCATATCGAAGCTCCATGGAAGGTGGGGAAGTGCCGCGGGGGAAGGGGCCCGAAATGGCACATGGAGCCCAGCCAAAAACATCGTGTGAAGCTCCATTATGCACGCCCGCCAAAACTCTGTGCAAGGTGGGAAAGTTTGGCGGGCTTCAAGCAGCCCGGAAGTGTGAAATAATCGAAGGATCCCAGTAGAATCGGAATGTTCTGGTTCTTCATCAATGCTCGAGTTGTAAAGGATTCAGTCTCAGTTATCTGTTTCACCCGATTAGCTATAATATAGCATTCATTCATACTCAACAGCAAAAGTATGTAATGTAATTCATGCTCACTCACCCAGACCATATGATGTACACTGTAGACATCACTGTCTCCTATGTAGACTCTTATAGCCCGGAGAGTAAAGCCGTACTTCTTCCCAGAGCGGTGAATGGTGATTGGGGAATGCAGGACGTTCACCACTGGACAGTAGTCTCGACTGGGAGAAGAGTCTCGAGAGGAGGGGTTGGACGAGAGGGATCGAGGAGACATGGGGCTCGCTAGAGGAGAAGCACCATGTTGCTCTACTGCGGAGAGGTGAATAAAGTAATCACTTATCACTTAATAGGCTTGCCTCCTCGAAGTGTATTATAATATGTTACCTGCAGGAATAATGACAGATAAAGCAGTAGCAGAAGCAGATTTGATAACTTTGTTTCCTGGTCGTGAGGCCCGTTTTTCTCCCTCAGCTGAGAGTTGCTGGTGGCGAACTCTCCTCAGCACCAGGTCTGTCGTGGCCCCCCGGGGCCCTTGGAGCTCTGGAAGCCCCAGAACTGTCGCACTGGCTGACACACAAAAAATGAGAGGTTCGCATCAACGTCAAGCGTCGTGCATTTAACAGCGATCAGCTCGTCTTACCTCCGGCTGTGAACCCATTGCTGTCTTTAAGGAATGTTTTCAGATCACTTTGAGAGGAGATGGCACCCATGGCTCCCTCCAAGGAGGTGCCCCTCACCTTCACTTGGGGCTGGCCCCTAGATATAGACTGCTCAGAGTCCACCTCTAGAGGTGAAGCCAAGCGGTGCGTGTCCATGAGGGCAGAGAAACGTCTTCGTGCCCCAGAGGGAGGACTGTAATCGCTCTCTGCGAACGACGTCTCAGAGCAAGACAAGCGCTTCCTGTAAGAAAGAAACAGTACAGTAAATCCCCGCCCATGCGCAGTTCGGCTTTCACTTCCCCCCATGTGCAAGGATGACTTTTCTCTGCTTTACATTGTAAATAATGTAGTTTTTATGGTAACCTCAGTAGAAAGTCATTAGATGGCACTATCCGCAGCTACAAATCCAGCAGAGGGCGGCGTCTCACAAATCTCTGTGGCGTTTTTCTCCGGTTTCCTCCCACATTCCAAAAACATGCTTGTTAGCTCAATTGGTGACTCTAAATTGTCCATAGTTATGAATGTGAGTGTGAATGTTTGACAGGGTGTACCCCGGCCTCTTGCCCGAAGTCAGCTGGGATAGGCTCCAGAGCAGAGGCTATATTTTTGACTGTTTTTTTGTATGTCTGTTTGAATGAAAAAAACTGAAAAAACTGAATGAATTTGCATGAAATTTGCAGGAATTGTCGGAAATCGGATATGGAAGGCCTGATTAAATTTTGGGGGTGATCCAGATCACCCTCTGAATCCAGGAATTTTTGAAATAATTCTTTAACATTGCCATTTTTGGCATTTGTGCAAATGAATCTACAAAAAATGGTCAGAGCACTTGGAAAAAACATACAGGAGAAGTTTCCAACAGGTTCTACAAAATATCAAAGACTGATCCAGATAAAAGAATAATGGAGTAATTCTGGCTCTTATGATCCAGTATGTGAAAAAATAGGGGATCTTTGGAATTTTCATGATAGGAAGACAACAAATGAAGCTATAAACATGCAACAAACACCATTATATATATAGCCAAGACACTGTGGAGTCTGGAGTGTGCCAACGGATTTGTTGTATCTTCTAAAGCTATTGAGCTTCATCCAGAAGAAAACCACCATTACGGAAAATACGATTTATGTGAATAACTACTGAACCAATATTCATACCATTAGAATCCAATTGCTAATGGTATGTTTTCATGGTCAAGGAATCGTAATATGTAGATAAAATAAATGTAGGACTAATACTTATGCTGTAAATCACAATATGGGGGGGAAAAACTATGGCGCTTGGCGGAGGTCTGCACTCTCCGAGTGCTTTTCTAGTATTTTGATTATATTCTAGTCATAAATTTCTGTAGTTTTCCTGAAAAAATTTAAGCAATTTTCAAGATTCTTTTGGTAAAACTCACATTTCAGGCGAGCCGGTCCTCCAGCTCTTGTCTCTGAGAGTAAAACTACCCAAGCTTTCTCTTTTGGCCATCCTGTCCTCTCTTGGAACTTTGTGCTCCCGTAGAGTAACACTGGGGGGTTTATGCTCCAGCTGGGACAGATGCTCCATACTGCTGTACACCTACAGGGGCAGGCAAACTTTAGCTGTGACTGACGTCCTTTGCAAAGCGCTGAACATCTGTTACCATAAAGCAAGTCTGACCTTGCTAAAGCGTGGCGAACACGATGAAAAGCGATGTAACTCCACAGGCTCATCGTCGTTGGTGTCATCCTCATCATATGAATGCACATGATGATAACGCTCAGACCGTGCTAATGTGGGCAGATAACAAGACATCTTATAATGGACACACATTCAGCACCTGAATGCTCTGTATGGCTCATACCCTGAATGCCCAGCAGGAGACTTACTGTCAAAATAACTGGTGTCCTCCTCCGACTCCAGGTGAGGGATGAACTCGGCCTTTTGTCTCAGCAAGCTGTTCCAGTCCACCTCTGTGAAGAAGGAGTGCTGCTTCACTTCAAAAGCACCACCTGGCGGGTAAAGATCAGGGCAGGAGGGGGTGGGCGTACATACAGTATAGAAGAGGGATTGCAAGAAAATGAATGACTGCAGCATGAAATCCAGAAGTCATACATTTTAAAGTTCTTATTTATAATCGCATACTATACTGTTTGATAGTGGGTTTGTACAGTAGTAGTATATACAGTAAATATATACTACCTACTTACAACCCATTTAGGAGACTTTGCTCTCTGTAAAGCAAGAAACACTATTGGATTTCTTTAGTATGGTTCAAAATGGAACCTCAACACCTTAATATGAGGCATGAGAATTGTTTCTAAAAATTGCATACATTTGCTTTCCTTGTCCTTGTCAAACAATTTATATTAAAGTTGAAAGTCTACACTCCAGTCCCATCTTTTGAATCCATTATGGTGGCATATAAAGGTAAATAATTACAAAAACACATTGTCATGTCAATATCCAAATGCTTCTATTATAGACATGATATGATATCATATTTTATATTATTACTATTATTATTATATTATCGCCTTATAAATGACTCTCTTGGAAGCTTTTAATTAATTAGTTATTTAATTAACTAATTACTTATTACAAGATGCTTTAGAATTATTTATTTTGTTGACTTAGATTTTTTTATTCCTATTTTATTTTTATTCTTATTTTGTTTATTATTTTTTTTAAGTATTTTGTTTTTATTCTAATTGTTACTCTTGTTTGTAAAAAAAAAGCTCATTAATGTCAATGACTTTTTTTTCCTCAATACATGGAATTAAAAAAAAATATCTAAATGTGTGTGGATATGTGAGAGGATTATTTATTATTATTAGTATTATTTTTATTAAATTGTTTTTTACATAATTTATTTTTATTTTATTTGTATTATTTTTATTTTATTTGATTTTACTGTATTTAATTTATCTTATTATAATTTTTATTCAATTTATTTTTTTTATTCTTGTCCTTATTTTGATGATGAAGTGTTAATGATGATGATGTAAATGACAATGATGATGCTGATTACCGGTAATTACATTATATCAATCTTTTGCCAGGAAAGGACATGTTTGTCAAAGAGATCACTAATTTTAATGACTCTTTTTCCTGTTTAAATAAAGTAAAGATAACATTCAAAAGGTGTGTGAGAGGATTGACCTGTTCCCAGCCGAACAAGTGGATTTGTCTGTAAAAGAGAGGAGATGAGATGCTGGGCATCAACAGGGAGAGCCTCATCTCCTTCGGGCCACACGATGTCATCTGCAGGGGACAGAAGGAGTCACAAAGGTCAATACAATTGTAAGAGTCCGGATGAGAGAATTTCCTAATAATGGTGCGTCTTTATGCATTTAAAATGATGATACCGCACCTGTTATGACCTGCCCGAACAGCTCCTCTGGAGTGTCTCCAAAGAATGGCACACATCCCACCAAGAACTCATACAAGATGATACCCATCGCCCACCAGTCCACTGGCTTTCCATAACCTTGACGAAGAATGACCTCAGGAGCAATATATTCTGGAGTTCCGCACACCTACAGCGCCATGTTTAACATCTTTAGTTGGACAAAACCTCAACCTTTGCAGTTGAAGCTCAAAATTGTATACAATCGTAATGAATGACTGTAATGGTTGTGTGTCATGTGTGTTGTCCTACCTGTTTATCTAAGAACTCACGAGTGTCCTTCTCTATGTGTCCTTCATACAGGTTGGTGGTCAGACTCATCAGACCCATTTTGGACAGGCCGAAATCCGTTAGTTTGATGTGGCCCATTGACGTTATCAGAAGGCTGAGGGGATGAACAACATTTTTAGATACGTCGCAAAACACACCTTTCCGTGAAATCTAACCTGGCAAAAGGATCAGAATATAATGTATAAAGTTAATAACAACTCGTTACCCAAAAACCTCAAACAGTATTTCTCAATCAGAGAGGAGAAATATGATCTTAGAGGAAAATTAAACTTAAAACATTTATACGCGAGAACAACGCTGAAAACCTACAGCATTTCCGTGTGTGGAATTAAATCATGGAACGGATTGAGTAAGGAACTCAAACAATGTACAGAGATGAGCACATTCAAAAAACAATACAAGCAGTTGATGTTTACTAAATACAAGGCAATACAAGGTTCTGTTCTTTATTCATATTTATTTTAAACATTTATGTATTTATTATTTATTGTTATTGTTATTATTATTGTTATTATTATTATTAATGTATATATATATATATATATATTTTTTTTTGGGAGGGGGCGTGTCTTACCGTTATCTATTATGTATTATCCTGACTATCACAGAAAACATGACATGGAATGCAGGAAGTGAACAACATGTACTGTACTAGATGTGGAATGGATGGGGGTAGGATTAAATAAGCTTTGCTTCTTCCTACTCCTTTTGGACATGTGGAACTGTGAAAAAAATGATTCATGAGATGTATTCCATTGTAACCTTCATGTTCAAATAAACTAAACCACACAATAAAGATAATCAACATAATCAAACCAGCAGGCAGTATTTTGTTGTAAAATATTTTATGGCACACAAAAGCTGCCCAATCAAGTCCTTGCATATACTGTAGGAGTACGTCTAAATACGTCTTTGGAATTGGGCATTCGAGTTTATAAAAACGTTTATAAATACGTCTGGTATTGAATGAGTTCATGACATTGTCGCTCCATTTAGCAAATAATTACACCCCTCTAAATACTTTTTTTTTTTAAAAAGGACATAAAGATGCAGCAGATGAAAATTCTGACCATATTTGTTGAGCTTTTTATGTTTTTTTACTCACGTTTTGTATCCCACAACGTTACACCTCACTCCTACAGCGTCTATTATACCGTATAACATGCAAATGCAATATGGCCAATTAGGCAAATTAGATAATTGCATTCTCACCATGCCGCCACAAATAGATTACAGTCCTGTGAGAAATACTGAATACGATGAACTTCTGTTGAAAGATTAAATTTTGTCCTCTTGAAAAAGACTGATTGTCTTATATTCGTGGTCGTCTTTAATTCGGGTCAATCCGGGATTTTCCAAGAGTAGCTACTGTAGGAAAGCACTGGTTTTACTTTATTTTATTTTTAAAATTTTTTTACTTTATTTTGAGTACATTTTGCAGAGACTTACTTGTCAGGTTTGAGATCGCGGTGGACAATGCCGTAGTTGTGTAAGTACTCCAGTGCAAGGACAGTTTCTGCAAAATACATCCGCGCCATTTCCACCGGCAGAGCCCCGATGTTCTTTAGCAAAGTGGCACAGTCTCCTCCTGACAGAACACGAGTACACAAAAACATCTTGTTAGTCAAAAATACCTGTTTTTCAGATGGTGTGAACCGATTAGCAAAATTAAAAAGTAAAATAACACATTGTCTTTGCACAAAAAAGTTGCCGTAATATTACATGCTAAGCTTCTCTAACTTATAGTTTGATATAAACACAAGATGTTGCTATTAGTACTGTTTACTGTGTTTACTCATGCTCTGGAAAATTACGAGAACATCTCAATAACTAGCATTTCACTAACACACATACATTTTTGGGGAGCATCATATTGTGGACAATAAGAGTCAACAGCACAGCACCTTCGACGTACTCCATGACCATGCACAGGTGCCGACGGGTCTCGAAGGAGCAGAACATGGAAACGACAAAGGGGTTCTCTGCAAAAGTGAGGATGTCTCTCTCCACAAAGGCCTGCTGAATCTGGTTCCTAAGGATCAGGTTTTGCTTGTTAATCTTCTTCATGGCAAAACGCTGCCGTGTCTCCAGGTGCCGGACCAGATAAACAGCACTGATCATCAGAAGTAAAAAAAAAAACAAAACAAAACAGCAGGATTAGTTAACATTTTTGCACATCTGTACCACTGTATAATAAAATGAATTACAGTGAAACCCGCCTATCTGGACGTCCCTTGGACTGGCTGACTCACGGCGACATGAGCGGTTGTCCACCTAGTCAAAATTGAAACCGAGGCTGACCATTGCTTGCACATTTACTTATGAATTTGGCCTGAGACATATGGAAAATGGGTGACAATTAATAATTTTTGAATCTACAGCAGTTTGTTGAAATTATTGTCCTCTATTTGGGATTGTTTTTATTTAGATTCTTCTGCTTTCATGCAGGGGTATTGTGTATGGTTCTGAGCTGTGATTCAGGGGTTGGGCTATAGGGGGCAGTGGTGTTTGCCTGCTAATTAAAGCCAATCCAAAAGAGAAGAAGAGCTGCCAAGCCATGTTGACGTGTGGAGTGCGTCTTGTCACAAATCCCATTATTTATAGGATAATTTGACCCCTTTAATGCATGGCTATTAGCAAACAGACAGGATACATCCAGCACTGCACCTGGTGTTGTGCAAGGTGCCTCTTTGCAGCCAATCAATGCACAACGCAGCATGGAAACACAAAATGTAAACAACGAGCACGTCGGAAGGGTGCTCAAAAGAGAAGAATGATTATTAAGAACACGGTTCAATATGACTGAAGAGGCTCATCCAGCATGCTGCACAGTGGGGGGCGCTGTGTCCAACAGTGCTGTTCATTTATTTAATGATAAAACTGCATTAAAAGCGACACTGTATGTGGTCGGTGGCAATGTTTCACTGTAGAAGATGGCATCATTTTAAGCTTAATGAGGAAGTTGATAATACTACAACACATGTTGACATATATGGAATCATTTTCATACAAATGACCCCTTCGGGTGTCACATTTTATGTGGAGAAAATCAGTCGGCCATGTATGTCGACGTCGACCTAAGCATTTTTTAATAACAATAATAACATGGATTGTCAATAGAAGCGGGACCGACTTAAGCTGGTTCCACTGTGCTTGTATATCACAGTGCATGTACTGATCTACTCACCCATACGCTCCATTGCTAATCAGCTTGATGGTCTGGAAGTCTGCTTCACCTGGAGGTTTCATCGCTCTAATCTTACCCTTTATATCAAAGGCCAAGGAATATTGATTAAATGTCAGCCATAATCTCTTAACAATGCAGTTATTTAAATGGACAAATGCGTTTGAGTGTACTCAAACACTCATTTTCAGTGAGTGTAATCTTAACCAGACTTTTCGACATGGATGCATACTGTATGAAGGATAGAGGCCAACGTTGGAACACAACAATGGCGACATTCAGAACAGCTGTTGTATAAAGCAGTGATTCCCAAGCTGCTGCGGCACAATAGTGTGCTGTGAGAGGTTTGGGAAATTACCCAATTCAATTTAGTTGGAGCAAAAATAATTTATTTACTACAAATAATAACGGGATTGATAATTATCTGGGGCGATAAGAGGAATTCTGACATCATACCGGTTAATCCCATAACACTCCAATGAGGCCCAATTACCTGTATTATGTGTTGTGGGTGGATTAACTGTGACATCCTGTAAACATGTGTTGTAAACAATCATGGAGTCGATCGTGTGGGACCTCCCCACTGCCTTAGACACTAGTTGCACCAAACGCTCCTCAACCATTTTGCGACGAGAGAAAAAAAAACATCGACCCTCAACACACCACAATGCAACTGAACCACACAGACTACCCCGGTTACCGGGTTATACAAAGGTATTAAATAGTACTGCTTTGCAGGTTTAACAGTGTGTAAGCGTTTATTTTGATAGTTTGTGTGGTGAAATTACATTCTGTGTTTCACATCGGTTATTTTTGGTCGCACAGTGAGTGAGGTAGGTTTGATGAACTCCTGTATATGTTGTGTGAATTTGATTCACTGCAAACCTGGATAAATTTTTCCGCCATTTGCGGGTGGCCAAGGAAAGGAGCCCCCACGAATAGCAGGGCTGTACTGCATATACTTTTAATTACATTTTTGTTTGGTGGTGTACCTTGACATTCTTCAAATGCCTTGGCACAATAAAGGTTGGGAAACTCTGCTCGAAGGAGTTTGCTTGACATGCCCTGTATACAAAGTGCACTGATATACTGTCACTGCAAAAATAAAAGTGAAATAAACAACTCACCTCCGTTGAGTCATCTGTTTCAGGCGTTAGAGGTCCTTCACTGTCATAACTATCCAGGTTCACGATCTCTGATGATGACCATATATACGTACAAATATAATCAGTTAGATAGTAATCTGAGCCTTGCATACGTTAGAATGGCAAAAGAGGTCATTCTAATGAGTTCATGGTAATTGGGTGCTAATTTGGAAACATGCCAGATTGGGGATTCTGCATATATTTATAGATACAGACATATATAAATCCCTCACTTGCCTATGTTTGCGTGGTCTTGTGTCTCCTCTTTCACGCACATGCACTTTACCAGAGGACTCCGCGGTAGCTTAGTTCTTCCAAAGTGCATGGCAAGTGTGTGCTCTTAAGCCAGGCCCTTGATGTTACCTGCCTACAGTACCTTATTGTACATGCCTGCATTTTTAAACCCCAATCTTATGTACTGGACAACCTCAGGTGCATATAAAGTACTTATACTGTATTTAATCAACTTTTATTACAGAGGGTTTTGTGCATAGTGCGTGAAAGATATCGAACCCCTGCTGGCTCTGTACTGTACTTCCAAACCTTGTTAATGTCAGCACAAAAGCTGTGTGTGGAAATTCATGACCTGTGTTTCCACAGCCAAGCAGCTGCACGCACCAAGCAAGATATAACATTTTGGATGATAGTATGCTACATTCCTAAGGTATGAAAACGTTTCAGTGAAAAGTAAACAAGCATATCATGGTTGACAACCATGATATGTTTGTCATTTAGCAGCAAAACTACACTGTAGTCAACTATGCTGAAAACTAGTTAAAAAAGAGGGAGGGAGGATTTTTCATGAAAGCTCCCAGAGATGTCATGTTAAGTTGACCCAATACTTTTCCCCCCAATCCCTCTGCAGTTTATCATGATTAATTGGTTTCAGGCCTGACCATGTAGGATTCCTTATTATAAATTGAATATTTTTGTAGTTAGAGCATAAGAAATCTGTTCACGACCTTCTAAATACGTTTTTTTAACATTATTAGAGTCTTCTCAATGTGAAATAACACCTCTGTAGTCGTTTTTACGCTCATATTACCCAGTATAGTAGACATAATAAGAGTACATAAGCCATGTAAGACATAAATAAGATTCGTGCTTGTGTGTGTTGCTAGAAATGTGTTCCCTAGGGGAACTGAGTGGCGAGACCGACAGGAAGTGACGTTGGGGGTTCAGAGTTGATTTTTAGCTTGGTGTGTGTTACAGCCGCAACAATAGCCTGTGTTTTTATTAGGAATTATTGCTCCTGTTGTGAGAACACTTAAAACTGCAATAAAAGCCTGTTGTCCCGGCGATCAAGTCTGGTGCTTGTGCGTGTCACCGAATATTATAGTGACCTTACTGACACCTAGTGACCAGTCCTGAATACTACATATTATCACATCTTTGATTGCGTCTTCTGAATGCCTTACATTTTTATTTGAGTTCAATTAGGCGTTTTTATGCTTGAAAATGCTTAATTTAGGCAAAAAAATACATACAATTTGCTTAACTATGCACATTTTTGACTAATATTAGGCCGTGTTCAACCACAAAACAGCACATATTTTTGAAAAACCGTGACTGAGTGAAGACGAAAAATTTGAACCGTGACGTGGCGAGGGACTACTGTGCATCACTCCTCACCTTCAATGGGGTCTCTGGTGAGTCCCAGCTGGCTGACAATGTAACGAGGGATGTCGGTTTTCATCAGGTGACCCTCCTTAGCAACATCCTCCGCTGCCTCCAACAGATGGTAGAACTCCTCAGGGTTGAACTCCTGGGGAGAAAAATTTAACAAAACGAACCATCAGCTGACTATATCACAGTAAAATCACACAGATGATGGAATTTGTGGCTGGAAAACACCTCAGAAGTTATTTTTCTGCATGAGAATAGATGTGCGCCTACGTAATGCACAGTGCGTCACGCCCTGTGTGGTAGCCTGCGTGACAGCTTGTTTATGTTCTCTTTTGTGTATTAGTTCTGGGCTCACGCTCTTATTTTGTAGGACTTCCTGTGTTGCTCTGTTCTGTTCTCACGTCGCTTTTACTTTCTTTTACCTGCTCCGAATTTGCGTGTTGATGATTTAGTTCAGCCTTTGGCGTCTGTCCTTTTTGCACGTTTTTGCACGCTGAGCTTTGTGCCTGTTAGGGTTTGTTGCTTTCTGTACGTCGGTTGACCGTCCTGCATTCTGTTACTCGTACCGCCGGCAAGCTTCCTTGTTTCCCGCTCTGCTGCCAAGCCAAGAGTAAACATCTTTTACCTCCACTTGGGTCCTTCTCTCCGCATTCTGGGGTTGTGCCACAACACCACAATGCCTAGACGTGACACAGTGATAACTAAGCAGCGTAGTGGTCTCATTATTGAGACTTCCGCCGTCCAATAGGCCCGTCTCTCCCTCCCTTGTAACTCCCCTTCCAGTGTGCAAGACAACCACAGGGATAAAAGTATTACCGTTTCATTAAATTCTTGTATTGAATGTTATATGTTCTTTATGTACAGGGTTAGTGGTTTAGACGGGACCTCCTGTTTTGCTGCTCAAATTGACAGCAGAAAGAGTGTATTGTAATACGATAATACCGAAGAATGTACATTCATGTGAGGCAATGCCGACTGCTGATATTGTTTTGTAAAATGTGCACTGTATAATCCAAATGCAGTGACATTCAGAAAATGAGTTCGATTGATGAATCCCTCCTTTGCGGCGTGTGTCAGCTGCCAATCACAAAAGGCGTCATGGCGGCAACTGGCATGACTCATCGAGGCGGGGGGGATTGATACACGTCGCATAGGATTCCCCAGACACGCTCAAAAAGGCATCTTCCATCTCTAAATGGCACCGCGGCCACGGCCTGTCTGACTCCGATGGAAAAGCAGCGAGCAGCAGAGGGCTGCTGCCAAGTGTTAGTCACACTATGCCAGGGCAAATTTTAATCTAAATGCAAATACCATCCAGACAGATAGATGGGTTTTTCTTCCATTCTAAAGTTCAGTTTTCTAAACATTTCGAATTAAATATTTATAATAGGCTGACAAATGAGTATGAGTGCTAATGTTTATTTAAAGATTCATTCACATCCAAACATGAAAGCCTATAAACTATGTGGCTTTTTTTCCAAGAAGAAATCAACATCGGCCTTTTTAGGCATCTCATATGCACAAAATGTAGGTTTGCAATATTGGATTGCATCATGGCAAGCATTAAATATAGTATAGGCTTGTGCCAATGACTTCTGGATGTGGTTGGACGTATGTTTGTTTTTAGAAAAGGTGTTATAAAAAAACAAAAAGAAAAGAATAATATGTTCCAAAAAAATGTCACCATCCTAAAACCTGGAGCAGCTCCTTCATAATGTAAGCAGATGTGGCAATTTAAAAGCAACATTTGAACATTTTTAGCCAATCATGCAAATGTAGTTAACCACTGCTAACCACTGTTAAAGAGACAGTTTGGATTTTTTGACATTAAGTTGTACGACATCCCCATCAGCATTGAAGTGACTCCCTGCACTTTTTTTTTTATTTTTACCCATCATCCACAATCAAAGGAGCAGCTAATTAATGCACGTAATGGGGCACACCTATTCCGCCTACAAAGACCGCTATTAAAACACCTCCAAACACCTCCAACAGCGTTTTATGCTTTGATATACATGCTGTAACCATGCAGTAACAGGTGCATTCATGATAACATGTAATACTTACAGTATTTTGCTGTACTTTGGTCATTTTAAGCATTACCGGAACTTACTTCCTGGGCGCATTGATTTCAGATAGCAACATAGAAACAAACTTTTCCAAACTCAGAAAGAAAAACACAGCAGCTCCAATATGTAGCGCTACCTTTTGGTTGTGGCCTGAGGCGTTGTGAGTAGGGCGCTGTGAACGAGTGTGTGGTGAAGCTAGTTGCTAGTCGGCTAGTAGCTAGCTGGTGTCGTGTGGCGAAGTGTCACTATGACAGCAAAGTAGTTCTTTGGTGTAACAATGTTCATTACAATAATAATAATAACAATGTCGCTGTAGCTTGGTTAATATGCAGGTGATATGTAAAGAAGCAAAACATCCGTTAAGAAGGCGAGCACATTACACGTACACGGAAACAGTGCGAGTCATCTTACCAGACACTCCAGCAGCCTGGCAGGTCGGGAGATGATGATGAGAAGCTTCTTCACCAACTCGGTGACAAACGCAACTTCAGAGCTCTCTGAGCGCTCAAAAGCCTGCCGTCAAACAAAGACAAAAAGACAAAAACATCTTCAAAGGCCTCGTCTCCTGCAACGCCACAAAACTGGCCGTTTGGAATTTGCAGGAGAGCAGCAAACATGGGACATTGAAAGGTGGAAGAAAGCTTTACTCTCTGATGACAAAAAATGGAACCTGAAGTGACAAAACCCAGATTTCCAATAAACAAGAACAACTGAGGATAGAACAGATTAGAAACAGTAAAGCTCCCAAGTGTGAGCCGTACAAATGGAATTGAAGCTAAAATGCTAATTTGAGAAATCAAAAGCACAATGGTGTTGCAACCTCGAGCCTTTAAAGCAGTCAGTGGCATTTTGTAGCTGATTAAGATCTTTACAACTATTATTACTAACATACTGTTTTGCTGTTTTTGTTATGCTTCTGCGTAGTCACTATGCCGTCCCCTTCGACGCCGTCTTGATGCTTTTATAGCTCTTTGTTGGGGTTGAGCGTGTCATGTGCGGCGTTTTCCCGAGAGTCGCCTCAATGAGCACTCTCAGATACCACTCCTCAACCAATTAGCTTCTTTCATCACACGCGAACAATGGTAATTAAAGAGAGACAGGGAGAGTCACTGGAGCTGGAACTAATCAATGTCTTACAACAGCCACATTTATTGCAATATTGATCCGAAATCGAAGGAATGAGTCGTATACACAGTTTGAGGCTGGTTGTGGAGATGAGCCTTGCTCAATCGCAGCTGATTAGCATAAATGGAACCATGATTTAATCACTTGTGAATGCCTGTCTGATGCAAAGCCTGCTTGCTTTTCTGCCTCTGATTTAATTAGCTCATAATTGGGTAATTCAAATGCCTCTTACACAGCTGAGTTTGTATTTATTTCCACTTACATCGTGAAGGAGCTTCTCCAGGTTTTCCTGCAGCTCGAAGAAGTAGACAGACGTGATGAGTCCCTCGCATGATTTGGCCAGGCAGTCTCTGGAGAGCTCAGCGATCTGGTGATGGATGAAGCTGAGAACCCCGTCAGCCAGCGGAAGAACATTTTCAGGAGAGTAAGCCTGGATGAACTCTGCAAGCCTCCCCTCCATCTGCGCCGTGGCCTGGTAGAGGAGAAAGAGCTGAGGGTGACCAATAGTGAAGTGTGGCATAATCCTCCTTTTGTAATGTTCTGATGCAGGACATGTTTAATTAGAATAAGTCAGGCACACCTACAACTCGGCAGTGTGAAACAGCAATTACGGTCTAGTTACACAGCATTAAAACCTGCACACAGTGACTTCCTGTTCAGTGCACATGCAGCCCGTCAGCCAGCCAGGGGCCACAAAATAAGACTCGAGAGTGCAAGCCATCGAGCTAAAAGCCTGAGATGTCAACTATAGATAGATGTCCACCGTGACTATTAAGGCGTCGGGGAGTGGGGTTAACCAACGTACATCCGCACAGCCGTACTGGCTGGCACCCACACAAAGTTGGCTTCAAAATAAAAGCAAGACAGTAAAGCAGTCCCTCGCCACTTTGCGCTTTGAATTTCACGACTTCACTCTATCACAATTTTTCAAAAATCTATTAATTAATAGATCATGCTGTTTCGTGGTTAAATATCAGCCTATTTTTACTACAAAAATTTGCATATTTAAGCAAATTCTAGGTTGTTTTTTTTACTGAAAGGAAGCATATTACAAATGTACGGCATTTAGGAGATGCATTCAAAGACACTGTGATGATATGTAGTATCTTACACTGGCCACTAAGTGTCAGTAATGTTACTGTAATGTTCGGTGAGACACACAAGCACCAGACAACAGGCTTTTATCGCATGTTTGAATGATCTCAACACAGGCACTATAATCCCTAAAACAGGCTACTGTAGCATCCGTAACCCACCCCGAGCTAAAACTCAACTCTGAATCCCTGATGTCCTGTCTACCCTCCACTCAGCTCCCCCTACCACCGGAACACATTTACAACAACACACACAAGTCACACTTCTGTCTTAAATTGCTTATTTTCTGTGATTATGTCTACTATATTGGTGTAAAAGTGACTATACGGGTGTTATTTCATGTCTAGAGGGCTCTAATAATGTTAAAAAACATATTTAGAAGGTCATATTTATATAAAAGAAATCCTACTTCGCAGAAATTCACTTATCACGGTCCGGTCTGGATCCAATTAATTGCGATAAACAAGGGATTAGTGTATTAACCTGGATGCTACCACCGCAATTAACAAAATGCACAGATTTTTTTTTTTTTTTAGATTGTTAGCCACTTTGAGTCTCACCTTGGGAAAGCGCTCCTTGTACACATGGTTCATCATGACTATCTCATTATCATAGCATGAGGAGGAGCGTCCAGGGCTGTAAGAAAGAACAGAGCATGGAAGAAGGATTTTCGCTTTTTACTGAAATTTTGCACAGAAACCGGCAACAGACTCAACAATCTCAAATGAACTTTGCTTGAACTTGCCGGGAACCATAAACAAACTGAAAGGAATCTGCTCCTGTCTGATGAGACCAGGGGGCCTGCTGACCTGAGACTGCGTGAGCGCGGACGCATGTGCGGAGAGGAGCGTCCGCCGTCATCATCTGTGATGCTCTCCGTGCTGCCAAAGTGCTTGGATAAAAAGTGGAGCTCATCCATGGTGGGCTGAAAGGGCAGCTGATGCAGACGCTCCTGGGAGGAACTGGACGACTGGAGAATAGCACAACAAGGGAGGAAGAGAAAGGGGACGGGAGACGAAGGGTGGAGGAGGAACAGGAAGCACATGGTAATGGGGAAAGGAAGCGAGGGTAAATGTTGGCAGAAGAGGAAGGGAAACAAGAATTAGGCTGATCAGAAAAAAACAGCAGCAGCGGATGTTTGACGACAAACGAAACAAGCACAGAGATATTTTCAGTCTCCAACACCACCGGCTAACATATGTTAACAATAGTGGTTTAAAAGAACAGATTGAACAAAAAAGCCTCTATTTTTCATAGTTACAAATTAAACTGCATAATAATAAATTGTCGTTTGGCCTGAATAAGATTTTGGGCCACTTACTTACTAGCTAAACTTTGCAAAATCGCTATAATTAGCTGATAACAGACAAACATATAACTAACGCGCGTGTGTGCGTTATGTAGGGTGTGGAAGTTTGAAAAACGTCCCACTCATTTTCAATGGGAAAAATTCAGTGGAATTTTTTTATTTATGGAAAATCTGGGAATTTTTTGAAAATACTGAAATGGCCGCGTAGGATTCCCGAACAAGCTGAACAATTTGATGCTTGAATGGTGTGAATCTCTTGAAAAATGGCAGAGGAGTTAGTGGACAAAAAGCGGCGGAATAAATAAAAAATGCGTTCAAATAAAATGCTAAGCACTTCCTATAACTCTCAATGAGACTCCTGCACCTGTCGACAGGTATTTTGGCCCACATGAGCAAACTGCTACAGCTCTCTCAGGTTGACAGGTGCCTTCTCCAGACTGCATGTTTCAGCTCTTTCCGCAGAGGTTGAATTGGCTTTAAATCAGGGCTCACAGACGGCTTCAGAATAGTCCAATGATTGGCCCTCAGCCATTCCTAAGTGTGTTTGCCTGTGTTTTGGGTCATTGTCCTGATGGTCTGGAATCAAAGTGACTTACTGTTGAGCTGGGAGTGTTTGTGCCATATCCAGAAGAGGGCAAAGACGCTAAAGACCACCGTCGTCCATCCGCTCTGTTGAAAACACAAATGCTAAATCACTAAAAAGGCCCGCATGATGTCTCAGGCACGCAAGCTGACGTGTGTGATCAAAGCTCTAGCAGGGTATATACTGTGGTAAATACCAATAATATACACGTATACATAATACATGACTATATTCATGTGTAAGGACAGGAAATGGATCAAAGCCTGCAAGTTAGTGGTCCAACTGAGTCAGCTGCTGCTCTCACACAGCGCCACGTCTCACTTGGACAACCAATCAAACACCCCCTGCTGATATTCATGAGCGTGTTATGAGCCTCGTCTACCCACAAACAATCATCCAAGTGTGCATTACAATAAATCAAAGCTGTTTTAGTTCTTCCACACGCTGTGCTGGGCATTAGCGTGCATTTTCGGTGGGTGATGAGGCTGGAGAACATCATCAGTGGAAACAAGGACATTAAAATGGTGTGAGGGATTCAAATTAAAAATCTTTGGTTCAGTCAATGCTTCAGTTCAGCCAAAGGTTGTGGGATGGCTTTGTGTGTGTAGACCAGTTCTTTCACACGAAAATTGTAATACATATGAAAAATATACTCTATCCGACAGAAATAAAGACTGTGGGACACTCTCCCAAAACTAAATTGTGTGGAATTGTATTATTGATACATAATAATTGATATATTCTTGATTTAACATACAAAGACTTGAAATTGTACAAACTGTATGAACGTAAACACAGCAAGTGAACACATTTAAATCAGGGGTATGCCAAGTGCGGCACAGGGGCCTTTTTCGGTTCGCAGCTGTTTTTTTATTGGCCCTCTGCACATTCTAAAAATACAGTTAAACAAGAACATTTAAAAATACAATTATGGAAAAATGTGCACTATTTTTTCCGAGACAATATTAGGAGAATAACGTCATAATATTAAGTTACAAAAATTGCATAAAGTTGAAATATTAAAGACCAAAATAAAACAGTCGTAACATTATGAGAAACAAACAAAACAAACAAAAGGATAAAGTTGCCATTTTAGGCAAATCTGGTTTGGTCAAAGTTATAATTTTACGATAATAAAGTCAAAATATCATGACAATAAAGACAGAATCTTACAAGAAAACATGTACGGGAAGAAAGCTGAAATATTTGTAAAAATAAATAAAAAGTGTAATGCAATAGTACGCTTTGTCACCGATAACACAAAGCTGAGATGCAGGCTGTTTTTTCTTTGAATACAAAGAATATCTGCATATCTACATGGATTGGTTTAGAAAATGTAAAAGTGGTCCCCGCATGCTTTGATTTTTCAGTGGAGAAAGTTTGGACACCCCTGCTTTAAATGACACATGTGCAGACAGATTAAATGTTGTGTTAACACATAAACTATATGGTGTGAATGCACTATCAGTAATAGATATGGACAAGGGGTATGGTTAAATAAGCTCTGCTTATACACTGCTCCCTTTTCGGACATGTTGAATTATGCAAATTCTGTTACTGAAGGACATTAGATGTATTGCAAGTAAACCACAAATAATACTAAAGCCACTAGTGACTGCTTAACAGTATGTGTGCACATACGGTACAAAAACTCACCTTTACACCACCACCTGTCACCTCACACCCGCACAGCGGGGAGTCAATAAACACATAGCGGCTGTGAATGTAATGGCTTGGCCCGTTCACACATGAGTCACCCTGTTAGGCTGCCAGACGCTGCAAATACAGCGAGAAGCTGCCTGCTTCCCAGCATGTGTAAGACCTCACAAAACAACACCTCGTGGACCAACTTGTATATCTCCCTCCTTCCCCGCCGCCTCGTTCCTCCCACATTTCATTGCACAAACATAACGCCATGCTTGATACATGCAAAGAGCAGTGACCTTCGGGAGCAGGCAAAGGAGAAGTGAGCCGGGTTGCTGGGGGAGAAGTTTCTCGGGCTGTCCAGTGGACTGCTCCCTGCAGGGACAACAACAACAAGGGTGGAGATGAAATACAAAATAAGGACCTCAAAAAATGGGGGATGTCATACAACTTTATGTCAAAAACCCATCCAAACTATCCCTTTAACATAATCTGTCAATCTTCACTGGTATTCACACAAGCCTGAAGGTGGATAGGTTTTTTTTAGCATGTCCATACAGTTTGGATTTGGTTAGAATACTTTTAAGTATTGGTGTTGGTTCAATGAGCAAGCACGTAGTTTAATTTGCAAAGAAAATGGACATATTTTGGGGTTACTTGGAGAGGTGTGCTCCGATAGTCCGTGAACACAACATGGGCCAATGAATTAATTAAAAACTTCACCGTGGAAGTGGAAAATGATCATTGAAAAAAGCACAGAGAGAGGAGAAACACCCACCAATATTGCAGCACTGTGATCTCAACTGCTCGACTGTCGCGACCATCATTAAGGATAAAAATCCTATGAAAGCGACAATGAAAACTAAGCAGCGTAGTGGTCTCATTATGGAGATGGAAAGGATGCCCGTGCTTAGGCTGGATGACCAGAATCAACAATATAGTTACCAGTTGTCATATTCAGGAGAAGGCTAAAAAAAACTGCTTCAAACCTTGAAAAGAAAAAAGCGGTAGGGAATGACAGTGAAGTGTTTACAACCAGTAAGTGGTGGTTTATTCTCAGGCTCATTTGCATAACCAAACTGCTGGTGGAGATAATAAAGCAGCAAGACAGTTTCCTGTTGTTGTGTTGGCTGAGATTATAAAAGAAGTAAGAGTAAATACATCTTTTTTAATTACTATTTCATTTAATTCTTGTATTGAGTGTTTTTATTACTGTATCATGTCCTTCATGTGTACAGTGTGCATGATTTAAGTGTTCATTTATGCATATGGTTAACACATAGGCATTGAGTGTGCTCATAGCTGAGGTTTGATGCCCTACTGCACTTACCAAGGTGTCCTGGGAGCGGCAGAGGGGAGTGTGGGCGAGGCAGAGTGGGGGAAGTGGTGGTCAGGATCAGACTTTTCCTGTTGCTTGTGCGACAACTACAGAATAAAAACAGAAGAAAGAAGTTCACACACATTAAGATGATTGGCACAAAGCTGCACATGTTGAGAAGAAGCAGATATGTGCTCCAGTGTTGCTCAATACAATGATAAAAAAATTACTTTTCCTTGTGGTAGAACAAGATGGAAGATATATAAGCTTTTGCAGAAAACATTACGTTCACCATAAGGCAGGAATAATTGATAAATATGTTAATCCTCGCGGCACACGGTCGCCTGGTGGTTAGCATGTTGGCCACACAGCCAGGAGATAGGGAAGATCTGGGTTCAAATTTCCGTTCGGGCATCTCTGTGTGTGAGTTTGCATGTTCTCCCGGTGCGTGGGTTTTCTCCCACTTTCCAAAAACATGCATGTTAGGTTAATTGGGGACTCTAAATTGTCCATAGGTATGAATGTGAGTGTGAATGGTTGTTTGTCTATATGTGCCCTGCGATTGGCTGGCGACCAGTCCCGGGTGTACCCCGCCTCTCGCCCCAAGTCAGCTGGGATAGGCTCCAGCATACCCCCGCGACCATAATGAGGATTAAGTGGCATAGAAAATGAATGAATGAATGTTTGCATGCAGGAAATTATATTATTAAGAATGTTGCGGCTTCACTCTAAGTAATGTTACTGTAATGTTCGGACACACAAGCACCAGACTTGATCGCCAGAACAACACGCTTTTATTGCAGGTTTGAATTATCTCACAACAGGCACAATAATCCCTAATAGCGGCAACTGTTGCGGCTGTAACCCATGCCAAGATAAAATTCAACTCTGAAGCCCCGACATCATTCAACATCAACACCGTCATTGCTGTCCACCTCCCACTAGCGCCAGAACACATTTACAGCAACACACATGAGCATGACTCTTATTTCTGCTTTAAATGGCTTATTTTCTCTTATTATGTCTACCCAGAGAAAACCCACACAGGCACGGGGAAAACATGCAAACTCCGTGAGCCGTGTGTCAAAAACATGGGTCTCTTATGGGACCACTAATTACTCGCTGGTGCTCCTGGAATGTCCCCCCTGCAAAAATCGAGGATCTGCTCTATAGATGTTTCCTGTTTATGTCCTATGTTGTCGTTTTATGATTTTAAGTTGTTTATGTTGGCCCTATTTCAGTGAAATATTTCGGGGGCAGGTTTTATTACAGAATTTTATTGCGTGTGCCCTGCACAGAAAACATCACTGTACATTCTTGTGCAATGAAAATAAAGGCATTCTATTCTATTCTAGTCCACTGTATTACTAAGGATTTAGAAAATCATCAACACATCATTACAACAGAACCCACTGCAGGTATTTGACGTGTCTCATGACTGCATTACGCTACTTTGCAATATCTATACTGAAATGTACAGTAAGTGTTCGTACACAGTCTACATCAGAACCACAGTGATTGTCTTAAGAAAGCTCGTGTCACTGAGGGGCATTTATTTGTCTGTTTTTCTTGTTGTTTTGTTGTCGTTTACCCAATCCAGCATGTTCTGATGCATCTGTCTGACAAATTACTTACAAATATGCAATTCAACATTGTCCAAACTGGATCACTGGTATGTGGCATTTAAAGTCAACATACTGTAGTTTATGAGCAGTTTCTGTGAAGTAGACAAGAGAGAAATAAAGTCAAGCAGTTGGGCTGTTTTGGTTAATGGATTCTCACTGCTGCAGTAAATCAATAGAAGCTCGCTGAAAAGACACACAGACACACACACACACACAACTTGGCCTTGAATGGCTCAGCATTCAGTGTACTCATGTAGACACTGACTTGCATGTATTTACATCCGCCAAGTCCACAGTGCAACACAAACGCTGCTGCTAATGATGAGCGTTCCAAAGTGATGCTCAGTGGTCGTTCAAGACCAAGCAAGGACGGGAGGGAGCGAGGCACTCTGTGAAATGAGGCTGGAGAACGCAGGCAGGCACGAAGGATGCGTGATGAGGGAGATAAAGAGAGTATATAGAGGTGGGGGCGGGGAGTTGGCTGCTCATAATCATGACATGGCAGCTGGATGAGGGAAAGTATATCTCTAGGGAAGAAATGGGGGTAGAGAGCAATTTTAATGTAAAACAAGGCAAATAATCAAAGGCAGAGGAAAGCACTCTCGGTGGTGCTCGTCACCCTTGCAGGCGCAAGGTAAACATGACCCAGATTTGTCTCTCTCTCTCACACATGCATATGTTATGAAGTATATTCACGGTGCACAAACATGGCAAACAAAACACATGGGTATTGTGAAAGACAATCAGGGTGGCTCAAAGCCTTCATTCTTTCTTTCTAAGCAGAAATGGATGCCAGCTAGTGCACTCACTCCCTGACGGCTGCACTGGACACCGACTTGACAGCACGGGCTTTTAGCTCATCAACTACCGCTGCTCAACCCATATTTAGTGGGGATCGGTAGACCGGGGTTCGACACTCGGCATATGACATAGATGAGTGTGAGGTTTAAGGCCCCTGATTAGAGCCCTCACGACATGAAATAACATCCCTATAGTCACCAATATAGTACACAGAATAAGAGAAAAAAAGGAATTTAAGGCATAAATAAAACTTGTCCTCGTGTGTGTTGTTGTAAATGTGTTCTGGCACTAGGGGCGCTGAGTAGGGGGTGGATTGGAAGTGACATCGGTTTTACCTTGGCGTGAGCTAAGGCCGTGACAGGGATTATTGTGCCTGTTGTGAGACAATTCAAACCTGCAATAAAAGACTGTTGTTCCAGTAATCAAGTCTGCCGCTTGTGTGTCCACACATTACAGTAACATTACCGACACCTAGTGACCGGTGTAGAACAGTAAATATCATCACAACATCTTTGAATGCATTTTCTGAATGGGTTATAATTTGTATTTCAGCTCATTTAGCCATTTCTATGATTGAAAATGCTTAGTGTAGGCAAAAAACACATAAAATATGCTTAAATATGCATATTTGTTACTAATAATAGGACGTATTCAACCACAAAACAGCATGATTTCTTAATTAGTATGTTTTGGAAAAAATGTGATATATGCCGTGAAACAGGAAGCGTCAAGAGGCATGGGATTACTGCAATAGCCTTCATATGATAGCAGACATATGTATATATGTAATGTAATACACACACCAACACCATGTTCCTATTACATTGCCACTCCCGTGTAGCTTAATAAGGATAATACAAACACCTCAAGGTATGATGAAGTCCAGTTCCACACCGCTGCACACTACAACCACACTTATGTTGATATTACTATATAATATAATTGTTGGATTCATTTGACAAGTTGTTTTCCCGCTGCTTTTTCAGGAAGGCTGTCAAGACTAACTTTGTTTTGTGACTTTGTGCAGAAAATGTCAACCATAGCAGTTGACGCTAGTGACACTCTCTAATGTACCTACATGTTATTGACCCAAAATGGAATGCGATATAATAAACAATGGCAACACACAGGGTCGTGATAATGAAATTAATATCTCTGTGACAGTGTCAGCCTTAACAAAGCATTGGCTTTTTAAAGACAGAAGCTTTTGTTGTACACTAATCCCTTGTTTATCAGGGTTAATTGGTTCCAGGCTTGACCATGATAAGAAGGAAGTAGGAGTCCTTCCTTATAAAAAAAATATTTTTGTAGTTAGAGCATAGAAAACCTGTTTATGACCTCCTGAATACGAGTTTTAACATTATTAGAGCCCTCTGGACATGAAATAACACCCCTATAGTCACATTTACACTCATATTATCCAATATAGTAAATATTATCACAGAAAATACGCCATTTAAGACATAAATAAAACCTGTGCTTGTGTATGTTGTGTGTGGACAGGAAGTGACGTCGGGGGTTCAGAGTTGACTTTCAGCTGGATTACAGCTGCAACAGTAGTCCGTGTTATTACGATGATTATCATTGTTTTAATTATTATCTTATTATTATTGTGGCTGTTGTGAGCTACTTCAAAACTCTAATAAAAGCCTGTCGGTCCGGCGATCAAGTCTGGTGCTTGTATATTTAACCTACCGTCACCTAGTGACCAGTGTAGAATACTACATATCACAATTTAAAATGAGTCTTTTTAATGCCTTATATTTGTATATTAGTTCATTAAGTCATTTTTATGCTGGAAAAAGTGTAAGATGTGCTTAAATATGCATACTTTTTCATATTAACAGGTCTTTTTCAGCATAATTTATTATTAATATATTTTTGATAGTGTGAAGCCAGGAAATTCGAACCGCGATGTGGGGAGGGACAACTGTATCGGATCTTGTGCAGATTCTTCTAACATAAAACACTGTAGTTGCATTCTCAGAGCACCCGTGAGGAACTAGGCATCCCATAAAAACATCACCTTTGACACTAACACAAACCAACAGGAGGTCATCAAACTAAACGCCTCTCTCACTCGGTGCATGCAAACATAACACATGTGGAACACACGACGTAACTGAACCATACAGTTTCCTAAGCGTAAAGTCTATCGTGTGTTTAACGGGATGTTAAAGTGGTATTTAAAGAGTGTCATGCTTTGTGTGCATGCAGCAGAAGTGTGGTGGGAGAGGAAAAAAACGAAAGCCAGAAGCAGAAGTCCGTCCACCCTCGGCACTATCTGAACTTCTCTAAGCTCAGAGCGGTGTTAAATGTCAGAATCATCACTGACGAGATGACCAGGAGAAAAGTCAAACAGACACAATGACCTTTACTCTGACTTCTACCCCTCTCTTCAACTTCTCTTTTTTTTCCAACTGTGGTAAAACACTGAAATCTTCAGCTCGGTCGGGGGACTTACACAGCAGCTGACAGTAACAATATCTATCAAACACGGGTACTTTTAGTGCTGTCGGGAAGCCTGTATCCTCAAACGTGTTCCCCTATGAGACAAGCCCACAGAGGGAGAGAAAGTGCATGAGCGAGAGGATCAAACGGAATAAGGGCTCCATTACTCCGAGAGAAGAAAGATGAGAAGAGGGCCCCCGAAACTGGGGAGCCGGCGGGGGATGATGCACCTTGTTTGCAATGAATTCTGGGATCCTCTTGGGGCGCAAGGCAGCACTTAGGAAAAGAGACTCTCCAGTCGGATTCAGGTAGTCGCCTCACAATGATTTTTGGTTTGCTCCTAATTGGCTGAGTGAAGTCAAATGGCTTATTTAGTTACAAAATGGATGGAATGTTGAGAAGACACTCACGAAAATAGTAACGCTGCTGCATCGGCTCGCTCCTCCACCTCCAAACCCTCCCGCTACCTTGATGTTGACGTTCTCTTCCGATTTTGGTTCGCGATTTGCAATAAAAGTAACTGTAAATAACTGGATTTATTAGATTAGATTCCGTTACAGAACCCTCCCCTTCTCTCTTCAATTGCCATTGTTCACTCACAACACAACCAGCCCTAAATATGACTCACGCACTTATTAGTATAGCGTATAAAAATATATAGGTACACGCTAATGAATGACTAATGATGTAAGATGATCCATGAATGGAAGGAGCCTGTAGCCTTTAGCCTGGTCGTAGCTCGCCCCTTGATTTTGAGTAGCAAAGGGTCAAAAATAACTTTTGCTTCATCTGTTAGTGTTTTTATAGCTATTCAATTCAGACATTATGCCTCTATGTAATGACAAATTTCCACAAAATAGCATGAAGACAATGACCACACTGCTTGAGTGGAGAGCTTCCTAGTAAGATGAAGTAAAATTTTATCAAAAGTATCCAAAGTGCAGCTGCTACCGCTAGTAATTTCCTGCCTGGTTTTGGGCAGCGATTTCAGTTTTTTCCTCCTGCAACCCGTTTAGCTGGCAGTGATTTTTTGTTGTTTAATTTGTTGTCTTTAGTTTTTGGACTCTAGTATTTTTGTGTTCTTTTAGAACACCTTTTTTTACTAGACTCTTTTGTTATTTGGGCCGTGTGTGTGTGTTTTCCACTCTGCATGGGTTCAAATCACTTTTTTAGTAGCATAAAGTTCAAAGATTAAAGAAAGATGTTATTTTAAGTTATAATATTATGCCACAAAAACAAAACAACCAACAAAGTTAATATTTTGTAGAAAATTAGTTTGCGAAAAAAGTTAGAATGTTCTCAGAATAAAGTCAAAATATGATCGGAAATAGAGTCAGAATTACGAGAAGAAAATGTACAAGAAGTGTAGTAGTGGAGGCTAACTAGCTGCTAGCAAGCGAGCACGCTATGCTTAAAGCTGTGGCCGTCTCTTGTGTCCCTGCTGTGATCTTGTATTAGCGCATTAGCAATGTGGTGTAAACAAACAATAATAGGAGTGTAAAGGTGACTATAGGGGTGTTATTTCATGTCTGTGGGGTTCTAATAAAAGTAAAAAATTTATTCAGAAAGTCATAAACAGGTTTTCTATGCTCTAACTGCAAAATATTCCAATTATTAAAATTGAAGCCTATTTTGCGGAAATTCACTTATCACGGTCAAGTCTAAAAACAAATAACCGATAAATGTGGGATGACTGTATTTTTTTAAATTATTACCAACTTATGGTGAATGAGATGTGTTTTCTGAAAAAAATTGCCTGTTTTCAGAGAAAATAATAACTTCTTGACAAAAAAAATCTGCAAATATGCTGACTCATGAATGCGTGGTGCTCTGCTGTAAACTAAACCATTATTCATTCATTTTCTGTGCCGCTTAATCCACATTCAGGTCGCGGGGGTATGCTGGAGCCTATCCCAGCTGACTTCGAGCGAGAGGCGGGTTACACCCTGCACTGGTAGCCAGCCAATCACGGAGCACATGTAGACATAGCTCACATTCGTACCTATGGACAATTTAGAGTAGCCAATTAACCTAACATGCATGCAACCATTATTATTCCATTAATATCACATCTGAAGACATTTTATCACTGGACTTTTCCCTCACTTGGCTTTGACGTGCCACAATGTGAGTGAACTTGAGAAAGGAATCAAAAGGTTCAAGTAATAAAGGATGAGAGAGCAATGGAGACGGCAAAAGCTCGTACGCGCGCCTTGTATGCTCGTGTAACCTCTGTGTGTGGAGCCCTAATGGGAGAGCAGACACAGATAACACCCCAGGCCCTTCCACCTCTTGCATAACCTCCCACTTTCACCAGCCTCCGTGCTTTCACCGTCGTGTATCTTGTTCTCATCTGGGATTTTGCATGCATATCTTGATGCCTGATATCACCGCTTCTCTCGATATCTTCTTATTATCCAGAATATTAGCTTTGTGCATACATTAAGGCGAATATTTAAAAGAATACAGTATCTCTTAGGGTTGATCAGTAGAGTTAAAACTGTGGGTTGTGTGTGCTACTTCCATTGGTGTGGTGGTGTGAGTGGGCTCAGGTGTGCCGTCGCTGAGAGTCTGTTCTGTAATAGAAGCTGGTTTAATCCCTGATCAGTAGGGGGGAATCAAGTCATTGAGAAACACTCAGCATGACATTCAATAGTGCCACTACCAGAGGATTAAAAAAAACAGTGCTTTAAATGAATCTTTTTTGCTTTTAAATGTCATCTGTATTTCAACCTATTGATTAAACGCACTGGAAATAGCTCTTAGATTATTGATTACATGATGGATTGTGTATTGACGTGTGCACAAAGTTTAAAAGACTATGCTGTTGCAACCCTGGCTTAATAGAACTGAATAAATCACTTGGGTGCACTCGTTAAGTATTTACACAATCAATGCCAATCTCAAATGTCACTGATAAAACAACACAATTGTATAAATATACACATCAGTGCTATGATTAGAGATGTTTTATGATATCAAGCGCTGTGCATTCAAATCATACTTAGCTTTATTTTCATTCCCAGAAAGAAAGAAAGTAATTGAGATCTATCAGTCGGGAAAAAGTTATAAAGCCATTTCTAAAGCTTTGGGACTCCAGCGAACCACAGTGATTATCCACGAATGGTGAAAAAATGGAACAGTGGTGAACCTTCCCAGGCGTGGCCGGCCAGCCAAAATTACCCCGAGAGCGCAGCGACGACTCATCCAAGAGGTCACAAAAGACCCCACAACAACATCCAAAACACTGCAGGCCTCATTTGCCTCAGTTAAGGTCAGTGTTCATGACTCCACCATAAGAAAGACACTGGGCAAAAACGGCCTGCATGGCAGAGTTCCAAGACGAAAACCACTGCTGAACAAAAAGAACATTAAGGCTCGCCTCAGTTTTGCCAGAAAACATCTTGATGATCCCCAAGACCTTTGGGAAAATACAGTACTCTGTGGTAAAAATTGAACAGTAACAGTAAAACATGGTGGTGGTAGTGTGATGGTCTGGGGCTGTTTTGCTGCTTCAGGACCTGGAAGACTTGCTGTGATAAATAGAACCATGAATTCTGCGGTCTACCAAAAAATCCTGTAGGAGAATGTCCGACCGTCGGTTTGTGACCTCAAACTGAAACCAACTTGGGTTCTGCAGCAGGACAATGATCCAAACCAGCAAGTCCACCTCTGAATGGCTGAAGAAAAACAAAATGAAGACGTTGGAGTGGCCTAGTCTAAGTCCTGACCTGAATCCTATTGAGATGTTGAAGCATGACCCTAAAAAGGCGCTTCATGCTGGAAAACCCTCCAATGTGGCTGAATTTTAACAATTCTGCAAAGATTCCTCCACAGCGCTGTAAGAGACTCATTGCAAGTTGTCGCAAATGCTTAATTGCAGTTGCTGCTGCTAAGGGTGGCCCACCCGTTTTTAGGTTTAGGGGGGCAATCACTTTTCCACACAGGGCCATGTAGGTTTGGATTTTTTGCTCCGTTAATAATAAAAAGTTTCATTTAAAAACTGCATTTTGAGTTCAGTTGTGTTGTCATTGACTAATATTATATGTCTTTGATGATCAGAAACAGTTTAGGCAAACACTTTTTCACACCACTGTCACCATCCACATTAAAACAGTGACATGAGAAAAAAAATAAATGTTAACTTGTAAATATCAATATATCGTGGTGTCATTGTTCAATCATTTGGAAAAAACAATGTACTTGTTTTGCAACTGTGACGTTGTGATGCTGAGTTTCGCATGCTAGCATTTCCTGCAAAAATGAAATAAAATCAAATTAAAACATTTGGTGTTTGTTTTGATTGTACATGTTTTCCAGTTAACTGGATGTTTTTCTCAAAGCACCGTCATAAAATAAGTGTGATCAGTTATTTCAATACTGATGCAAATCACAGTAATAATAATAATAAAAATAAGAATAACAGATTCGATTTTAGAGTGCTTTGCAAGGCACCCAAAGCCCTTCACAAAGAGGTGAACCCATTATTCATTCACTCTTCAGTCACATACTGGTAGTGGTAATCTACATCTGTATCCACAGCTGCCCTAGGGTAGTCTGACGGAAACGTTGCTTGCAAAGTTGCGCCTACAGCCTCTCCGACCACCGCCAAACATTCATTCACATTCATGTATCTTGCCCAGGGACGATTTCTGGACGACCTGCTCTACCTCCTGCGTCACCGCCGCCCACTGCAGTACACACAATCTCTGCATCTTGACCAAGAAAGAATGCTTATAGTAAAAAACATAACTGGTATAAAAGTGCGAACAAAAGCCTCCTATAAATCAAATGATCTCAGCTGTTCAGCCATAATGAATCAACTACACCTTCAGGGACGTCCCCCATAGTCCAAAACCATGTTAAGTGGCCACCAAATCATCTTTTAACCTCACTTAGAAAGGGTGCTACTCTTGTAGACGCAGGTTAGGATACAACCTACCTAAGTGGAGCACCATCAGATTCCTGTCTTTGCCTCTTATTCCTTTTCGTGCATCGGAACATGTTGGTGTTGTGATGATGTAGCTATCAAAAAGTAGCAGGTCTCTCTGCAAATGTCCTCTCAGTGTACCACATGCCTCCCACCACCTTTAAAAATGCGGCGGTGTGTGTGTGGAGGGGGGTTGTGGGTGATTTTTCAAAGGTATGGTTATGATGCACCTCCTCCCCTCTGCTCTCAGTGTGCACTTCAAGATGAGTTAAAAGCTTTTACTGCAGGCAATGGAAACTATGAATGTATGAAGATGAGAGTAAATGAAGACGCACGGTCACGTGGACCGTTACGGACAGATTGTGTATAAGAAAAAAAGCTGGTAACAATGTGGGCTACATATTCCCTGAATGGCCCTGCTGGTTTTACCCATGAATGGAGGCAGCAGGCAGATTGAATGTGAAGCCGGTGAAGTCATCTATAATGGATGGTGGCTGATCACGTCCTACAGGGGGAGATGGGATGTGATGCTAAGAAAGGCCAGTCGGAATCCAAATGAATGCTGTCTCAGGTGTGGTGATGGAAAAAATGTCAATAGCGGTGGAAACAGAAAGACAAGCATTAGATGGATGGCAGAAGGTTCAATATATGTTGGTTGCCCATCATGACGCAGAGGAATAGACAGTGGCGGACGAGTGAAGACCATGTGGGGATGTGTGTGACCCAAAGAGGTTTCATTCCATGATATTTTGGACTAAAAACCTGAAAAATTTATACCGAAAGGAAATGTAATGCTGGCTGAGTGCTACTGATAGGGGTGTCACGATTCGATACTGATATTGGTCCAATATCAGCAAAAAAACTATTATCAGACTACATTGGCCTGCATCTAAAATCTCCGATATAGGCAGTCCAATGCAAGCAGTTCATTCCAGACTTCGCTCCAGCACTTCTATCCAACAGTGCTCGGATCAAGCATGCAGAGCCCACATGATTGCAACAACAGCGTGTGCTAACAATGGAGCAGGAACAATGCTGGCCGCACGGCCAAAGTCCAAAGAAGAAGTCCTCACAAATCGCTCGGCTTTACTTTCTCTGACGCCGTATTAATGCGCGCTATCGGCTGTCCGTTGCGTGTGTGATGAAGAAGGCTGCGACCCTCGCATCTTCATCCGCTGTGGAACGGATACGCAAACAAGATGGTTGCGATGTTAGCGGCGGATGCATCTTGTATTTAATTATATCGGTTAAGGTTTGTAGCTTTTTATACAAGACTGCTGAATTTTATTATACCGTCATATCGTGATACATCCCCAAAACTATCGTGATACATGCTAAGGTCCATATCGCCAAACCCTACTAAACAGGAAAATAAATAGCAGGTCAACAAGTGTTTTGATTGCTCACTCTCAGGAAAACATTGCCTTCTAGCGTTTTGGTGAAGAATTTGAAGCCCTCAGTTTCATCTCATGAAACATCAAAGGCTGCAGGAAGTATTTACTATCATTTTGTTTTTTGTACAGAAAAAACAGATAGAAAGTTGGTAAGCCGTGAAGGAAGAACGGGTGAAAACTAGAAATGACATGTATGTATGTGGAACATTTTAGGCACGATGACAAGCAACTGGAAAAGGAGGACTTGCTTTCAGGACCACGGACAGCATCGCACTGGGACAAAGGCCCAAGTATCCTCGGCCTCCTTGGACACTTGGACAACAATCCATCACAGACACCACGACACCAGTGCTTCCTACGAGACAATCGGCAGCTTCTCTTTTTTTGTCACAACACTCTTTACAGGCAAGAGCAAAGATGAAGAGAGGAAGGACTGCGTGAAGGAAGAGAGGGAGGGAGATAACACTCACCTGCTGCTCTTGCGAGGCAGTGGCAAATCCTTCTGGAAGAAACACAAACACAGTAAAAGAGATCAGGTACGCGATACAGAAAATCCAGGATATTTACAACATGTGTGGCACAAACAGGACGCGCCAATCACAAAAGTAAATGAAGAGATGAGATTCTTGTTAATACAGGCCAGTGTAAAAATACAGTTATACAAGTTTTTATAAAAAATGAAGGCTGTGCGACGACAATACTGATGCAAATTGCAAAATGCTAGTATTTTAAACTAGTAAATCACATTCATTTAACATACTGTATAATACTACAATATTTACTCATTTGTGGTCATTTTAGTAAAATAAATCGATATACTGCTGAATATAAACATATTTTTTTCCACTTGCGGGATTATAATCTAGAAAATTGATATTGGTCACCTTTATGCAAACTCAAATGTAAATTATTTTTTATAATATGATGTTTTTCCCTTAAAAAAGTTTTTAAAAAGACAGCTATAATAACCTGTTATAGATAATTCAGTATATTGTGTTGTATATTTCTTAGGTGTACATCGATTTATTTAGTTATTTCAACATTTTTATCACGTTTCTTTAAATGATTGCATTAAATAATGGAAAAATTGGAATTGTAAGAAAACAAACTGATGTCTGAATGGCTTTTCTCACAGTTGTGAGGTCAATGTATCCAAATATTATCAATATTTTCCTTCTTCCACAGTCCTGGCTCATATTGAGACTGAGCACCAAAAAAAAATACACTTTGCAATATCAGTTACATGCATGTTTATTTGCATCCATCATGATTGATTTCCACCTTGTTTTCTTTCACTTCTTTCGCCCAAGTTCTCCATCCTCAGCCCCCACCGCGTCCATATGGACAGGCATCACCATAAGTAAGCAGTAAGAGCAGTGTCGCATCAGTGCCAATAAAGCCCGTCTCTTTACCAAGAAGGGGGCAGGGAAGGTGCAAACAAGTACACAAGGGTGGAGTCCAGAGTTAAATGCACCTGTGGTCTAACCCTTTGGCTTTGACTGTCTTGGCGTGTGGGTCTCCTACTTCTACTCAAATGGCCCAAATGAGAGGCTTTGCACAACATATTTGTGTTGGGCGCAATTAATATATTGACCGTTTAACGCCTTCCCCTGTGGCACTGAGGTTAACATAGTTAAGGCGCTGTTAGCTGTGTATCGACCGCCTGGTAGCCACGGTCAATGTAATTATTAGCTTAATGATTGAGTGTGTGTGTGTGTGTGTGTGTGTGTGTGTGTGTGTGTGAGTAAGAGTGACCAACAATTACCTCCAGACGCAAAAGCTAAGAGTCATCAAAATACTAAACGTTTCATCCACTGGATCATAGCAAGTCTCTGAATGCACTGCTCTTCCATTGCGCATGCCCGTCCCTGAGGGTTTACTGAAACAAATCCTTCTTCACAAGGACGGGCGAATATTCAACCCCTCTGATCCATCTTCACTGTGTCCTTCATTGATCAGGTTAATTGACCCTGAGCCGACAGAGCCCAAGAGATGACAACTTCCAAGGGCGAGAGGCATCGCTGCAGGCTTCCAGCTAATCCTGCATACAAGCCAATGCTGATTGACAGCCTAACCATAATTCATTTGATCAGTTTTTTTCCAATTGCTAAGACACACACATTACCGAACGTGACACACAGAGAGCAAAACAAGCTTCCAAAAGTCTAAAACACATTTTCTGCTTTATGCACATTTTGCAATTTAAAACGGCACTTTTTAAATGCACTGAACACAAGTTCTCTGCACAAGACACAGCAACCTAACGCAGGGGTGTCCAAACTTTTTCCACCGAGGGCCACATACTGAAAAATGAAAGGATATTGGTTCTCGGCCTCCTTGACTACTGTAGGAGCCATTTATGCTGCTTTTGGCTTCAGTTCACCTGGTTTGTTTTGGGGTAATTGCGGAGCACTATAATTGGTCCAGACCACAGGTGGCGGTATGCAGGTGTTGCATATAATATACAGTAGGTGCGGAAGTGCATGGAATTAAGGTGATGGGAGGTCACACAGTTTTTACAGCTCACACGCACACTCACGCACACCATCACTCCACTTTCACACCCTCTATTTATTCAACCTAACATAACATTTTCCATCTTGGACATACAGTTTCTATTTTTTCATTCGTATACAATAAATACAATATTAATTCCAACATGATCATCACCCAGAAGCGACTAAAACGAGACGTAACTGTCGCTACAACTAAAAATCGTCATCGGCCCTGGAAAAAACATTCCTGTCGATCTCTAGTTGTAGCAATTGGAAAAAACTGTAAATACAGTATAACAAAAACCAGACTTGAAGTCAAACCCACTTTAATACCCTAACATTATATCTCATTTAAACGAGACACAAGCAGATTTCCGCATGATGTACTTTTTCATCTGGTCAGACTACAAGGAATAAATTGAATATTTAAATGGCAATAGAGAACAACATAACAAAAATTAAGTGCAGTAGAATACTAGTCACGAAACCTACATGATACATAACCTGTAGAGACATTACACACAGCCCCTCCATTAATGTGGGTCTTGGCACTGTGTATCCTAACACCTTGTTCGATTTTTAATGTAGAATGTGCACAAATTAAATCCAAGTGTTCATCAACAGATAATACTTATCTTTCTCCATATGTGTAAACCAGCCCTGTGAACATCTGCCACTCTGAGGGACCCTTTACACTTCAGGCATGTCTAGGCAATAACAAGTTGGCACATTAAACAAAGTGCAGCTGTCTATTGGCTGTGGCTTTCCACTTCAAGAAATTGAGGGAAAATTTGGGTCAGCCCGCACTTATTGAATGCTGTGCTTGCCTCTGTAGGACCTCTGTTGGAGTCTTCTTGGCAGGAGAAACAAGCAGCAACCGCCAGATGAGGCTCAGCTATGTTTGCTCCGCTGCGCACTCACGATTTGGCGTAATGATTTTACCGCCACATTGTACTGTACGAGCGTGTCATGGAGATCATAACAGGTAAATATCATTACCTGATCTTTTCTGTGTAGTGTGTTTTCCCTTGGGTTCTTTGTGATGCACTGTTGTGACACAACGATCCCATCCGCTATTGAGAGCGATGGAAACAGAAATGGCTTCAAGGGCATTTCCAATAGATCCTTACACCACCTGCGTCTTACAAAACCACTCATAAGAACACTATAAATACGCCCTTTCTCACATCACGACGGCTTTCGCTAGTCTGACGATGCTCACAATGAGCAAGTACAGTTTCAGCAAAAACAGTTTCACAGTGAAGTCAAATCAGCGCTATAATCAAATCTTCACAACAACACGGCCTTAATTAGCCCAGTGAAAATTCAATGACATTAATTCTCCATCCCTTCCACATTGTATTACCACGGAATACAATGTCAGCTCGCAATCCCCTCGTCGTCCTTAATTCTATATTTAAAATGATCCACTTTAATATGCAAAGAGGTCAGAAAGAGACCACTCATTTCTTAATTCCAATCAAGTCTTTGTCTTTAGTCACAAAGCTCTTTTAAAAGTCTCTCTGAGTCAGCATTGGTCTGGTTCAGCATTTCCACAAAGTGGATCAATAACACGATTCTCTATATTTAAAAGGGGCCCTATCCTGCTCATTTCAGGAGCTATTTAAAAAAAACACTTCATAAATGTCAAGTTGTGTAGAGGGTAAATCTGCATTCTTCTCCTCTTTTTTCTCAAACAGTAAAGATGAACTGGTTAGAATTGGATGAAGACTGGAGAATCCAGCATCATCAACCTGCGCTTTGTTAACATTAGTGACCGTGAGGTAGGTCTTTAGCTCCCTGAAACCAAAAAACGTGACCATCATGTCTTCTTTCAATTAGGGCTGTCAAATGATTAACATTTGTAATCAGATTAATCACAGTTTACAAATGAATTAATCACGATTAATCACCACTTGCAACTATGTGTGAAATTTGCCCGTTTTCACTGTATTTTATTAGCATAAAGATAAATTACAGGACAAGATTATACTAGGTACTATACTAGGTCGTAAGAATAAAAATGTTTTAAAAAAGACTGCGCGTACGGTTGTGGGGACGCTTCACTTGCTCTGTCCACCATCATAACAGAGAGGTGAAGCTTGCCATGATGCGCGTGCATTAATTCCGATAAAAATTTCAAAGTAATGAATAAAATAAATTAGTTACCACAGTTAACGCTTCTTTTTCGACAGCCCTATTTCTATTGTGTATTTTTTCCCCTTCTACCGGTTCTCCTTTCTGTTTCCCTTAGTTACCCCTGTTACCAGTGCGGGACGGAACAGCAAGTCGCACCAACTGCCAGTCTATGATCAGCTGCCTACTTACGCTGTCAGAGAGCGGCGGGGATTGTTTTCGTCTGTCGTGATCGCCTGTTTACTGCCGGCTTCCTACCCACCTGTCTCCACCAGCTGTATGTATTTTGCCTTCTAGCTACCAGTTTTTTTCTCTGTGCCCATTTGTCACCTTGTTCCAGTGGCACCTGTGTCTGATTTTTGTTCTTAGTCTACGGGCTTGGCTCTGGACTTTGCTCCCTCTTTTCGTATGTGCCCAAACCTTTGTTAAAGAGTTTTCTTACAACCCAACCTCACCTCTTCTCTGCATCCCGAGGTGGAGACTTGCACTCATCCTTACAAAATCTTTCCATTGCTGCTTCACTTCAGTTTTTAAATACAATTCTTACATCCGAAAAAAACACTGGACAGCAGGCAAGCTGTCATACGTGGGCTTCCTAAAGTTGTGATGTTGGAAAATCACAACATCTTGTGGAAAAAAAGTTCTTGAATGAAAGCAGGGATAACTTCAAAACACACAAACCTCGTGATATAGCGCCGTTACATCATATAGAACATGGGTCCTCACAATTTTCACCATGTGAGCTACTTTTTTTATATTTTACTGTCTCGATAAACATAAGTATTTATGTACATTGTATCTATCTCTTACTATAAACTAACCAGTAAACTTTTAAACTACTATAAATAAATACTAATGATTAATAGGTCACATTCACAGTTTCAAAGTTTAAGGGTAATCAAAGTAGCTGATATCATTCACAAATAATTCACAATTCAATTCAGTTCAATATGGCAATAAAGATAATTCCACATAATTCCTCAATAGTTGTGAGTACCGGTAATGTGTCCGTCAAAATAGCTACAGTGCGTAGCGTTCATTAGACACGCAGTTCATGTATAACGTCCAGCTAGCATTTGCTATCAAACATTACCGATATGTAAGAAATGAAAATGATGGTGACAACGTGGCCGAAGACGTCAAGGCAACATATTAAAAAGGTTTCGGCACATTTTCCAATTCATCATGAAATAATAGTTTTAGAAACTTTTTCTTTTTTTTTTACATTTTTGCTATACGTAGATATAAATAGGCATCCTACCGCCGAGTTGGTTTATCCCTAATCGGAATAATAAAGATGAAAGTTGTATCTCTGTGTGTAGTTTGAGACGTGACGTTCACCATTGCCGCGGGGGAGCAAGAGCGAATCAGGAGGCGCAGCTTAATGTCAGCTGACACAAAGTGACGTTCATGCGAGCGACCCAAACTACCTTCGCGATCGACCGGTAGCTCGCGATCGATGCAACGGGCAACGGGCCCTGATATCGAACCTGCTGACTAAAAACCAAAATTTAAAGTTGAGGCGCATTCGGAACGTGCTTATTTTTTGCAGTGTTCAATCACCGCCGCATCATAAAAAACATGCAAAAAGAAAAAGAAGACAACTGTACAATGTTAAGTTCATAATACAAATAAAACCTTGCACTCACAACGCATTCATGTCGGTGATAACAGTCGTGATGATTGGACACCACATGATTTTTAGATATTAATGCATAATCAACTTAACATTTTACGCACATGCAGTCATTTGGCCCCGTAACTATAGCAGAGCTTCTTGCTTTGCAGAAGGCGTTCAAGGCTCTTCCCACGCTAATTAACGCGTGTGATGATGGAGGACACAAAAGGTACAGATTGCTATTGGATTTCCAATGTTGCTGTACTTCGTCAATATTAGCTGTGTAGCAGAAACTGTGTGCATATTTCCCAAACAGGGAATCAATAACAACTTCCACTGCTAATCATTTTGCAGGATGCAATTACAGTTAATTTCAGAGCCACTCAATAAAAGTATCACATTCCTGTCAGGTTTTTGTGTCCCTTTTAAAGTGAAAGTGATCCGGTGGTCATTACTGGCATTATTTTTTGCATGTGGACTTTTCAGTGTGTCGCCTGTGGATGTTTCTGTCAGAGTTAGTTAACTTTGACAATAAATAACCTCGTTTATGATTAAACCCTGGCACTCACACCGTCGCGCGCACTTTCAGGGCATGTTTTCAAGACGTGAGTCACCTCCGGTTTTCGATGCGTCATTTGAAAAGTCACTCAACCCCCGAGCAAAACGTGCTTTTGCATAAATTTCACCCGTATCAAGTTGATGGGTATGTCATCTTGCTCGTCATTAATTGTAACAGCTACATTTGATTCAGATCCACTGCCAGGCTGCTCCTAAATCTTTAAGCCAAGTCTATCCTTTGCGTCATCTTGCCTCCACTAATACAGCAAACTCCTCTTGTCATGTTATCGGGCTGTCGGGACGACATTAAAAAAAAATGGTGGAGGGAAGGAGAAAGCAGGCCTGGAGTAAAACAACATGGCTCAAACAGGGGTTTGTCCTTGTTGCCAAAGATAGATAAATGGTGGGGATGCACAAAAAAAAATCAGCGATCTCGATTCACACTAACGTCATCTAATTTCGAAATATCAGCAATTTTTTTGATTTTATTTTACTTAACAAGCTGCATCATGAACAAATGTTGCCATTTTACAGAAGCAATCACGCTGCACTGTCATCAGCACGACGGTCGACAATTCCTCCTCACCAACCGGTGCGAGTTGGCGCTACTATCCTGGCTGGCGAGGTGCGCTGGCTATCGTTCATCAGCCCATAGTGCTGAGCGATCGCATTAATTAATTTACTGTCTTTTGACTTGTCTTGAAAAGCGCATTGCAACAGCGCGTGAATGATGAGTCATCACGGCGAAATGTGTCTCCTGCATGTGCACCCATGGTAGAGGAAATAGGCGGGTTTTATCATCTATATGTCTGTCTCTCTTTGGATAGCTGTTGTGATGAATGGGTGTGGTATAATGTATGAAAAAGTGTGCCCTGTGATTGATTGGCATTCATTTAACAACATGATTACAGTGGAGCGCGCTTACGTCAGTCCTGCTCACATCGATACAGATTATATTATAATCAAACCATACAACAAAATGAACACAGCAGCTCTGACGGCGGGATGACTTTGCACAAATCAGCCTTTTATTGGCATATACAAAACAGCACTGCGTGCCTTGCACCAGGGGTGGGCAAACTTTTTGACTCGCGGGTCGCATTGAGTTAACGACATTTGCTGGGGGGGCCAGACTATGTATTTGATACACGCACACTAGTTGAAATTTATGATTCTAACAGTCCACCTGGAATTATTTGTCTTATTTTATCTGTAAAAGTGTCATAGTATTCTGGATGTGCTATATGTGCTTGTGTCCCTTTTTTCAGGAGCACTTTAAACATCACACCGGGATCAAAAAACCAAATTGAATTTTACCGGGTTTTTTTTTTTTACTGAATAAGACACCCGGAATGTACATGAATAATGTGTGATATACAATATAAACTATGAACGATAAAACAATGGCTATTAAAGAGTCTTACTTCTCAGACAGACAGTGGGTAGGTTAAGGTGTGTGCCACATATTTGTTGACTTGTGTTGTCTGGATCGCTGCATGTGAAAAGCTACTTAAACCATCAAAAGGTTGTCTCTGGTTGACTTATTCTGACTACTTGCATGTCATGTTGCCAGCTTGTATGTTCAAAGTTTAAATTAAATACTTTGGAAGCAACTGGAGGGCCGGACTCAAACGCCTGACGTGACCCTCGGGACGTAGTTTGCCCACCCCTGACTTACACCAAGGCATCCAACACAGCTCGGCAACTCTTCTTCTCTCTTCGGCTGGCTCTAACCAGCAGGCAAACACCAGTGCCCCCTGTAGCCCAACCCCTGAATCACAGCTCGGAACCACACACAATACTCCTGTCATATGAAAACATCCATCCATCCATTCATCCATCCATTTTTATACCTGGAATGCTTGGAGACCATCACGATGCCCCACCCGAAACGCATTAACGGACAGTACGTGCCAAATAAGCACATTTGAAAGTTGAATTGCGTAGATGGCTTCATGTTTTCGTCACACTGCGGTGTCAGTGAGCGCTTGAGTCACTGTCAGACATGATCCTAAACTCATGTTAGTCATTTTGAGGCAATGCATAACGGGCGTGACCCCGACCCCAACTGCAGGGAAGTGGGGTGTGTCACCATATGGTGCACAAAGAAACGTGTGTGTGACAGAGAGAGAGCGTGATGTTGGGATGATGAGACCCGAGGGAAGGACAAGCCAGCCAATCAGATGTCAACACACAATTTTACCCCGTATACACACACAGAGGGCCAGGTGAGGTAAACGTCAACCATACGCACTCCTTCCTTAGACACGCACAAATTAGGAAGACAATCATTGAGTCATGCAACAATGACTTTGCGCGTCTGATAATAAATTCCCCCGCAGCTCTTGTTCTACATCATGGCAGCAGAGCGAGGAGCTGAGTCGTGGGGATAATGAGACATGAAACCATCAGCACACTTCTCTACTAATCCTCCCTTGATACCTTTCTCCTCTCGCCGTCCTAACGGGGTCAATTTGCCTCCAAGCAGCTCCTACACACAAGTGCTACCAATCCTAATTTGTAGCTGCCACAATACAAACCGGATGACTAAATGGAAATAAAGACCGCGCAGCACACACATGCGCACACGAGGCTGCACTCCGCCCGGCAGGCTGCTCGTCTCCGCTCAGTTCACTTGACTGAATTGTGCAGAGATGTGGGGCGGGGTGGGGTTGGGTGGGGGTGTATGGCCCGTGATGAAGCAGGCAGCTTTGTATTGGATGAACACAGCGCTTTGAACACGCACAATTCATGAGCAACATTTTGTCAAACACACTGTACGGCCTACATGAGCTCATGTAAGTGATCGCACTGGCACAGGTGAACATCACAGCAACATTGAGGAATGAAAGAAAATACCTTGAAGCGCATCTTTGTGCCACATAGGGCTCCCGTTGGGACTATCAGGAAAGAACAAGGCTTTGCCAGGTTTAAAGCAGACAGAGACACTGCATGTTCTTGCATATTATTGCTGCAAACATGAAAATATTAGTCACTAATAAGTCATTAATAAGATTATTATTTTTTTGCTTACACCAGAGGTGTCCAAACTTTTTCCAGCAAGGGCCTATATAGGAAAAATGGTATGATGGGGTGGCTGCTCTGATACATTTTGTGCATTAAAGATCCTAAAACCAATCCAGTGTAGGTCAATATATGCTTCTTTTAGCATTTATTAAGTGGCTTATTTGTATTCCTTTAAGAAATAGAAATAAGAAATACGAAATTCAAACTTGGTATTTTTAATTTTTTCGTTTATTTTAATGTATGTATATATATATACAGATACAGTATGGAATATAATATAATGTATTTTTATATTAAAATAAATACATTTTAAAACAATATTTTGTTCTATTCTATTGTTGAAAAAAAGACCTGTATACATACATAAGATATGTTATTTATTTTTTATATTAAAATAAAAAATGGCATTGAGCTATGAAAACAATTCTTCTGTCTTACTTTATTTTATATTCATACATATACATATATATATATACACATACATACACACACACACATATGTAATATCATATAATTTATCTTATACCTGAATATATGCATAATGTAATGTCATTTGGGTTTTTTTACACATTAAAAACATTTTAAATGGCAATGAACTATGAAAAAATATGCAGAAAATAAATTATATATATACATATATAATAGAATATAATAATATACATTAAAATAAAAGCCATTTTAAATGGCAATGGACTATGAAAACAGTATGTAAAAAAATAATACAAATATAGATTTTAAATATATATATTTTATGTTTATATTGAGATGTATATTATATTTTATACAATCGTATATCTTTTATTAAATATTATATTCAATTTATTGTAATATTATTACATTATTTTTAACACTAAAATTATATATATTTATGGCAATGAACTATGAAACAAGCCTGATGTTTTACTTTATGTAAAAAAATACATAAAAAATATACACACATGTATTGGGCTATTAGAGCGGTATACTATACAATATGTAATAAAATGTAACTAAAAAAAGTTTCCAATGAACCATAAAAACCATGCTCTATATACCGTACTGTACTGGTGGAAATAAAAGCTGATTTAAAGCATGGAAGTTCAACATCACGGTCTTTGTATATCACCAAATAAAAGTGAAAGCACACTATATTCACACCAAGAGCGGAGAGGTCCAACATGAGCTCACCTGCAGTCTCCGGCGCCGTATTATCCCCGAGTCATCCATGTCCGAATGAATGGCGATCAAACAATCAGCTGAGCCTCCTCTGCTGTATTCTGTTTGGACCGAGCAGGACCGCAGTCCCAAGCCGAGGGGTCCGGTGTCACGTCGAAGAGACACAAATGTCCATCGGTCCCATTGTGTGTGTCCGTGTGTGTATGTTTGTGTGTGTGTGTGGTCTACATGAATGTCTCTAAATCGCCACACAAGAGAATTTCTTCTCTGTTCTCCTTGACATCCCGCCAGAGGTTACCCACCTATAGAAGCAGTTCTTGTGGAGCCACCATGGGCCCGAATCTTCAGTGTGCGATCACAATGTGAGCACACTAACCCGGTCCTGACTTGTCCTGCTGTGTCACAACAAGCACCAGAAGAGACGCGAGCTTCTTTCCACGCGAGAGCAGCGCCTCCCAAAGCCGAGCTCGGCCTGTGTGACGCCCGGTAGAGAAGCAGCTGAGAGCCGCTTCTTCACTCCGGAGCTCCTCGGTGGGGATCAACACACACCCCCTTGGCGGCAAAAACACAAAGTTGCAACTCAGTCTTCAGTCATCTTCACCTCCAATAAAAGTGTGGACGCTTGCACGGGAGCAACAACGCGATATTTGTGTGACTCCTTCCTTCCTGGGATTCCCTCTCGCCCCTCCTCTTCCTCCTCGTCCTCATCCTCCTCATAACAATGATGCGTCACCACAGGCGCATGGCAGTTTTTGTTGCACATCCAGGCTGCGTGAAAACTGGTTCAAGGAGCCAAATTCAGAACCATAGACAGCGACATGGGATTTAAATCCCCATACTGAAAAATGTACTTGAGTAGTCCTTGCTTACAAACCAGCCAGGGGGTCATTTAAGGTTTTTTGCTGGTCATATTGTTGGCATATTAAAAACAAAACTTAACACCGCATCCGTCAGAACATAATGAAGAATCATTAGGACCACACTAAAAAAAAAAACATTTACAAATGTACGACAAAAAAATGTTTGCTATGTAAACCAACACACAAAAATATTGGCCTACTGTTACAGTACGTGTGCTGGTACGGATACCAGGAGTTTTGGACCCCAACACAGAGACGAGGGAAATTGGTATCAAAAAAGGAGCTTTAATGCAAACAAAAGGAGCTCATGGATGAGGGAAAACAAAGTACAACAAAAGGTCACCGGGAAGCTAAGAAAGTACAAACAAAAGACAACGTAGCAAACGAGTGGCAAAAAGGCAAAAATGCTCAACAACTTACAGAGTAACAGTTGGCAGCCAAGGCAAAAAGGTAATAGAGAATCACTAGCAGATATGGCATGAAGCCAGCACTGACTAGCCATCCATCCATCCATCCATCCATCTATTTTCTATACCGCTTCTCCTCCTCAGGGTCGCGGGGGCATGCTGGAGCCTATCCCAGCTGACTTCGGGCAACAGGCGGGGTACACCCTGGACTGGTCACCAGCCAATCGCAGGGCACATATAGACAAACAACCATTCACACTCACATTCATACCTATGGACAATTTAGAGTCGCCAACATGCATGATTTTGGATGTGGGACGAAACCGGAGTACACGGAGAAAACCCACGCACGCACGGGGAGAACATGCAAACTCCACACAGAAATGCCCAGGGGAGAATCGAACCCATGTCTTCCCGATCTCCAGGCTGTTACTGTGTTGGCCAACATGCTAACCACTACTGCTTAAAAAAGGCTAGATTAGTAATGGGCTGCAGCTGCGCTACCAAAGGAGCTGGTGAGAGAGTTCCTCTGCAGAGGTGAAACGAGACAGCAGAGGGCAGCAAACCAAGCAGAGCGCAAATCATGACACCTACACATCATATATAATATAGAGGGTGGTAACGATTATTTTCTTATTTGATTAATCTGAACCTTGTTTCGATTAATCGAGTATTCGGTTAGGCCCTAGACAGACCAAATCAATATGAACCAGACACAAAAACAGATAGCGGTTTGGTCTGCGACATGTCAAAAAAGAGGCACAAATGTCAATCACTGTTTTACAAAAAGCTGATGCGTGTGAATATCTTGTTTTGCCCAAAACTCAACGTTATTCTTGTAAATGTACGACTTTATTCTCAAAATCTCATATTATTTCAATAGTCCGTCGCAACAGGCATTTCCTGAGACAGCTATGAGTAGGTGGAACTTCTGTGACCTTTGGCGTTGGGCAAAGGTAATATTGCGACTTTTTTCTCGTCAATTTACAACTTTATTTTCCGAATTCTCCGATTTTCTTTTTTCAGTGTGGTCCTAATACTCCATTGTACAAAGATAATACTATTTTAGACCAGTTGAAACATTGCAAGAACTTACACCTTGCACTGTTGGATCTTAAAGAGGCTCCAAGTAGAGTTTTAAAATGCAAAAAGGGATCTAAAATATTGTTCCATATCCTTAGGCCACCATCAGATATGTTGTTTTAGCAATATTTAATGTCCACATACAGTATAACCAGAATGTCACTTAGTGCAGTGCAGACCTCCACCGAGGTTTTGAAGCTGCAGTAGTACTTGCATGTGTGACGCCCCGGTGTCCCAATATTTCTGTCCATTTTGTGGCTACTAAAAAAAACAGACTTCCTTCATTGCTCTTACATAATGGCTTTTGGGGGATTAGGTCTTTCACCCACATTTATGTAACATATTGTCAGCAGCTTTTCAGGCCAGACTGACCCATCCAGAAGGAAATGGACAGATTTGCTGCAGGGATTCTTTCCGAGTCTGTTTAAATGTTTTCTCTAAATGAAAATCTGTAACCTTTACTTCACTGTGATCTCTTACGACCATCAAGTCATTATTTTAATCAGTTATTAGGTCAAAGGGTTCCGTCAGTGACGTGCATGACAATAAAAAAAACAAAAACCAATGATAACATCAAATAAATATTAATGTGTCCATCTAACTGTATTGTAATTATATTTTCTGTATGATTCCAATTGCTTCGAACGTTTCCTTCAGTAAAAATTGTTGAATTTGCTCAATTTGCTCTGAGCTTAGTGTGCAAACCCTTCCTGCCATCTGAGTGCACTCAGTGAGTCCACTGTGTTGGATCATGGCACCTGCCAGTTTCTGTTTGTCAGCATGTTGCCAATAATGAAATATTGCAGAAACATTTATTATACACCATGACGTCTACAGTCTGTGTAATGTCTTTAAAGTACGCGCATGTGACATCATTATTCTTACTAATGGGACAATAAAGTACAGAGAAATGTCATAAGTTGGGGCGCTTGCAGTACGAAGAGGTGGGGGAGTGTGCTGGAAGGTGCTTGTCCCTGCTTTCCTTCCATAGAGCGGAAAAGCCTGGTGACCAGTCCAGGGTGTACCCCGCCTCTCGCCCGAAGTCAGCTGGGATAGGCTCCAGCATACCCTCGCAACCCTAATTAGGATAAGTGGCATAGAAAATTAATGGATGGATATCCAAGCTCACCAGGAAGTGATCACACTTTTACAACAAAGTAACAGAGCATTTCCTGTCATGTTCCGCAGGTCAGGAAATATCACTTCCCGTCCTGCGCTCTTATTTTGGAGTGCTGCACTTCCTGCTGGGGGGAAGTTGCAGCCGCCTTACCCCAGTGGAATTGTGCACAGCTGGTAGCAATTGCAATTAGTGGGGTTTAAAAGGCCAGGGTCGTCACAGGGACGGCGCTGGTTCATTGCAACGCTTCTTCTCACCTGTGCTGTCACCTGAACGAATCACTTACCTGTTGCTTGTTTGCTTTCAGAGCACGCTACTGCCTCATCTGTCTCTGCGTACCGGGGGTCAAGCATTGAACAGCTCCTCAGATCCTGACATTTCCTGGAGAAGCATAGGGGCATGTACTTTATATATAAATAAAAGGTCATGTTTTCCATTAATAAATAATGGGGCTAATTTGTAAACAGTTTTTTAAACTAAAGTGAATTATTCTATTCTTTTTCTTGTTATCCTCTTAATGAGCAACTTGTATTAATATTTTAAAAAAACCTACTGTCACTCTACTGTAAAAAAAGAATGCATCACAAAACTATTACCAAACTATTACTAAACTACTGCTAAAAATACACATATTTAAGCAGCAAACACATTTTGCAATTGAGGTAAACCTGCTTCGTTAAAGCCTAAATCAGGGATGTCCAAATTGCAGGCCGAGGCCCATTTGCCCATGGCTGATTTTTGATGGACCCTCGGCACATTTTAAAAATACAATTAGCCAAGATAACTAACAAAATCAACAACAAAGTAGAAAAAAGAGCGGTAATTTTATAAAATATTAGAATAAAGTCAGAATATAAGGAGAAATCATTTTTGAAGCATACAGTTGAAATATTGATCATACCTTAATGTCAGAATATTAGAAACAAAACAAAGAATAGAGTTGCACTTTTTGGAAAATTAAGTTGGGGGGGAAAACAATTGAGACTAAAATAAATATGGATAAAAGTCACAATGTTTTGGAAAAAAAATGTGACAAGAAAGTTGAAATGTTTGTAAAATTGAAAAGCAAAACAGCAAAAATGGAATAACGAGCAGAGGAGGAAAGACACCCCTGACCTAAATAGTATGGAACACTACGTCATGGTACTGTTCACCCTAGCATCACCACTACAGTGGAACACTGGTTATTTCTATCAAAATGAAATCGACATGTGTTGTCCTTCATTACGAACGATGTATTTTTGCAAAAGCAGATTTAAAAAAAATCAAAAACAGGACAGGAACAGCGACTGACCAAAGGTTCTTTCTTTTTTGGCTGTTTATTCACACCTCTTTCCGCAACTAACAAAATGCACCCATTTAAATGTTGCACCAATGGAGGAAAACAATGTCGACAAACTGCTGCATGTTCAAAGATCCTTTTGTATCGTCCAATCTCCTTATCTCTCTGGCCAAACTCACATTTACTGTTCTACTTTGTCAAAATGACAGCTGTGACACATACTCTGACAATCAGCAACCAAAAAGCAAACCCAAAGCGTAAATGAACCTTCAACTTGACAGAATCCAGTGACAGAATGTGTTGAGAGATGTAGCCGAGCTACAGTAAACAGGCTGTTATGTGTCAGATTAAATGCGGCTATGACGGCCATCTGTTTGGCAGTCAAAGAGCCCGATCGTCTCTGTATTGACGACGTGGCTCTGTTTTGTAGCCTGTAGGCAAGCTGTGTAAACCCCGGCACACACACACACACACACACCTCCACAGCACCATACACACCTCCCTCTCAGCTAAACAAAACCTTGTTGCCTCTGAGAGCCGTCAAAGTCGACAAAACCATGCTCGGGCATCACCCCAGAGGACACATAGCGGACAAACGAGGCTACTGATTGCTGCTGTGGCGTACAAATCCAAGTGCAGGTGGAAGTGGAGCCCAGAAGGGGTCACGTTTAATTGAGTTTCGCAGTGGCCTCATTATAGTTGCTGTAGAATGAAGTGCTTGTCCTAAGCAGCTTCTGAACAGTGCTGTCATATCCTCTTACGTAATGATTTGGTAAACCTTTTGGATTTGGAGAGTGACAACTGCTCAGTTTTGTTTGTGCGCCTCCTAATGTCACCACAGCCAACAATAAATAGAATATTTTCATGTCATCAAATGTTTACAATCTTCTAACTACAGTTTTTAACATTATTAGAGCCCTCCAGACATGAAATAACACCCTTACCTTTACATTTCTATTGACCAATATAGTAGATATAATCAGAGAAAATAAGACATATTAGACATAAATAAGATAACATAGACTCACACGTTAGCAGTTCCTTGTTTTCTTTCTGGACAACGTACTTCCAGCGTTCTTCTTCTGAATGTATTGCAGTGGCGGTTTCCACTCGTATTACCCAATATAGTAGACATAATAATAGTAAATAAGCCATTTAAGACGTAAATAAAACTCTTGCTCGAGCAGTGTCATATTAAATGTGGTTCCTAGGGAACCTTAGTGCCGAGTCCAGTGCCGGTCTCAGCGAACAATTCCCCACACTTAGTGGCCAATGTAGAATACATTCACAATTAGCCTGCTTTTTCTACCTTGTATTTGTATTTTACTTCATTTAGTTAGCTCATTTAGCCATTTTTATGCTTGAAAATGCTTAATTTAGGCCAAGAATAAGTACAATTTGCTTAAATACGCTTTCTTTTTTTTTCTTTTTTTTTAATACTAATAATAGGTCGTAATACGATTGTATACAGAATGCTGGTGCCAGCAACTCATACATTGGTTTGTACAGATAAATAAAGTTATAAAAAATAAATAAATCGGGTGTCATCCTGGTCTCATGACCTTGAGACGTGTGTGACGTGATGAAGAGGACTGGTATAGAGCCAGTTCTAATAGAACCATCAGATCTGGGGTTCACATACCCTTGTGGGTTTTGCTGTGCGGCTCATGGTTGGGGGTAGTCGCTTGTGCGGGGGGGGGGGGGGGGGGGGGGGGGGGAGGGGGGGGGGGGGGGTGCTGAGGCACTGGGCATCTTGGCCTGTACATTTGAGTGTTGGGTTGGGTCGGGTTGGGTGGAGGTGTGCTTCAAATTTGTATGCATGTTCTAAATAAGCAGAAACTGACAGTAAACTGATTCAACAAAAACAAAATGCATTTAAACAAATGCCCTAACTCCGTGCTAATTTACATTGAAAATCCCATATTTGCGCTAGCAATTAGCATTAGCGATTTCACGTGAAGATTTCAAACACCTCCACTTACACCCGATAGCTACGTAGATAACTAACATGTAAATTCCGTTTAAACTATAAAAAGCATCAAATACTTGCAGTCAAACACTTTCTAAGGCTCAACAAGAGACAGGCACGAGCCCCTTAATGGCAGTCAACTACAAACAGAAGTTGTTTATTTTCCTCTATGACAGACGGTTTCAAATAACACTAGCGAGCGTAGTCACCACCCTGCGTTCACCACCTACAGCACAGGTGTCAAACTCAAGGCCCGGGCGTCGGATTTGGCCCGCCATATCATTTTATGTGGCCCGCGAAAGCCTTGAAATAATGCATGTCAAAAAGACACTTTTTAATATTATTTGAAAAAATATTTGTATATATCTTGTAATTTTGTTATTAATATTCATTTTGTCTTTACTTTTTTAAGCTTTATTTGTTATTATTTTACTTTTATACTATTGTAAAATTATATTTATATTACTGTATTTGTATATGTATGCTTTAATTTATTTTTTTTACTTAATATAAATATATTTAAATAAGTAACAATTTTAATATATAAAATTTTTGCAATAATATAAAAAATGTATATTTAAAACATTTTAACAATAATTGAATAAATATTTACCATTCTATTTACAGTAAATAATATATTAAAGTAAAAACAAAACAAAAACAACTTTAAAAAATATATAGTTTTAAATGAAAAAGACAATCTTTCTTTCTAAATGTATTTGTTGTCAATATTTACAGAAAACCTTATATTTTTTTGTTGTCAAATACAATTTTAAATGACTATTTTTGATTAGTTATTAATGAAAAATTAATGTTAGAATTAATTAACAAAATTCTAAAATAGAATGATAAAAAGTGGCCCTCTGAGGATAACCATAACTGTGATGTGGCCCACGGTGAAAAACGAGTTTGACGCCCCTGAACTATAGGATCACTACAAGATTTTTAAAGATCCCATTCAGAATAAAAGCACAATTTTGGGCGGTGACCCACCAGCTGAGGATCACTGTTCTACAGCAGCGGAAAAGTTCACACTGCACATGGCACAAACAAGGCTCTATGAATGCTCTATGGAGCTTGCACGTGTGTGTGTGTACGTGTGAACATGTGTGTGCGTGTGTATCGTGTTTACCTGGCCACACAGACAAATCAAGTAGCTTGCATTGTGGGAGCTCCAGTGGAAACAGGGAAACTCTCTGGGGAAAATGAGTTGGCCTTATGTCACTGCAAGGAAAAAGAGAGTGCGCGTGTGTGTAACTAGTATGGGAAAATCTGCTCGCTCATGCAATAATGTAAATCGCTCCTTTAATTAATGAGCCACAGTGACTCTCTGTGGTGGGGAGTAGTAGTGCAACAGAAGTGTAGAACTGTATAAAAAGGACATACAGACATACAGTTCCATGAATTCAATCATAAAATATATCATAAAAGTACAGGTAATCTTCCAGGTGTTCTGTCTATTGCGTTACATGTTAGATAGTTTGACTGGGGGGATTAATCAGATTAATCATTTCCATATTTACTTGTTTTTTTCTTTAATTCCCAAGTCTGCATTTATGATTTTTTTTTTTTAAAACCTTTTATCACCATTATCCCTTCCTGTGTTTACGTTGTCACTTATTAAGACAGCAGGGCAGCCGACCCAGGACGTAATCCTGATTTCCACAGCGTCTCATTTGGAATCAGGAGGCGGCTCTCCTGCTGCCAGCCCGCAGGCCTGACCCAGCAGGAAGTCCCTAAATCCTCCTCAGCACTGCATGACAGCCTGCCTGCCGCCATGGCAAAGGGACACCATAAGAGGATTGCTCTATACACTCGAAGCAGAATACAAAGACATACAAATGCACACAAACGGATTGACACACTCGCTGACGTGCTCGCATGCATTTGAGGTCAAGTTGGGGATTTTAAAGGTACAACACAAACAAACCGTGACATAAAGGTTTAACTTTTAACGGAATAAGGACCCAGCTTTAAACAATGTCATAGTGTGTCCTTATAAATAAAGCCATTCAGGGGCAATGGAGAAATAGTGAATAGTGAATATAACAGACCCGATGCAATAACAGTCTCGTTTTGGCCAAATAAAAGTGTTTTTTTATTGGTTGAATGTGTCTCTTATGGCTGTAAATCACACAGGAAAGTGACAAAGACACTTTTCCATTGTTTTTTTTACATTTTCAAAATGATCCATATGATACATAGTAGATCTTATGGGTCAATCTTTGGCAAAATACTAAAGGAGCCTCGTAACTTCTAGTATAAGTGAATCTATTTTCTCTTAGGGTCGCAGGTGAGTTACAGCAAGCACACTAGAGAAAATCTAATTACACATTTCTAGCATTGGATACAGTTGAACGTAGTAACAGTTTTGGATGTGAATTCTTGATGAAAATGTAAAAAAAAACAATGAAAATTGTGAATATTTGTACATAACAGCCATAGTTAAGGTTTATTTGAATTGGAACATGCTAAAAAGTGTTACATTAAAGTACTGTATTTCACATATTTACACATACACAAGATGACATGTCCGAAAAGGAGTCGGAAAAAGCAGAGTGTATTTGATCCTACCCTTTCTCTGAGTCTTAGCGGTTACTGATGGTCCGGTCGCTTCCTGAGTTTAACATGTAGCATGTTACCATTTCTAATTGGGAAAGTGAAAAAAAACTTTTGCCACTGTCATTTCTGGTTAAAAATGACCCATATACCCAATAAAAAAACACTTAATAAATCATTTTAATTGTATATATTTTCTACAATGTTAGAAGAATTGTTCCAAGAAATAATATAACAAATTTAGCAGAACAGAATTATTTTGTTAGTATCTCTATCCATCCATCAATTTTCTATAGAGCTTCTCCTCATTAGGGTCGCGGAGGTATGCTGGAGCCTATCCCAGCTGACTTCGGGCGACAGGCGGGGTACACCCTGGACTGGTCTCCATCCAATCGCAGGGCACATACAGACAAACAACCATTCACACTCACATTCATACCTATGGACAATTTAGAGTGGCCAATTAACCTAACATGCAAGTTTTAGGAATGTGGGAGGAAACCGGAGTACCCGGACATCCAAACTCCACACAGAAATACCCAATGGAGATTCGAATCCAGGTCTTCCCGATCTTCAGATAATAGCCGTGCGGCTATTATCTCAATTCACGTAAATAAAAAATAAAAATTCTGGTATGTTATGGTATATTTTTTTAAATCTGAGATTTCAAGAATAAAGTCGTAAATTTCCCAGAAAAAAGTCGTACATTTACAAGAAAAAAAATTGAAAACAGTCGGAAATTGAAAACAACAACAAAAAAAAACAGTTTTCTGCGTGTACAACTATAATTATTCTCTTTTTTTAAATTATTAATATTTTTGGGTGTCTGGAAAGGATAGAATGAAGAAAAATGTTTAAAACAAAGTTAATGAATGTAAAAAAAAAAAAAAAGTTACAAATAAAAGTGCAAATTTAATAGGAGTAATCAAATAAGAATAAATTGTCTCTTTTAAAAAATGTTATTAATATTTTTGGGTGTCTGGAAAGGATGGACGGAACAAAAATGTTTAAAATAAAGTTAATGAACGTACAAATAAATGTTAAAAATAAAACTACAAATTTAATAGGAGTAAGAAAATAAGAAATGTTTGTCATAAATGGATAATAAAAAAGTTATAAAAAGTGTAGACATTAAAATAAAGACAAGCAAGGCAAAGACATTGAGAATAAATCAAATATATAATAGATAACAAATATATATATATATATATATATATATATAATAAAAATACTGGATTAAAGTTATAAGTAATTATTGTATATTAAGTAAGCAATAACTTAATGATTAATGATTTGGCATAATCTATGTTATTAGTTGTTATTGTTGATGACTTGAGCTGCGTCAAAGTCTTGTGTTGTGTGGTATGTCGAGTCTGTAAACACGACTGGATTGAAATGCACATCCAAATATTCCAAATAAAAGCTGCAGGGATGTTCCTTTGTATTTGCAAAACTCTTCAGGAGGGCCAATTTAAACAGACGACGCATGATTTTGCCGCCTGCTTTGAATGGCATTAGTCGATCAGAGAAGGCACAGACTGTATTTAGAAGAGAGAAGAAATGACACAGCTTTTGTTGTATTATTCATTTTTACTTTGCCAGAGCAGCAGGGAGAGAAAATAGTCAATAAAGAGACACAGAGAACAAAGGCAGACTTTTTCTGAGCGAAGAGCCTGGGGCCTGTGTGCCGACGTGTGTGTGTGTGTGTGTGTGTATTAGTGTTTTAGTCTTTCATATGAATGGTAATTGGATGCAGCCTCAAAGCAGACTTGGCAAGGCCCAACCAGTAGATGAAAAGACCTTCAAACACACACATACACACACAGAGCTAAGCCTATTACAATGACGTAAAGAGTCCTGCAAGAGTACACAACAACATCACCAAAGTGGCTAACAGCTGTGGCTTTATGTTTTTGTGGATGTTACCTCCACTGACCTCTGCAAAGGGTCATTTCAGGAGCTGAGTGATCGATCAGGATGTTCTTCCAGCATCCATCCACACACACACACACACACATAGAAATCTGTCAGGGCTTTAAGCTGCTTTAAAAATCAGCCTCATCCCTTCTATTGACTTCTTTTTGAGCCGAGGCAACCTAATCATGCATGTGAAAATGCTGATGAGGAAGACAACAATATACAGGAGAATGTAATTGAAATGCTCCAGCCCAGGGGCAAGCATAAGCCCTTGGGTGGGCGAGATGACACTCTCTACTGTGTCGGAGTGCACTTTATGGCAGATGCATGCATGCTCAGGAAACAAGACTACATTCTGAGTATTGAACTATGAAGAAGGTCGTCCTCATCGACATTTGTTATCCTATACAAGTACTTCTTCAGTACTTTGTGGACTAGCAGGGCCCTTCCAGATACTGGGTTTCTCTGTTATTAAACATTCAGGATCTTTCACATCATGATGTAGGTCAGGAGTGTGCAAACCTTTTTCAACGAGGGCCACATTTGGAGATGTATTTATTTAAGAAAGACGGGACCGTGCATGTTTATATTAATCAACATTTTCATGTAAATATGCAAGATTGTAGACAGTGGCTAATTTCCATTTCTAGTCTCTGAGGGCAGGCACAGTAGATGTTTAAGGGATAGTTTGTATTTTTTTGACATGAAGTTGTATGACATCCCCGTCAGCCGTGTAGTGCATCAACAGTGACTTACCCCCCACTTCGCCCGGTGAGCCGAGTTCTGGTCGGATTTCGGTGATGAGGAACGTAGTTCCGGTTAGTTGGTGGGGCCACTTCAAGCAAAGAGTTTGGCTTCTCAAAACAAAATACGTTCAAAAGTATAATTCCAAAAAAATCAGACTTCACAATCCCTCGGCGTTACTTTCTCTCCCGACGTATCACTGTGAGGTGAGGACCGCTCCGCAACTACGTTCCTCATCACCGAAATCCGACCAGAACTGGGCTTACGGGACGAAGTGGGGGGTAAGTCACTCTTATGCACTACACTGCCAATGCAAAAAATGCAAACTATCCCTTTAAGTACAGTAACGATAACATTTGACGTAAAAGAAGAGATGGGAGAATAAAAACAGTAAAACAGTAAACATAAAACCGTGTGCCTTTGACTAAATCATGAATTTGGGATGACATACAGTGCTTGAGTGTTCAGGTGTTAGTACTATCAAAACCGTACATATACAAATTGGATTTCTTTTTATCCAAAAAGCTGTTTTTTTTCATGGAAAACACATCTCATTCATCATAAGCCAGAATAATTGATAAAAACGTGATAGTGCAGGTACAATACATGTACCACTGTTAGAAAGCCCACATTTTTAATGGGTTTATGTTTCATGCTTCACTGATAATGTTTTTTTTGTCACGCGTGGAGATTTCAAACTTTGTTCAGCGGTCCTTGAACGCACCACAGTTGTGAGTTGAGACGCAAGAGTATGTTTGGCTACGGAAACACTAGCAACTGCTAGCCTGACGACCAGGTTGCCTCCGATTACATCATCATTCATTAATGGTGACTACGGATACATTTTATTAAGTGTGTGAAGCATATTTAGGGCTTAAACCTGGATTCTGTCGCAAGTGAACGATGGCAATTGAAGAGAGAAGTGGTGGCTTCTGGAGCTGAATCTAGGCTAATAATTACGTCACTTTTACTGAAATGAGAACATCAACGTCAAAAATGTATATACGAAGTCCCCAACTAACGAACACAATTGGTTCCAGACGACCGTTCTTAAGTGGAATTGTTCTTAAGTCGGGGAAAAGGTAATATTACCAATGATATAGGTACTACATGTACGTGTATACATATACAGTATATGCGTATGTATGTAAATATGAGTTTGGATGCAGTAGTAATATTAAACAAGGATAATTAATGGAAAAAACAATCATAAAAGTGATATAATACTTAATGATAAATGTTATTTACCTTTGAAGAGGAATGGTCGAGCATACATCGTTGTGGTGGTGGAGGAGGAGTTATTGAAAAAAGGACAAATCGTCATCATCGTTAGACTCTTCTAAAAGAGGTAGTGTTCTGTGGGTGGTGTAGAATTAAGCAGGCCTATTAACTCTTCATAAACTTTAATCACACGCTCTGTCCGGGTTGTATCATAAAACTCTTAGCCTTCCTCTCTCCTCTTCCTGTCTTCCTGTATCTGTTGATCCCACTAGCAGTGTCACAGTGCCCTCTGCTGGTCAAGCATGTAGCAGTATAAATTTGGACTTATAAGGCAAAACACATGAAAAAATTGATCAGTAGCTTGTGTTCGTATCTCAGAGTGTTCACACGTCGGATGTTCGTTAGTAGGGGACTTAGTGTATTTTTATGGCCGTATCAACTACTCTTTGAGGTAAAAATTACTTTTTCCATCCGATCCAATGCAGGTCAAGATAGCCACATCTTAGATTTGTGTTATAGATGACAAAACTGATTAGTGTATTATTAAATAACACACAGTAGCAGTCAAAACTGTATTTTGCCAATTTTTTGCCCCAATTTTTAGAAATCCAAGGTTTACAAAATGTACGTAATAGTGCAATTTAACCACTTGGAAAAGGACGATTTTGCGATTTTAATATTTCTAGAATCTCTGTGCAAGGGCATGCGGATTACATAGATTTGATCATAGCATTCACTCTGTCGTGAGTAAGCATGGCTGTGCCATCGTGTATATGATTTGGATGTGCAGCATATAGTCATTCAGTGTGTTTAATGTCATTTTATTTAACATTACTCACCGTTTGCACGCCCCATCACTCTGACATCTGTCCGTGCACGCCTGCAGTGCAACAAAGACATACAGTGAACATTTCATGGCCCTTCAAGGAGCACACTGTTATTAGTGTCATCAATTTGAGAAAAAATACTACAGTAGGTCAGGCGGGAGGCGCTGAGAGGCAGGGGGGACTCTAATCATAACATTTCTTCAAGGTCGGCAGGTTTGCTGGTGTCTTTCATGCTTCAACGATGCTGGTGCCAGCAACTCATGCGGTGGTTTGTATAGACCTCACAAAACGCCATGCGTTGTATTTGTCTCCCGCCGTATCCCTGCGCACCTGTGCATGCATGTGTACTGTATATGATGAAGACACTCGTGGTAATGCCACTCTTCTTCCGCGACGGAGCGCCGCGGCCATCTCGTTCACGTACGTGTCCCACAGCGGAAGAAGATGCGAGTGTCTTCATCACATACAAATGAATGCGCCGTGCTTTTCTGTTCTCTCGCACCTGCCGCTAATCTTCGTTACGCTCTTATTTAGTTCAGGTGCGTGCTCTGTTGTTTGTCGGAGCATTGCTGGTGTTCGGCTCATTTGTTGGTATCCCGCCGCTGCACAGCAGCTATTATTCATAAAAGAAAATGCTCTCTCCAATCTGGGGTCGTGCCACAACACCACAAAGCCAAAACTTGACAGTAAGGGCTTTAAAAAATATATTTCAAGGGGTTAAGCACTAATAAATACATTTTCATTTTCGAGTTTTCATGCATGTTCGCACCACTCCAGCCCTAAATGTTAATATACAGCATATAAATGATAACGATATGTTCGGGAATGCAGCAATTACACGACTCATCTTTCCCTCCAATTCCACCTTGTCTATTTCCTGTGGAGAATAGGTCAGTGGAACGTATTGAAGAAACTCTCAATGGTGGCAATGAATGTTCATCATTTAGTGAGTCAACAAAGATGGGTGACACTGTTTGCAGCTGAGGGCCAGCCGGAGGCTCAAAGCACAGGCGGTGATCCAACTCTGTTAAATGAGAACGACTGCAAGGGTACACAGGGAGCAGTGAGGGCCTGTTATGTCCTCTCTCGCTCTCTCTGGTCCATGAATAGCTCTTGCACAAAGGATATCGTTATTTCTCCTCTAATTACCAGATGGTGAACTGTTTGTCTGCCTCTCGCTCCTCTGCTCTCACCCCCAGAAATAAAGTGCTCTGTGGCGCTGCCCCTATGCAGTTATGAAACAGTCTGCCGGGTCACAGTGATCCCTCATTTTTCATTCAGCTCCTGCCTCTGAGATCTAGGAGATAAGCTGTAAAGCACTTCTCCTCTGAGACCGTTGTTGTTGTCACTGAGGACTGCAAAGCCTTCCTTGGCAATTAACAGGAATATATGCGATTATAGAACACTTAATGGGACTTTTCTAAATTGCAGGGTCGTCTATAACAAATTGTTTTCTTACCATGGCTGAATGTCCAAACGCTCCAAACGGGATGAACCTAAACCAAAAACATATGAATACCATATGAATAACACATGCAACAAGAAAATGCTGCAATCACATAAACACTTCATGATCTTTAAAAAATGTTAAAGAAAAATGCCGCTATCCCCCAGGTCTGGTTCGCTTGGTATCCTGATTAACTTCCTGGTAGCCTGGCTAACTTTGCTTTGCTCTTTGAAGTAGCCGCATTTCACTCATGCCATTGTTTAAGGGGTTTTGTGTATGTTTTTAGTATTAGGCATTTCTGACCTGAACACATCAACAGCAGTACAATTTCAACACCATATACCGTATGTACACACGTCTCTAGTCCCTTCATCCTGGGAACGACACTTCCTCATTCTCATTACAAGAAAGCGAGATGCATTCAGGGACACTCCGAACTTCACAGAAACGGCGTGTGTGTGTGTGTTGAAATAAACAGGAAGATAAAGAAAATCATGAAGTGGATATTCTTATCACTCACTTCGTAATACTTAATGCGGACGTACAATTTACTACGTTTAATTATGCTGGGAAATACACTGAAAACAAGTATATTTTCCTTAAATTACATGATGTCTCTGAACGCAACCCTATTACTTGTACTATTAAAGAGACTAGTGTTAGACATATACTGTAGACTTTTAGACTTGTGTGGTATCTTTCAGCTTGATTGACATATTCAGTTCATTTGGAGCTGTTAGTGCGTACTAATATATATAATCATGTTCTGTCATTTATTTTCTGTGCATTAAATACAGTAAAAATGGGCATATTTTAGACATAGTTGCTAATGGTGATTAATCACATTTCATTAATTTAAAAACTGCGATGAATCTGATTAAAATTTACAATCATTTAACAGCTGTAGTTACGTTATTAATTATTTTTTATTTGCAATTAGTTTTGTATATTTATGTTATATTCCATAGTAAAAATAATAATAAAAATATCCAAAAGACATTTAATCTTTATAGCTAAATGTACTTGTTCCATCAATTTTAACAGAAAATTTGTACTGTATGCAATTGAAATTTTTGTTGTTGTCGTCTGTATATGCAAATTTCTACTTGGCACCTTGACTTCTGATTTCATCGTAAGTGAGTAACTAACAATGTAAGTAGATAATTAAATGTGTAATAATATCATGAGGCAAATATACATTCATATGGTTTCACAGTTACAGGCGGCCCACCATGAAAACGAGTTTGATGCCCCTGATTGATGGTTGATCGGTTGCCAAAACAAGTCATGTCACCAGTTTCCCAGTCTTTGGTTTTAAGAGACTAGTATGTAGGCCACAAGACACTCTCCATCTGCTCCTCTGTGGCCAAAAGCTTTAGGAGGGCACTGCAGGAAAGAAAGAAGCACCAGGGATTACGATGGCAAATCGGTCCAAGTGGAGGTGAGATTAAAACCCACAAGCATTGATACATTCACTCCACATTTTGCAGACGGGAGTATTTCAATTGTGTGTTCTCAAAACGGGGAATACATGCTTTTTGGCGGGGGGGAATAACATCTTTATACTTGCGTTATTGGCAAGGTCGCAATTTTCAGCAGACATGTACAGGAGGTCTGGGATCAGATGGTAAAAATAAACCCATCCTGTGCAATAGGTTTAGGAGGTGATCACTGGTGGTAGCCGGAAGTGTTTTGCAACATGCTGCGTCCTGGCGGCGAGGTGACTTTGTTCAGTTCCACAGAGATTTATGCCCCCAGGCCTCAGTTTAGCATTCAGTATTAAATCTCATCTATAACCTACCTCCTCTAACCTTGTCATGTGGGAAAAGCCCTGACTTCAATGTTTATGTGTGGACAGAACATACTGAACATGTGAATGGTCCTATGGATGTTTGGTCTTGAAGTCAATTTTGAGAAATATATGTTTGGATTTGCAAAAATAAGACTGTCACTGACTGTGGATTTGGCAAATGTCTTTATTGGTAGATTAACAGAGAGAGAGCCAAGTCGTTCCTCTGCTTGTGCAGGAGAAAGAAAGAGAGAGAGAGCATAGAGCAGGAAGGGGGGGCTGAGTTACCGAGTGGATGGGAGCGAAATGTCCTTCATATAAACCAGACACAATCAAGAAGCGGCCCCAGGCAGGCAGCAGAGATTCCAGCCAGCACAAGGGGAGGAGACTGGAGCATCGTTCACTGCAAACTGCTTGCTGGAGGAAAAACTGAGGAAACTGATCCATTAAAGCCTAACTACAGGTAAATACATCCTTTTAAATATTCAGAACCACTACCAATATTCTGACAATACAAATTCAAAGAATTTGTATTTTTGGCATTTTAACCATTTTTTGTTTTTTGTCTTTTGTGGGTGTTTTTTAACACATCTTTCTTAAATATGGCTTAATGTGCATTGGAGACACCTTATGATGGAATACACTTTATTTGTATATTGTCTTTATATGGCTGTATCATGGATAACTTTTGGGCCACCAAAGTTAATCTTAAAAAATCATTTAGACAGATTTCTGCACAACATTTTACTCATTAAAGTGAGGTTTTAGATTAAAATATCAAGCATATTTGTTACAAATCAGCTGTGGGTGTTTGACCACATACAATAACCATTGCCCACATTGCGGTGGGGTCGTAGCTTTATTTTACGTTGAAGTGTAATTCATCTTACAGCCTTTTTACCTTTTTAACTGTTTATCTTTGCCTCAGACCTGCCCTGAGGTCATGCTGCCAGCAGATAATTGTTTAATTCGGGTTATGCAGCCTACACATGGGTGCAGCAGCTTGTCAGATTACACAAGTACGCATGTCATCCATCTGAGCATGGTGTCTCAGTCCCACCTAATTAGGCTCACCCTGATAGTAGGTCACCACACGCAGAGGACACAGCCTGCTGAGCTTCTCAGTTTGGGTGGACAGGAGGAACCGCTTTTAGACAATTCAACATTACTTATTAGGTTTGTGCAAAATAACATGGAAAACTTTTCTATAACAGTGTAAAAAAAAGCATTACAGTCCACATTAACTCATTCAATCCCAGTCATTTTCCAAAAGACAACCCCTTCAGTACTGGTACTATTTTTTACTATTTTGACTGAGCTTTAAAGGCACACAAAATAATGTGTTCTATGGGTATATAAACATGGACCCTACCAAAAGAAAGATTAGACTCCCATCTTTCATCAGAAAAAAAAAGTTTGTTTCTACCTTTTTTTGTTCTTTAGTCATCTGCAGTAGAACATAGATAAGTTTCAGGAAAATATCAGTTCCCCACTAAAAAAGGGAGAAAACAGCTTTTTGTGAAAAGATACACTTCAAGCACAACTTTCACTTTGACACAAATATTTTTTGCTTTTGTGACAGCTCAAATATCTAAACAACTATACCAACATAAAAAAAAACAAAAAAGGGTCTGTTTTACATCAAAAATAACAATTTATGTAGAAATATAACACCATGAACTATTTACAATTTTCACATTTGGAACTGAATTATGTGTGTGCATGTGCATGCATTAAAATTTCCCGACAATGCGTAACCTTCTGCACGCTACAGTCCTCCACGCTCTCTCACTTCCTCCTTCCTGTCAAGTGTGATTCGTCTGTTCACATGATTCCTGCCGAGCTCTTATCAAGTGCCCTTCTGCCACCTTGTGGCCGTTTTTATGGCGTAAAAAAGTGCTCTGAAACTGAGTGCATTAGTGGAGTGTTGCGTCATCACCTCTTTATGCCTCTCGCACAAAAATGTTTTGTTGGGATCGGCCGTTCGGGATTATAAAAATGTACAACTACGTCTTTGGTACTGAATGACTTAAATGCACATTTGTATTAGTTGCACAGTGGCGCCCCCACAACGTTCACAAATTTGCAGATTTTTGGTCGAAAATTCTTCTGCAGAAAACACATTCACCATAAGTTAATAATAATTTATATAAATAAAAAATAATACAATTAATAATATGAATAAAAATAAGTGATAACACTGCCAAAATACACAATTTTTACATGTTTATCTCTTTATGCTTCACTGATAATGTTTTTTCATCATGCATTGAGATTTCGCACTTTGTTCGGCGGTCCTTGAATGTACCATAGTCTGTTTGGCGATCAAAGCACTGCCTTCCACAGTCAGCTTGCAGCGAGGTGCCCACAAATTAATATGTTAACATAAATCGTTACTGAAATTACAACAGACAAGCAGTGCGGATTCTGTAGACGGAGTTGGAGAAACATCTTCTCCAGCCTGCTAGCCTCTTGCACGAACTTGACAACCAGGCTAAAGGCTACACCGTGACTGGGATTCCATCTGTTCATCAATCATCTTACATTATCATTCATTAGTGGTGAATATCTATACATTTTATAGTTTAAATTTAACAAGTGTGAGAGACATATTCAGGGATTGTGTCGCAAGTAGTGTACAGTATACATACAGTACGTACATGCAACATGTGTGCTGCTGTCTAATGCATTGAACTCCATTGTAGACATGATCGTCTCCCCGCACGCTATTCTGTTGATATGTGCATATTGGACAACTGCGCTGATTGGTGGAATCAGTTCGGAGGGGGTGTGTCTTCAAGATGGCAAGCACAAGGCCGTGCCGAGCCCAGAGCCTCATCTGAAGGAGTGTTCGCTCTATGCAGACAGTGAGTGACTGCTTGCTTGCATCATTAGAAACATTAATTTGACACCGCAATGACACCTTGACTGACAGATGGCTGTGTGTCCTTGTTGGTTGACAGATAGCTGCTGCACACAGGAACACATCCAAGACATTTCCCATGCTCCCTCTGCCAGCAATCAGAATGAACCATGGGACAAGTGTGGGCCGCTCAGCTCTGCGTAAGCTTCCAGTAATAATGCAATACACGGTGGCATTTGTATATGACAAAATAAACGACACGGTTTCCCACAGGACTGCAATCTATTTGTAGCGGAAGTGGGCTGGGGGAAGGGGACGTTGATGTAATGACATAAATGGCCATAATGCATTTGCATGTAAGTGTAATGGACACTGTGGGAGAGAGGATTAGCGTGGGGGACAAAAAGTGAATAAAAACATGAAACGCACAACAAATATGGTTAGAGTTATACAGTAGTCATCCCCCGTGTATCGCGATTAACTGGTTCCAGACCCGACCGCAATAAGTGAATTTCTGCAAAGTGGGATTCAGTAATAATAAATGGAACATTTTCGTGGTTAGAGCATAGAAAACCTGTTTCTGACTTTCTAAATACACTTTTTACCATTATTAGAGCCCTGTAGACATTAAATAACACCCTGTAGTCACCTTTACATTCCTATTATATTTACACCACATTGCTCAACTGTAATGCGCAGGCTACGGGATCACTGCAGGGACACAAGAGACGACCATAGATTTAACCATTAGAAAGCTAGTTAGCTAACTAGTTAGCCTGCAATTTATTTACTAACTTAAGAAAGGGTTCAAAACAGAGTGGGAGGATGGACAAAGACGCCAAAACTTACCACTTCCACACAGAATGGGAGGAGAACTTCTTTTCACTCTAACATGCCATGGCTGAATTCATGCAGTGTGACGGTAATCTTGTGTCATGTCTCAATAATTGAACATTACTGACGCCTAGTGGCCAGAATACTACATATACTGTACCTTTGTCTTTCAGTCTTTTTTGACTAATAATAGTCAACCACGAAACAGCAATCATTAATTAATTAATACATTTTTGAAACATCGCAATAGGGTGAGAGACGACTGCACATCCAAATTAACTTTCTTGAGTCGCGTTTTTTAATGTCACAACCAAGATGGAGCCGCCTGTGTGTGCATTGAGACGGGGGAGGGTCTCGCAGAAGCACCCTTGATCGTTGAGAAGAGCCGTACATGCTTTGCTGTCGGAGTCTCTGTTAAAAAGACAATTTTTACATGTTTACGTATTTTTTTTTGTTGGTAATGTTTTATGTCATCATTAAGACTACGCACTTTGTTCGCTGGTCCTTGAACGCTCCACATTTGTGTGCTATGAGATGCAAAAGTGAAACTGATGCATAACTTCCTCTGACGCTGCCACCTTTGCTACTCTAAACCTTTTAAGTCCCACCCCCAATCCCACCTGTTTGAGAGCCTCTCGGTTGTAGTCTCCAAAAGTCTCTTCACTAGATTTATTGTTAGTCAAAGTGTATTTCAAGGCTTCTGATTACTTGCGAAATAAAGCAACAAATGTCACTAAGTTGGCAACACTGATCCCACCTGTGACATCGTCTTATTCAGGTGCGTATGAGGTATGTTACCAAGCGGAGTTACACACACTCCTAATGTGTTTGTGCACAAGGACGAGCAGGTAGCGCCGAATCAATTTGTGTTGGTCCAATGTTTATTTGAAATGAATAAACACTGGGAAACACTGAAATATTAAGCAGGCTGCATACTAAAAATGCTCTATTCAGTTCTATGCTTTTTGACAGATATTGAAAAGGCAAACCATACAAGGAACCAGTCATTTACAGTACAGAAATGTAGCTAGCTGACAGAGCCCTGTAGCTAGACAGACTGGCTCAGTCTTTTTTGGTCCAATCACATGCCTGCCTGGGCTTTTTGTTTTGCTAGACAGCATAATTTGTGCCCCCATAGGTCAATTAAAATAATTGGCATATGTGAGCGTAAGCCAGCCAAATAGGAATTCAGACACACACTAAGAATAATCACTAACAAACACTAATAAAACGTCACTGTTTTGTGGTTTAATGTTTTTTTTTACACATCGCATGTTTTTTCACATGTCCCCTCCGGGGCTCCGTAGAATACAGCCTATTATTAGTCCAAAAACATGGATGTTTCGGCAAATTGTATGTATATATATTTTTTTAATCTTATTTAAACATGTTCGAGCATGAATGACTAAATGAAGACATAACGCACTGATAGTATTCTACACTGGTCACTAGGATCAATGTTACTGTAACGACCTGTTAGTGTTGTAATGTTGACGTTCTAAATTCTGATGTTCTTGAACGCCCCTCGCTGTTAATGTTACTGGTGGATAAGGAGGAAGTGTTGTTGGTGTGTGAGAGAGAGCGAGGAGGTGACAAGTGTGTGAGCGAACTGTGTTCTGTGTTGGAATTGAGCACTCTTATTGGTCGCCAGACTGTGACTCTATAGGAACGCTACTATTAGCCACCGCAAACTGTCCCGGAAGTAAAAAAAAAAGAAAAAAAAAGGGAACAACAAGAAACTCTCCAAATGCTAACATGTGTGAGTCTATATTATGTCCTATTTACTCTTATTATGTCTACTATATTGGGTAATACGTAATATATGGGTGTTATTTATCGTCTAGACGACTCTAATAGTGTTAAAAGGTCGTCAGCAGGTTTTCTATGCGGCAATATTCAATTTATAAATAAGGAATCCTACTGTGGACGAATTAACCGGGATGAATGAGGGATAACTGCACATGAATTTTCAGAACAATCCCATGTCAACCTCTGATTAAGGGTCATTAGTGTAAAATCTATGTCTGGTAATGAATAAATCCATTTTAAAACCATGTGGTCTTGCTGTGTGAAGATTTGCAATTCAGGATTATTTGTTTTAAGATTTTTAAAGGGATAGTTTGTATTTTGGTGATGAGGAACATAGTTCCGGTTAGTTGGTGGGGCCACATAAGTAAAGACGTTGGCTTCTCAAAACAATATGCGTTCACAAGTGCAATACATTTGCGCCACAAAAATGCCTCCTCGAAAAAATCAGACCTCACAACTTCATGGCTTCATTATCACAAGTGTAAAAAGGAGTTAACCATAGTGAAACCTAAAAACAACATGACAGTGATCCCTATCGCAGTTAAATGTCCCAGACCCGACCATGATAGACGCCTTATGTATAAATGGAATATTTTCATAGTTACAGCATAGAAAACCTGTTTACGACCTTCTAAATCCGATTTTTAACATTATTAGAGCCCTCTAGACATGAAATAACAACATCATAGTCACCTCTACACTTGTATTACCCAATAAAATAGACATAATAGAAAATAAGAAAAAATATGGCATAAAATAGCCTCACACGTTAGCTTTGGTAGAGTTCCTTTTTGTTCATTCTTTGAATGCCTTATTATATAGTATTTGTATTTTAGTTCATTTAGCCATTTTATGCTTTAAAATGCTTATTTAGCCCATTAGTATGTATATTTGCTTAAATACATATAGTTTTGGACTAATAACAGGCCGTATTCAGCCACGAAACAGTGATGATTTATTCATGAATGTATTTTGGAAAAAGCGTGATAGAGAAAAGTGGTGGGGGTTCGTTGCACACGCTACCTTCATTTTGACTGGTGTTTTGATGCTTTGAATTCATGTAACCGTCAGCCTATAGCGTTCCTCTGTAGAAACAAGCCAAAGAAAAAGCAAAGACATTGACAGTCATTTGATGCGTCCTGAACTGAGCTCTCGCTCACATGAAGTACAATTTGTTGCAAAAAAAAAAAAGCCTCAAAAAGGCAAATCAAAATCTTTTTGACGCTTGCTGAACTGACGTCTTATAAGCTTTGTTACATCTTGCATGTCTGGAGTTTGGTGTCATTTTAGGGCTACATTTGTGTTCAATTCAGTGGCATCTAACTTTAGAGGTTCCATTATACGATGCACACTTTAAAGAGAGAAAAAAGTGCCATCTGCTGGATCGCTGCTTCTTATGTGGCATCAGAACATGCCAGGGTAATGCCAACACAAATGCTTAGTATCGTCACATTCCAAATGACGGCACCCCTCTCCCGCCCTCAGGTGTGAAGGCTTCCTGAAGCGTGTGTCGTGCTTCTACCGGTGCTCCCCAGATGCTGCCCGCTGGCCTCATCCCCATCTGCACTCCTCCATCCAGGCCGTGCCGCTCTGCCACAGCTTCTGTCGTGATTGGTGAGACTGCCAAGCATATTACTGAGCTTGCCGGAACCTAAATGCCGCCGTCAAGAGGGGGATTACCAGCCAGTGTAGCAGCCAAGCAAGTTAAATTAGAAACTAAACAAATACATATCCAAAAAGATACACAAATGAAAGCGGCGCTGCCGTTCTTTGCTGAAGCCAAAATTGTCTGGCTTGTCACACAACCAAGTTTAGCTTGATTTAAACCCATACAGCCAAGACAGAATGCACGTTTGTGAGCCTTATTTTTCTATGTTTGTAATAACAAAATATCAGTAAATTTAAAAATATCATAAAATTAAATGAACTAAAAGCAGAAAAAGGGTACGGAGGCTGAAACTGTCTGTCACTGAGGCAAAGAAGGAAATGAACTGAGAATGAGGTGTGGATGAAAGGCTGAGTTCTCTTTACTATGTCAAGCTCTAAACCAGGGGTGTCCTTTTCCATCGAGGGCCACATACTGAAAAATGAACGGATGCAAAGGCCTCTTTGATATTTTGTAAACCAACACATGTAAATATATGCTAAGAAGTCATATATACAGGTATCTCAAGACTGACAAAAAACTGCATCTCAGCTTGTGGTGTAGGTGAATTAGCGTAGTGTAAATGTCACTCTTTGCTCTTTTTTTTTTGCCATTTTTACTGTTATGTTTTTATTATTTTCCAAATATTTCAACTTTCTTCTTAAATAATCTTTGTAAATTTTCTTCTCGTAATATTATGACTTTATTCCCATAATATTAGAACTTTTTTCCCCTTAATTTTCCAAAAATTACAACTTTTTGTTTTGTTTGTTTCTCTTAATACTATGCCTTTTTAAGAAATATTTAAAAGAAAATAACATATTTTCTCTTTAATACATGTATTTCAACTCTGTGCTACTAAAATGGCATGTTTTCCCCTCATAATATGAGTTTAGTTTATTTTATTTCTCGTTAAGTTTATTTCTCTTTCGATATTAATATATTTGACTTTATTACATAAAATTACAGCTGTTTTTTCCCATTTCTGCTGTTTGTGTCTTTCCAAGTATTTCAACTTTCTTCTTGTAAATCTTCTTCTGGTAATTATGACTTTATTCCCATAACATTAGAACTTTTTTCCGCAACCGAATTTTCCAAAAATGAACACTTTATCGTTGTTATTTTTCATAATATTCTAACTTAAATAGAAATATCGTCTTCTTTCTTAAATATTTCAACATTACGCTACTCAACAAAGTTATTTTTCCACATAACATCACGACCTCATTCTCATAAAATTATGGCTTTTTCTTGTTATTTTTTTTCTCTTGTTATTTTGACATCATTCTTGTAAAATGACTGTGGATTTTTCCATGTTTTCTGTTGTTATTTTATTTCAGTTTTCTTGTTAAATTATCTTTTTAGAATGCGCCACGGGCTAATAATAAAAAAAAAAGCTGCCCTGGGCTGCAAATGGCACCCCTGCTGTACATACATAGACAACGGGTATTCTCAAAGCAGTTAGTGTGAATTCATTTCTTTACCATTCTTGCGCTGATATCATTTTGTCAGTGTCAGTTCATACAGCAGAATTCTCAAATTCATACAGTACATTCCAGTACGACAATTAACGATGTAACGATCACTTCTTCTGCAGGTTTGACGCATGCAGGACAGACCTGACCTGTGCTCGTAATTGGGCAAGAGACCCCAGAGGACAGAACTGCACTGGAACCTGTGTTCAGTATCAGCAGGTGAGTGTACGTGCGTGTGTGTGTCCGTGCTGTGGGGAATTTACACTTTTTGAACCAAACATTTGCTATATCTTCCAGAAATACGAGATGTAGGTTAGAGCCAATACATGAGTGCGTCAAAAACTTTACCTTTACAAAGATAAGGCTCGGTTTTTGACTGACACAAGCAGCATTGTGTTTATTTTCATGGGTGCTGGCATGCGGTGGTGTAAATGAGAACACTTGTTTTTGCTCCCATTTTTCATGAGCTGAACTCAAAGATTAAAAATGTTTTTCTGTGTCCAAAAAACAAATGCCTCTCTGTCTCTCAAATATTGTTCACAAATCTCTCCAAATTTGTTTTGGTGAGCATTCATTCACCTCTCAGCTGTGGCATATCCAGATGCTGATTAGATAACATGTGCCTTAGGTTGGCCACAATAAAAGGCCACTCCAAAAGGTCTCCCTTATAGAGCTACACAATCCCTTGTAGTCCGGAAAATATGGTATTAATAATGTACAAAACATTTTTATTACTATTGCGACTGTCAAATGATTACAAATTTTAATCAGATTAATCACAGTTTTTAAATGAATGAATCCTGATTAATCACCATTAGCAACCATATCTGAAACCTGCCCATTTTTACTGTATTTAATGTACAGAAAGATAAATGGATTGTATATATTTGTATGTGGGGATATCTGATAATATCGGCCCGATATTGCATAAAAATCGGTAGGCTCCAGCATGTTTTCTCTTTGGGTTTCCCTCCGTCCTGTTTCTCGCCCTCTGTCTCTCTGTTCTGCGCGCTCGTGCGGCGTCTGTAACCCCGCACCCCTTTGCTCTCCTGCCCTGCGCGGTCACTGCAGTGTTTCAGATTTCAGGAGAAGGTCAGAAGTGAACAAGCAAAGGATGTCAAGGACAGGGTAAAGCCCCGGGAAATGTCTGCTTGCACTAAATAAGCTCTGGCAGCAAGCGATGTAAGCCTGAGGAAGCACACATATATTTGTGTGTGTGTGTGTGTGTGTGTGTATATGGCACAGAGCGCCGTGTTACACAGTGAAAGAGCCGACATCCTCTTCGCCCTACAAAAATGCTAAACATATTACTGCTGTTCCCACTAAATACATTGTGCGCCTCCGTTTTAATCCCCCAGCAGACAGCACAATGGAAAGAAGCAGACGTCGAGGTGCAAATGCGCTGTAGGGAACCAGGAAGAATAAGGAAGATCCACAAATGAGCATTTTGGAAAGAGGATAAAAATGATACACTGGAGGGATAAAATGGGAGCAAATGAGCTGCAGTCGATGTGGCTGGGTAGCACATCCTAATGGCTGGTTATTAGGGAAGCACTAGGGAGAGAACATGGGCTAAAACAGTGTGTGTGTGTGTGTGTGTGTGTGTGTGTGTGTCAGTGGAAATTCACTAATTTGTTTATTCTGCAGCAGGGTTGGACAAACTTTTTGGCTTGCGGGCCACTTAGACTGCTTTTGTACACATGAACGTTTATACGAGTGGAAGCCATGAACGTCAATTATTTTATTTGGGCCGAACCAAAATGTTTGTGTCGTTTAATCCCTTCTTAGATTTTTTGGCTTCATAGCGCAAGTTGCATACGGCCACTTTAAGTGTTATGCCAGGGTGCAATAACAGACCAACTCCCAAAAACAGCATTTCATTTTGCAGGTTTTTACAAAAAATACGGCGACAAAAACGACACATCAAAAATGCGACAAGCAACTCGGTGAAACACGAACGCCAGCAGTTGGAAACACAACAAATTTCAGATAAAATAGCAGAATTTGTCATAAAAAGCTTGCTCCTCTGTTCATCTTTCTCAAACAGGCTCGTTTGTAAGCAAACCCCCACTCTGCTTTGTATCAAAGCCTCGTCTTCTCAGAGCTGCTGTGGATAACTCCTTGGATTACTGTTTCACTGGGAAATACAGAAAATCTAGTTTCAGAATATGATGGAATAATAAATTAAATAAATTTATGTTGACGTTGGATCGCCACACTGTGGACGGGGACGCCGTAACGAGGAGAAAAATGATGGCGATTTTAAGCACACAAGAAATTAGCCAAACATTATCATGCAGTTTTTTAGGGTGGAGTCCAAAACAAGACTTTTTTCCACTGCATCACCTCCATGTTGGCGTATTGATACAATACCTACAGCGATAAGAAGAATGGGATAGCCCCACAAATTTGCAGATTTATGGGCCAAAAAAAATAGGCTGATCCGCACGGTGGCCGAGCGGTTAGCATGTCAGGAGATCTCCGTTGGGCATCTCTGTGTGGAGTTTGCATGTTCTCCCCGTGCGTGCGTGGGTTTTCTCAGGGTACTCCGGTTTCCTCCCACATTCCCGAAGTCAGCTGGGATAGGCTCCAGCATACCCCCGCAACCCTAATTAGGATAGCCGGCATAGAAAATGGATGGATGGATGAAAATAGGCTGTTTTTTCGGCAGTAAGACTGTAATAATTGATAAATACGTGATAATATGGGTATAATGCACAGCATACTTGTACCACTGTTAGAAACCACAGACTTTTTACATGTTTCTGTCTTTATGTTTCACTGCTGTTTTTTTGTCAAGCGTTGGGATTTCAGTCTTTATTCGCCGGTCCTCGAACGCACCATAGTTGTGTGCTTTGTGGGACACAAATGTTTGTCTGCTCACGGAAGCACTGTAAACTTTAAATGCGTTTAATAAGTGTGAGGCATATTTAGGATTGTGTGCGAGTGAACAGTGGCAATTGAAAAGAGAAGGGGAGGGTTTTGGAGCTGAATCTAATCTAATAATTATAACAATCACATTTATGGTAAATGTTGATCCAAAATCAGAGTACAACATCTATATTAAGCTAGCAGGAGGGTTTGGAGGGGAGGTCATGAGCCATGTGTCACAAATAGACATTTTTATGACCCTAGACATTTTAGCAGTAGATCCCCGCATACTGTATTGTGATATTTTGTCCCGCCCCTTGTCGCAACCAACCCATAATTGTATAATTGTGCTCAGATGTATCAGCATGGCCGAGACCTGTGTGAGAGCCTGTGGGGTGACGCCTTCATGACAGTGGAGGATGCGTCTCAGGAGGCGGCAGAGGCCGGAGACAACGGCAGCATCGGCGGCGGTCACCCGTGCGGCTGCCTCACCCTGAGTCCTTCCGACAAAGATGTCATCTCCGCCCTCCGAGCCCAGCAGGACAACCCAGAGGAGCTGGATAGCACCAAGACTGGCCTGCCTGCGTATGCATCGCCCTGCCAGGCCAAGCTGCCCCCTCAAACAAGGAGCAGCAGGAAGGGGAACTCAGTCCTGCGCAAGCGCTCCATCATAGTGGATGACGGGGAAGGCAGCGGAAGTGGCTTGTAGAGAGATGCAATTGTAAATGTATTTAGAGGTACAGTAACTGTTTAGATTATACAACATGTGGAGTTTCAACCTCCGACTACTAACTTGGCCAGCTATCATTATCGTATTTCAAGCATGATGAGACAAACCTCCATAAATGTTGCTCGTCAAATCAAAGCTTTGTAAGCGGACACAGTTTGCATTGTGAACTTTGACACCCGGCTTCTTTTCACCATCGCCAAGGTGACGTCAGTCCGTGCTGTTGTCAGGTGTGACAAACTTATTGTGATGCCGTCCTGTGCAGTGTGTTTGCCATAGAGGAGACCTTAATGATTAAAATGAATGTATCTGCTTTGTTTGGGACAGGAAGGATCTGGTATGATAATGACGCTGGAAAGATATGCTTAATACCTGAAGGAAGGTTTAATATTCAGAGGCAAGCTGTGCTTATCAGCTGTAGACTAAATCCGCAGAAAAAAAGCTAGATACTGCCGTTCTGGTAGCTTGGTCCTCGTGTTTTATTAGAATTACATTAAGGAGCAACATTTTTAGGTGAGATTAGATGTGAACGTTTTTTAAAAAGGGAAAAGTTCCTGAATATGGATGTTTTTTCTGTGTTATTGTTTTACATTCCCAATAAAGAAAACTGTCTAAATGTCTTCCACAGCCTGCAGTATTTCCATGAAATGCGGTGTCAAAGATACAGCCCTGACGTTGCAAAAATAATGAAAATATTATTAAGAGAAGTTATTAAAGGGACTAAATGCAGCTCACTCCAGACTGCATGCTATGGAACCAACATACTGTACAAAAAATGTCTATATTTTCAACTATTACCAATTAAAGTGCATAAAAATGATCAGTATTCACGTACAAGCAGTCTGTTTTTGTTACGATAGGCTGTGCTTTCAGTGTTACCTGACAACAAACATAACTAATGTGCACGCCTGTGTTATATCGGCGTAGCTTACGTACTCAAAGCAGGAAGAGGCGGGATGTAACGCCGGCAGTACGTTGGCGCCCTCTAGGCAGCTGGAGGAACCTGCTGCATACAGTCGCTTAAATGTTCTCTCACTTTGCAAAGACTGCACTACTTGGCAGCAACCAGCAGAGGCGCTGTGGATTCAGGCTCGACGCAAAAGGAAGAACATGACGTCAGCTATGCAGTGTTGCCTACTCAGCAACTATATTAAGTAAGCATTCAGACTGGGGAGCATTGTGCAGCTCAAAGACAATGGCATAGAATGAGGAGTTCAGAACATATATACAAATTACATATAATGTACGGCATGTAATTGTTGAAAGGTGACCGCAAGCTAATGTGAATAAAAAATTCAAGACATTTGCATGCTTTCTTCTTTGTTATTATAAATAAATTACAATATACCATATTACAAAAAGGACAATAAGTCTAAATATGCATGTAGTAATTAACACTGTGCACAAGTTGATTTTTTACCTTAAATTTAAACAAAAAGTTTTTAAAAAAAACATTCTGAAGTCCTAAATTGTTTACTGGCATTAGTATACTGTATCATAAAGTAGTCTTTTTTTGTCAGTGTTCGTCTTCATCAGGATTTTACGCTGTGCACTTCCAAACTGATAGGTGGCGACAATAAATTGTGAACTATAGCATGAACCATGGACTGTGATAGAAGAAGAAAAGGAAGCAGTTGATTGGCTGTCACGGGACTCTTGACAAATGACAAGGAACGAACGAGCCAATGGAGGCATTACGAAAATGTCCGACACGAAGGACTCCCTTTTCTCGCTGCACCTGCAGTTTGCGGGTAGTGTCCTCTCTCGCAGTTTTTTTGATACAAGCACGACTGTTAATTTGCATCTATGGCGCTGTTCGGAAACAATGTATATAACCACAATGTACACTGACTGTAAATCACCACACACGATTAAATAACATGAAAGTTGATGCGTTCATTCATGAGTAATTACGACAATTGACTGAAATATATGCGATACCATATAGGTTAGTAGTTAGCTAGTTAATACTTGTCTGTGCTTGTAGTTATCTACTCTTGTTTTTTATACTTATTTACTTGTGCTGCGGTATTTGCACTAAACCTCATTATGTTTCCAGAGGTTTCGTTTTCCCAAGAGAGCGGCTCCAACCTGGCAACCTCCTTTATGAGAATCTCTACAACCTGTAAGTTCTTTATGTTTATCACTATAGATTTGAATGCTCATGATAGTATAACCTATTTTTTCCACTTTTGTCTTTGGATTCAAAAAGCAGCAGTACAGACATATGTCCACTAGATGGCAATGTACGCCCACAAAAGCTATTCATCTGAAGGCAATCCAGACAGGCTCATTTTGTAGGCCACTATGCAAAAATACAGCAACACGTTCAAACGTGGGTACTTTATATACGTTATATATACTGGTTAAATGCCAGTACTATGCCGTGTGTGTTAATAACACTCGTCATCCCCGCAGCCATTTTACCAGCAGCACATAAAATAATTTGTGAATATGCGTTACATAACCTTAACAAATACAAAGTATTTTATTTTCAGGGGAATTATAACTGCAATTGAGAGGACCGAAGTCAATATCTGCCTGATTCCACTTGTGTAGGAGGAATACTGTCTGTGGTTCTAAGTGATTGTGTAAAAGTGGCGTTCGTGTCTGTGGGAGGGATGGGGGCCTGCAGAGAGGGAAACTAAACCCACCCAGAGCTCCTCAGACGTCACTGTTCACATCACAGATGTTCCCCCACACACCGAGTGTGGGTTGTGGGCCGAGGCGTGTGGAACGCCAGCGAGGCTTTAATTGGCTTGTTTTTCTTATTCCGAGTGCACATTATTATCATGTAAGCCTGTCGTGTGCGTAAATGGAGACTCCGCCATGGCGATGATATTTGAGCGTTCACTTCGAGTGGGAGAGGAGGGAGAGATTTTTATGAGTGTAATCAACGTGACCTACTTGTCACTTAGAAGACAACGTGGTCCACTTCCTTTACATGTTTTTTTGACCAAAATGGGAAAATAAAGAGAAGTGGTGTGGGCGCTCTGTTTCCACATGCATGACAAAAATAACAGAATTGTTATTGATGGAAAGGGAATATTTAAATATGTTCTTAAAGCGTCCTCTCCAAAACAAGTAGCGGGTACACTACTGTCGCCTTCCTTATTGGTGTGTTTTTAATGCTTTTTAGTGATTGTAAGAAAAGGGTTGTTTTTTTCCAGTCCAACCTTGTGGACCCTTTCCTCCCACAGATTGTTTTATAGGACAGAAATGCCCCTCCGGTTTTCCTGGGGTCAGTTTATGTTCAAAGCTTCTCTTGGCCAACTGTCACCAAAGCTGTTTTGACACACTTTTTGGCTGCAATTATTTTCCAGTGAGTGAGCATCCCTAAAACATAGACAGGATTCATTTTGAATCCCTGCTGTTGGTATTCATGGGAAACACACCCTTTTCATGCCTGCACTCCCATCACGGCGGTGGTAATGCACAGAGGTGCCGTGCATGCCGTTATCTAAACTGACCATTTGGTACAGTACAGGTACAGTGGGAAAGCTACTTCCAAATTGTAATATATTTGATGTTACTAGTTACTGTCATTTTAAAGTATATTACTTTTGAGTTACCACCAGTGCAACGTCAAATTAAACGTCGATATACTGATGGATTTGAACAAATGAACAATACCAAAACACAGTGGCGGGGCTTGCATTTTGTACTTGGGCCTTCAGTGGGGGCTTAATCGACTTAACCCACCTCTCAAAGCCACCGCTATCACATCACAGGCGTGCAAACCGTCAGTAATATACCAACACGCAATATAACAATGTTGGTATTGCAAAGAAAGACGCATTTCACGTTTTGGGGGATGAATATTATTATTACTACAGCACAAATGTAGGTTAACTGTTTATCTTCAAATAGATTGTCGCCGATACGCCCGAGTTACAATTCTGCTAGTAACGTCGACTGTTACGTACCTCGACGGAAGTTGCCTGTAAATTAGGGACGTGGCCAAGTGCAACGCAGACAACTCCAAATCTCTACACTACAGCATCATCTGGAGCAGTTCAGAATTACTATTTAATAGGGCTGTGAAATGATGACAAATTTTAATCAAATTAATCAATTTTCGAATGAATTAATCATGATTAATCACCATTTGCAACTATGTGCGAAATATGCCGATTTTTACTGTATTTTATGAACAAAAAATGAAATGATAGAATGCGATTATGTATATATTTGGATGTATTAACGGCCCCGAATGAACTGAGAAGAAGAAAAGACAGCACACATGTCTGAAAATGTATTTGCCTACATATTACAAGCCCAGACGGGTTGCGTTCAAAGACACCATGTGCTGGAATTTCAGTTGAATACCTATGTTTTGAGTGTCGGCGTATTTTCTGGGATTTCCGAGCATACTTAAATGCAGCAAATCGTACTTCTGCAGTAAAAGTTGCGTTTGTGAGTGATAAGAATATCCAGTTATTGTTTTTATTTGTCTTTCTGTTTATTTAGACCACACGCACACAAATAATAAAGACATTATTGTGATATGGTTGTCGGCGTGTCAGTGACCGCACCTCACGGTGGTCTGGTGACAAGGAGGAAGTGTCGTTCCGAGGAGGACACAGACGTGTTTATGAGTTGGAGGTGTTGGAATTGCACTGCTGTTGACGTGTTCAGGTCAGACTAAAGTTATTAAAAAGCGGCAGACTCTGTGTGACTGTGGGGCGACACTGCACTGTGCTTCCGTCTGCCGCCGTAACAGAGAGGTGTGGCTTGACATGATGCGCATGCATTAATTACGGTAAAAATTGTAATTAATTAAATAAATTAGTCACTGCCGTTAACGCGTTATTTTGGACAGCCCTAGTATTTTTCTAATAAAACATCATACTCACCACAGATGCTTGATTATTTAGAGACATTCTCTTTTCCAGATCGCTACAGACTATTTGTCAAACAGTTTAGCCCTGATCAGAGGACAGAAAAATGCTGACGTTATTGTAGCCTAGCTAGCTGGCCCTGCGAAGCGAATCTAAAATTTGATTGGTGAAAAAAACCAGCCCCATTGGTAATATAGTTTAAGTGACATGGGCCAGCAGTACTGATTCTGAAGGCCCTGAGCAGATGAAATTGACATGACAACACATAGAAATGAAATGTGATTGGGCAATAAAAAAATCTAAAATACACATCCACTACTGGAAGCAGTGCAACCAAGAGACATGCTACGAAATGAAGACAATAGGCTGTTGAGAGTGAATTCATACAATTTTATGGAACAAATACTAGAATTCACATTGTAAATGTAAATCAGTGCTTTTGATAGTGTTTAGGCCAGCAGAGAAGGCATTGCTGGCCCTGACGGCCCACCATTGCAACAGATTGATGATAAAACTAGGCACTCCTCTCATGTGTACAACCTTTATGACGCAGATACTCTCAGTGAGTTAGCAGTAACTCGTCTTTCAGCTGTCAGCTGTCACAGAAACAGCCTTATAAGTGCATCGGAGTCATCTTTAAAACTTAAAAACAAAAGGCGTCTTATATTGAAGTCTGTGATTATTACTTACAGTATGGGCACCACAGTGACTAATTAGGTGGATTTTAAATAAGTAATACAAGTAATATAAGTAATACTGTATCGAGTATCTTAGCAGGTGAAATAGGCAGAATATATGCCTAGCGGTTAGCATGTTGGCCACACAGTCAGGAGATCTGAAAGATGTGGGTTCGAATCTCCGTCGGGCATCTCTCCGTGGAGTTTGCATGTTCTCCCCGTGCGTGTGCGGGTTTTCTCCGGGTACTCCGGTTTCCTCCCACATTCCAAAAACATACATGTTAGATTAGTTGGTGACTCTAAATTGTCCATAGGTATGAATGTGAGTGTGAATGGTTGTTTGTCTATATGTGCCCTGCCATTGGCTGGCGACCAGTCCAGGATGTATCCCTCCCTCTTGCCCAAAGTCAGCTGGAATAGGCTCCAGCGTACTCCGGTGACCCTAAAGAGGATTAAGCGGCATAGAAAATGAATGAATAAATTTTTGCATGCAGGAATTTACATTATTCTATTCATTTTCTTCAACAAAACAGTCTTCAAAGTCAATGTACCCCTTTCAATAGCAAAGCATCATTGCTTGTTAATGTACGAAGTACTGTATGATTAATATTCTGATTCCCAAAAGTTCAAATCCTACATTTGCCCTTGGTCCCAAAGCTGTCTGACGAGACACAAGAAACCGTTTATTTTTTCTGTTAGCAATGCTTATTCACGGGGTTTTCCCTTTGAGCCGGCTTTTTTGTCACGCATTTTTGTGCACTGACTCGTACCAGCATTGTTGTCCTTGGCCGCGCGCACTCCTCCAAGCATCCACGCAGATGCTCCTGCAGGATCCAGACGCCCACTCCTGCCTGATGCCCTGCCAAGTGCTGTGGTGCATTCAAGAGCCCCGACATTCCTAAAAGTCACCGTCACTTCCCTTCATCTGCAGTTTGGTACCCCGGACACCACGTGTGGTTCACAGCAGTGTCAACCGCGTATCCATTCATTCATTCATTCATTTTTCCTTTACCACTTACCCTGTTCAGGTTCACCGGGGAGCTGACTTTGGTGGCCTGTCAATCACAGGGCACAGCGAGACAACCATCCATTCACACTCACACTCTCCAATTAAATAAATGATGCTTGGACTGTGGGAGGAAATTGGAATAAACCCACACAAGTTCATCTGAGATTCACACCCGGAACCACCTGGCTGTGAGGCCACCACGCTGTCCACCCCAATATTCTATAATGTTGAAATATTTATATTGCACTTTGCTCTGTTCTTTTTGGGCTAACCCAAACAGCATCACTTTCATGAAGTTGGAGATTTCTCCAATAAAGAATAGCCTTGACACATATTTCAAACCAGCTATAATTGTGATCCCCACTATATTTGCTGTTGTTTGTTACCTGTGCTCAGTCATTAGTGAAATAGATTCACTTGGCATTGACAGTCTTCACGTTTACTCTTAAGGTTTGAACCTTTCCGTGTGGCAAAAAAGTACAGGTATGTTCCAAAACTGTAAAGGTCAAGTGTATGAATAGAGCACTTTTGAGGCTACCACCCCCTATCAAACGACCAACCCAGAAATAAATCCATAAAAACACCATTCTGAGTGCATTTATTTCCGTGTCGTTGTTGTTGTACTCCGTTGGTTTCCGTTGGTTTCATTTTTCTTGAAGCATGTGTCTCTTGAAGTGAAACAACAAGTCGGTGCCATCATGTTTTTGAAACTTTTTACTTAAATACACATCACAAATAATAATAATAAAAAAAAAGACATTGTAAACATCGGACACGGTTAGTTTGCCTGGATCAACCAGGACAAACAATAATTTACACAAAGAATATATGCAGCATTTGATGACAATATCATCAATGGCAAAACTACAAAGACATAAAATAGTAATACCCATTTCTGCCACTTAGTAAACCAGAGAATAAGGGCCTTTTCTCTCAGTGTTTGCACAATTTGAATGCTGCCCTGATTCAGTGTGTTGAATGGTTCTTTGAGGGGTGTCCAGCATCCGGAAGTACCAATCAATCAGTCTTTTGCACAACATACATAAGAGCTGTTGTGTTGGTGCCCATGCACAACATGACTCCAGTGTCATCACCTTAAAGTCACTTTTTAGTAGTCTCTGTCTTTAGAATGCCTCCATCTTGCTTGTAAGCATCAGCTGACAGCCGCTGCTCACATGGGTGAGGACCTTCTGTTTGAGCTGAGCCACCTGGTCCCGGAGCACCGAGGCAGTGTTGGAGAGGCCCGCGTTGTCGCTCTTCAGAACTTTCACTTTCTCCTCCAGTCGGGCGATGCGCTCCAGTTTGCGCCGCCGGCATTTGGTCGCCGCCAGTCGGTTCCTCAGCCGCTTGCGCTCCGCCTTGATCCTCTCCTGGGTCTCCAGGTCGATGGGAGACATGGGAGGCGAGCCGTCGCTGCTCAAGAGGTCCGGGACGGTTTGAGGTTCCTCTTTGAGAGAGACGAGCCGCTGCGGATGGAGCCCGGACGCCGGGTGGGGGTTCTGGAAAGCGCCGTGCGTGGAGGTCTGCGGGTGGTTCTGCTGGTGGGGCGGCAGGTAGCTGATGGTGGCTGTCGGGTAGCTGGAGGCGGAAGAAGAGAGGCCGGTGTTCGGGCAATACGCGTTCAATGTCGTATAGATGGGAGGTTCTGGTTGCAGTGCGGAGCCGAAGACGCTAGAGGCCGCTGCCGGGCATGTGGTAACTCCACCGGCCCCGACTGAGACGTTCGCGGGAGGCATCTGGTTCATTTTGTGCAGCTCATCCAGAGCTTTGACGAACCCCTCGGCGAACCCCTCCTGCTCATCGGTGATGCCCCTGTTGTAGAAGTATTGCCCCGGGGTGGGAGTGGTGATGACACCGTTACTGTTTTGGATGATGAGCCTCTCCAGCTCCGGAGACGCGAGCTTCAGGGTCCCGACGTCCTGCTGCCCCCCCTGGTACAGGTCTGTGTCGGCCCTCAGCTGCGATTTCAGGCTGCGATAGGGCTCTGTCAAGTTCAAATTCATATTCTGCTTTAGCAGCTTGTAGTCGTGCATGGCTGCATCTGAGTGGCCGTAAGCCGACAGAAAAGAGTCATCATGATAAAAAGGTTGTTCCATCTTTGTGGACATAAAGTCGGAAAAGTAAGCTTACCAGCTGTTTATTGAAACAGTGTCAACAAATGTCAACAGTCAGCAGAGAACTTGCACCGAATCGCCTTGATAACAGTGTCCCAACATCAGAAACTAACACTCCACCAAAAATAAAGAGTGAAAGTCCAACAAGGTTCCTGTGATTTCGTCCTGTCAAAGAAACTTCAGGCACTCCTGTGACGACGTGTCGGCGTGGCTGCGTGTTGAGGTGTATTCTGGGGGCTTCATAGAGCCTTTTTATATACGCATGGACACACACTCGCTGCCAGGGCGATGCGACGTTCTGATTGGCCGGCGTTCTCGGCGATCACGCCCCTCCGGTGACGCAAATGCCGGGAAGAAGCGACTGTAAATAAGCCTGTAGGCAAGACAGAGCTCAGCGGAGGCATGTCTGCGGACACTGTCGTCATAAACACGGACCTTTTCTTTAATTATAACTTTAATTTAACGGTTTCTACGTTGAATATAGTGTGTGGATAAACGAGATGGTGAAATAATTACACATAATTAAATTAGGGATTTTTTTTGGTCACAAAAATACATTGGGGCTAAATACAGCCACGTATAATAGCTTTTTATAAATTAAAGTTGACTTTTTTTCATTCATTTGACACCAGTTATGTACATGTCCACCAAAAGCTGGAGAGGTGCACTGAAGTAATGTAGCCGCCTGTGGAGGAAGTCCTCAGACCTTATATGGGCATGATGACGTAGAAGTTCCCCTCCGGGAGAAGCCGGGAACCCACTCCCACTAGGACTGCATTCCTGCTCCTATGCCATCCATGTGCTACTCGGGAAGGGACTTTCTACATCAATATGGAGGGAGACGGCTCTGATATCGTCCGTGTTTTACGAACAAAGTGAATACAGTTGTTTGAAATAGCAGTCATGCCACAATTCTGGCATATTGCTTTAGCCTTATTTGGTCATGTGGACAGGCTTAGCCAATATGTGTTGTAATACATGCTAAACCCAATCGAGGTATCTTGTGTAATCTTCTGTCTCTGAATGAATCAGTATATTTTTTGCTATTAAAAAAATAACATTATAGAAAATATACGTAGTGGATTACCATGGTAACATGTTTATCTTGATGGCGTAATTTCAGCCTCAGAAATGTGTATTTTGCGCTAGGCTATATTGGAATTGTGATATTTCATGGTCTTCAAAAAAGACTAATGCAAAGCTACTAACACTTCCTCCAACAATCTCATCATCCGTCGTACATAAATAAGGCCAGACAGAAAGAAAAAAAGAAGTAAATTGCCTATTTCACTACAATTTGTTCTGCTGGTATAGTGCAATTGTGGTGGACTTTTTGAGCACAATGCACAGAGTAAATAAAGTGCACCTGTCTCTTGTTGAGAAGGGAGCCATTGTCTCTTTGTAATTCTTCAAACTCCCACACAAACAGAGACTAACGCCTCAACCGATGTAGATTGTATCCTTGCACAGACAAAACAAGTCAGGTAGGATGCTTTGCTCAGACTGCTTCTAAATCTTCGGGTTGCACCTGAGGAATTAATCTTTGTACTTGTGCTCTCAGCAAGTCTAGGAAACAATAACAAATCACTTGTTTATACATGTCAGGGGAGACAGCGCCAGCCCACAATGTTTAATATAATTTCACAGTAAAATGTGGGCATGTTCCTCCACAGTTGTGTCAGGTATGTTGTGCTTTGGTATATGAACTACTATCATTCTTATCAACCATAAAAGCAGCCTTAAAGGTGGGTCGCAGACAGCAAGTCAAAAATTACAGTAAAATATGTAATACACAACTGATGTCTGACTTATTTTGAAGTAAAATTGCGCAATATTTTAGTCATCCTCCTCCTTGGTATAGGTTCATTGCAATGTTTGTGGTCTTATTTAGTGCAATTCTGATATTTCATTTTAATATAGGCATTATTTATATGCATGCCGTTATCATGTTCTTGCTCATTTCTTTGACAAAATGCCTTAATAAATTCCTCTAAAATGCAATGTGGACATGTAATTATGTGTATTAATGTTTTTTTTTTTAAATTACATAAAAAAAAGACATTTGCTTGGTTTGACTTAAAAGCCTAAAAAAAATACATGAAAGAATAAATAAAAAAATAAAAATGACTTAAATATAAATGTAAAAAAAAAAAAAAATACAACTAAAAATAACTTAAAATAACTAAAAATGGGTTGTGACTTAATGACCATTGGAAAATGTGGGTCCCGGGTAGGTGGGTCCCGGGTAGGTGCTTTATAGTACTCGGAAATTTCAAAATTTAAACTCAGAAAATCATTGAAGCAAATTACAGACCTGCCAGCATGAACGCTTTGTTCGTACACGGCACGCAATTTGACCCTTGAATGCACCCGTACGCTTCGCTTTGTTTCATTTTGTTTCTCTGCGCGTAGCTTGATGTCCACCTCCAACAAAATCCTTGAGCTGCGCCCACGTTGACCGTGAAGGCTGTGATTGGTCAGCCCTGACGTACATTACAGTGGTACCTTGGTGAAAGCCCGCCCCGGTTAGAGCGTTTTCGGTTAACAAACCAAATTGTTGCTAATATTTTACCTTGGCTTGCGTTCACCCTCTTGTTTAGCGTTCAAAATACCGTCCGGTGTGTTTACTCCGCAATCTTGGCTCATGTGCACAAGACGAAATCTCGCGATACTTGCGCGTGATAGCGCAATGCATTGTGGTCCGCGGGCACCATTTTAGGACAACAACATTTGAGAGATACACGACATAACAAACACATGGATCGCACAAAAGAGAAAGCTGATGGACCATACCGAGACAAGGGTACAAGACCTCCGAATTTTACGGCGTCATGGCCACTCCACACAAGTGATTTCATTCTTTCTTTGCTCGCCGTATTTCTTGCCTTCTTCTTACTCCGTGTCTCTTCTTGTCCTCTTTTTCTGCTGTAGGATAAGATCTTGCACTGCAAGTAGGCTTTGCCGGTGTACTGCATTGTTTGGAGTTGTTTTAAATGTTTTTGTGTGGACAGGGATATTTCCTGATACGACTCTGTGTGGACAGATAACTCTTTGGAAACAGAAAAGACTTGTTACACACTAAGACGCTAGTGGCCCTACTGGGTAAAAAAGGCTCAAAACTGGACGTTTTGCCCGACTGGGGAAAATACACCACCTCAGAACTCGGATTTACCTCAGACCCGCGCAACCAATGCTACACAATTGCCAATAAATAGACACAAAACTGTGATTGAACGCAAAATTTACACAAAACTCTAATCAGCTCGATCGGTGGCTTTATTCCTGCCTCCTCCACCCAGTCACTGTTGTTGCGTCCTTGGGCAAGACACTTCACCCACCTCCAGTGCTGCCCTCACTGGTGTATGAATGTTTGGCGGTGGTCGGAGAGGCCGTAGGCGCGAATTGGAAGCCACGTTTCCGTCAGCCTTCCCCAGGGCAGCTGTGTATACAGATGTAGTTTACCACCACTAGTGTGTGACTGAGGAGTGAATGAATAATGGGTTCAATGTGAAGCCATGGTACCATGAAAAGCGCTGTATAAATGGAATGCATTGTTATTATTGTTATTCTTTCCCGTCGCCCTCCTGTTTAGTTTCCTGTGAATTTCCTGTATTTTAACTTTTATCAGTTTTACCAGTAAGGAAGTTTTCTTTATTTTCTGCAAAATGTTTCTTATTATGTGCAAATACGGCACACACGAGTGAGGTCGAAGCTGGTCCACCTACTGCATATTGGTCAGGATTTTCATGACATGGTACAAGTGACACGATTTTGAACCTAGTTCTTCAACCACTTACAGTATTACAAGCTATTGTACCATATACTATATACTTCCAAAGCGGTAATTTTGACGTCTTGTCACATTTGAACGTTGAAAACATTCCTCTCCTATGTTTAACTTGTGCTGTTCTCGTCTGATAAATGTCAGTCGAGTATGTGCTGGAGGAACAGGACCAGATCCAACTATTAACGATTCTTGTTTTGGCAGTCAGACAAGCCTTGTTATCATGTTTACACCCGAGTAGGATTTCCTCCAAGAGGACAGAGGTTAACACGATCCCGGTTGTTACTTTGACAGCTGAAGCCTAACTTTGTTTTTTTTTTGCATCTCCACGACTGATAAATAAGGATGTCAAGAAATTCTCTGGTATTCACTCAGACTATTTTAATTCTATTCGTCCTTGCCAGTATCCATGGGAATATGGATAAACAGAGAAAAACAACACTTCCTGGCAGTGTTGTGCCTCCACTTTGCCACCTCCCTTATAAATTCTATTCTCTGTGCAGCTGCTTGTTTCAACCACTGCTCCACTCTGCTGGGGTTGAGGTTTTATTCAGCATTGCGGTAGAGGTTGACCACAGTCCCAGTGACATTTTGGCAAAGCACATTATAGGGTCCAGAGTGGTGAGTGTTTACGGGAACACTCATGCAGTGGCATCGTGCCATCCAGCCAAATGTTAGTCAAAACACTCATATTACCTAAGCTGTGTGAGAAACAAATGAGTGAATGCAGAGGCAGTTGTATGCTGTGTTATAGATTCATGACTGGTGCTGTTTTTATCGCGAATCAGCACAGTAGTGCTTCACATTCAGCTGTAAACATCGACATGTGGTGCATCGTTGGAACACTTGGCTTATCAGGTTTCAGCTTTTGTGAAAACCCCCCCCAAAAAGTGTCTGACGTCTTAGTCACATCTTGATTAGTCACATCTCTGTTTAGACTGTTTAGATTTAGAGCTGCTCTGTAGGCTCAAGCACAGAAATCGCTCCGAGTTCTGCTTTCTTTGTCTGCAGACATGCTTTGTTGTTCCTCCAGGATTTGGTGTTGATGTTTTGTGTGCATATTTCTCGGGAGGGGTTTGGGGGTATTCAAAAGGGTTCAAGGCAAGATGAGATTCTTGGCAACACATTTGGTTGTAACAGTGAGGATCACATGGAGGAGTGCCAAAAACAACTTAATGTTACCTGGGTCTGTTCCTGTGTGCGTTTGGGACGAGCAAGCCCTGGAGCTGAAAGGGAGCCTTTTACAGTAAGATTAATCAACGTGTGCATGTGCGTGACCTTGGAAGACATGACTTTGGGTGGAGTACTCTTCACAGTGTTATCTTCACCACACATTTAAATCGACACAAAGCGAGGACACAGCAAAGTTAATTACATTAAAATGTCTTACAGATGCAAATGTAACCTTTGTCTCACTGATCTCTTTGCTCATCATATATAATCTGTTTTAACTCCTATAACAAGATATTTACTAGGGCTGAGCCGGGTACTCGTTTTAGACGATAATGGATTTTTGCCAAGTACGAGCATGAAACCAGTACAGCTCGTCATTATCCGTACTCGTGCTGAAGGAAAATCTACATTGGTTAACTACTTATATAGTCACTCCTCTTGAGGCTCTGTGATTGGCCAGTCACACACAGAGACCGCCCCTCTCTAGACAGACTTGCTGGAGGCTGCAGCCAGAGAGGAGCCGGGCCTCACTCACGTACGCAGTGCAATTGGCAAGACAGAGTTGAAAACGGCTCCACTACGGACGGGTTTTTTTTAGGTTTCCCGCAGCTCGCCTCTATTTCGGTTTTTATCCAAAGTTACTTGGTAAACTTGTTTTGTAACATACGCAGTGCATTTTGACAAGACAGAGCTGTAAACGGCTCATGTAGCGTCGGTCAGTGCCGGGTTTTTTTTTTTTCATCTGCTTGCTTCAAATTTGACGGGTGATATAAAGTCAGTTCTAAAACTTCGTTCCTAGTACTGAACACGGTGTTTTTGAGAAGAATCCAGTGAACAGGGCTGACAGATTATTTCCCTGTTTGCCATCACTGGATGTTTGAATGAAACTTCACATAGATCATTCAAAAATAATTAAATAATAAAGTCTTACAGATCACTTACACACGTACACAGTACACATATAGCCGCATAATAAACAATAAATTTAGCAACTTCCGATCAATCCATGTCAAATTCACACTTAAAATAATGTACAGGTTTAAGCCCAACCCATTTCCGGTTTATGCCCCTCCCACTCAGAGTACGGATACAGATAATTTAGATGGGTGAACAGATATAGATACAGATACAGATACAGATAGTGGTGTACTCGCTCATCCCTAATATTTACACTACAAACAGAATAAATATGGAAATATACGCGATATACAGTATTTCACATCTGCAAACAAAGGTCCATTTTGTGTATCCATCCATCAGCTTTCTTTTGGTCATCCTGAGCCGGGTCGCAGGGCCAAAATAGTGATAGGACTTCCCAGTCTCTGGCAACCTCCACTGGTTCCACTGGAGGGATGCTGAGGCGTTCCAAACCCAGCTATGACGCATACTGTAGCTCACAGGCCCGGATTACCTCACCAAAGAGACCAACCTTTTCCAACTCAGGACCATGGGCTCGGATTAGAAGGTACTGATCCTCACCCCTGCAGCTCTGCACTCAGTTGTGAACTGATCCAGCAAATGCTGAAGGTCACAATTTGGTGAACCCATCAGGACCATATCAGCAAATAGCAGAAATGAGATCCGAAGGCCATTAATGTAGACACCCTCCAAATTCTGTCCATAAAAATAAGAAACAGAATAGCGACTAAGGACAGCCATGGGGAAGCCCAAAGTCCACTGTGTACATGCTGGACCTATTCCAGACAATGTGAACTCAACTCCTGCTTTGATTGTACAGAGACCAAATGGCCCATATTATTGGCCCATTCTCAGGAGCACCCCCAAAAGAGCACAGTTGATGCATGTCCACAAAGCACATGTGGACTGGTAGGGCCTACCCAAGCATGTACCATCCAATATGAGGGTATAGAGATGATCTAGTGTTCCACAACCAGCAGAAATCCACAAAAAAACAATTACAATGAATTGTTTTTCCAATTAGTTTTTACATTTGTATTATTTAAAAAATAAAATAACATTAATAATGTCTGCAGAGTGGCCCTGCAAATTTGCGGATGTTTGGTCCAAAAAATGTGTTGTCTCTCTGAAAATAGACCATTTTTTCCCCGCAGAAAACACATCCCATCCCAAGTGGGTAATAATTCATAAATACTAGGGGCGTCACGAGACAAGACGATAAACGAGATTGGGCCTATGAGACGAGACGAGATTTTAACATTACTTTAAAAAAAACTACAATGAAAAAATATTAAAAATACATAACAATATATTGTAATCTACTAATTTAATTTCTACTGCTTTACACTCTTCTGCACTCTATGTGTGAATGCTTGCGACCCCGCCTCCACCCACCGAAACAAAGAAACGGTATGACCGACAAAAGGGTTCACTCCGTTCATGCCGTTGTTCTAAGGCACAAACGCGCCGAGGTGCTCAAAGCAATGCACAGAGTGAACTCTCGTCCTGCCTGTTTGGAAGCGGGAGGCGAGGAAAACAGACATGCATGCACATGGCAATATATTGAGACCGGAAAAATGATTGAGCTCATTCAATTATTATTGATTAATTTATTTAGCACCTTCCAAGGCCTAGTGCCCACAAGACACTTTTTTTGTGAAAAAAGAAATCTTGTCACGTTTTAATCTCACAAGATCTTGTGGCACCCCTAATAAATACGTGATAATACAGGCAAAAAGCACAGCATACATGTGCCACTGTTAAAAAACTGAATTGTTACATGTTTATGTCTTTATGCTTCACTGATGATGTTTTTCATCAAGGGTTGAGATTCCCCACCTTGTTTGGTCGTCCCTGAACGCACCATTGTTTCTGTCAGACGCAAAAGTGAAACTTTATCGAACAATTCGGGCCTCAAAATTTGCAGCGAGATGAACACAAGTTAATATATGATCGGAAGTTGTTACTGGAATTACACCACGCAAGCAGTGTGGATTTTGTGACGCGGCTTGGAGATACGTCTTTTTTTCCGACAGCCTCGTACTACCACGAGCCGCTCCAGAGTGAGGTGGAGGCGGCTCCACAACAGACGTACAGTTAGCTCAGTTGTCGTGGTATTCATTAGCGGTGTGTACCTCTGTACAGTTTATCATTTCAAATGTGTGGAATAAGCGTGTGAGGCATATTTAGGGCTTGGGCTTAAACTTGGATAGTGAATTTATTAGCTTGTTAGTTTCCATTGCTAGTGAACAACGGCAACCGAAGAGAGAGGGTTCTGGAGATGAATCTAACCAACGTTATTGCAAATGTTGATTCAAAATCAGAGAAGAACATCAACGTCAAGCTTGTAGGAGGGGTAGGTGCAATTTACATTTTTATGGGCATACTAATTACTTACAGATTTTTGACATTTACTGGTGGGCATGGAACGTAAGCCAGACAAAAAGCAGGGATCGAATGTTAGGTGCATTACTGAATGCATTACAGCACAGAAAGCATCAAATAAAATACATGAATCAAGGCAAAAATGCCCAAGTAATGGGGCAAGATGAGCTTAGAGTGGGGAATTTAGAACCTTGATCAAAGGCAACCAGTCAAAGCTCACACTTATAGGATTCCAGCACACTCGATTTGGGGCCCAAAAATCTCTTACCTTGAGTCTTGCACCTTTTGATGATGCACATTTTCGCTCTCATGCCCTCAATGACCAATTTTTGCAAAATCACCCTTATTTTTTTGTTCCCATGGATTCTGTGTGTAACAAAACAGGCTTTGACAATGACGTTCTTATGCTGGAGATTGAGTTCTCCTCACCTCCTCCACTCAAACTGCTCCATTGTGCCTCGCCACCTCTGCACAACTCCCCTTTTGTCAGAGCCAGGCAGCAGTCCGCCTGTCGTCTGCTTCTTCGCAAACGCGTGCCCCTTTCCCTTCCACGAGAAGGCTGCGTCTGTGTGACTCAGAGCCGCACAGGCAGCCGAGGCCAACCAGAGGTCAAAGCTCCGAGCTCACGCCTCACTTCATAGTCTCTCCCCATGACCTCCGCAACTCCAGCAAACACCCACTCAGCAGAAAAGAGCGGGCGGGTTAGAGAGGGGCAAGGGGAAAAAGAAAGACATGCTCAGTCTTGATGGGGTTTGTTTGTGAAGTGCCCTCTTGATGGAAAGGCTGACTCCTTCATTTAGACATAATGGGGCCTCTCAAGCATGCACCGTGTTGGTTGGTCCCCTTTATGAATATAGCCACATTATTGCCAGGTCTATTAATAGATGCATCTATCATCATTGACATCATCACGCCACATGATGCAGTGGTGTGTTCTGTATTACCCGTAAACAGCCGATGTTGATGTAGCAAAGGTCAGCCTCACGGTGCCAACAAAAAGCGCATTCACTCTTCATGTGGTCGCTGCACCTCTCTTTAATTCGCTTAAATTCTCACCGGAATGAAATATTACCATGACCAGCCGCACTAATAGAGATACAGTGAAAAATATATCAGTCAGAAGAAAGAGAGTGTTGCGTACACCCGTGTCCAAATGAGCTGTTAAAAATTTGCATGTGTGACTAACTGAATCATATGCAGTCACATTTTATTTCAAGCTGATTTTTTTTTTGCCAAATTTGTCTTATTTTATGGCACGAGCCCTAAGCAAAACATTATTCTTGCATCCCCCTGAAGGCGAGGAATAATTATTTGATCCCCTGCTGATTTTGAAAGTTTAGCCCCTTGCAAAGACATTTACAGTCCATATCTTTATTTTAGCAGAAAACACCCCAAAAAACAAACAAACATCAAATAAAGGTTATAAATGCATGTGTATTTAACTGGGCAAAATAAGTATTCAATCCTCAAGCGAAACGTGTCTTTGAACTTAGCACTGCCTGGTTAGTCCTCCTTCATGTCCATCCATTCCTGTATGATTCATTACGAAAGTGGTATTTACATTTTCTCCTAATGAAGGTCTCATTTACAAGACGACATCGAGCGCAGCAGAGGGCATACAAGGTGAGGGTCTATTGCATGAGAGAACAATTACATTGCGTGTGTGTGTGTGCGTGTGTGTGTCAAAAGAGAAGTGTTTCAAGTTACCATGACATCATGATTATATCCCCTCAGTCTGTAACTGGCAAATTCCTACAGACTTGAAGAGCTGCACATGTTTGAACACAGTACATCTGCCAGGAAACTCTGGGACGCAGCTCTTTTCAGCTATGGTTTGGCTCAGTCGCAGTCGTGTGTTTCTTTTTTGTGTGCCATATGGTCAAAATGGCCTTGGGCTTTTATTAAAACTGAATTAAAGGTATTGCCTTGGCAGTCCTGAATGGAGCATAAACAAATTGGTTTGTAGTTTATATCGGTATAATACATCGTTCTTGTGTGCATTCTGGTCCATGTCATCAGCTGTGTTCTTCAGTTGCTCCGTCATTTTCATGATCTTCTTTGAGAGCAGCGTTCAAGGCAGCGTTGTTATCCTGTAGTACCTTGATTTTGTTGCGCTGCTCGCTTTTTTCCTCCCTCAGGTGTTTACCTTCCTCCCTCGGGTATTGAGCCTCCTCTTTTACGGTTCCGGTGTATTACTCAGCTTCTGTAGGACTTCTGCTGTGTTGCTGTCATTATTTTCCACTTTGCGGTCAATACTTTCCAAGATTTCCCGTTGTACCTTTTTCATATTTTTCACCATTTCCTCTTGTAGCGTATTCGAATGCACGGTCAATAGATTCCTCCTGCCGTTATATGATACGTGCTCCCCTGCGGTCGGGCCACATTTGCGTCCTTCATGCCTTATTTCTTCGTCAGGATGGAACTTATTCTTGATGCAGCAAACAAACTAGTTTGTGTAACATTCCCTTTTGAGTTCAAATGAGCAAATCATCGTCGTATTGTGTCAGCTAAGTATCGCAAGATGAAGTGTTGGGTGTGTGAGCCAATCGATGCTGGGAGTGGTCCGTCCACATCTTTATTAATACCACAAGATTCAATGTGCCAGAGGGTAAAATGCCGTGTACAGTAAAGTAGACAGTGTATGAGAACTGTGGCAAAATTGTAGCTCAAACTTTCATCAAAAACTGAATCATGGGAAAGACATAGGTTTGAAAACCAAGCTTTAACTATACAACATAATGTATTATTTTGGGGGAGATTAGCTACTTTTTTAGGTACTCCACAATCTTTCAACAATTGTTACAATTATAGAACTATAAAAACTTTTCTTGTTGTTTATTGTCTGTGGTGAGTCTCTTCCCATTGTCTGCTCTACTTCCTTGTTTCTCTCCTGGTCGTGGTCCAAGATAAATACAGAACATTTGCCAGACACAAGGATGCGGCATGTAAAGGAATCCCCTGCGGGCATATATTAATGATGGGAAGGTCATGACGTTACTAAGAGTGATGTCATCAGTTGTGTAAGAAGTAGTAGAAAGTTGAAGGTGATGATGTGCATGTCATAATCAAGAATGCTACAACAAAGTTGTAGAGCCTGCGTGTCAAGCTCTGTCTGATTTTCTGCTGTTTTCGGGGAAAAGGATGCATTGTCAGCAGTTTCTGATGTGGGAAAAAAACAAAAAACACAGCTTCTTTGATTTTTGTGTATGTCAGCACTTTTGAGTTGAGCCCCGGGGAGCCTTGGTGTGAACCGTAGACAAGCGCCATGCCCAATGCCCAAATCCTAGTGCATCTTAAACAAGCCAGGACATGAGCACCCTGGAGTGAATCATTGCCTGTAAAACTCATCTTACGCCACCAAAAACGCCCACATATTCACCCACCGGGCGCAGGCACAAACACTACTCCCCTGGCTCTTTGCTCACGTACGTATATCCTCCTTTGTGTCACAACTTTACCTGCATTTTTCACTTTTTACGTCAGCTGACGTTATTGTTTGTTTGCTCTTGGAATGTCAGGCCAAGGTTTGAGGGTTTTGCGGTATGGGTGCTATCAGAGAAACCACAGGCGGCACAATTTGCAGGAGTCTGTTATGTAGTCCACTAATTAACACACAAGATTAGCTTAGAAGGCGCATATTGGAACCTCTGTTCCAATATGCCAGTATTCCGATATGTAGTTATGCCTCCCTTTAGGCAGTTAAAGGGGGATAGTTCTGATTTTTTCACATGAAGTTGTATGACACCCCCATCAGCGGTGTCCTACATCAACCAATTGGTCCCACGAGTCCGGTTCTGGTCAGAGATCCGTGACGAGGAACGTAGTCCCGCTTAGTTGCTGGGGCCATTTAAGTAAAGAGCTTGGCTTCTCAAAACAATATGTGTTCAAAAGAGTAATACATTGTGCATCACAAAAAAGCCTCCTCAAAAAACATCTGAGCTCACATATCGCTCGGCGTTATATTTGTCTCCCGCCGTACCCCTGCGCACTGTCGCCTGTGCATTCTTGTGTATGAGATCCGCTGTGGAACACCCACGTAAACAAGACGTCCGCAGCGCTCCGTCGCGGAAGAAGGTGGGAGCGTGTTAATTAGACAAGTAAATAACATCATAGTACTCGACTGACAAGCAAGTGCCAGTCTTTTAAAGATGACATGTTGTCTCGTTCTGAACAACAACCACAGTTATAGGATTTTCCCAAGATGGGAATGGGCCGTCATAACGTCATAACGAAGAGGCGTGCGTTAATTAAGCAAAAGCTTTGAACATAATTAAATAAATTAGTCACCGTCATTGAGGCATTATTGTTGACAGTCCTTTTTCCATCAGGTCACCGATGTTTCACTCGACTGACTTGCTGGTGTGATATGTTATGTCGTGGTTGATTTGTTTGGGACAAGAAGTTACAATGAGGACCGTCACGTTTACATTTGCACAGCATGATATGTCCAAAAAGGGGCTTATTTTTGGGAATGGACTGTGTGACTGTCTTTATGTGTGCCCTGTGATTGACTGGTGACCAACACAGAGTGGTTAAACAGCATTAATGCATTAAAGTCAATATTTTGAATGAATAAAGATAATATTGTAGCTGCAAGATTCACACTTACACCACTGTCTTTCTGCACACGTGTTTGCCTCTGAACAACATTTTAGTAAGATTCCACACAAGATGCTGTATTGCAGCTAACCTGATTAGTTAGTTACCAGGCATCAGTGTTACCAAAGAGCCACTACTACTTGAGCTTCATCTCCAATTTGTTGACAGCTTTCAACATTATGGAGAGTCACAGCTGTGTTCTTGTTTTCCCTGAAGTCAAGAACAAAGAACGTCTCCCCCCATGACATATCTCAGTCTGAAAGTTTGGACTTACTCATCTTCACAGTGCCTGTCAAACAGTTCACTGCTTTGTCATTCCTCATCACTGTGTCAAACTCAGAGGCGTCCTCATTTATGGTCACGTTCACCTCCATCATAAAAACGTTCTCACGCTATATTTACACACATTCTGAAGGATAAACGGCACAGGATCGGGTTTTGGATTTTTCTCTGTGCTCCGTAGCTGATTTTTCTTGACGTGGCTGTTCATGATTTGTGGTGCATGTTAAATGGGGCTTTTGCTGGATGTTTCACTACAAAGCACAAGGACAGAAATAGCTAAACAATGCCTGGCAGCTATGGAGGCTTGCATCTATAATGGCCACAGCCTTGTGATTGAAGAGGCCCATCTAAAAAGCAGAGCAGGTGGAAGTGTAGGTGGTCCCCCCCAGCACTCTCACACTGTATATGCACACACGCTCTTGCATTGTTGCCGATAATGTGTTCTTTTCCACTGCTTAACACAGCTGATGCGCACACACAGGCATACAGAGTTTAAAAAAAAACCCGTCATCGTACCCTTGGGGCAGGGGGATCCAAACCTTTTTCCAGCGAGGGTCACATACAGGAAAAAAATCAAGGATGCGGAGGCCACTTTGATATATATATATTTTGCTAAAGCCAATCGACTTCAGGCCAATGCAATGAATGGAAGCTGAACAAAACATCGCCATCTTAGCTTTGTGTTGTACGTGACAAAGCCAATTACTGTCATTTCTAATTAGGGCTGTGAAATAATTACAGTTTTTCATCAGATTAAATGCAGTTTAAAATGAATCAATCGTGATGAATGGATGGATGGATGCCAAAGAACAATAAAAAAATGAGCTGCGACCTGAAAATGGCCCGCCGGGTTGCACTTTGGACACCCCCGCTTTAAGTTCCTGCTTTTTCAGCATGAGAATATACTTGTACCTGTACTTTCCCTGACTATAAAAAGGTAGCCTTACCTTTGAGTGCAATAATCAGCCCTATAAGGCACTTTAATGTACAGGTACTGTACATTGACTGCTACTGTATATTACTATCAATCTTATTATGGTGCTTTAATTGCTTTATTTCATACACAAAGCTTGCATTCATAGTGACATTCTTCAACAAGTTCCCCCCCGTTAAAAAAGGCTTTAAAGGGGCTTTCATCTTTCACTTCTGCTGTGAGTAGAAACAAGCACACGACACCGAGTAAGAATATATTCATTCGTCACACATTAAACATGGGCATAGCATTAAACGAGGACCCGAGTTTCAGTTTAAAAATGAAAATGTGTGCTATCCTTTGTCAGCATCCCTCGACAACAAAACGCGCTTTTTCCCATGACCGCCTGTCTCATCACTTCTACGTTCCTGCTTGTGTTCATGTTCAACTTTCCTTTGATGTTGTAACCTCTGCCAAGATTATGAGCGCTCCAAAACGGACTCATAAAACACTTTTGTGATCCCGACTATACGAGCACATGTTTGCAGGTGGAGGAGTCGTTGATGTCTCTTAAAGTAAGGGGTTGACTAAGTAGTTTGGTTGATTGCATGCAGGTGGATCTACAAGCAGATGTGTCTTTCTGCTGAGCGGGTTGTAAACACACATTTTGGGGTTTTGGTCCCTTCCTGTCCTGCAAATACATGCACTTACGGTGCGTTTACTTCAACAGAGATCTCCTCAAATATCACTATTTGATATAATATTTGTGGCCCGCCGTGTCCCTGCGCACTGCCGCCTCCAAGTTCGTGTGTATGTCATGAAAATGCTCGCATTTTCATCCGCGACGGAGCACCGTGGCCATGTTGTTTACGTGTGTTCCACAGCGGAAGAAGATGCGAGCGTCTTCATCACATACACACGAATGGAGAGGCGGCAGTGTCCAAGGACACGGCGGGAGACAAGTATAACACCGAGCGATTTGTGAGGTCTGATTTTTTTGAGGAGGCATTTTTATGATGCAAATGTATTACTCTTTTGAAGGCATATTGTTTTGAAAAGCCAAACTCTTTACTTAAATGACCCAGCAACTAAGCAGGACTACGTTCCTCGTCAAAGAATTACGACCAGAACCGGACTCGCGGGACCAAATCGGGAGGGGGGGGGGGGCGGGGTAAGTCACTATTGAGATAGTCAGACAACTTCATGCAAGATAGCAAGATAGAGGTATTCAAATCAACAAAATGACAAAATTTTGTTTTGATTTGAATATTGCATATCTTGTTTTAATCCAATAAACATTACACTTCTGAAATACAAGTGTGTCCATCAGTTATTCTTTTGACTTTCAAGGCAGACGGTCGCATCTTTTCCCTCTCCTCGTCTCGTTTTGTCCTGTCTCATACTTTTAAGAGTCCCCCTCCGCATTGCTGTTCGAATCTAAATCACGGAATTGATCAACTTGTCTCTCCGCGCAATTGACAAAATCTTCTCGACGAGAAGCTCTGGTTCAGGGGAACCTGTCTGCCCAGATGGAGCGTTCCCCGCCGGTTACGTGATGGACATTTAGGGGAAGTGGAGGGTCATGTGCCTGGCTATTCTTTCCGTTAAGGAACCATGATGAACAGGTCTGTTGCTGATTGGGATTAGGCACTGCCCTGGCCCCACAAAATTCTGAAGACGGACACAGCAGTCCAAGTGCCCAGCAGGTGCCCGTCATGATTGATGGATCGATTGGAATGCGGCTACTCGAAAAAACCCAAACAATCAAATCTGCATTTCAGCGCCCTCCCCCGTCCCCCTTATGTTCATATCTCACATAAGGATTGTGGATGATGGGCAAAAATCCCCCCAAAAGTGCAGTTTTCCTTTAAGACGCAGCATGGCAACTCTTCTTCTCTTTTGGACTGGCTGTAACTAGCAGGCAAATGCCACTGCCCCCTACGGCCCGACCCCTGAATCACTGCCCAGAACCATACACAATACTCCACTCGCTATAATATCACATGAGAACAGAAGAATCATGAGAAAAATCTGCACAAATGAAGGAAAATGATGTCAACAAACTGCCGTAGATTGAAAAATCCTTTCCCGCTCCTTTTCCTTATGCCTCTGGCGAATGTTGCAAATAAATGTGCAAGCAATGGTTAGTTTTGGTCTCAATTACAACTGCTTATTGCGACATTTGCCAGCCATTCCGAAGGGGGTTGAGGTGTACCTAATGCTGTGAATGTTGGGCACACAGTCTGTCCCTCTCTCACCTCTGTCCTCGGTTTACCTTTATCTACCCGTAGTAACAACATGCACCTGTGTTAGAAGCCTCTCAGAATAAACCCCAGTAGGCTTCATCATCGGATCTACGCCCCATTAAACATCAACCATCTTGCCAAAGTTCTGAAGTTATGATCAGAGTTTACATATGCTTACAAGCACAGCGGGGGCATCTCTGTACACAGATGTATGCGTGAGTGCAGCCACTTAAGCAGGCCTATTCAAAAGCATGTGGACCCAGCAGGTGCCTCTTTTGCCCTCTTCTCGGCGTAGTCTTCCTTTTGCTCCACTTTTTCATCTCCCTGCGTCTCCTTGCTCGGCTGTAGCCTCCGCCATCCGCCCACATCTGTGTATCAATCAAGCAGGATTAAAGAGCAGAGAGACATCCTGAGGCAAATCATGTGTAGGATCAAAACTAATTACATTGCTTGACTCTTAACATAGGTTGCGGCACTCATTCAGCTGGTTCATGAGTGCCGTGTGCAGCGATAAAGCACTTTTTAAAAGCATAGCTTGCGCTCGACGGTGAAGAGGAAGTTATATTGAATCTTGACACCATTAGTGTTGATTTGTGAACATTTTCCATTCCACTCAGCTCACTGTGGTGATTCTCCCAAACCACTATGTCCTTCCCTGTAGGCTTCCTGTGCTGTTTCACATAAGATGTAAGAGGATGCTGAGAGGATGCTGATTGCATGCTGCGGTCCAGTTTGTATGCATTCATGTTTCCACCTGTTCTTACATTGAAATGTATGAGAACACAAACAAAACAAGTTGACACGCTGTAGTGCATTTCTCTGTATGGAACACCGCATCTTAATAGTCCTTCTTTTAGGGATACTGTGCAGAAGGATAACCAGCTTTGTTGCTGTGCCCTTTTTACAATGTCTTCAGGGGCGTATTAAAAGTTAATTCTCACTCGTCAACGTCGTGAAGAACTTCACGAGATTTCCATAAGATCTTGTGAATTTCCCACGTCACATCTTTAGGAAGTTCATGTACTCTATGGCACACCCGGCGGTAAGAAATGGGACGATTTATTGTTTTCAGGGCAGCTGAAGACCTACCTTACGGTGTTGACACTTCATGGACAGCTGTTTTGACAACACGGCACATTTTGACGCCGGATTCTCTAAAATCCATCCAATAATATCCAATACAGTCGTCCCTAGTTTATCAAGGTTAATTGGTACCAGGACAAGCCGCAAGAATGGAATTTCAGTATTGGTATCAGTATTGATAAATGGAATCTTTTTGTATTTAGAGCATAGACAACCTTTTTATGACTTTCTAAATACAATTTTTACCATTATTAGAGCCCTGTAGACATGAAATAACACCCCTATAGTCATCCTATTGTTTAACCACATTGTGTACCTGTCATGTGCAGGCTACAGGATCACTGCAGGGACACAAGAGGCGGCTTTAAACATTGAATGCATTTGTTTATCCTCAACTAAAGAAAGGGTTTCAAACGGAGTGGGGAAGAAGGACAAAGTAAGAAGCCAAAAAATGTACCACTTCCACACGGAACAGATAGCGAGGGACGACTGTACTTCTTTACTATTTGCTGATAACCATTAACCCCACGTGACTGATGAGGGGGCGTGGCCAAGAGGAGAAGAAATGCAGATTTACCCAGTACACAACCTTGAGATTTGTGGAATATTTGATTCATAGTGCCTCACATGGATCCTATATATTTTAAAAGGATGGGGCCCGTTTGATTACCAAAAGAGGGAACAAACCAAAAAGAGGCAATACAAGTTGGGCAGAAATGGAGACAAAGAGGCAGGCGGCAGGTAGGCAGGCGCCCAAAGAGCAGAGGCCAGCAGGAAGGATACAGGCCACAATGGCTTGTCTGCCAGAGACTTGGTGAAACGAGGAAGAATGCCACGATTTTAAAGGAAGTCAGGAGCCGCGAGGTCAGGCAAAACAGACTAGAATACTTTACATTGTTTCCATTGAAGTAGTTTTCACATAAAGAAACTAAAATGAAAGAAAGGTCACGTTTGTTTTTTTCCCACAAGGCCCCCGGGTTAAAGGTGATTGCGTTGCCCGCTGATAATACCGCAGGGTTTTTACGGCAGCATCTATTTGAATGCATCGCAGCTTCTCTTGCTGTGCATCATGGGAGAAACGTGAGTGGGCGTTCTCAAAACACTAGGAATAGCATTTGTGTCATAAATGTTGTGTTTAAAACAATCAATAGCCACTCTGCTTGCTAACGTTGTAAAAGAGCACGGTGCGCACGATGGGAGTCCTGATGCGGCAGGGTGAGTGTGCGTGAGCGTGTGTGTGGGCTGCGGGGCCACCCTGTGATCGTCTCTTTGGCAGCCTCTGCGCTGAAGAGCTCTCTGGGTGCTGAAGAGCCCTCCCAGAATGAGAAAAAACACACACACGCCCCAAACTCTTTATGAGAGCTGACAGCCTGTTCTTCTTCTCCGTACTTGGGTCAGAGTGGCATAGCCCACATGCATCTCTGCAACTATGCGCCACACTACCATGAACACACACACATACAGTATAGTACGTCCATGTGCGTGCACAACAACTCCAATTGTCTCCCTCCATCCCTCCCCACCACCACCATCCTGTGTTTGATGTGGTCTTTGGAGAAACATGCTTTCAAAAAAATGCGCCAGCTTTTGAAGTCGTTCCGCACTTTTCCTCTTTTATCTTCTGACAGATTGAGAGCTGGGAGGGGCACAGGCCAGAATGGAACAAGATACTTGCCCCACATGCGGTATTTACCATGTGTTGTACCTGAGAATGTGAGACGTTTGTCACGCAGACGCTATTGTTTCCTGTACGTCACAAATATACCCTCATCTCTTGCCAAAACACTGCAGCTGCTTTCAACAAAGCTTCTCTTCAAACAAATACACCCCAGAATAAAGTTTTGGTGTAATTCTAGGCTTTCATTAAACATGACATTTTAATCCGGGTTGAACCAAGCGTCATCTGATATACTTGAGCAAATTCCCGAGTGCTTGATGGTCCATCCATTTGGTCATCTATTGTTTATCACGGTTAATTGGCTCCTTCTTTACAAATGGTATATTTTCATAGTTAAAGCAGAAAAAACCTTCTTTACAAATAAGGTTAAATACTGTTTTTAACGTCCTTAGAGCCCTCTGGACATGAACTAACACACTTAAAGTCACCTTTACACTCGTGTTACCCAATATAGTAGACATAATATGAGTAAATAAGCCATTTAAGACATAAATAAGACTCGTGTCACTACCCTGAATGCAATCGGTGTCGCGCATGCGCGAGGACTACGTCACTTCCTCCGTTAGCAAATTTTTACCACAAAGCTTCATCATCACGTGGTAGTTGTTATTTTTTTAATTTATGAACATGACTGGGCCACACGGTGGTCTAGTGGTTAGCATGTTGGCCAACACAGTAACAGTCTGGAGATCGGGAAGACATGGGTTCGATTCTCCCTTGGGCATTTCTGTGTGGAGTTTGCGTGTTCTCCCCGTACGTGGGTGCGTGGGTTTTCTCCGGGTGCTCCCACATTCCAAAAACATGCATGATAGGTTAATTGGAGACTCTAAATTGTCCATAGGTATGGATGTGAGTTTGAATGGTTGTTTGTCTATATGTGCCCTGCAATTTGCTGGCGACCAGTCCAGGGTGTACCCCGCCTCTCGCCCCAAGTCAGCTGGGATAGGCTCCAGCATACCCCCGCGACTCTAAAGAGGAGAAACGGCATAGAAAATGGATGAACATGAATGGTCAATAACCATACTTTGTACATGTAATGTATTGGGAGGTGATTTTGCAAGTGACTCTTGTTAAAATACTCTGTTAGCATGCGGATGTTTCTATCGTCTTGCGACATCCACCAAGACTGATCCACGTAAAAACGTATGCAATGCACGTAGCACAGACGTAAACGTCATATCCGGTTAGTATAACATACATAAATGAATAGAAATATGTTTTATGTCAAATAAAGTAACATTTTATTTTACATATTACATTTTGCATGTTATTTTACATAAAAATAACATTTTGGGGAGCTGGGGCGGGGGCATATGTTGCTGCCATAAAGTAGATCTACGGATGGCGTCGATTACACATGCCTATAATGTGACTGTCGAAAAACAGGTCGACCTGGTGTAGATGCATTCCGCACATGCGTAGAACTCAATTGAACCGATTGTGTTCCGGGTACGAACTGCGTAGTGACAACCCGTGCTCGTGTGCGTTGCCATAAATGTGCTCCCCAGAGGAGGAGAGTGAGTTGCGGACGGGAAGTGACGTCAGATGTCAGCTTGCTGTGGGTTACGCCCGCAACGGTAGCCTGTGTTTTTTATGAGGGATTTTTTTTTTTTATGAGGTATTATTGTGCTCGTTGTGAGATAATTCAAACCTGCAATAAAAGCCTCAAGTCTAGTGATTGTGTGTCTCACTGAACATTACAGTAACATTACTACTAAACACCTAGTGACTAGCGTAGAATACTACATCAATGTCTTTGAGTGCGTCTTTTGAATGCCTTACATTTGTATTTTAATTCATTTTACCCTCTGTATACTTGGAAATGCTTCATTTGGGGAAAAAATATGTAACATTTGCTTCAATATGCATGTTTTGTCTTATAATTTCAACCACGAAACAGCATGATTTATTAATTAGTATATTTAGAAAAAACTGTGAAGCTGTGAAATTCAAACCACAAAGTGGCGGGGGACGACTGTACATCTTGGAGATCAAATCAAATTGAAATGATAAAATTCTGGTCTAGTCCAACAATATTTATAGCTGATTTTCACACTGAATGACCGAAATGTTTGCATTTAAATGTCATCAATCAATATTTCTAACTACGTGCACATTTTTCAACTGCTTCAAATCATTCCAACATCAAAATATTCCACTCTTTCGGGACATGCAGGCTATCTATAGGGACTTTTCTAAAAAAAAAAAAAAATTCCTAAATTTTTTTTAATCCTATGTTTTCTGTGACATTTTTCTCATTGAAAATGAATGGACACTTTCAATGCCGCCCACTATTGGTGCAAATTCATTTTACATATAATGTCTACATGTAACATTCTGCTTATTCTGTGCACGGTAGCTTGGCTCAGGTTGTCGTATTTCAGCATTCCCACACAATTTCAAAGAAATTGCTTCATCTACTGTAGTGTATTATGACATTCATGATCTGCCATATACTGTACATTAGTGAAGTTACATCATTACTGTCCCCGAAAGATGACCAATCAAAAATTGTACGGTATTTAGTTGGAAAGCTCATCATGCTCTGCCACCCAGAGACCGCCTATGCCTATTATTAGTAAAAAAATGCACATTTAAGCACTTTTTTTACGCGTTTTTGGCCTAAATTAAGCATTTCAAACATAAAAATGCGTAAATGAACAAAAATATAAATATAAGGCATTCAGAACATATATTATACTCACACATTCAAAGAAACAAACACGTTACAGTATTTTCACAGTGGTTAGTGGCTGTGTGTGTAATTATAATGTACAAGTACGTAAGTATTAGTACTATATCAGCGCGTAGTATGCATATCAAATGCAACAAATCATAGGCTAGGAGTATGTGTGTCATTGTTGCCAGGTCTCGCGAGAGAAACAAGCGACTGGCTCTCTAAAAACAAGCACAAAACAACAGGGAACTTGGGAATTTGCAAGCGACTTCACCCAAAAAAACAAGCCCAAAGCCGCTTATAATAAGGGGACCTCGCAAAACTGATGCATGTGCGTGTGTGTGAGTCTGTATTATGTCTTAATTTGTCTTATTTTCTCTTATTATGTCACCTATATTAAGTAATGCGTGTGTAAAGGTGACTATACATGGGTGTTATTCCATGCCTAGATGGCTCTAATAATGTTCAAACCCGTATTTAGCAGGTCATAAACAGGTTTTCTACGCTCTGACTACAAAAATATTCAAACCTACTTCACGGAAATTGGAACAAAGGACAAAGGAGGGTCTGCATTTCCACATAATGTTGATTATAAACCGTCACGTGAGGATGGAGTGTCTGGGACGCAGTATGTGCAAGGGCCCAACATCTGAGGATAGTTTATCTTGGTGTGGGCGACTGTCAAAACTGGCAAAAAGAGAATGGATGTTGAGTGTATCAGGTTTTATCAGATATAAAGTTTTATAAACTGTGATATCATGGCAGTCTTACCCGTGAGCCTTATCTCCACTTGAAGGCCACTTTATCATCTTTTCAGAGCCACCTCCACCCTTGCCCTTTCTCCCTGGCAACACAGACAGACAAACAGGAAGCAGCTGTTGCCAGGGAACCAGCCAGAAGGTCTCAAGTGCCACAGTATGGCGTAAGCTTGATGGAGGTAAGAAACGGGCAGGAAAAATGTGTAGAGGGAAATGGATTGTTGTGTTGGTGGAATCTAATTAGACTGTGCGGGAGTATGATAAAAGATGTTTCCAGCATATGTTCGTAGAGAAAAAAAAAATAGTGTATTGTGCGTGCGTGTGTTTATATTCTCTCATTTGCGCAAGTACTGTAGCTGAGTGAGCCTGGAAATAGAATGACTGACGCACAGAATGACAGATGAGCTTTGGAGTCCTGGCAACCTCGCGATTTCACTCTCCCATCACCCTCCTCTGCCACTCTGTCTTCCTCCACCTCCTCACACACCCCTACGCCTCCTTCTCATCTCTCATCCCTCTGTCTCTTGTTTGCCATCCCTCTCCCTCGTCTGTCTTCTCCCTTGGCATAAAGCGAATGCCTGTGGATCGACACATAATCCGGTTCAGTTGCGAAGACGAGCTTTGCCTCTGTGGGTCTCTCATTTCCTCCAGAATGTGAATATGGATCGCATATCCTGATAAATGATGAGGATAAACTAAGAATCAATACATTAGCATGTCGCTGTGCTGTTGCTGTGAAGTTATGTTTGTGGGTAGCGGCAAGCATTGTAGAAACACAGAGCATAACAATGAAGCATGTTTGGAATGACATCGCCTAGAATGGAATGTCAAATCTATTCTTTACATCACCTGATCGAATTACCTTCAGCAATGTAATGTAATGTAATGTCTAAGATCTTAAAGACTTCTTCTCCCTCAGGTTATGAACTTGTTGTCCAACAGCCAGCCACATAGCGTCTGGATTTTTCTCATTTTGGCAATAAGCCCAATCCCGCCACGGTAAATTTCCATTATTCTCTCAAAAGGAAGGCGCCCATGCTCTGATTTCCCTGGTCATTGCCACAAATTTTTCACAGCGGATTTAGGAAATGGATTTAGGAAAGGCCCACAAAGTTGACGCAGAGTCCAGTGCAATCTCAGCTGCAATGTGATGTGAGGTGGTGGTTTTTACAATTTTACTTCATTTTTTCATACACATTTCCTTATTTCCTTAAAATAGATATCTATTTTATATGTATGCATGTAATATATATGTTTATATACAGTTTTTTTTCTTTTTTACGGGAACCCATAGGCTTATAAAAGCATTACGTTTACCGATATTGACCGATATTACATTTTTATGCCAATATCGGGCCAATAATATTGGTGTGCCGATATTATCGGACATCCCTGGTTTAGAGTTAACATAGTTGTTAATTATTTCCCATAGTAGTAGTTGTCCTAGGTGTGTTTACTTACTTGTTACATGTTGTGCTGTCATTTTTGTGTTAGCACCATGATTGTGGGTCTAGTGACCCCCTTGTTCATTTCTCTAGGTAACAACATCACCATTAGATCAGTGTTGGCGTATGATTGGCCATGCACGTAACACTGATGTTGCCCAAACTTCACGCGCCGCATACACGGCCGCGAGTTAACTTCAGAGGTTAGAGATTATGACTTGGCCGGTCGCAAACGGACTGCAGGCCACGAGTTCGAGACCACTGCTCTAAGCTCAGTGGCCACTTCCCTTTGAGAACACCCTGTTTGAAGCCTTGCAATGACGAAGTATCATTGATCATTTGTTAGGTGTTGGTCAAAGTAAACAGCATGATGATGAGATCTGTTTAAATACTAATTCTAATCGAACAAGGACATGTATTGGTCCATTCATGAATCGCACATCTGTTGTGAATGTTGCCGTTCAGAAAAAGCAAAAAGTACTGAAATGTTGAACAGAAGGTCAAATTAAGTTCACATGTAAAAGTGGTTTTAGTTTAGAATATCCCTAACTTCTTGTAAGTACTGTATATCCAAGTTGCATTTCTATTGTCTATTTATTGTCCCCTGGGAGGATATACTGTAAAAATGGCTGCATAAATCTATCTAGACACACCAGACCAGAAAATGAAACATGAATATGTTAGAGTATGTGACTTAGAAGCCACAGTATATTGATACTGATAAACGGTAACGAGATGATGGTCTCTTCCTGTCTCTTGCCAATTAATGCATGGAGTCACACTTCCCATGAACATGAACATCTGCGCAAAACCACTGACAGTAGCTAGAGAAATCAGTCTTGATGAGCCCTGCTGACAAATTACGCTCACATCACGTTTGTTGTTGTCGGTGAACCCCTCTAGTCTTCACAGGTGGTTTGTTTTCTGTGGCGTTGATATGATGCAACAGTACCGCAGTATTATGATGTGTAAGTCTTTCCAAAGTTCAGTCATGTTTGACACCATTTTCCGAAGTCGAGTCATCAAATTGAAGTTAGCACGTCAATGACCGCTCTTGCTCAAGTCTCACAAACCACAGAGGAAGCCGTGACCTCCGCAACCTTTTTAGGAATTGACAGGATTAGCAAAACAAGTAATAGGCTGTCGTGAGACTGTTATTTTTCTCTTACTTGTTTTTACACACCGAATTTCACACCTCTTACTCACAGCAGAGATGATGGGGGAGACGTGATCATCCAAAAACTTTTTCTGGGTTATATCTCTGACCAAATCTAATAATACAGCCTAAGGAAGTGACAGCTTTCTAAAGTGAGCTTCTTCTGAATCTTTATTAACTCTTTCACTGCCAAAGACGTCTATTGACGTCTTGTCAAAAGGTAACGTTGACTGCCAAAGACATCTATTGACGTCTTTTGCTTTTTTTCCGCGGGAGCCGCAGATCAAAGTCTCGTTCATCTTGTGTGTGAATTTATGACTTGTAGGCAATATTTCTGTCCCAGTAGGGGGCAACAGTTCTCTTTTCAGAGCTAAAGATTGTCTATGAAGAAGACGGATTTCGGGTTGAGAGAGGAAAATGGCGAAACACAGGCAGAGACAAAAAATACAGGCAGCTGTCACGGTCACAGAGCTTTGTCTGGCGGTGGATCTGCCTTTAATAGTGACGCGATCGCGAAAGACAGAGGTGACATGGGTGATGTAGGTGACGTAGACACAAATGCAGTAGACAATGGCAGCCGAAGCAACAAGCTGGTGGTTGCTAGCGTTGCTGACCCATGTGGCGCGACACCGGAGCCTGACACCGGAAGCAGTTCAGAGTCGGGTGACTCAGAACTGACGAGTGTCGTCTGGATCGGTCAGCAGCAGGGATTCATCCCCACAACCAGCAGCCCCCACCGTCGCTTTGCTTGAATTTGCTTCTCTGCAGAAAAAGCTCGTTTTCTCTGTTTTTTGGGTCAAAATCAGGTGTTTTTGCTGAAACTACCCTATGTTCTACCGCCAATATCTAAAGACCCAAAAGGGCTAGAAACAAACTTTTCTGATGAAAGAAGAGAGTCTAACGTTTCTTTAGATAGTTTCAATGTTGATGTAATCCTAAAACTCAATATTCTGTGGGTCTTGAAAGTTCTGCGAAAATGCCCAAAAACTCTGGCATTATGGAGCTCCCTGCTCCGAACATGGCTTGCAGTCAGTGGGTTAAGAGGTGTTCACCCATGACAAGCGATGGATATCATGGGCTTCTTCCTCTCTTCTCAGAAGAAAGGACAGATAGTATCGCCTGTTTGCTTTGCCAGACTGCACAGGCGAGTTTGCATTTTTCCTGTAATTTAAAAAAAAAACTGTACAGCTGAAATCCCCTCTTTGTGTCTGCTTATTTCACTGGCACTCATTGCTGCCATGGTTATCTAAGTCACCAGGGCAGGGGTCTCCATTTGCGTCCCACAGCTTGTTTTTAATTGGCTTGGCGCACTTAAAAAAAAAATACTGTTCTGTTCCCCGACTGTGATGTAAGTTGAGTTTTAGTTTGAGTTGGAACTTATAAATTAACTCTTCAGTCGCTCACACTGTACGCAGAACACATGAAGAACATATGAAATGCTAGGGGTGTCTTAGAATAGTCGACCATTCAATTCGGAGGAGTGTGATTCGACTACCAAGCTCGCCGTCGAATCGTATGAAAATGTCGTGTGATCAAGACTGTACCATTCTGACTACATAGAATAGACATAGACATAGAATGTCTTTGTTTTTGTTATAAATAGCCGATTTTGATGCAAAATTCAGCTCATTTTGTGTTTACAGACCCAAAGTATGATTTTAATTCATTTATGGGGTCACGTTTGTATCCACGAAACATCGAACCGCTGTAAACCGAGGACCACCTACACGGATAATGTAACACGAATAAGGATGTGCTTTGCCGTAGGGGTGTCACAAGATCTCGCGAGATTAAAACGTGACAAGATTTCTCGTTCAGAAAAAAAAAGGCTGGTGGGCACTAGGCTTGACACGATAATAAATGAATCACACAATAAATGAAAATGTGCATGCGTGTCTGTTTTCCTCGTCTCTTTCGCCTCCAAACAGGCAGGAAGAGGGTTCACTCTGTGCATCGATTTCAGCACCTTGGTGCGCTTGTTCCATCGAACAACGGCATGAATGGAGTGAGCCTTTTTGTCAGTATTAAGGCCTCTTTGTGGGGCCGCGAGCATACACAGAGTGCAGAAGGGCGTAACGTAGTAGAAATTAAATCAGTAGATTGCAACATATTGTCATATATATACTTTTTTATATTTTTTTTCATTGTAGTTCTCTTAAAGGTAATGTTAAAATCTCATCTCGTTCTCGTGGACACCCCCGTTTGCCACCTAAAACACAAAATGCGTAGTAGAACCTCTAGGGATATGTGTGTTGGATCCTTTTTAGAAAATTGAGATTATACTGGAATAGTCCCTGCATGCTTTCTGTCGAATCAGTCTGTGCCCCCACAAGGCACCGATGCAAGTAGACGGTAACAGCCACAAGTGGAAATAAGAAATACATACAAAACAATAGCAGATAAAGTAACACATGATGAAAGCCTTGCACTTTTCTATTAGGGCTGATTTTGTATCCTAATGCTTCTCCAAATATTCAAACTGTGTAAGTTGGACTGCTAGCTGAGATTACAGGTAAGAAGAAAATCTTTTTTAAAGGAGAAAAATAATTTTGTCTCCCCTGTGTATACGTACGCCCACATCGCTGTCCAAGGCAGTACATTGCTTGAAGCTTTTTTTTTTTTACAAGTCCACATAAAGCACGGAACATGGATGCCATCATTTGTCTTATTCAGTACTAAGCATTATACATGTGTATTGTACATCATAAATTCACTTGGAGCTTATTTATTTTCATCTTTGTGGAATATTTCAGCACTTTTTTCCCCCGTGACAATCCCCCATATTTCCTAAATATGAAATACAAATTATAAGAGAGCATGTCTGATGTGTATGGTTCTCCAGCTAAATAAATGTATGAAAGTGCATTATTAGGTGGGTAACCCCATTACAGACTTATTGTTTTAGCTTCCCTTGGTTTTCAATAATGCACATTTTTGATTTTGTATAGCTGTAATCGTATAGATTTTTTTCATCTTCGTCTTTATTCATGCTTGAACGAAACTGGTGCCCGCAACTCGTACAATGGTTTGTACAGACAAATAAATTAATACTACAGGTTGTCAGTCGTACTTCAAATCAGGGGGCATGACAGAAAAAACTTGGGAACCACTGGTCTATTCTCTTCTAATAAAACACTCACAACACACGGCATCACTTTTTCTAGCATCATCTGTTTGCCATTAAGCATAGAGATAAAACTGTCTTTGCTTGTCTTACAACTTAAAGCTGCCATGTTAGTCATACCAGCTGAACACCCCCATATCTCCCGTTCCCTCAATCTCTGACCCAGTCTGTGTTCCTCTTGTTGACCCACAGGAACACACAGGTGTCAGACCTCCAGGGCGATGCTATCAGACCTCCTCAGATGGACAGGAAGCGCTAAATGGCTTCACAAAAGAAGCAAGAGGTTACAGCGGGGTGAGTAAGAGGGCGCTCGTCATGTTACATTTAGCCATGTAGCTGAGAATCATTGCCTGTGCGGTTAGTTAGTTAGTTAGTTATACTGATTTAGTTTGTGTGCGAATGCGTGTGTATTTGTGGAGAGCTGGATGTTCATGGTTCTTGGACAGATGGACATAAGATCTGTCACCTAGTGGACTAACATCAGGGGGTCTTAGTCACCGAACATCATGGGCCTGGACGCCAAATGATGCTGCAACTAAAAACATTCACATCAATGTGTTGTCTCCATGTATCGGCGTAATGGCTTTGCCAAGGACATTGTTTTCAAGGCTGTTTGTGTGTCAATCTGTTAACAGGATTACACGAAAACAAGCCAAGTCATTTTCGCAGGTGTGCGTCTGGACTGCAGCAATCAACATGTTTTTTGTCGCAACGCTATCAAATAAATAATATATTAGACATTAGGCACAAAAGAAAAGTTTGAAATGTTTTTTTTTATTGTTGTTGTTGTTGTTTACCGGTGTGTGTGGTGTTTGGGTTGTCTCTTGTATGTTTTTTAAACCTTAAAAAGGAGCTGCTCTACAGTAAATTACAATGACGCCTCGGTTTTCATTTACATTTTTTCTCCAAAAGGTCAGCTAAAAACCGAAACATACAAAAAACAAATCCAAATCTGTGGGATGATCTGAAGAGGGCTGCACACAAGAGATGTCCTCACAACGTTTGGTGCTTTTGCAAGGGTGGGCCATAAGTTTCCATACATAGGAACATGTATTATGTATGTTTTTATATGTTTCACATCAGATCCCCAGATCTCTCCCCTCTTGATTTCTATCTCTGGGGGCACTTGAAGGTCATGGGGTATCAGGTGAAGATACGAGACATAAATCATTTCAAGGAACGAATCACCAACGCCATTACAAGCATAACGTCAGCTGTGCTAATGCAAGTTCATCAACAGTGGAAGACACATATTAATGTTTTCCAAACAATGGCAGTCATTCTTATGGAGCACATTCTTTGAATAATAACGGTTGTTCAACATTACAGTATTTTTTTTCCTATGTTTGGAAACTTATGGCCCACAATGTATTGACTCTTGTCCAAAAAGAAGCAAAAGTTGCTTCAACAAAGCTAGCATTTTCAGATTCTTAGGATTTTAGGAAGTGCACTATTATCCATCCATCCATCCATCCATCCATCCATCCATCCATCCATCTTCTATGCCCTTATCCTCATCATGAAACAACATCCCAAAAGTCACCTTTACACTTGTACCCAATACATATTAAGAGAAAATAAGCCATTTAATACATAGGCTCGCTGCTCGTGTGTGTTGCTGTAAATGTGTTCCAATGTTAGGGGAGCTGAGTGGGGATCAGACAGGAAGTGACATTGGTGCTTCTTGATGTTGTGAGAGGATTCAAACCTGCAATAAAAGTCTGTTGTTCCGGCGATCAAGACTGGTGCTTGTGTGTCTCACAGAACATTACAGTAAGGTTGCTGACACCTAGTGACCAGTGTAGAATGCTACATATCATCACAGCGTCTTTGAATGCATCTCCTGAAAGTCTTATATTTTTGTATTTTAGATTCAGCTCGCTAGAGTGGTTAGCATGTGGCCACACAGTCAGGAGATCGGGCAGATCTGGGTTCGAATCTGTGTGGAGTTTACATGTTCTCCTCGTGCATCCGTGGGTTTTCTCCGGTTTACTCCAGTTTCCTCCCACATTCCAAAAGTTTAGGTTAATTTAGGTTAATTAACTCTAAATTGTCCATAGGTATGAATTTGAGCGTGAATGGTTGTTTGCTGTTTGTCTATATGTGCCCTGCGATTGGCTGGCGACCAGTCCAGGGCGTACCCCGCCTCTCGCCCAAAGTCAGCTGGGATAGGCTCCAGCATACCCCGCGACCGGCATAGAAAATGGATGGATGGAGATTCAGTTAGCCATTTTTTGCTTTTATGCTTGAAAATGCTTAAAAGAAATACATAAAAGCTGCTTAAATATGCATATTTTTTTACTAATAATTGGCCATATTCAACCACGAATGATGGTGCATGATTTATGTCTTAAATGTCTTAAAAAGGATTTATTATGGTGTCATTTTTTTACATCGCGTTCCATATCCACTGCAGATGTGCAAGTATGTTTGAAGTGTCACCGTCAGCTGTGTTAATAAAAATAATACAGTATTACTTCATCTTCCCCCTCTGCCAGATGGCAGACGTGCACACCCATGGACATTAGATTGATTATGACAGTCATGTGTCGCACTATCTCTCCATCTTTCTCTTCCTCTGAATCAGCCACCCCAAAATTGCCGCCGCCAGCTTCTAATCGCTTCCAGATCTGCAACTCTTCCTCCCCTCTACCCCTTCCCCGACTCTGTTTTGCTGCCGCAGAGCTTCAGTTGGAATAGTTTCAAAGTGGAAGTGGAAATGTACGACTTCAGCCAGTGAGTCAGCTTACAAGGTGCTCGTTTGAAGGAAACCACAAGCCAGCTCTGAGATGTGTTGGATTTTGTTTTTCATAAATCACAGCGGTGGTTGGTGGGTTTCATTTAATGCTTGAACGGAAGGTTTTTAATCCGTTAGCGTATGCGAGTGCATGCGCACCTCTACATTTACTGGAAACAGAAAGAAAAGAGCCATCTGAGCTTTTACCACAAGCGTGTGAGCGCGTCAAAAGACGGACTGACCATCGCCCGCCGTGTCTGAAGCACTTCCACACTGCTCTCGATCAAGCGCTCTGTGACATTTAGGTGGAAACAGCCGTTTGTATGAAACAAGCCAGCTTCTACAACTGTTTTGATTACTCACTCCTTAGTCACCAGTAGCAGCATCGATGCCTCGTGTGCACAAGAGCCTTTAAGACTGAGGCCCCTCAATCATGTGAGGTCGCTGTGGTCAAACGGAGGCGAGACCCTTTTGTTGCGCTTCGCAGTGCTTTGTTGTGTTGCAGCTGGTGACATCACTCTTTGAGGAGTCTGTTATTAAGGGGAGAGAAGCTTTGAGCCTGGAGCTAAATGGCCCCTAACAGAGGGTTGGAGGGTTTTATTGTGCGGTGCGCTGGGGTCCGCAGGGGAAAGTCCCTCACCACAAAACGATGCTGGTGATCACTTAGCGGAACAAAGGTCTTCACGGAAGAATGAGCGGTCACACATAAGAGCCGGGAGAGGAAAGTAGCGAGTGGAGTTGTTTTTTTAACGTGTTTTTCGTCAAGGCCTGCTCATAAACGTGTTGTAAAAGATTCTAGATTACAGCACAGCCATCATTTTACAAGCTTCTGTGAGCTTGTTATTGTTGTGCAGAAAATGAAGTTGGTGATTCAGCTCATCCACTGGCGTGGACCTGATCACCTGCACCTGCAGACACATCAGAAGAACGCAAGGGCCAGCACCTTCCTTTAAATGATATCAAGCTATGCGTCTTGACTTGTTACCTCCTCGGGTTTCAAAGCGCAGCATCACGCTCCGCCGACAAAGGCCGCTGAGGATGGTGACAGCTACGCAGGCAGCTGCAACTCCGGCTGCGTCACTCAGTCACTGTTCGGCGTGACAGCCAGCTCGAGACTCAAGAGGGCCCATTGAAGCCATGATGGGGCAATGTGCCGTGGAGGTATTCAAGTTCTGCAGTGCAATGCCAAAAGGGGGGGCTGGAGGGTGGTGGGGGGGTAGAAGAAAAGAAAAAGTGATGAGTCACCAAACTTCCCAAAATCCCCCTCCCTCCCCTTCCTCGTTTTACGGGAAATGGAATGCTGTTTTTTTCTCTCTCTCTCTCTCCCTCTCTTTGCAGTCTCAGGCGTTCATCTCCTTGACGGGCTGCCGGGTCACAGCTTCGGTTAATGTGTCTCGGTGAGCTCGCTTCATCCTTCTCTGGGAGACGTTTCAAACTGTTTTGAATGTGTGAAGCCGACAAGTTTATTAGCAACGTGAATAGTTAGTACTCCTACAGTGTGAGGAACATTTAACAACTTTTAACATCATTTATACAAATTTGACTTGCCAAGTAATTTCATATCCATCCATCCATCTTCTATGCCGCTTCTCCTCATTAGGGTCGCGGGGGCAAGCTGGAGCCTATCCCAGCTGATTTCGGCCAACAGGCGGGGTACACCCTGGCCTGGTAGCCAGCCAATCGCAGGCCACATATAGACAAACAACCATTTACACTCACATTCATACCTATGGACAATTTAGAGTCACCAATTAACCTAGCATGTTTTTGGAACGTGGGAGGAAACCCACCCACGCTAGGAGAGAACATGCAAACTCCACACAGAAAACGCCCAACGGAGATTCGAACCCAGGTCTTCCCGATCTCCTGTGGCCAACATGCTAACCACTAGACCGCCGTGCGGCCCGTAATTTAATATTTATTATTGTAATTGTTTGCTTCTTGCTGCTTGATATATACTGTATATGTTCACCAGTCAATGTAGCTAAATAACTATATTATTAAAAATACCTCTTTGTATTATGTAGTACAGTTGCACGCAAGAAACTACCTCCGCAATACTATAGTGAGTCCACACCCCCCTGCAGTTCAAGGCTTCATTGTCTTGCTCTGCTGAGGTTCTCTCTAACAACCCACAGGAGGCCTTGTAAAGTTGTTTGGTCTTTGTGAAGCCACAATTTTTAGGGTTGTATTTTGTTCAGCCGGGGCTGCTGCTAGTCGCTGGTTCATTAGTTCTCCTTGGATTCTCGTTACCTGTGTTGGAAGCATTCTGTTACATCTTGATTACCTTATTTCCTGTTTGCTGGTTTTATTCTCCTTTTCCGGCGTGTTCCTGTTTCCGCCTTCCATGGTGACTTTTATGTTAGCCCAAAATGTGTCTTTGTTATTTTGGTATTTGGTATTTTTGTATGTAGTAATGCGAGTTGACCTTTTTAAAGCAACCTGCCACCATGCCTTTGCATCCTGGGTTAATGTTACACAAAATCATGCACTCAGATGCCCAAAGGGAGATCTGAACGCAGATCTTCCAGATTTTCTGACTATGAGGCCAAAATGCTAACCATTTTGGTTTCTCATGTGAATAGAAATTTTTTGTCTTCTTTTTTATCTAACATAAAGAAATGCATCTTCAATTACAATTTCTGGCATGACCACATCTGTTTTGACTCACAGAGTTCGCTCGTGGGTCACATAAGTCACAGTGGGTCACACTTTTGAACTTCTCATGTCTTCTTGCGTCTGCAGATGTCATCAGTGAATGTGCCGGGATTACAGGCAAGTGATCCCCCAGATAAAGGAGGGAGAGGTATAATTGTTAGCTGGAAGTCAGAGTGTGATAGCTGAGAGAGCCGAGAGCTGTACTCCAGGCCCAGCAGCTTTCCGAGGAACTCAGTGTGACCCAACAGGAGTTTGAAAGTTCAAGGGAGTTTTTGTTTCAACATGGTTGTAATCCTACATGACAGCTCCCTTTCAGATGTTCATAATGGTTCTTTATTCTCTCTCCTGTAATTATCTCTCCAACCACGGACGCTATCGTGACTTCTTATCTCGTTGTGGGCGACAAATAGACGCGCTCATCTTGACGGCACTTGTCAGCATGCCGCTTCGCGAGATCTCTGACGTTACATTCAGCACCTGTCAGCTCCTCTATCACCGCCTGGATTTGGCAAAAGCGCGTTCAAAGCAACAACATGCGGGGTCAGCAACTTTTACTCTTTCAGGCCGGGCTGCTGCATGGAATAACCTGTCAGTCAATGCAGCATCGCTGGTGTGTAAGCCGACAGGAGGTTCTATGCACCTGAGTGGTTGTCTGAATGTGTCTGTCTCAACTGGACCCTCCGTGCAGTTAGTGCTGACAGTGTTCAATCCATGGAGCCCTGTATCACTTATAACCTGTATCACTTACATGATACAGGATCACGACGGAAGGGGAACTCATCCCGGTACTGTATTGGCAACTTTGACCCAAATTAGTGTCTCCAGTTAGCCTAACTTGCATGCAGTCGTTGTCATGAAAGAAAGCAATTGGACCTGGCCCCTACAGCCTCGAGGCATGAAAACCAAGCATGTCCATGCAAAATGAGACCAAACTGAGACCAAATCAGGATCTGAAAGACTTACTTTTATGATAACTGTAGTCGTTCTCTGTTGTTCCACCAGGATTTCCCACGCTTAAATAAACAAATACAATTGAAATACAATCTCTGGTGCCATAACGCTTAAATAGACATAAACTAATAGTAGGAAACACTGCAATTTATAAGAAAGAGCATGAATGGAAAAAGTCATTTACACGCCACAGCATCAGATTAAAACCACAAAAAGAATACAGGCCACCATCAGTACGACAATAGCGTGGTTTGATGTGTGTGCGTGACAGGTGCAGCGTGGTTTTACCGAAATGGACAGGAACGGCAACAACGGCTTCAAAGCTATTGTGGAAAACTCTGGTTTATTTTAACCCGAAAAGACCAACCAACTTCTCGAACGAACACACAAGCTGTTTGGCTCATTAGAAGTGGTGCAGGGTCGTCAAACGGCGGTTGCTTACGTGCAAAAAATGATATGCATTTACATCAAATTTTTTTACCTGTTCTTTATCATTGCTTTCAAAAGTTTTTTGTGATCTGTTTTGACCGCGCCCACTGCCCAGTACAAGTTCTATATTGGGGTGTCAAACTCGTTTACTTTGAGGTCGACAACGCATTTAAGGCTGCCCTTAGAGGGCCACTTGTAACTGTCAACTTACATTAATATAAATATGAATATAACCTCATTGAAGTGCTTATTTTTGATAACAAAAAAATGCTTGGATTATCTTGTTGCGTATTCCGATAATATTAGTTTCGAGGAACTGGACGCAGTACAATTTTTCCGTCAAAATGAAAAAACAAATAAGATCGGAAGGAAAAAAAGTGCATTACTGACACACATTATTCCCAGGCCACAAAAAATGATGGCGCGGGCCACATGTGGCCCCCAGGTCTTGATTTTGACACTTGTTCTATATCATTAAAATCTACCATACTATTGGAAACTCATGACTACGCAATAGTTGCTGCAACAATTCACTCCCGCTTTCAAATGCATTAAATTAACCCTTTATAGGGCACTTGTTAAATGTCACTACAAATAAATGATCTAAACCGATGTGGGCCATACCTAGACAACCAACATTTAGGACTTTTATTTTCATTTATTAAACATTTAAAAATAGTTTTTATATGAATATTTAATATCTTATTCATATTAATATCCAATCCAATCCACTTTATTTATATAGCACATTTTATAAACACTGTTTCCAAAGTGATGCACAGACTAGCAAAATCACAAATAATAAATAAATAAAGGAATGCACATGTGAATTTAAATAATAAGTAAAAATTACCACAGTAAAAACTAAAAGATCAAATTAAAAACAAAGAAACGTACAACAGTAATAATAATAATAATAATTATTATAATAGTATAATAATAATAGTAATATAACAATAAAATATTTAAGACAAAAAATAAAAACAATAAAAGCAAAAAAATGCAAGAAGTAAAAAATAAATAAGTGATTTAAATTTAAGAACAAATAAATAAAACCATTAAAACAAAAAAATAATAAAAGACACAGAATATGTAGCTCTATAGTGTGTATATAGTATTGCCATTACTATTTTCTATTATTCATTTTATATGTAATATTTTTGATCTAAAATACCATTATGTTATTTATTTTAACATCCATACTTTTCAAATAGACAATGCGGTGGTTCCTTATGGTTTAAAAGAGCCCTGGGGCCTGGTGGTTAGCATGTCGGCCCCATCGTAAACTGGCGAGCAGTCCAGGGTTTACCCTGCCCCTGCCGGAAGTCACCTGGGACAGGCTCCGGCTCACCAGGGATCCTAATGAGGACAAGTGGTATTTAAAATGAATGAAAGAATGAATAAAACAATCCTGTTTCATCTGAAGCGATGCACAAAGGTTCCACTTCTTTCTTTTGACCCAGATAATGTGAAAGCTAAAAATAGAAATCCACAATTTTACACTTAAAAGTACAAGGCTATGACTGGGAAAATGTAGCTTATCATTCTGGGTAATATTTTCATCATTTTGTGACATGAGCGCCAGTCTTTTTGCCCGCGGAAGTGTATTCGTATGTGTGTGTGTAAGTACAGTCAATTTTGTTGCTTTGCGTGCCCAAGCTGATGCATTGTGATGTAGATGTTGGGGGACAAAGACCACCCCTCCCCCTAGTCCCCCTCTCGCTATGCAGCAACAGGCCAACACATCAGTGCAATTACACTCAGGGCCAACAGAGGCGTGTTGACTGGGGTGGACAGGTCCAGTAAACAGTGGCCTGTGTGCTGCTGAGTCAGGTTTGAGTGTCACTCTGAGTGAAGGGCTCACTCAGGCCACACTTGTTGACAAGGTGCTCTCTGGCCTTAAAGCCTAGCTATATAATTCAAGCAGTTAGGGAAGAGCTTCAATTAAGGGGTAAGGCCAGCTGCACAGCACTGAGCGAGGGATAAAAGGGTGAAGATTATTTGTCTGTTTTTGCCAAGCGTGTGTGCAGACCAAAGGATAGGGGAAGTTGTGCAAGGTTGAAGGTGTGGTCGCCTGCCTTTTTTTTTTTTTTTTTCTTGGCATGGGTTGACAACGCCTTTGAGTCTAGCCTCACGCCCAACAAACGGTCAAGAAGAGTGGATTTTGTAATCACTATTTGTATGTAGCCAAACCTAATAGCGATGACTACTTACCCTGTTATTTAATGGGCCAGTCATTTACAGGGACAAGAGGCCATCCAACAGACAGACACTGTCTTACGTGTTATTTGCAGGCTGATTCCTGCAGCAACGCTGTAGAAGAAGGAATACTGACGAAGGGCGTGTGAAGTGTACCTAAAAAAACAAATAGGGTGGAGGAGCACAGGCTTGTCTTGTGTCAAAGACGTGCGCTATTGTTATGCAGTAGTTGATTGAGGGTGTATGAGATGTGTTTATGTGTTCTGGAACATGTGCTAGGAGCCACTGTGTTATTATTATTCCTGTTCGGCAATCATTGTGTTCGTAACTACAAAATAGCATCATGTTCTGGATCTAGTATGATCACTTACAATATGAATTTAAAAAAATGATACAGTATATACAAATGCACACAACATTAAATAAATAAAATCAAAATAAAAAAATACGTATTTTTGACGAACAAGATATTTTTTCTTCCCACTACCTCTACGATACACTTATTATGTTGCTTAATAGTTAAGATGTGCTAAACTGTGCAATGTACTTCTTAAAATAAGCAACATAATCCGCCAACAAGACGCAATAATTTTTGCACATATAAATTTAATAAGCAAATTGGTCTCAAGAGCCCTTTTTGATCTTTATTTCAGATGTTTAATCTAACTAACATCTAATACAAGAGCAGTGTCACAATTGCTGCCTTGACAAATATAATGATGTGCCATTTTCATGTCTCTAGTATTATTCCATGGTTAGTGTGATTATGCTTTCATTATTTTCGAGCATGCACGCAGTTTACATTGAAATGCTTCATGTTGCAATTCACCATTCCGCATACAAAAGAGCAGGAAGAAGCAGTGAAGTTTAATTAATCATACGCCCTCTCCGTTTCACATCAAGCGCTAATATATTTGTTCACTTCCTGTATTCAACATGCACTAATTCACTATTTACATTATTCTTCCACACAATCAAAGCAGTTGTTTGTAAACTAAAAAAAAAAAAAAATTTCCTTTTCTCTTGTTGTTGTCCGGATCTATATCATTCACCATTATTGCAGGTGTGGTTTGAATGATGTAGAACTGCATTATACTGAGAGCTGTTTATAATATTTACATTGATTTATATGACACGTAGTACGATGCAATGCAGTTCTACACCACCGACATCAATAAAAATATGACAAATATACATATTTTTTAAAGTGGGCCATTTGCTTCTTGTAGCGCTCTCAAAATAAGCTGTATTTGTATTTGATTGTAAAATGTATTTAAAAAAATAAGCGAATTACATCAAAAAAATCATTTAGTTTACACGACGGTGCTGACATTTTAAACCCAGATATACAGAATATTGTCGAATACTGTATAGAAAAGAATTAACGAGTAAATAAACTGACTTTTAGCCTTTGCACAGCCTGCAGTGGATCTAAGTGATGCAACTTCCCATGGATCATGTGCCTTCTTCAGTGGTAGGGTAACAGGACTGAGTGAAAACCCAGGGACATGACTAAAGTGTGAATTTTAACATCATTTTTAACATAATTGTTTTTTTTTTAAGGAAAATAAGAATAGCTGTGATAATGCGTAACGCAAATATGTTAAAAAATATATATATAACATTTCTGAAGAGTCTAATTTTAGGAATGGGGAACTGGCAACAAAGTAGTTTAAATGAGTTGTATTCTATGAGATAAATATGCAGGACACTTAGCTGAATACAAAATGTACTTTACACAGTTTGACTGTGTATTTGCACTTTTATGTCTTGGGGACATAAATGGCACCATTTTGTTAGAGTGGCGCAATGTCCCTTTCCATTATTTTCCCATTTTTTTCATAATAGCACTACAATAATGACACTACAACACTGCTTAAAGCATTGGTATAAACCAGGGGTCACCAACGTGGTGCCCGCGGGCACCAGGTAGCCCCCCACGACCACATGAGGTGCACAGGAGGTTTTCAGTTAATAATGAAAGAACAGTAGAAAGAAATGCATTCTGAAATACAAAATGTGAGTTGTGGACACCAGCATTTTGTTCATGTTCTGGTAAAACAAGCATATTCGCTTTGTTTGGGTTTAAAATAAGCTCTGAAAATAAATGTTACAAAAATGAGTAGCTCTTGGCAATTTTCATTTTGTAAAGGTAGCTCTCACAAGGAAAAACCTTTGGTGACCCCTGGTATAAAATGTAAAAAAGAAAGTAATACGCATGAATTTGTACTCAATAAAAGACACATTCTTGTATTTTATTACGAGTCGCCAGCCAGTGAAGTGATCACATGGTGTGCGGCAGTCACAGTGCATGCTGCTGACCCTCTTTGCATACTGTGAGACTATGTCTATGCATCGGCGGTGCACTGTGGCATCCTCCAGTGTCTCATAGGATATGCTTCAGTTTGGCTATTTTTAGATCTAGTGTCACCAAAGAGCAAAGAAGCCAAGCTTGCTGCCTTTTGGTTGTCGAGATCACGATCGGCATCGGATCGGCTCGTTTCGTCTTTCACGAGTGTTTGCCGGTTGTCATTGCAAACTTGGAGACAAAGGAGGCGAGTCTCACGTTGCACAGGGGAGCGATGCACCTGATACTCTCAAGGTGATTGGCCCTAATAACATGGGCGCATGAAGGGACTGTCCCTGAGAAGAGGCGCTTGTTACCAAGCCACTGTGACTCATTCATGCTGGCCATGTGCAGCCTATGTGTGAGAGAGCCTGGGAAGGGCTTGGAAACAGATACCGAGACAGAGAGGGACACAGCGACGTAGAACAGATTGATCAAAAACAACTCCAACATGCACTAAAAGCCTAACAGATCACACTCGGTATGAAATTCAGTGTGTTGTATCCCATCCCTTCATCCTCTTGTTGCTGTGGCACAATCTTCGGCTTGGTGACAACTCACAGGTTTTAACTGCTGCTCCTGTTGAGTCATATTAAAATGTAGTTTGGTCTTGGGGGGTGGGTGGGGGGTGGGGGGGGCAATTTGTGCTGTTACATAGTTACATAATAGGCTAAATGTGATGTTTGTAAGTGGCTCAGACAATGGTAAATGGAAGCTTTTCTCCTTTTTTTGTCCAATGATGCCTCATTCACATAATAATGATGGCGTATGGTGCCATGGAAGGGAATCACTGATGACGCAAGTACGGTTCAGTATAATATGCAAAGGCACTTTAGCCCTTTTCACACAGAGACCCTGTAAAATTGGTGCATCTAAGGCGTAACAGTCGGTATTTTTTTGTCCAACCTGGCTGTAATTGGAATGAATTAAATGTAAAGGTCACCGTCACCCCGTGTGTAGCATGTGGGGAAGAGTAGCTACCAAGCATGCCTTTCAAGTTGTAGGCGTGGTTGTAGTTCTGCATGTATGTGAGTGTCTAAGCGTTATTTTGATACCCGTATAGTCTGTGCGGTGCAGTTGCATTGTGTCCTCCGTTTGTGTTGACTTGTTGTGTTGGTTTAGTTCGCTACCTCCTGTCCGTTTGCGCTGTTTTGGCAAATGAAGAACACTTCTTTATAGAGCAAGCTGAGGATGCCTATGACCATTTCCTGTGTGACTGGAGCTTGCCACAATATACTAACAAACTTTACTAACTTTAACATGGACATGGCTTGCAGTGCTACTGTGGCACGCTCCAATCACCAAAATAGTCTGTTGCAATCTGTAGCTTTTACAAGAACAACACAACACGTCAACACGCACGACACACAGAGTAACCTACCGACTGCACTATGTGATATACCCATGCCAAGAAAACACCCATATATTCCCGTCGCAAGGCATGCCGGGTCACTTGTGGTACTCTTTCTCCCAAGATTTTGCTGTGTTTGTCGCATTTTTGGTAGATTGCAAAATATGTACATAGTCAATATGTACATAGTCTTGTACTGTACATACTTTTGGTATCCAATGTTTTATTGTTCATAGTTCATATTGTTGTTGCAGCTGGGCTACCCAACATGCCGTGTGGGCATTTGGAAATAACGGTGTTAAGTGTTATGTTTAGCGCTCAGTTGTTGATTTATGTGATGCGTTAACTTGCTATGGATGTGTGGTGTTTTTGTTTCGTTGCACCGTGAGCAAGTATGCCCTTCTGCTACCTACCTACTGCGACGCCACCTATATATAGACGCCCCCCACCCCGTCACATTTTTTAACCCAATGTGGCCCACCCCTGCCTTAATGGGTATTAATAGACAACACTCTGTTGCATTAGAATCATTTTTTTTTTTGTATTAATTTATTTTTGTATGACTTTTTTTGCCCAGGCAAAGACCACATCACTTGCATAGAGCATGCACCCTTCAGATTAGTGATGGAAAGTTTGTCTCTCTTTCGAGAATCGGCTTTTTTTCTGTTTGACACTGTGGAAGCCCCCCAGCCCACCTCCCCACCCCCCGCCCACTCGCTACGAAAGACACTAACAAGCTAAATAGTCGATAGTTGGGGTTGCTCACACAGTTGATGTCACGTCACGCACTCGACCTTGATGCAATCCAAAGTGGGGCCCCGGGGCCATTTGCGGTCCATGGCTTGTGAGTTATTGACCCGCGGCACATTGCAGGAATGAAATTTTACCAAAAAAAACAGCAAAGATGGGAGAATAGAGCAAAAGGCATAATGTAAGAAGAAAAAGCTGAAATGTTGACTAATGACTATTGTGATTATGGCGGTATGGCTTTGTGTTTACTTTTTATTAATATACACCTCTCACTGTACCCCTCCCACCTTGTTGCCAGGTAAGCTACTGCCTCGTTCATGTCAGAGCACACATTGCTAATTGCAGAAACTGCCGCTTGCCCCAATGTGGCTGGGAAAGGGACGAGATACAGCACTTCTCTCCCTTTTTTAACCTTGGCGGAGGTCTGCCAGCTCTGCTGAGTGCCAGTCTAGTTAGAGATGAGATGAACAGACATGTTGAATCTTCCCTCTCTAGTCTCTTGGTTTTTTAAAGACAGACAACATGTCTACGCTTCCAGCTGGTCCTGGCAGGCTTTTTCAAGATGAACACTCGCCAGTTTCTCAAGACGAGGTTATTATTAACTACCTTCACAGACGCACTGTACTTGTAAACGTGTGGTTTGAGAGGGAGTGGCGGACCAGCTGATAAGGCAGAGGTCGATATGGTCCTTCCTGCCAGCATGTACCTGTGAGTGAGGCCATGTCTGGAAGTGAGGTTTGTCATTAAATGTGTGATTTTCTGACCATCTCTGCACTGTGGTTCTGTTGTTTTCCTCTCCCTGTAACACCTGAGAAAGCTGCAGGGGAAATCAACCGCTGCCAGCATTCCAAACACATTCCAGCTCCAAATGCCTGGGCACAGCCACGCATCCTCGACATTCTTTCATTTAAAGGTGCAGTGTTTCTTTTGTTTGCATGTGGGAGTTTTCTTCAATTCCGACTAAAATGTGGAACTAAGACTAAATAAACAAATACTTGCTCTATTTGGAATCCAGGGTCAAAACACACTTGGAATGGGTGGGTGTTTTTCATTCTTTACTTTCTTATTTACAAGTACAGCTCAATAAATTAGAATATTTTCAATTCATTTCAGTAGTTCAATTCAGAGAGTAGAATTCTTATACTTTAAATAAAGCAGTGGTGTCCAAAGTACAACACGGGGGCCATTTGCGGCCCATAGCTAGTTTTTTATTGGCCCACGGCACTTTCTAGAAATTCAACAACAAAAAAAACAAGGTGTAATAATAGGTGTTAATAATAATATGTATTTGTCGCCTACAACACATAGCTAACAAACATTTTGTCTTTAAATACGTATAAGACGTCTTTTAGCCTTTGATAGAAAATAAAAAGTATCAAAACGTCCCCCGCATCCTTTGACTTTTCCATATGCGGCCCTCGCTGGAAAAGGTTAGGACACCCCTGCTCTAAAGATTCACTGCAGTGAAGTATTTCAAGAATGTATTTTTAGTCACAGCTAATAAAAATAATTTTAAAAAACTTCCTGCGCCTTTCATTGGACTCTTATTCTGAACTTGAACTCCGGAACTCAATGATCGAATTTATTGAGATGCACCTGTATTTTATACAAAGAAATCTCTAAAATGCCACAAATACAATTTGGTATCTGGAGTGTAAATGAAATAATAGGAGGTACAGCCTGTAAAATAACCATAAATAATAAAAAATAACAACATATAATTTGAATTTTTAAAAATACCAATTTGCTGAATTGTCCTAATGTGTTATTCGTCAAATATTTAACTCTTGAAATATGATACCACTGTAAGAAAACAATAGAGAATAAGGTCACCCAGTAGAATAAGGAAGTAAAAGACGGTCAAAAGAGCAATGCTGTGCGATAATTATATGAAACATTTCTTGACTTTGTTGAAGAATTTTACTAGGATGATTTACTCTTACACAAAACAAGGAACTATGCCCTGTTTTTCCAAACAAGTAAAGCCACAAGCTTAAAAAAGTAAATCATTACTCAATCTTAGCGTCTGACCCTCCCACCTCCACCCTTCAGTTCCCCCCACCCGGAGGGATGCAAGTGCGTCATAGTGGGGTTGGAAAGAGAAGAAGTAAAGCCTTTTGACTTTCAGGAAGGAAACACATCTGGGGAATAAGGAAAGAGAGAACGGGTGAAAAGAGGAATTAACGTGGAGGAAGAGGAGCTGGCCAAAAATAGTCAGCCTCCGCCGGAGCTTTGCCTTGCCAGAGCCCCCACCACATCTCCTGCCACTCAAGCATTAGTCAGCTCTGACCTACCCCTTTGAGGGTGACTAACTTCTCTTCTGAAGCCCCCCAAGTTAAGAACCTCACTTCCTCCCAGGCATTTTTATTCCAGTCCAGGGTTACCTGACTCTTTGCTTCCTATTATACACAACCGCTCTTACAGGTCTTTACAGTGTGTGAGGCCATTGGAAGTGTAGTGGTTCGCAGCTTTGGCTTTCGTGCAGCTGGCATGGGATCAATTCCCACTTAATGTGATGTTCACAATCCTACTGTGATTGATTGGGAACCAGTCCAGATGGTAGTCTGCCTCTAGGCTTCAGCCTCGACCATTACCCAGAACAAGAAAACAGACGGATGGTTGTGTGAGGGTGGAGAAAACAAGTTAGAGCTTCATGGCACTCAGTAGATGCTGCACCGTTGTCCTACACCCATCCATCCATCCATTTTGTATATCACTTGTCCTCACTAGGGTCACGGGCAACCTGGAGCGTCTCCCAGTTGACTTCAGGAGAGAGGCGAGGTACCGTAGTCCAACATACAGCGGTGTGAAAAAGTGTTTGCCCCTTTCCTGATTTCTTATTTTTTTTGCATGTTTGTCATACTTGAATGTTTCAGGTCATCAAACTAATTGCAATATTAGTCAATGACAACACGGCTGAACACAAAATGCAGTTTCAAAATGAAACTTTTTATTATTCATGGAGAAATAAAATCCAAACCTACATGGTCCTGTGTGAAAAAGTGATTCCCCCCCCTGTTAAAAACTTAACTGAGATTAATTGAGCTCTATCACTCTGGAAAAGGTTATAAAGCCATTTCTAAAGCTTTGGGACTGCAGCGAACCACAGTGAGAGCCATTATCCACAAATGGCGAAAACGTGGAACAGTGGTGAACCTTCCCAGGAGGGGCCGGCCAACCAAAATTACCCCAAGAGCGCAGCGACGACTCATCCAAGAAGTCACAAAAGACCCCACAACAACATTTGCTTTAGTTAAGGTCAATGTTTATGACTCCACTATAAGAGAGACACTGGCCAAAAAGTTCCAAGACCAAAACCACAGCTGAAAGAACATTAAGGCTTGTCTCAGTTTTGCCAGAAAAACATCTTGATGATCCCCAAGACCTTTGGGAAAATACTCTGTGGTCTAACGAAAGAAAAGCTGAACTTTTTGGAAGGTGTGTGTCCCACTACATCACACCAACAGTAAAATATGGTGGTGGTAGTGTGATGGTCTGGGGCTGTTTTGCTGCTTCAGGACCTGGAAGACTTGCTGTAATAAATGGAAGCATGAATTCTGCTGTCTACCAAAAACTCCATCTGCCATCTTTTCGTGACCTCAAGCTGAAACCAACTTGGGTTCGGCTCTTCCTATCTTTGTGAAGCAGAATTCACCAAGCGCTGGATTGTTCACCCAATAATAGGGAACGTGAGCTGGGTTGACAGGTGAGACAGGTTAGTTTTACCCTACTGATGATGTGATGTGTTAGATGACAAAACGTAAGCATACAAAATATTGTAAGTGTAAAGGGGTAAGATTAAATAAGCTCCGCTTCTTCCTACTCCTTTTCGGACAACTTGCTACTTTATGTATTTTTGTGATTTTTCATGTAGAAAAAGAGGCAGAAGGCAAATCTGGTAAAGGCGGGCCTGAAGGGGAAGGGACTGAATTAGATCAGATTTCTAAAAGTTGGACGAAACTCAGGACATGATCACGGGTCAGTGTTGTCTGAACAAAGTGGATAGTGAGAATCATTTGTCGCTGATTAACTTGTTTGATGACAAAGAAGGAAGGAGGTATGTGGCCATGAGCGATATTTACAATTCCAAGGAAGAGGTAGTACGTGTGTGACAGCATGTCAGCTATACTCGGACACATTTTTTTTTAACCACAGCCTTGCAAGAACGTGTTTAAACATTTTTCATTTTTAACGTACGTAATGGACAACTGAGGAGGAACTGTGGAACATATGAACAAATCTTCTTTAAATCACATACAAAATCACATACAAAAGGGTCACTCCATTCCTCATTATTTTTACTTAAGTCTGATTGTTCCTAGTTTAATGTAGATTCCAGTCAATATCATTATTATTGGAGTTATTTGTCAAAACACTTGGTGATCATCAGGTAAGGTTTGGGAGAGTCACTACAGTACATCGTATCAAGCTCTATTATAAGGATGTTGGTCAACTAGAGCCATCTAGTGGCGCTTTTAGGAACTCATGCTGTACCAAGCTGTCGCAACAGACGTACAATCCACATTTTAAAATACTTTAGGAACTAAAAGGAAGGTATTTTTTTCTGTTAAATCAAATCCTGACCAAAGAATTAAATATGTTGCTGCTTTAAAATAGTTGGCGAACATTTAAACGTATCGTAATATCTGTTTTTTAATGCAAGGGTCTAGTAATATACACAGATAAGGTCATCGACTATTATCTTGTTATTGTAATATTTAGCCTATATATGTCAGCACTTGTAGGAATGCTGACCCCTAAAAATAATCCGTTTCCATGGAAACGCTCTTAATACGGAAGCTCGCTAGTACAGCTGGAGGTGAGACAGACGCGAACAGGGGCAGGCGGGAGCAAGAGGAGGCCATGGCAGCCTGACTGACGTGGAAAGTGTCAGGAGTCAGCAACTAACTTTGAGGGAAAGTCTTGTGAGTGACCCCTGTCGCCTCCTCACTTCTCGAAGCCGAAGGTTGGACGGTTTAAAAAAAAAACATGAGTCTGGACAAAGCCGAGCTGTGTGATTCACTTCTAACATGGGTAAGTTAGGAAGTAGCCACGTAGCATTGTTAGCTGCTAACTGGTGAAAGCGTACGGTGGTAAATCGATGATATGAATCGTGTGGTGTTTGCCACATAATGCTTTCACTTCGTCAGCCTAAGTAGCAACGTGTCAATGCTAACGATCCCTGACGTGAACAGGTGTGAAAGTTGAGCGTGTTTAAGATAGCAGCGCTAACCAACCAGAGCTAACTAGCTGACCAACCTGTTGGGTTTTAACGCGTTAGCCTAACTACTTGACTGCCCTGTCAGCAATTAAACTAAAAATAAAATTTTGTAGCTTCTCTGAGGAAATATACTGTTTACTTTACTTTTTGTGGCATTTTAAAATCTTTATGTCTTCATTTTCCTTTGTCAGGTTTTTAATGTGTTCTTACTTATTTGCATTTTAGTATTGTATTTATTCAACACCTGTTTTCTTTCCTACATCACTGCATAAGAGTTCTATCCATTGCTACACATTCTCTATTCTTTTCTGATACTTGAACACAGGAAGCGCACAAACAATTTTAACATGTAAAAAGAGTGTGTGAATTATCAGTAATAGATATGGAGAAGGGGTAGCGTTAACCCTCCCCCAGCCACCCAGCTATCAAAATTGATGTAGACAAAAACACAGGCAGCTATTTTATTTGTTCTTTTCTCTGTATACACGATACCAATTGGTGCAAACCTTGTTTAAACCAATGTTTAGGTGTGTATGCATGCATGTAGCGAGTCGTGTGTGAATTTGCTTGTGTGTTTTGAATGTATAAAAACATATTGCGACATCTTAACTATTCCATGCCACTTGTTCACAGTTGCAGACATTTCAGGTGCCATCATGCAACAGCAAGCATGACCTGACAAGTGGAGTGGCCATCGCGCATGTCCTAAACAGAATGTAAGGGCTCTTCAGTATATATTTATGTATGTGTCCAAATTTGGTTGCATTCATCACGAGCACAAATGAAGCTTCTTTGCAAAATTCAAGCCAATCCGCTATCAAAATTGTTTGTTTTGGGTGAAATTAGCCAACTTGAATGCATGAACCATTCATCAAGGTGTTTGTACCCTTACTTATACAAGCAGACAACAGAGTCAGATTATAGTGAGGTCTTCTGTTTACCTGCTAGTATACAGTACGTATTAATGTTCTTATGTTGCAGTGGTGGGTTGCGGGGCATAATAGGGTCATGGTCTAATTTGCATAATTGGCCGTGGTGCATTTGCATCTAATTGTAATGGATGCTGAGGAATAACATTGTGGGAGACGAGTGAGTAAAAAAAACAAATATGTTTACAACTACAAATGAACTTTCTTCTGTCGCTTTTGTTTTGCTTGCTTATAAATGTTGAAGAGGCCCACAGCGTCACCCGCTGCTCGTTGAGAAGAGCAATACGTGTCTTCATGTCAGTCTCTTAGAAAGCACACCATTTAATTCTAATGGGTTTTTTGCCAAGCATTAAGATTTCATACTCCCTTGAAGGCATCACCGTTATCTGCTGTGAGAAGCCAAAGTGAGATCCATGCGCAATTTTCTTTCCGACACTTAGCAAATCCACCAAATGGAAGACAAACTGCCGTGTTCTTTAACTTGAACGAACACAGCCATACCTTTGCTGCCCTACACCAGTTAAATCAGCAGGAGCCCCTTCACTGGATTTGTCGCTAGAGGAGTCTGATTACTCACCAAATAGAGTATATAGCAACAGTGTTGCTAAGTTGGCAACACTGATCCCTCCTGCTACATCTTATTTTCAGGCCAGGTGCGTTTGATGTGTGTTAACAAGCCGAGTTACATGAACAGTGCTGTTATAGTGTGTTCATGAGCGAGTGTGAACAGGTAGCGCCAATCTATTTGTGGCGGGGCTGCCACAAATAAATGTATGGGAAACACTGTGATGTAATGTGATGTAACGCTCTCATCCACAGAGACCCCTCTTGGTTTAATGCGACATGGCTGGGCAGGATGAAGGAGGAGAGCGGTGACAACTGGCGCCTCAAGGCAATGACATATTACACTGGATTATGATCATATTATGAGCATATTTGTTAATCTCGTTTGCTCTTTTAGGTCAGCAACTTGAAAAAGATTCTCAAGAGCATGCTGGAATATTACCACGATGTAAGGGGTATTTTACTTACTTTCAAAAGCTTTTTAGTTGCGCTCATAAATACTTTGTGTGGACAAAAGTATTGGGATGCCAGACTTTCCCTTTGAGAGTAATCAGTAAAATTGCTTAGAATTTGGTAAATATTCTTGCACCCCCTGATTGGGAACCGTTGGCCTACACCAGTGGTTGCCAAACGTTTTACAGTCGCGTACCCGTTCAGACATTTGATCAGGAGCCGTCTACCGCCTACTCCTGCACACTTAAAAAAACATAAACCTTTTTATCTGAATTAAATGCTGAACATAATTATTGGTTAATTAATTTTGCAGTACTTCAGGGTCACAAATTTTTATTTTTCATGGTCACATTTTGCTGAAGTTTCACTTGAGCACTGATAAATAGACAAGTAATCATCCTACACATCTTTTATTCCAGGTTGATGTTGGCATCCTTCTGTTTGAGCGGATTGAGCGAATTTTGTCCACTCGCGATGGCTATGGTTTAAGTTTGCATATTAACATATTTTTCCCCTAAAAATATGATTTACCAAAAAAAAAAAAAACAGCAGCAGCAAAAATGGTAAAATCAGCAGTGATTTTGCATGAATAAAGTAAAACTATTAAGAGGAAAAAGTTGTAATTCTACAAGAATAACGTAATAAGTAGAAAAATGTCATTTTAGCAGCATAAAGTTGAAATATTAAAGAAAAAAGACTTTAAAAAAAAATTAACTGTAATATGAGAAACAAACAAAATAACAAATTTTGTTCTAATTTTTGGAAAATTAGGTTGTGGGAAGAAAATTTACAAGAAAGTGGAAATAGTTAGAAAATACAGTAGAAACAGTAGAAATGGAATTAAAAAAAACCTGTAATTTTTTCAGAATAAAGTCAAAATATAAACAGAAAATCGTCGTATTCTAACGGCAAAAAATGTTTACGTTTTATGAGAATAAACTTGTAATATTATGAGGAAAAAATGTAATTTTGCTAAAAGTTTAAGTATTAACTTTGTTTTGTTTTGTTCAGTTGTAGTATGCGAAAGTTCATGCTAGTATGCTTTTTCACATATACCACAAAGCTGAGATGCAGTGTTTACAAAATATCAAAGTGGCCCTTGCATCCTTTCATTTTTCAGTAGGTGCCCCTCGCTGGAAAAAATTTGGATACCCCTGATTTACGGAATGACTTTGTCCTCCCATTCTGTGTCAGTGCTGTTTTAATAGAAGGGCGACCAGCGAAAAAGGCAGGAAATTGCCTTTTAGAGGCAGCATAAAAAAGAGCTTCAGATTTACTAGCGCTCCTCCAGATTGGTTATTTAATTACGTTCCATCCCAAGACGTTTGTGTATCGTTATTAATAACTAATTATCCTTCCGGCAATGACCTCTCTAACCATTTCAATAACAGATACTGGGTCACCAGGTATCAGATGAGCATCTGCCAGATGTGACCCTCATCGGTGAAAGGGGGGACATCACTGAGCTGGGAAAGCTGGTGCAGCTCGTATTGGGCTGCGCTGTCAGCTGCGAGAAGAAACAAGGTAAACGCAGCCGTTAACAGGGATAAAAGAAAGGCACAAAGCGTCTTAAAACCAGACTGATGTGTCAGTGGGGAAAAAAAAAAAAAGATTAGCTAGAGGTCCTATCACATGATTCTTGTTTGGTAACAGTGCTGTCTTGATCATTGCAAGCGGACGGTCTGATTTGAGAACAATTTACAGATTATGCTTTGCAAAGAGGATTAAAAATAATCAGGTCACACTTTTTAAACACTGGCTTAGCTGCCTTGACTTTCTGGCAAAATACGCGGCGCTTGGTTTCCTTTCAGGAGAGAATTTGTTGCTAATCTGTTCTTTGGCTACACTTTCATCAATCTGTTTGTCTTTTCTCAAACACAGAGCAAATCCAGCAGATAATGACACTTGAGGAATCTGTCCAGCATGTCGTCATGACAGCCATTCAGGAGGTATGTGAGCTTCATGTTGATCTCCTTTTTGTTTTTGTTTCAGTCAAAAATCCCATGATAATCTTTAGATAGAAGTGAATGCCAGAAGTCATTGTTATTTTAAGATTATGGTTTGTTTGTAAACGTAAACCAAAAGCCAAACCTTAGGTACACACTCTAATGAGGGCCCGTACAAGAGCTGTATCAGAAATCTTGCCTTTTACAAAGATAATCAACACTGTCAGACATGTTAATCAAACACTACAGTTATTATTGTGGTTGTAGTTTGCATTGGCAGCAAGCTACTCTGCACCTCAATAACTGTCTCAAAACTGATTTACTTTTTTTTTTATGTAGTTTACCTACCAAGTAAAGTGTCTTGAGTAATTGAAGACTTAGTTTGACTTTGCGGCTTTGTTTTCAGCTTTTATCAAGAGATCCCTCATCTGAACCAGGAAGCCCCGAGACCTACGGAGACTTTGATTACCAGGTAACACTAATTTCCATCTATAAACCAATTTACTTTCAACCATCACTAGTCTTCTTCTGTGTCTTCACTTTTTGACTGTTGTGTGTGTGCAGTCCAGAAAGTATTATTTTCTAAGTGAGGAGGCAGATGAGAAAGCAGACCTGAGTCAGCGCTGTCGAGATCTGGAACATCAGGTTAGTTTCCTCTTTGTCGGAGTTGGCTATCATCTGAGTATAGGTAATCGTTTTTTGTGCTTATGTGATGATGACACAACCTCCACTTGAGGTTTTATGGCAACCGAGTTTGCTGTGCTGTGTTTGCAGCATGTAGTTGAATGTGTGTGTCTGCAGTTGTTTTTGTGTTCCGGACCTTATTGATTAGCGCCCTCAGAGTTTGTTTTGTTATCATTGTGTGTTGTGCAACGCTGGCTTGTTTTTGTTCCACTCACTGAGGAGAGACCCGGCTTTTTCCCCAAGTCACATTTATTGTCAGCTGTTGCATAATATCAAGATAAAACTGACACGTTGCCTTTGGATGAAGCTGCAGCCAACTCTAATTGGCACCGCTCACGGCCCACCTGTTTGTTTACTTACATAGCCCACGCTTTAGGGATTAGTCACTTGTGTTGTTTGGAAAGCTATTTGCTGTTGGTGGTCCTGTGCTAAAGCATGCAATCTGTCCTTAAAGTGCAGTGTAGGGTTTCGCTGCTTTCAAACAAGATGTCCAGCAGGTAAGTCGCCACTCCCCTCTTATTAATACTGCATTGCTGCACTCCTGCTTGGCCTGACTTACATTTTGTAAACATACTGTTCACAACTCTCCTGTGAAACTGTATCCTTTCCTTGTCAGACTAATTCATTTATTTGTATTATGGAGACCTTGTTATTGACCCTCAGGCAAAGGTTAACAGCTTCACTATTGAGACATTTCCATCCTCCTAGGAACATTTTATACCAGCTGACTAAGTCTTGAGGAGTGAGCATGTGAAATGAGAACGTAGCATGTGTTCAGCGTCTGCAATACACAATAAGTTTGTTTTTTTCTTTCTTTCTTTTTTTTCCTGCTCTGACTGCATCATGTGCTTGTACAGTTCCGGTTATTTTCACAGGAACGCCCTTCTTATGTCTGCATTCTCAACAATACTCGTTCCATTTCCAATGCATCTCTCAGCATTTACGGCGTTGGCTTCCAGTGTTTCTCTCTGTTTTCCCACCCAGTTGTCGGTGGCTCTGGAGGAGAAGTTGTCTCTACAGGCCGAGACCCGTTCCCTGAAGGAGAAGCTGAGCCGGTCTATGGAGGCATCCGGCACTGCCATCACCAGCAAAAAGCTGCTGCTGCTGCAGAGTCAGATGGAGCAGCTCCAGGAGGAAAACTACAGGTAAAAGTTGAACAGAGTCAGGGAATATGCTTCATTGTCATGCTAATGTAACAGTATTTGTGCTCTCTTTGACGTTTGATTCACGATGAACATGGATGTCATTCCAGTTGTAACAATCACACTTACTTTTACAAGTATCCAACAAAGAAAAAATGCTTGATTGCCTCCAATACGGCTATTTAATCACAATAAATCAATCCCGCACATGACGTTCCATCCCCCCCAAAACAAACATATCAACACTCCATCCTCCCTCGAACGTCCCAGCCGCCAACAAAAGAAATCACACAAACTCAACCCCGCACGACACCGAAAGAGTCACACAAATAAGGCGATGCACAGCAATACAATATGTAGTTCAAACAGATGAAGTGAAATCCCTGTGTCCCAGTACTCCATGGGTGAAATGTATTCCAGTCAAAAAATGGAAATGATAGCTCATTGAAAGTTTGACTCGGCAAAAACACCGGCTCCCAAGGTCCCAGGTTGCTGTGGGACGTCACTCTTTTCGCGCCTTGCTTAAATACATACCCCCTCAGTGTGTGCGTGTTTTTTTTGTTTTTGTTTTGTTTTGTTTTGTTTTCTTACCTTATTATGCCAAGGACATGATAAACTTTAAGTTAGATGATGAGAGAGATATATAACCTGTAAATGTTCATTTTGCACATGACAAAGTTTTCTTCCAGCTGAGTATCAATAGTGACGCACTTAAGGCAGTCTCTACACTCAGTTATGGAACTACGTGTATGTGGCCATTACAAAGTATGAATATGAATGATGCTTTTGAACTTTTTTTTTTCTGGGACGTCATAAAGGGACGGCAAAGAAGTGTTTGCTTTAATAAAAGGCCGCTACTCTATGTACATGTCAGACTAGAGAACAGCCGAGATGACATGCGTCTGCATGCCGACATGCTTGAGCGCGAGGTGTCCGACCTTCAGCAACGAAACGAAGATCTGACCAGCCTGGCGCAAGAAGCTCAAGCCCTCAAAGACGAGATGGACATTCTCAGGTGAGAGACCACTGCTCCTTTTACAACTCGTCAGTGTCAATAATTGGGGATGCCTGTGTTTCCCATACATATTTTCCATATTTGTGACTGTCTCAAAAAAGTGAGTACACACCTCACATTTCTGCAAATATTGTATTGTATTGTATCTACTGCTTAAAGTTAGCAGGCCTGCCAACATATACTCATTTTTTGTACACTGCAAGCATTTTGACCCTCAATCACGCTTCTACGTGTCATTGCTCTCTAGGTACGCATTTGCGCTTTGTTTGAAGTTGCCATGGCAATCCATACGTAGGTGGCATGAATCAGCTAATCGGAGCACGTTTATAATTGCCTCCTGCAGGTGCCACTCCTAGCAAGTAGCAATGTGAACTTGAAACTATGCCATCACGGCTCCTGTGTGTGCATCGCTTGTTTGCCTGACGATGTTGTTTGCCACTTGCCAGAGTCATTCATCTTTTTGATGTGCGTGTTGCTGTAGCATCCTGATAGTCACACAGAAACTGACGCTCTTTTTACGTTTTATTAACGCCAACACAAGTCTCTCTCACACTCACAATAACAACACTTCCTCCTTATCCACTAATAACATTCACACCAAGGTGCGCCATGACGAGAGATGGTCTTGCCTTGTCACTTCCAGGCTGCCTATTCCACTCGTCCTGCACCGTGTACATTACCTTTTTAAAATCTTTTTAAAAGTGCTCGCTTACACTCCTCCATCACGACATCACCGAGCAGGTGGATGTGAGAGACCTTGCTCTCCTCCACCTTTCGTGTGAGGTTGCCTCACAGATGCTCAATAGGGTTTAGGTGTGGAGACGTGTTTAGCCATTCCATCACTTTACCCTCAGCTTGTTTGGCAAGGCAGTGGCCGGGATTGTTATCGTGCTGGAATACTACCTTGCTGCTCAGTTTACAAAGGGAGGGCAACATGTCTCGCTTCAATATGTCACAGTACATGTTGGCGTTCATGTTTTACTCAATGAACTTTTAGCTCCCGAGTGCTGGCAACACTCATGCTGCCTACCACCATGATTGACTGTAGGCAAGACACTTCTTTGTTCTACTCACCTGGTTGCCGCCACACACGCTTGAAACCGTCTGAACCAAAGTTTATCTTGGTCTCATCAGACCCCAGGACACGGTTACTGTAGTCCCTGTCATTAGTGCGATTGTCTTCAGCAAACTGTTGCACCATCTTTAGAAGAGCCTTCCTTCTGGGATGACAGTCGTGCAGATCAATTGATGCAGTATGCGGCGTATGGTCTGAGCACTGGCAGGCTGACCCCTGACCTGGTAGCGAGTGCTGCTGTGACTGCTGCTTTTGACGTGTTAAAAAAAAAAGAGAGCGACAGAATAAAGCTAATTTGTGGTTCTAAACATGTTTTGCTTTTCCTGGTTTTTACTCTTAGCAAATGCGTCATGGCCAATTATGCAAGTATGACGATGTCGTCATCGCCCATGAACCCCCGCAACCCTCAAGTTGATTGCAGTAGGGATGCTCCTATCAGGACTCTTGATACGAATCGTTCAAGAGTGAGATTGGCCAAGACCGATAGAAGTCACATGTATTAACTGTAAAATTTTCAATGTATTTCTGATGAGTGCTATTGGTTTTTGTAATCGACATTGATCGGCATATGCCAATCACGTCACAACACTTTATGTCCTTTAAAAGCTGCAGAGGCTTTCCCTGCAGAATATTCAATATCAAAGTGAGAATTTATTTATAAATTACTGTTTATCCTTTGATGAGGAGTGACCTTAGTAATTAGTGAACTTGGAAATATTTTATTTACCAAATAACAGGATTCCAAACAGCCAGTCCTTTTACATGTGATGACACATCATAGTGAACTTGGAAATATTTTGTTATTTACCAAATAACAGGATTCCAAACAGCCAGTCCTTTTGACGTGTGATGACACATCAAAACACAGTTATAAGTGGGAATGCATCTGAACGCTTTAAGCTGTAGTTCATCCATTATCATCTTCCACTCACAGAAACAACTCCCACACTGCCCACACACAGACGTCCATTCACCACCTCACGCTGACATCTGTGTTGATAAAAGACATTTCATGCATTGATGCTAGTTTGCGTCAGAGCCTTTCTGTAGTCAAGTAGAATGACTTTGTGCCGCGCATATCCTGAGGGATATATTTTCTTCATCCGGTCTTGTGCTGCCCCTCCTCTTCCTCAGGCACTCATCCGACCGGGTGAACCAGCTCGAAACTCTGGTGGAGACGTACAAAAGGAAGCTGGAAGATCTGGGCGATCTGCGAAGACAGGTGCGCCTCCTGGAGGAGCGCAACACAGTGTACATGCAGCGCACCTGTGAATTGGAGGAGGAGCTGCGTAGAGCTAACATTGTCCGTACTCAGCTGGACACCTACAAGAAGCAGGCAAGCTGTGTGCCGTGAGGAGGAGGAGGAAGAGCAATACTTTTTTCTGTGTTGACATCCAAGTGCTATTAAACACAGCCTGGCCTGTGCACGTGCTTTGAGAGCCGTGCGGTTCTTGTGTAACTGTCTTGCCAACGCAGCCTGTTGCTATGCCCTCTGACTTCCAGGCTCACGAGCTTCACACCAAGCACCAGTCTGAGGCCATGAAAGCTGAGAAGTGGCAGTTTGAGTACAAGAACCTTTATGACAAGTATGATGCACTCCTGAAAGAGAAAGAAGTGAGTGTTTTGGTAATACGTGGCTAATGAACATGTGTGATAGGATTGGATTATATGAAGGTGGATAGATCTTTGTTCTTGAACATGCGGTGAAAAGACATCCATGGTGGTGGTATCCTGATTTCAAATGTCCATTTACCCATCAGATGTTCTGATGCTGATCTGTTTGAAATGAATTTAGGACATCGCATTGTCGCTCACACTAGAGATAAATGGACCTCATACTTCTGTTTTTCAGCGTCTGATGTCTGAAAGAGACACACTTCGGGAGACAAATGACGAGCTGAGATGTATCCAAGTCCAACAGCGGTGTTTCAGTGGAGGAGGTGAGCTTTGACATTAGAACAGCTGATAGACATGGATGATAAAAATGCATGTCCAAAAATAGAACCTCATGAAAACGGTGTCCTTGGAGAATAACCTCATCTTCATAAAGTTAAACCCTGTGCACGATCATCAGCTGTAATTAACGCAATGTTGTTGGCAACTGAGGCTCACTTGAGTAGACTTGACACGATCAGGATTTTAGGAGTTGAGCACTCGGGTTAGATGAGTGAATATCATGTCTATTTATATAACTTGTTTATTTACTGCATAAACCTATTTTTCCAACAGCATATAGTAATGCCTTTGTTATGACCCATTCTGATATTTTTTTTTCCCCATAGGCTCAGCCTGTTTGTTGTTCAGTCATTTCTAGAATTCGGTAATGTTTTTTTGTCAGCTTTGGTTACATTAGCAGTGACAGTACTGTTATTCATGTTTGCGTCTACATTCCTAATATCAGTGGACCTTTGGTGTGATAGTGATGCGTGATTGGTGGAAAACAAGGTGCGGGGGTTGGGGTGCACATACAGAGAACTAGTCGGACTTGTGCTGCTTTGGCATAGATTCGGGTATCAAGTAACCTGTTACTTTAAGGCAATCAGTGGCGGTTGTAGCTATGGGCCACAAGGGCAGGGAGTGCCGCGAGTGGAAAGAAAAAAAATCCTATTTACTAATGCTCAGCGCTCATCATAGCCTCATCAAGTCTGCGCATGTGTGGCAGATGGGAGCCCTCTACAGGCGTGATACTCGGGACCCCATTATCAAGCGTCCACCACGTCCTTGTGATGTGGATGAAACCAAAGGAGTAGCGAGGGGGCGGGGGCGGGTGCCGCTGGGCCTCAGCCTCAGGTTAACTACAAGGTAAAAAATGTGAATTACAACAGTAATTGCTCAAAAAGAAAACATTTTTTTTTTAAATATTATATGAATTATAATCGCAGACCAAGAGGGTCTGGGTAGGGGGTGGTCCGCCCAGGGCGTCATTCCATCCAGAACCGCCACTGAAGGCAGTAAACCTTCCAAGGCTATGTCCACAAAACCATGTCTTTTAAAATCAACAGTCAGGAACCTTTTTACGTTTTTTTTTTTTTTCATGGCCCGCGTGTGTGTTAAGTTGCATGCCCACATGTTCCACTACACAAAATTACTGCAGATGACCAGTTTTATTTGTCAGTCACACCAAAGAAGTTCCACACCACTGACATGTTGCTATTTAAGCCATAACAGTAGAAGCTGACTCCGATGGCTTGTTTATGATGTCCTTGATTGGAGTCATAATTCAGATATTACAGTATATTGGATTTCACTTATTGCATATATATGCTAATCATCAGCCGATCCAATGTTAGTGTAAAGTCTAGTTGGGAGAGCCATACACAGCCAGTAGTTTCAATAAAAATACCAACATGAGCCGTTTTTGGTACATCTGTCAACATTCCCACTGAAACATAATCTCTCCACAGGAGGCCTTTGTGACAATGAGGCTGCGGTAGGAAACCTTGCTGCAGAGATCATGCCCACGGAGCTCAAGTACGTATTAATAATGGTGTGTGTGTGTGTATAAGCTGTGAGCACCAGGGTTTGTCGTGTATAAGAGTCCCTACTTAAATCCTATTTAGAATTATTAGTTATTATTGTTATTATTATTAGATTACACCTTAGCCTGACAAACACGCACTGGTGGCAATATCATTGCCCTATTTTTTATTTTTTTTTTAATGAATGGACACGATTTAAAACTGCTCACTTGGACCTAGACGTTCAGTTTTTAGCTCTTGAATGCACTTGTTGGGCTAATAGACCATATGAACAGTATTGAGAATAATCAGCTGTTGTTTGATACCCTGTAATTCCTCCTGGATTGTAATAGTGTAGCAGGAGCACAGATCTGTGTTCAATTAGAATCCTAAATGAAAGCGTCTGAACCACTCTGTGGAGCTTGATTCATCTCCTGTTCCCTTTCTGTTGTCCTCATGTGGGATCCAGGGAGACGGTGGTGCGCCTACAGAGTGAAAACAAGATGCTGTGTGTCCAGGAGGAAACCTACAGGCAGAAAGTAGTTGAGGTGCAGGCTGAGCTTGAGGGTGCTCAGCGCAGCAAGAACGCTCTAGAAACCCAAAACAGGTAGGTGACAGCCTTCAATTAACCTACATAGTGGGGGCGGGAGGAATCCTACTTCTTCTATGCTGCCATATTGTGTGTTCCTTGACATTAAGATGGGTGTTTGGCGCATGGTGGGAGTGATATCTGCCTAAATGTCAACTCACCCTCTGGACTGTGTGCTCAACTGAGCTGTGTGGGCTGGACTGGAGGACAGACAGCAGAAAGCCAGATTGTCTCTTCTTTCTGAGTGGCTACGTGCGTGCGCGTGAGTGTGTTTACGTGCCTGCGGGCATGTGGACATGTGGGAGGACTGAGTGTGTGCGTGTGCGGCCAGGCAACACCAGGCCCAGGGTGTGGGAAGCATCCTCAGTAACAGGAGGAGAGGAGTGGAGTGAGCATGCTCAGTTAAGCGCAGTACCGCATGGCCCGGCACCACAAAGATACACAAGGATCAACACTTCTCTCTACTTATCTTCCGCCCACACTTTTAACTTTTGTGTTTCATTCCTCCTTCCCTCCTCCCTCCACAACAATCCTGCTATTGTTCTGTCTCTTCAGGCTACAACAGCAGCAGATCTCTGAGCTGCGCTCTCAGGTGGAAGAGCTCCAGAGAGCACTTCAGGAGCAGGACAGCAAGGCTGAGGACGTGAGTGGTGGTCTGCTTGTTTCTCCTGAGTTTCCTTCTGTCACTTCAGTCATCTTGCACCAACCAGATCAAAGTAACCAACTTTTAATATGACCTTTTTATTGGAGAAGGTAACTTAAGTCGGACTGTGTTGAAATCATAGTATCAGCCATCCCTCGCCACTT